>NC_088124.1:6903333-7572916 GCF_036370855.1 Dromaius novaehollandiae | reverse complement strand
TTCAGAGTATGGAGACTTCAATCATAATATCTAAGGAACCAGAGGAGAATAAAAAAATGAAAATGCAGACTTATTTTCTGTAGCTCAGCCTCAATCACTTCTTGGGAAAGCTTCTTCCCACTCCCTCTTTCACACAGACCTGCTTCATCTTGAGTTTAGTACATCTCCAGTTCATTCACAGAACATGATGAAGTATTTCTGAATAATGCCTCAAACATTCCGTTTCTAGGAAGTCAACTCACATTTATAATTTAATCCCAAGCAATGTCATCACCCCAATGCTGAACGAACCTCACTACTGATTTTCCAGAAACAAGGACTCTGCTCACAGAACTGCCATACTGCAGTGACCACTCCATTCTGAAACCACTCAAAGGCAGCTTTCTGTTTTAATATTAATAATGAGATTATTCTTACAAGCTGCAACAACCCCACTGGTTGAGCTTTTCTGGTTGTTCTCAGTTCCTTTTGCCAAAACCGAAAGCTCTGTACCTGTCTGCACTGGAAGTATTGTTCTGTGCCGATCCCAGAGGTCTGTGCTGTGGAGCTGGACTCTGTTTGGCAGAATTTGTTCCTGATGGAGGACCACGATGTTCTAATGAATTCAAACAAAATCAACAGTCAGAGAGACTTTCCCAAATACAAAGGTAGGGACACTAATCATAAGGCCACAGTGACTGTCTGTGCTCTGTCTCCTGTTCTCAGCTGCCTAGAACAAGAAGGCAGGTTTGCATCTTAAATTTCAGGAAAAATAATCACTTTTCTGAGAATGAGCTGAAAGGCAAGTCTGTGTAACAGCTGATACGCTGTTCATAATGAATGCTACTGCCACAGCATCTCAGATTAAGTCTAACTCGCACCAGTTAAAAACGGGAAGAGGATTTTCCTAGGTCTAGTGCCATAAGCCAACAACCATAGCAGAGTTCATTGGTTCCACTGAATATAATTCCTATGAATTTTATTCTTACCTAAATTTCTTTTTTTCTCAAGCAAGAAAATTTTAACTGAACCACACATGAACAGAAGTGTTTTAGACTGTCTGCACATAGATAAAGACTAGAAGGTATTAGAGCCAGCCAAATCCACAAAGTTGGTTCAGACATTTAATATAATAATGACAGATGAAGAATAATGTCCATTTGAGAACGTATCCCTTTTTGAAAGTGAGAGAAGTCTGAGGATCTGCAGGGGCCATCAGGATTCACAGGTGAAGATGCTAACGATGGGGAGGAAACTGTCAACTCTTCTAAGCCACAATGGAGAGTTTGCCACAGGAAAGCTACAGGAAAGACTATGAACTATTCTGACAATTAAACTGATGCGACTAGTTTACTGGTATGTTATCAACAGGAATTTTAGGGCATTTTGCCTTCTCTCCCAAAGGCTAACTAAAAATTAAAGTGTAATGGCATTTTAAGAAAATCTTGTAAAGCAATTTTTAAGATGATTCTTCCCTTCCACACCAAGTACGGTGATTGGACACTTGCAGTAAATCCACTGCATTTATGGAAAAACTTGTTTCCAGATACAAAATGCCTCTGTCACTTAAAAGAGCAATGAACCATATCCTATGCAGAAAGCTGCCTCTTAGTTAGAACCTTAAATGGCAAATTGTAGCCTAAGATGGACTTATGTACTGAATTATAAACTAATGAACTCCTTTTCCTTTTAATGTTTTTAAAAAACATCCTGAAGAGACAAACTAGATATGTTCCAGTCTTCTGTTAAGTGTGTCACAGTAATCCATTTTTGAGTCAAAACAGACAGACAAACAAGCAAACCTCAGGAAAATATACAAAGTGCACACGCACCTTAAGGTAAGGAGAGCATAATGCAGCTTTGTCTGCTGCACATTATTAGACCGAATTTCTCAGGTGTGCCAGACCTCAGAAGTCCTTCAGGACTGCTTGGCGCTAATACTACGACATGCCTTAAAAAGCTTTTTCTCTAGAGACAAAATGTCAACTTTTACTCCTGCTTTATACTCAGAATTTTAATTTATAAGCACAGCAAGGAAAAGGCCATCTGTTTGTGTGAATTCTCCAGTCCTCTATTCAGCCTGCTCTCTTGCATTTCTAGCTAATACGTGACAGAAACTGACAGGCTCCTGCTTTTGTGAAAAATGTTAAGGAATATCTTCTGGAGCATGAAGTGAAATTCGTTTATTCATATGAAAAGCAAAGATCATACATCTGTGAAAGCTAGGAGGGAGGAAGGGATAGACAGAAGGATACATGGTAGTATTTTCATTGCCATTCTGAGGATAGCACTAAAGAGGATGCATTGGGGAACAATAAACTCCATTAGGGTTTACATTTTGTGACGCTGAATAATTTCTGTCAAAACGGGCATTTTTCTCATTGGAGTTAGATATTATATTCTTCCTAAGTGTTATCTGCTATCTTGTGAACAATCTCAGTAAAGCTCAACTGTCTCCCCAGCACCCCAGCAGGGCAACATGATTGAAGCCCTGACTAATTTACATCCACTTTGGCTTCCTTCCCTAAGGTATTTTGCTGTATGGTAGGTTGTGTTGTGAGCTGAACTGTATTTCTCCAACTAAAACAATGAGAATTTTGAAACAGTAATATACTCTCGTTTCTGTGGAAGAAACGTGTGCTTATATTTCCTCCATTGTTCCAAAATTCTCTACATCCAAAACATGCCAACTTCAGCTCCTTTAAGTCACAGTTTTTCCGACTGGTCTTTTCAGTCTACTTTTATCAGCTGCTACTGACATTTTTTTCCTTTCATTGTTGATTCTCAGATTGGTATTTTATCTCTACATTCTGGCTACAAATCTGTAATTGAGGAAATGGGAAAAGCTAAGTTCTTATACAGAGTCCATGTAGGGTCATGAATAAATAAAGGACAAAAAGGTTGTATTAGGAAAGTTTATTCTAAAGACAAAACCGATTAAGAGCCCTCGAGAAACAGATCTAAAGCAACCAACTCAGACTTCAGTTGCATTATGAACATTGCCCTGGTGTGTCCATTTACTCTGGAATGAATTCAATTTGAAAAAATGAAAATCTTCATAGAAAAATAACCAAGTTTATACAAGTCTGCCTGCTTCAAGCATTAACAAAAAGAGAAAGTCAGTCTTTGGTATTCTATATTGCAGGCTGAGATAGCATGTTAAATATTTGCAATGAATATTAAATTAGAGAATGATCTCTTGGCTTTATTCACATTCTGGCATTAGATATTTATTATTTAAAAGGTGAGAAAAGCCAAATTGCTGGCACATTAACAATAGCCCGTTTAATTAAACTCACAAGCAGCAACCCAGAAAAATGCAGTAGTAAGCAGGGTTGGAAAATATTTTTTTCTCATTAAATGATTGGATTTTACATATTTATAGTGAAATGTTTGCGTAGGAACAATACCATATTGAAAGCAATGTTGCATGGGAGCTTTCATTAGAAAATATGATCCCTGAAGATGTGACTTTGCAGTCACAAATATCCATTTTGCTGTTTAGAGGATATGACTGTTGTGTGTGAAGCACTTGCTAGCAGCCTGGAAGGCTCTGCAGGAAATCATCTGAATAGGATTTTTATGGTGGGATGTGACCATTTTTCAAAATGTATTTTTAGAAGACACAAGAACTACAGAATGTTTCTGTTGTATCCTAGGGATGCAGTCCTAGGCAATTTGTTTATTTTCACATAGCAGGAAGAAAAGACACAGAGTGCCTAACTGGAAAGGAACTAAAAAGTAGGTGTTCACAGGCTTTATAGCACCTAACTTCTATGCAGCAGCAGGGTCCCTGCAGGACAGCAGTCTGGCAGAGCTGTGTCAGCATGCTCCACAGTGTCCCGATAGACTGCTTCATACCCTTGGAACAGAGCTTTCCTGACAATGACTACAGCAGCAAGAGATATGTACGTATGAAGGTGAGAAAATTCTCTCTCTCAGTCTAGTCTTGTTTGCCTGCTGTAGTTCCCCCAGAAGAGAGAATTTCTCTTTAGCTGAAGAATATGAGGTCTGGATAAGACATGTTTCCCCATGAGCAGCAGTCTCCCTCTCTCATGTGAGAAACCATGAGAATTTCTCTTACCCTACATCATGTTCACCATACATCTTATTTTTCAATATAACCATTTCAGCAGCTGTCTCCTTCTGTCCCACTTGTGCTCAGTTCCTACAGGGCAAATGAATGAGCTTCACTTTCTTTCATTCAATGGGAGATTATTTTCTTTAAATCCCAAACATCTCACAATAATCCATTTTGTGCATTAACTTTAGAAGCTATTAAACATCACTTTTTAAACATTTCACTTTTGGTAGGACATATTCACTCGACTGTTCCGCATCTTCCTTACCTTCCTCAGCAACGACGGTCAGAGTTACCACGTTGCCTGCATCTTTAATCAGCTGCACTATACTGTCATGTGAGAGCTCAATGATTGATTGACCATTCACTGCCGAGATGCGGTCTCCCACTTTCAGCTTCCCACACTGTTCAGCTGGACTCCCGTCTATAACACGTCCAATCTTGTGAGGAATCACTAGGAAATCAAGAACAGGCATATCAGCTTTTTCAGAACACAATTAGTATTCATTTAAGTTAGGCATCATACAGACCCAGAATCACCATAATCACCCCACAGACCATTCCTACTCTAAATGGTAGCATTTTAAAATGAATTAAATACTGTCGGGTTGTTCACCAACAGACAAGGAGCTGATGTGTATAATCAATAGAACAGTTCTCCTGACAGTCAGAGTACCTAAGCTGGGCTCCTGAATCTGCGCTAGAGGAGCCTCTCTCCCTCTGTTCTAACCAGAGAAGGAACCCAGGCGTCCTGTGCCTAAAACTAGTGGAGGAATAGTCTGCTGCAGTGTCACTTGTCTGCAGGGCTAAATAGTGCTACAGAGAGGTGAGGGAGGTAAAGCATGGGTGGTCAACCTATAGCTTCCGGGCTGCATGCAGATCCCATGGG
The DNA here is from genome assembly GCF_036370855.1 of Dromaius novaehollandiae. Classification (NCBI taxonomy): domain Eukaryota; kingdom Metazoa; phylum Chordata; class Aves; order Casuariiformes; family Dromaiidae; genus Dromaius; species Dromaius novaehollandiae. The sequence goes on along the minus strand of NC_088124.1, from coordinate 7,567,967 downwards.
GCCATGTCATGCCATGTCATCTTGGCACAGGGGCTATTTGGTGATCCAAATCTCTATCTGAGAAAGGGAACAGACCAGAACAGGCTGCTGACGTCCCTCAACACCCAGCTACACCCTACCTGGCCTCTGCAGGGAAGGGACAACACTGTTAGCTCCTCCAAGAGTGCCCCTCTTCCTGAAACATGATATATATCTTGTGGTTTTAGGTGTTATGAAGACCTTTATACATGTTGGTGGTGTTAGCCATATCCTAGCATTAGCTACCTGAAGATAATAATAAGATAGTACTGCCTCTCAGTGTGCCTCTCATATATGTTGTTCCATGGAGCATTCAAAGGTGCTGAACCCTGAACCCAAGAACAGTTCACTGAGAGTACAAAGAAAGAGAGGGATGCTCCACCTAAATACAATTCTTTCCTTCAGGCTTCTCTCCAGCTGTAAGAGCATCTCCACTGGCTCCAGCAGCTCCACACTCTAAGAGCTGTACTAGTGCTTGTGGAGAGTTGTTGCCAGCCGGTCAGAAGCCATTGCAACAGGAGGAGCATACCAAAACCTCAGGCAAAAGAAAGAGCAGTTCGTTGTGCTGTTTGCATCTGATACTGAAGGACAGTGCGTTAAATCAAAGCACATCAGCATGCTTTCCTATGCATCTAGAGCAAACTTTCATTCATCTGAGTCCCTAAAGCACAGCAAGATTGGTTCCTGTCCTTACAGAATCCCATCAGGGCTCTTCTGCCCACTGTGCAGACTTCCTAGTAATTCCATTTCCAAACAGAACTGTCACTTCTTTGACTGACCTCTATGCTTTTTCATGAATGCTCTCCTGTTAGTTCATGTAAAAAACTGTTTGTATAGCCAATGCCTGAAGTGGGTTTGACATGTACCTGGTTTATTAAGTTTATTAGTCCCTGCCCTCCCAAACATGCTTCCTTTTGAGGGATCAAAGAGGTGAGGAATGTTATGGACTTTCCAAGATTATCATGGACTTTCCAAGATTATCAGCTGACATTTCAAAACCATGACAGCAAATCCAAAACACTTTCGGAAAGAGACATCAGCTGAGATCATCACCCAAGATTAAAAAACCATCAAGGTTTGTTTTAATGACCAAACACACACAGTGGTTACTGCACAGGAACAGACATTTAAGCCTCCTAGCATTTACCATGAGTTTAAATTTTAATTACACTTCCCTTAAAAGACTGCTTTTTTAGTATTATCTAAACCTAAGAGCCAACTGTGAAGAGAAAAACAGTGCAGGGCTGCAGACTCACAACTGCTGATTATTTGCTTTAAAATATCCCAGCTTTACACAGTGGTTCCATTTTAAACTGTGGCAAAGAAAAGTTCATTGCACAGCACATTCATGTACCTATGTCTCTTATTTCTGTGTGTTAGAAACAGCCCAGGACCACAGCGCTTACATTTCCGGTGCTGAAATAGGCTTCAATTAACTTCTACTATTTCCAATTGTAATATCAAACAAACATGGATTTGCAGCAGATTCTCTGACATAAATGTTGTCTATAATGGTTTTATAGCAATATAATACCAATATGTTATAGCAGAATTCTGTTTATAATATTTTTTACTAATATCCAACTGACTAGACAATATAACATCAACCCACAGTGATTCTAACACAGGACACAATCACTTTCACAGCATCAGAGGGTGACAGTTCCAGGCCCGAGTGTTACCATGGGAACTGCTTTTATGAAAAAAGTCAGCAGCTCTGCACATTGACCTCGTATGGCAGCAGTAACTCACCACTCTGCCGCAGCTCTGTCTTTCGCAGCCTAGGCTGACACTAGGCACTTTCCAAAATGGTTGGTTTCAGAATTCTTAAGAGATATCATCTGAGCCAAGGCTGCATCACACTCAAATGATATCATATGAATTCAGCATAATGTTATTTAGAAGAACTGTTCTTAGTGTGCTCCTGCTGTTTTTCATTGTAGAGCAAAATGAAATGGAAAAGCAGAAGAAAGTGTGCGAGTTCAAAAAAAAGGACACTCAAACCATCGTTGTATCAGTCTGGAACCACTTCGGGAGGTTTCAGAAAGGTGATTTACATGAAGGAACTATGGAAATTGGGTAAGGAGTTCAGGAATTACCCATTTCTTAATGGCAGCGAATTGAGTTAGTTTGTGGATGAATTCACTGAGTTTGTATTTTAAGGGCTGACACAGATAACTAACTCAATGGACAAAGGGAATAAATCTCAACAGGATGATCCTACTCATCAACTCATGCAGAAAATGTTCAGTCGTTTATACTTGGCACTGCTAGATAACTAGCAGCTATCAGCACACAGAATACAAAACGCATTTGATTACACAGAACAAAACCGCTCTTGTGTAGGGGGTCACAAATCTTTCCATTAATTGAGTTGAATTCCAGAGCTTCCTGCATGCAGCTTCTCTTATTCATTTCTGCTCACAACGTATCTTTTTATTTTTGCTTTTAACCTTGGTTATTTTGTTGTTTACCTTTACAACTATGTCTGAAGCCAAATCCATATATCAGAACTGTAATACAAGACTGTGCTACCTTTTCATTTTGAGGATCTTTCTAGGCAAACACCCTATCTTCCTGACAATAACAGCTTCCTTGCTTTCTTCCAAGTGTTGCAGTTTCTACTTTCTCAGATCTCCAAAATAAAAAGTTCTTCCTGAATAGGGCATACAAAACCAAGATTGAAGCTATACTCCAATAAAATGCCCAGGAATTAATGGAGTGTACAGAATCTACAACATTACCACAGCCTGAAGACTATCCATGTGCTGAAGACTACCCTGTCACAAACGCTTCACGCTCCCATGTATGGGAGTATGATTTATTTTCTCTCTGCTCCTCACTTATGCCACAGTTGGGTAAAAAAGAGCATAAACATGAGGCAAGACAGACTAAACTTCAGTTGTTTGAACTGTGAAAGTACTGTGAATGAAACAAGACTATACCTACACAGACTGCTGTATATGTAACATAACCACATCCTAAGGAAGGAAAGATCACTGAAGAACCCACAACGCTGAGTACGCTTGCTAACGACAACAGCAGCTTTGGTACCAGCATCACACTAAAACACCCAGGCACCAGTGAAGCCAGGTACTGACAACACTGGCCAGAATATAGCACTTACCACCAGGTGGGGGTTTATTTTTTGAGGTGAGAATGACGAAACCAAATCCTTCATTTTCCTTCCGCTGTAGACGGACATCACAGACCTCTGAGGACTGCTGGCTTGCAAACTCCACCCGATTCATTCGGGGAGACCCATTTTGGGCTGAGATAGGCTGCGACTCTTCCTCCTCTGGTTGCTTTTCTCCTTACAGGTAACAGACAAAAAACAAATAAAAAACTGCTGTTTTATTAGGTAACTACAACAAAACTGTACATATCAGTATCAGCACGAAGAAACAGTGCCTGCCTAGGAAAGCAGTGGGCAAATTTAGTAGCAATATAATCAAGATCAAATAGAAATCAGACACAGAATAAAGCATTCAAAAGCCTGATGACTTAAAGGTTCAATTCATCAAGATGTACTTCCTTTCATTTCATGTATATACATCTTCTCTACAGTCTTATGAATCATGTAAACCTCTTTCATTTCTCCCCTTCGGTCACCTTTTTGCTAAACTGGTGAATCCTAGTTTAGTCAGTTTTTCCTAACATGAAAGCTTTCCTATAGCTCTCCGTCTGAACTTTTCTAGCTCTATGATACTCTTCTGAGATGTGGCAATCAGAATTGCACAAAGCATTCAAAACATGGATGCGCTATGGAGTTCCATAACAACGTGTTAAAGTTTAACTTCTAACATCTATTTGCCTGTAAGATTTCCCCTAAGCATTGAAATGATGTTTCCAGAGAGCTATCCAGACTGGCTTTCTGGTTTTTCTTGCGCATTAATAGCTACTTTAGAGCTTTTAAATTGTAAATGAACAAGTCACATTATATTTTCCCTGAAATGCATTACTTTGTGTTTATCAACACAATTTCATCTGCAATTTTATCATGTACTCAGTAATAAGGTATCTTTTGGTAACTCTGGGCCAAAGTGTAAGTCTGCATTGAGACTGAGCCTGTAGCCCACACATTCTTTCATCTACCTGAAAATGAAGAGGAGGTTATGAGAATTTCACAGTTGGTGTTTTCATAGTTTACACAGGAATATGTTTTTCTACTTATACAAACTTGGAATTTATGGTTGGATTATGCAATGGAAAAGCAATGCTAGTTCAGGGGAGACTGTATCAGGACTCCTTGAGTTCTATCTATCTGTCATTCATGTGATCAGTGCCATCAAATCAAGGATAACTACTCTTCTGTACACCACAGATCTGGACAGCAGTCTAAAACTGTAGAATCACAAAATGCTGCCCTGAATTATCTCTGTTTTGAGCACAATTATTCTTGCTACACATAAATTCAACAGACTTTGGAATATAACATGTTGTGCAGAAATCGGGTTGTGTTATTATTCCATTTACGTAGCACGAGTGACTGTTCTAACTAGTATCTGTGAAAAGGTTTGAGGAAAACATAAGCCTCATCTTAACTTTCAGAGTCTTACTTGTGCAAGCAGTGCAAGCTAGCAAGCACCAAAAGCATCAGCTTATTAAATTCTGCTTTTCTCCACTTATTCAAAATTACAGATGACTGCCTTTAATCTAAGAAGTCACTCAGTTCTACTGCGATAATTGATATGTTTCAGTGCAGCTTTAGTTGATATGATTATAAAAATGGAAGTATTCCTTTAGCCGGGCTCCATTTCCCACAGCACACTCTCCTGACAGACACATACCACCAAAGAAGATCTTCCTTCGGACTGTGAGCAGCACTTGACCATTCCGTGCAGCACTGGTCATTAAGTCCAAAACTTGTTTGTGTGATTTCCCTTTAACAGGGACTCCATCAATGCACATCAATTCATCAGCAGCTCGAAGCCTGCCATCTTTTTCTGCAGCTCCCAATGGGATTATGGCTCCAATATAAATCTATGAATAAAGCATAGTCAGTGGGTTTGACCTGTAGAATATGAACACATCAAAATACTTAATGTTTGGAATCCATACGAATCCAGAGAGATAAGAGCTTCTGGGAAGATATTTTTAAAGATTATCTGTTTATCATATTCTAGCAGAAACACAGTCAGTGAGTGTAGTTTGTGCCAGCTGAACGAATGGATACAGCTTGGGTCTCAAAGCATTCAATAAATACTCAAAGCTTTTCAATAAATTCTGGGAGCATCACTATCTTGTGAGACAAGACAAGGCTAGAGTGCCTGCGGCAGAAGTAAAAGCTTTGGAAAGAACTCAGGTTCACCTGTGAAAAGCTGCCCAGACAGTTCCATGCTTTAAGGTTTTCAGTACACAGCTGTTGGTGATGAGACAAAGAATTCAGAGCTGCACTCCCTATATCAATTTGGGATCAAATTGATATCAAATATCTACCCACATCCCATAAAGTGCCAGGTAAATATGACACAGATAAGAACAACATACTCTATTTTATATGCTACAATCACAGTCAGGATAAATGAAAGATTAAGAACAATTATGGCCAGTAGTTGTTTGCGGTTAAGCATTAGAGAGCAGATCATCTGTACACAGCATTCATGGCATTAGCTTGACACCCACCAACAGCTATTTTTATAGAAACAAAAGATGATAAATGCTGTGAAGTGCAACAGAAGTAAAACTGCTTGTTCTTCCTCAGGAAAAGAAACATTGCTCTTCCTTTTATTTAACTGCATGTTAGAAAAGGGCTGGCATTGGATCACAGCTGTGAATGGAAAAAAAAAAAAAAATCTTCCTTCAATTGCAATCGGAAGGCAATCTACCAGCGTATCTATTCCAAAAGTTCTCTCTTAACTTGACAGTTAAGGAAACAGTCCCTGACCATACAGTGTAAGTTCTTTCCAGGGAAAATTTTTGGCTTTTTATGAAATTAAGAGGAATCCACTCTAAGCCTGCCATAACAGGAATGGACCATCCAGGAGTTTCCACAAAAGCATTTACCAGTCTGCCTCCATCTTTGCCATTCCTTCACAAGGACCACTCAAGCAGAGACATCATCTGAGTCAAACTACGCAGCAGCTCTGCAGGCTTAAACCAGGAAACGTTGTTACACTGATGATGTAAAATCGTAACTGAATTCTAGTCACTGACCAGGTTAAAACAAACCAGCTTCTAACCAGTGCTATTCCTCTTGTACAAATGTTAGAGCCAGTTTGATGACAGTAATGGATGCAAAACACTCTGAACATCCATTCACAGAAGGGATCCAGCCTAAACAGCTTCTGCTTTGGGGCCCTTATGAAAATCCTGAAACATTTTCTGTTTTCCTGAGATGTCAGAGGCAGAAACGCAAGGCAAGGAACAGCCTGAGAGAATGCACTGGAAGGCCATTCTCACATCCCTGAGCGGAACCCACTAAAAGGCATCCTGCCGGACAAAACAGAGTATGTTTTTGAAGATTTTCAGGTGAAGGGAAGGACACAAAAACCCCAAACTTGCCTCATTTCATTTGGCTGCATTTCAAAGAAAAGCTTGACAGAATTTTTCCAGGGTAAGCAGAAGATTCCTTCCACACATCTGCTTCCCAGTAAGAACTGGCACGCACGCTATACCGAGCATCACCAGTGCTCGTTCTGTGCCAAGACTCTAACAAGATTAGGTGGTATAACGTGCAAAGGCTTAGTGCCAAACACTATCCTTTAAATCATTCCCAAGATACAGCAACAATTACAGAAATACAGATCAGTATCATTGGCTTGACAGAGAACTACTGTTGCCAAAGAAAGAATCTAGACAAATATAAAGTGAATGGGAGTCTTGTCATGAAGTCAACCATGAGGAGGAAAGGAAAGAAAGGGAACTAACCATTTTCTTCCCTTCGTTTGAATTTGAATGGGACAAGAGCTTAAAAATTGTGTTTAGTTAGAGCTGTTTCCCTTGTCTGCTCTCCTACAACTCATATCAAAACCTAAATCCATCCTTCGGCTCTTCAACTGTTGGTTTCTCACAGACACTCAAAATGATTACAGACACTAAGGTCACCTTTTGGAGTCCTTGGGTTATGTTCAGTGCATTTGTGGCCCCCAAGAAGATACAATGCTAGAAATGAAGCTAAAGATCTTTGCTGCCTAAAGTAAAATAACATGCAAAAAACACCAAAGTGCTTACTTTGACCAAAAAAACCCCTACAACTGATCACTGAATATACATTAAGAACAGTTAGTTTGCTTGCTCAGAGCACTGTTTACGCTACCTAGCCTTAACCAAATCTGATTACACCTTCCAGCTTTAACTGGATTACTCGGGAATCTTTCATTGACAAAAGACGAGGCAGTTTTCCTCTCTTGGGAGCTGGACTATCACACCAATTCTTAAATTCAGTATGAACCCGGTAATTTGAGTCTCCGATTCTTGATCTTTAAAAGGCAGTTGCTGAATTGATAAATTTTTCCATCTCAAAGTTTTATAAGCTTGGCTGTGCTTGTTTCTGAATACAGAGCATGAAGAGTAATTTCACAGTTCTCACACTACAAAAATAAAAAGTTTTTTACTCCAAGTTTCTGCAAACAAAATGTTTTGCCGTGTTATTATGAAGGTTCAGCTGAGCCATACGTGTTACTTCCCACAGCAACAAGCCAATTTTCTCCACCATTTTTTTCAGCTGTTATGAAATTGTATTTTGAACATTGTTTCTCTCATGCTTAAGGAAGAAACTAATTATATAATTACCTTCTAGTATATTGCTTGGTTTAACCTGCCAGTACGTAATTTGCTCTGAAAAGACTCTGGGAAACCACTTTAAACAGGAGTGAAGCAGTGTAAACACATACTGGGTTAGATAACGGTAAAGAAAGTACTAAGATAGACCTTTTGTGATTCTGACAGTAACATCACTGAATCATTTAGAATAGGAGAGAAATAAGAATGACAGATCATGAGTCATTCTAAGAGCAGTATTGTAAGATAATACGTAGGCAACCGTAAATAATTTCACTTACAGGTTGATCTGGTCCATCCCCTCCAAGCACCCGGAAACCAAAGCCTGACTCTTGTTTCCGCAGGAAAACATCCAAATCTCTTGTGTTTGGAGCTAAGACAAAACAACATTTCAAAAACACTTAAAGAACTACCTTTGATTATTGAAAGATTCTTTTTATTGACAGAACACAGTAACCAGAAATAGAGTAAAAAATTTGAATGGTTAAATCTTCAGTGGTTCTCTTCCCAATATGAGAAGTTTTTTTCAAGAAAACGCTGAAAAAGGAAAGGATAGGTTGACAAATGCCAAAGGACAAATCATAGCTGCTTTCATATGCAGCGCTGGGATAAAATTCAGACTGTAATACAGCTCAGAACTATATTCTGTAAACAGTGAAATTATCAGGTTTACTTCAGATATTTGAAAATTAGAGCACCTTAGAGCGTGAAGAGTTGTCACATTGCTGTAAAAATGGTGCAAGTTCCTTCTTTCATGATTTCATACTAAGATATAACAAACACAAATTTCCTGCTGTGTTCCAGTGTAGCTATTGTAACTGACTTTTGGCAGGCTGCATTATTTGACATGTCAAGTTTGCTTAGTTTTATTTTTCTCTGATCTCTGATGTTACAGTCTTTAATGACTTAGTTTGTTATAAAGAGCTTTTTCTTTTTTTTTTTTTTTTTTTTTTTTTTTTTAACTGTCTGTACAATTTTGCTATGGAGCCATTTACATAAGTCTATCTGTAGCAAAGCTCAATTAAAATATTAACAAAGGGTTCTTTCAGAAAACATCTCAAGAAACACTTTATCAGCCTCTTCTGGCCTGTCACTAAAACCTGTACTTGCAAAGCTATGAAAAAGTGCTGATAAAAGTGTTGAACTTCTTTAACAACTATGTCAACATCAGCAAAACAGACTGTTTATTTTCTACTTCTTATAACATTTATTGCTGGCTAATAAATGTTACTCAAGAGAATACTAATATCTGGCTCTAGTCAGATATACTGAGATGAAGTAAAATTGATCTTGATGAAATTCACCTAAGAATGATGCTAAAATAGGTCATGTCTCTCAAACAATCTATTCTGGAAGAAGTAGTCACGTTTGCTTTTATCAGGCCCACGAAATGACCAGTCTGTTCAGAACTTTCTGGACAGCAAACATAATTTTTAGAACATTACACCATTTCTATAATTAATCATTTTATTGCAAATAAGGTTGGGGAATATGTTGGAATACGTATAGGGGAATACACTGGCTGATGATCAGACATTTAGAAGCAGTGTATCATTTGCTGATGGGGTCTCGTACATTTTAAGGACTCCTTTGTAAGTGTGCTTACCTTTTATACCTCCCTTGCTGTAACGTCAGCCCTCTATCTTAGCAAGGTAGCCCATATTATTGATTATTCATATCAGGGAGTTGCTTTCTCACCGGCTCTTCCAGGGTATTTATGGAACAGGTTTGACTGGCACTCTTGGCACAACAAAAGGTTTTTGTTTATCCCATGTATTGTATTACATTCGGTATAATGAGTCAGTAGTTTTATATAATATGTACTTGTTTTCATTAACTGATTGTGTATCTTTCTTAGTAAAACCAGATAATTTTACAAATACAATGCTCGGCTATGATTTCCAATGCAGCTGTATAAACTACATTGTACAGTGTTCCCAAGTGTGCCTTGAATATTCACAAGGTTAAAAATCTGCAGCAGTAACTGGACAAGAACAAATACGTATTTTAGCAACGCTAATGGAGAAAGCAAAACTTTTTTTTTTTAAGGGTTCCAGTTTTTTAAAATTTCTGTATGAATTAAACATTTTGAGAAATTTTTATATATATATATATATACACATATATATATATACACACACACATAATAAATGACCAAGATGAAAGGCACAGTAGTTTTATGACATATATGACATACAGGAAACATTATTTCATAATTTAAAATTTCTGAGTTGAAGTTGATATACTCACGCTTGTCCTCATATATAGTCTTAGACTTCAGGTAGACTTCTGAAGGGTCTAGTTTAGGAGAACCTGATCTCACAGCAGTGGGTGGAAAAGGCATAGGCTGTGGAATGGGATCGCTGACAGCTTCTAAACTCCCTGAATTGTCCTGCTTATCTTTCTGAAACAGACCCCCCATCCCCACAAGATCCATATTAAACTGAAAGCAGTAACTGCACTTGTTTACGTGTGTGCAAAGGCAATAAACATCATATAGAGTTGAAATGTACAGCAAACCAAGGGAATAAGGGAAAAATACTACAATTGCACTTAGCTCTTCCAATATATAAGCTGTGTTTACAGTACATGTCTGACCAGACAGCTAAAGGCTTCCAAACACATCCTGAAACTCTACTGAAGTCTGAGCTTAGAAACTTGTTAAGTGACTGATGCTTACAGACAAGTAAATCTATGTGATTCCTCATGATTACAAGTTTAATCTTGCTCTTGCTCGAGATTCACTCATGTTGGCTACAGGGTGCTAGCAGCTCAATATGCAACTGCCTCCTCCCAACTGCAAGCTGCCAAATTATATCAAAACAACAGAGAAAACATGAGGTATGTCCAATATCAGGTTGCTTGCTGCAGACATCACAGTGACATTATGAAGTACTGAACAGGAGGAATACACTGGAGTATTATGAGGTGTAAATACAATTAGAAATAAAAATTCAGTATTTGCATTTTTCTTTTATAGCATTAAGCACTCTTAATACTATTTCAAGACGGACACCAAGTATCCTTGTAGCCTCCCATCCTAATTTCCAATGGTTTATGCACTAAAGTAATTCTAAATACTGATTCTGGGCTGAAACTCAAACTGGAAAATTGGAGCACGGTAGTCTGCATGCATCTGTGCATGTTAAACAGAAACACAATTAGAACAGACTTAGATGACCTTTTAAGAAGGGTGGAAGAAAATTCCCCCAAGGGATTTAGTAGTTTGACACTTCTTGTATGTTTATAAACATAAGACCTTGTCCTTTTTAACTGAATTAGTTTGCCATGCTGCTTAATGCCACTGAACATTGAGTGCTCTGTGGCAAAGCTGCTATTGCATGTGTGCTAGAATGTGAGACCCTAAGTCGTAAGTATTTTTAGCATGCCTGCATAGAGTACACTGACAAAGGAGCTATGCTGACAAGACTTGTGTTCTTGAACTACACAGATTTATGCAGTGATTTATTTGGTTTAGGCAGCTGTATTCTCACAAGGAACTGAACCTGCACATTTTATAGAGTGCAGTCTGTTTTAAGCATAGTGAACTTGTGTGCTCAGACTGCTGGGATATGACTTCAGTACTTGCACAGCAGGGCCATCTACACTCAGGTAATGGGGTTTTCCTAAAATTAAATAATTTGTGGTGTACAAGAAATATTCTCAAAGAAACATGTCTGTCCTTGGGGAGATGGGCACTGACTAGTCTACTTCATATGAGAAGCATTCATGACAAAAATATACATTACTATGAACATTATTAAATCTCAGTGCATTTTATTAATCCCAAGGATTCTTTACAGAGCTAATATATATCAAAGATATCCCAATGGATCAAACTTTCAAGAATAATGAACATCAAACAAGAAATGTATAGCTATGTAGAGATTTTTTCAACATATGAATTCTAAGATAAGGAAGCATTTTAAGAAGGGAGTACTAACCAGTTCATTAATTTTATGTCAGGATTGAGAAACATCAAAGTATCTTAAGCATCCTTTAAAAATCTCATTTTAATTTAATACAGGATACAGGTAATTAGCAAAGCAAAAAATGAGATGCTGTATTTTGTTTCCCCTTCAATGGGAATTCTGACAGCAGTTACTTAGACAATTATTTGTGCCAGCTAAACAGAGCCGGTTTTGCTAAATCATCCTTGCACATTACCACAGGAACTAAAATCAAGAGATGAGATTACAAAAGCAAGGCAAAGTATGCGCACAGATAAATATCAAGTTACATATTTCTACTAGTAGCAATTTTAAGCATAGTGCAAAAAGGGAATCATGAAAGAACTAGCATAGCGATGTCGTATTTACAATCATGACAAATCAACACTACTACATGCATTCTCATAATCAAGACCTTTGCTGCATTCTTCATATTTCAGTAGTAAGAAAAGAGAAATCCATCATCCCCATTAAGCAGCTCAAAAAACTCACACGACTCTGTGGAAGAACTTCTAGTTAAGTAGACCATACTTTTGAGCCTGTTTTGCAACCCAAAAACCTTGAAATTCCTCCATCAGAAACAAAGATAAATACATCATTAATACTCACCACTTTGGCAGTTTTAGTAGGTGAGGGTGGACCTAAAGGAAAAAGAAGGAAATACCTCTGTAGAACAAAATTTGAAATACTAGATGATCATCACAACCACAACAGCGTTAAGCCAGTATAATCGGCGGCTCCTGGGTTGAAACTGATTACCGCCCATTAGCTATGCTTTTAAAATGCAAAGTGAACATTCAGTTGACCAAAACCATTACTTAGGGGATATCTCAAGTTAGAACTGCTAGTTGTACCACCATGAAAATACATCTATTTCTCTTTTTATTAGACACTGATCAATTGAATCACAGATCAGTTCATGGAATAGTGAATTTGGCTGGTGGAACTTCTCTTACTACCAGAGAAATTTAATTTATCTCCTTAGCTGATTAAGAAATAGTAGCATTTTTATAGAAAAAGACCTGAAGATTTTTGCAAATATGTATGACTGAAATGACACTCTCTGGGCTGTAATAAAAGCTTAAAGGGACACTAGGCAGTCATGTGTTGCTTTATAATCCAGTTCCTTCTTGGCAAATGCACACTAAATTACTAGTCAGTCTAATGGGAGAGGACACCTTCTGGTCTGTAAATGACAGCCAATAAAGAAGTATAAATATGTAAATGTGAAAATAAGAATTTTACTAGCAATTTCCCATGATCACTTCCACCTTGCTGCTGATGCTTCCTCCTGTCACTTGTGATCACCTGTCCATTACAGCTAAAGCTACTGGAATACATCTGTAAAGCCTCAAAAAACTCCACCAGGCATGCCATTTGTATTACACTAGAGACTGCATTTTTGCTTTAACTCTCTCCAGATGTTTGGAAGAGACAGCGCATAAACATAATAAAATTTTTGTAAAAACAAAACTACTTGGGAGTGTAAATTAAACTTAGAGCATGATGGCTTAGAGACATAATAACCTGCTACTTAACTTAAAAAACTGGACAGAATTATGTATCATACTGGAAAGGGACTTTTTAAAAGAGCATATAACTGTATACAATAAATGCAAATTTACATACGTACCTCCTCTTAAGATAAGCAGTGGCACCTCTGCTCCTACTGGAAACTGCTTCAGCACCTCTACCACCTGCAGATGTGTTAAGTTTTGTACATTCTGATGGCAAATCTCTTTGATTACATCTCCTTTCTGAAGGCCTTGGCACCACTGGCTGTCTAAAATCATTTTCACCTTCTGTCCTGTAGGACTGTCTGCAATGGCAAATCCAAAGCCTTTAGGACCTTTGACTAGAGGAATGGTGACCAGCTCTGGCTGAGAGCCTCCTGAAGATGCAACAGAGATCCTTTGCTCATTTGTGTCCATGGAAGGGCCATTCAGACGACCGTTGACTAACATAGGACCCGGCTTTCCACTCTGGTCCAACACAACTGTGCCTGGTATTAAATCTTGGCTGGTCACACAAACATCTCCTTTGGTCACAGGCGGTCCATTGATAAGAGGTGTAGCTGTCACTATATCTACAACAGGGTCTTCATTGTCCTCAGGAAGAGGATAACCACGACACAAAGTCATGTTCACGTACTGGTTGACAGGAACTAGTTGAAACATCTGGACAACATCTGCATGAGTATGGCCAAGGACACAATTTCCATTTATGTCTACAATGACATCACCTGTTACGAAAGGAGATTCAAAAGCATAAAACGCAGAAATTAAACCACCCACACCTTTGCAATGTTCTGAGGCTCCTAACAAAAGCCTAACTGGAGAAAATCATTGTACAATCTTTAAAAATAATGAATGGTGATTGTGCTATTACCTCTTGGCTATACGCTGTCAAAAAAACCTAAAGGATTTCCTCTTTGCATTTATTCTATTTCATCTGAGAACACAGTGTGCTAAATATATAAAGTTTAATCCACAGCAGATTTAATAAATGATACTATACAGCCACAGAAGATAAAACAGTGCATACACATTACTGCAAGCAAATGTCTTCTGCTTTAATTCATATTGTACAGCATTCTAAACTCAATCCAGAATAAATCGGATTTTTTTTTTTTGTTCCTATAATTATTTTAGGACAGGCTGAACTTAAGTTAGGATTGTGCCCACACATATTCCATGTTCTTATACTGACGCTATACATGGTTAAAGATGTATTTCCAGTATGAAGTGGAAGTAGGTGTCAGATCCTGAAACCTTATTTCATAATGATAATGTGTATCAATTTGTTGACAGAAATTTACACATGTGCAATATAATATTCCCAGGGAGCAAAGTGCCTTTTCACTTTAATCCCTGGACATCAGTAAAACAATAACTCTCCTATTAACTATAAGTAGATATGCATCTTGTTACTTGAACGTGTCCATGCACTATAAAACAGTGCTGCAGTATTGTGTTCATTTCTACACAGATGGAAAATGAACTGCATACAGAAAAGAATCAAACAACAGATCAGCAACACAATTATTGTTTCGTTTTGTAAGTAAATACTATTAAAACATCAAAAGCATAAACTGTTTTCTTACCAGAAGAGTAAGAGCATGTCGGATATGCAAAGGAGTATTTTGCCTTGTCTAGTATCTAAACCATATGTTACAGCAAGCATATAAATAGTTAAATTAAATCTATAACAACAGTGAAAATGTGTTTTAATTCTTTACAGATTACAGCTTCTCTCATCTCTCTCGCTTCCCCACTTGCCCAATTTGTATAGCTTTGCTTGTTCTTTCCTACCGCAGTTTTGACATTTGGTGTTACGCTTTTTGGCAGGAACCAGGCAAAACAGAGACAAGGACTCAAATACACTATTTTTACTTTACATATAAAGAGTGAACAGAGACTATTATGTAAATGACACCAAGTTCTAAAGCTTTTGACATTCCCTCTATTAGAATTGATCAAGTAAACACTTATGTATTAAACAAAAATGTTTAAATGACCTAAAAAAAGGTCAGTTGTGAACACGTGTTAATGAATAAACAAAAGCTATAGTAAAAGCCTTGAAAGCACTATTAACTTGAATGCCTCTTGCAAGGTCTGTTGTAAGGCTTGTTGCAAGCTTTGGTGCTGAAATAGTACGCAACTAGAACAACAAGCCCTCTCCCCCCTACAACAGTAAAGGAAATAAGGAATCTTGAAAAAGTTGCTATAGCAAGATTTCAAGTGGTCTATACAGTCCTCATGTGAGAATCTTAAGTACTCAAAATAATATGTAGTATCACATAAGCCTACTAGTATCCCATGTATGGTTAAGATAAATCTGAATCTAAAATTATAATAACCAGTAAGAATGAGGAAGAGCTGCACCTTATCCTAGTCAGGAGCTGAAAATTGAGCAACCCTCCCCCCCCCCCCCCCCCCCCCAAAAAAAAAGAAAAACTCCAAACCAACCTCTCATCAAAGTAAAACAAGAAAAGGTATTAGTCTCAAGAGACACCCTCATCCTCTTTACATACCGGAGATGTTTCTTTTTTCCAATGCAAACGTCCCAGAGGGGCCCCCCAGCAGGGCCTTATCCTCTGCTCTCTCATCAGTCTAATTGTTATTTATTAACCTCCTCTCGCAGAAGCTTGAAGCAAAATCGTATCTCCTTGTGGAACAGTCTTCCAGGAAAGGCAGGATTTCTCATTGCATGGCTGTTCTCAAACGTCAAGATGCACGTGCGTGCAGGATTTTGTAATTAGAAGGTAACCCAGAAAGCTAGGTAGCTGATGACAAATTCTATCAAGAAAAACCCTTTTTCCATGTTCATAGAGTACAAAACAACATAGACCTACAAGGGCTGTAGCATATTGATAAATACAAAAACACACAACTAGATGATAAATCAAGGCATTTTTCAACTGGCTATAGTTTTAGCTTGAAAACCTTTACCATGAAGCCAAAAGTCACCACTGAGGCAGAACTACTGAAATCTTCAGAAGCGTCCTCAAAGTAGATTTGTACCTAGGACATTGTTTTCCATTTCAGACACTGACTTTCAGACATCGCTCTCACAGATCTTTAATAAATCTGAAAACAGCTTTAGTGAGTCAGGTATTTCATATTCAAAGTCAGTGGACGGAGACATCTAACCTCCTGTGTCTCAAAAACTACACTGCTCTCTTAGGACCTGACAGCACCACAGGAAATGGATGTTGAGAGAAATACCACTTTACCTGGTGCAATTTTCCCATCTTGTGCAGCAGGTCCATCTTTTAACACATTCTTCACCTGCAGAAACTCATCAGGCCTGTCCCCGCCAATGATTGTAAAGCCAAATCCCATTGTACTTTTCTTCAGTGATGTCCGTATGAGGGCTCCAGTAAGCTGGCCTGGATCTCTGGTGAAGAGAGACTTCTCTGGTCCTGTGCATGGTAAGATTCAACACAATCCACCATCAACAACGCTGCTAGCAGGTGGCCATTAAATCCCTAACTGATGGTGACTACAGACGCAATATGGATAATCAGAGAAAGAAGGAAGAAGGTGTTTTAAAAGCTGAGGACCAAACATCTTCAGGAGATTTCTAAATTATGGAATAAAAAGACCTGCAGATAGAAAATCAAAGTTGGTTTTGATGATGTTGGTTTCTTTAAAGATATCATAAGGGTTAATGATTTCTTTTGAATAAGAAGTTGCCTTTTATGTCTAGAGAGTAATTAAAGATGGTGTTAAGAATGCAGCATTCTTATTAAGAATGAAGGTCTAAACTCAGCAATCCACAGACGTCTACTAAACATGCAGCAAAAGTAATTTCATGATATTTTACATGCTCAGAAAACAAACATTAGTTAACCTCTGCAGCACTGTTAGGAATAAAGCAGACAACATACTGCTGCCCTCATTTCACAGCTGAGCTAAGTGAGTGGGAAAGTTGTAACTTGTACTGTTGTCTTGAAAAATCATATAACAGAGATGGAATTAAAGCTCCCACCTATACCAAATTCAAAGTAGCTGAAAAGCCAAAAAAATTTCAAGGTGTAGCTTTACCTGCATCTTCCAACTAGCTCTTGCAACCCTCCTCCATATATTCAAAAGCTGCTTATGACAACCAGCTTTACAAATTTCAAAATGCTTTTAAAATCAGTCTTAGGATCTCAGTTCAATTTTAACATAAAAAAAAAATTCCAAAAACCCTACAGATTTTGGAGGGCAACACACAATGGCCAGTAGAAAGATAAGGCTACCCTCTTGATGAATTCTAAAATTGGATACTTACAATGCATATTTTCACATAGAGAATACTGCATATTTAACCTGTAGTATTAGCAGACACTATTTGAGATCAAGTTGAGTACTCCAGATGTGGCCTCACCAGGGCTGAGTAGAGGGGGAGAATTACCTCCCTCGACCTGCTGGTAATGCTCTTCCTAATGCATCCCAGGATACCACTGGCCTTGGCCACAAGGGCACACTGCGGGCTCATAGGCAACCTGTTGTCCCCCAGGACTCCCAGGTCCTTCTCCACTGAGCTGCTTTCCAGCAGGTCAGCCCCCAGCCTGTACTGGGGCATGGGGTTATGCCTCCCTAGGTGCAGGACCCTTCATGAGGTTCCTCTCTGCCCATCTCTCCAGCCTGTCAAGGTCCCTCTGAATGGCAGCACAGCCCTCTGGTGCGTCAGCCACTCCTCCCGGGTCTGTATCATCAGCAAACTTGCTGAGGGTGCACGCCGTCCCTTCATCCAGGTAACTCATGAATAAGTTGAACAATACTGGACGCAGATCACATCAACAAATAAAAGCTGACAAAATGATTACCACATAGTGAGCCACCTAGTCTGAAAAAATATATAATGTGACTTTGGGATGCACAATTATATATTAAAAATTTTTGAAATACGAAAATGATTAAGTGGATTTTTCCAACTTAACTTCTGCAGTCATTATACATATTGCTTTAGGCAAAAAAAAATTTATCATTTTAATCATCAGAACAAACACTAACTAGAATATTTAGAACTACTAGCAAAAAAGCCAGACTTATTTTAACTGATACTCACCAAAACCTTCAATTTCCAAGCTATTTTTCATTGTTTTCCTACAGATATCAGTAACAAAGAACATAATATTAAGTGATACCTGATTTTGAAGGGCCAACATCAGAATGTCCTAGATGTTTTTTTCTTTTGGCTTCCAACACTGGGTTTTCAAACTGAGTTTTCTGGTTAATATGACTGTAAACACACAAGAGAGAGAACAATCTTTCATAATAAAGCATTCTGCCTATTCCACAGGAAAGACAGCCACAAAAGATACACCTACAATACTGTTTTTCATTATCTCAGATTAATACTCTACAGAAATGAAGACTGAAGTATCATAATAAAAATAGAAAGCTTTTTTTTTTTTTCTTCCTATCATCAATTTGATTTACTTTAAAAGCCAATGCAATTTTACTTCCTGGAAGCTGTCTAAATGTAGCAATGAATGCTGCTCTGAAATGTTTCATCATGCAAAGAAAAGAAACTGTCTGGCATTTTTTTTAAGCAACATTTACGATTTAACTTCATTTTAACAGAGTGCAGTATAATGACTGAAGGATTCAATTTATCATCAAATTATAAAAATTGTCCAAGTTCAAGAGCTTCTTGATATAGACAGGACGTTTTGTCCTTAGGTAGGTTAAACACAAGCTCAATTCCCCACATAAAAATCAAACAGAAAAAGACTACATGAACATCAACAGTTCTGTAAAAGTCTCTATATAAATATATGCAATCTCAGCACTGGATCAGCCTTCCCCTTGTTTGAGCTGTAGATTAAATTCTTAAGATGAGAAGCTTCAAACCTAGATTCTTGGAAGCACACTTACACATGCTTACATTACTTATTTCTGCTTGAAATACTGATCTAGAAGGAAACTACGCAGTTATGCTCTGGTGTGTATTTTATATGAAGTTTCCAAGATATCCTCTCCTATGCTGTTCATTCTTGATGTCTATAATTGCCTTTGAAGTGACAGAATAAACTGAATTGTTAGGTGGGGTATACCTTAATTCCACTCCGCAAATTTTTAAAAGGTTATAATAGGGAGAGAAAAAAAAGGTGGGGAAATCCACTTTTTCTCTTGATGCCAACTGTGTGTTGCCTCCATCCACCCGTGATGTTCGTAAAATCAGCCTTTATCTTTTCACTACTAAGTGCTAGAGTTTAGCAAAGCTAAAAATCAGTAAGTTTGACAGGATTTAAATGCCTGTGTTGGCTTTGCAAAGCCAAAGTTTATTAGCTTGTTCTCTGAAGCTATCATTTTCAGCTCTGCTAATTTTCTGCTCCATGGTTTAAGACAGATTTCATTTACTCTGACTTGAAGAAGGTTGAGAAAAGCTGCTGCAGCAGTTTAGCAGTTATTTAGTTGTGATGGCTCTTTGGAGACAGCAATGAGATATAAGTTACTCCTGCTCTTTTACATTTAACAGGAGCCACTCTTTTAAATCAAACAACCCCATTTTTATTAGAGCTGAGACAAATGAAATCATCTTATTCATATTAACTAATTACTGTGATTGCTACTCACTTTCCATCTCCGTAAGAGAAATACACTCAAGTAACTCAGTAGGGTCACACCATGGGTATCATCCCACATACAAGTGCTTCAGAACTGGGCACCATGTATTCACTGTTTCTAGAAGTATTTCTACTGAGTATGTTTAGTACTTATGTTGCATTACAATCT
Source organism: Dromaius novaehollandiae (assembly GCF_036370855.1). Classification (NCBI taxonomy): domain Eukaryota; kingdom Metazoa; phylum Chordata; class Aves; order Casuariiformes; family Dromaiidae; genus Dromaius; species Dromaius novaehollandiae. The sequence goes on along the minus strand of NC_088124.1, from coordinate 7,548,046 downwards.
ATACATATTGTATATCAACTGCTTCATTATTTTCTGCTGAAGTTAACAGTTACCACTCACTCAACATAATATGTTCCATATTGAGGGTCTTCTATTTTTTCCCATCCATAAGGAAGTTCTGAAATCAGAAAAAACAAAATTCTCCATTATAGTGGGAAACTATCAGCAAATATCAGACTTCTTATGAAATAATGAGAGATTACAGACTCATGAAAAAATTGAGAAAAAACAGGTCTTTTTTCTTTCCTTCATTTATTTGAGGCTGGTCCTACTAAATAAAAGACTGTTAGCCTGTCGCATGGAATTTGGAGCCCTATACCTCTAACTCTTCATTCCACCAGATGCGGAAACTTATGTTTAATGAAATGACACCACTTTAAACATATAATAAACAAGGTACAAACTAATCTGTTTAGAGAGGAAAAACATATAAAGGGGGCAGAGAAATATATTTTTTAAAAACTAATCTAATTATCAATCATCAGTTTGATTTGATAGTTGTTGATTCTTTTAGCTATATGATATGAACACAATCACACTGCCTGTGTCCCCAAATACAGCATAAAAAAAGACACTACATCACATCCCAAACTTTAAAAACCATGTGTCTCCATTCCTCTTTTACTTTGAATTTAAGACCACCTGGTAAGACTAATGCCACTTTTATTCATTCTCTCAATAACACCAGCATATTTCACTGCATTCTGACAACATTTCAGCTTTCAGTCAACTCAAAAAGCTTTCAGTCAGAAGTGTAACAGGCATAAGTGATGAATAAGACGACAGCCCCCATCATGGTAGGCTCTTTTAATGTGCAATTTTTCTGATGTTTATAATATAGTGCAGACATCCCAAAACTAGCTAGTACTTGTTCAGCTCTGGCAGCATCAAATTCAGCACTAGCCTGTCCTGCTGAGAAGACTAAACGCAGTTCTGTGCAGCCACTGTTTGACTGCTCTCACAGCCCAGAGCAGACTAGCTTATAGTGACTAGTACTCAGACTATCTTTTAGACATCTCTAAATTACGGCTCTAAGGTAAAAAAGCTACATGTGAAAGAAATCTAAATGCTACGAAAAACCCCAAACATTTACGCTGATTGTAGATATCAGAAAGCTCCTTTTTTGTGACAAATTCACATTCTAGTATGATGTTGCCCAGAAGCAGATCATTACTGACTGAAGGTGATACGCAGTTAACACAGAGGTCCAATTATTCTAGCTTTACTGTTCTGGTTACCTTTACTATGGAAATTTAAATATTAGAATAATAGATACAATTAGGTAGCTAGACATTTTGAAGGATAAAATTTCTACATAATCTTGTTTGAGGCTGCTCTAAGTTTGAAGGTAAGAGCAATTTTCCTAGCATATAACAGCATGTTACCGATTATTACTATCGGCATCACTCCACATAATTTCACAAGAGACCCAGTGGGACTATTCATTTAAATGTTGTTCATTTGGATATCCTGCATTTCTCTATTTAAAGTGCTCTTTTTATCCTGTGGTGAGCTGTACATATGTTTAATAAGCAGCAGTACGAGGCAGTTGCTCCAGCTGGCTTCATTATGAATACATGATTGGTAGGCTGTGCAATTTAGAAAGATGACAGGCCATTCTGAGTCTGCCTCAGCTTTTGTAACAGCTCAGATGTTTGCAGAAGACGGAGCTATTTGTTACTCTTTTTTAGCTGACTAAATTGCATGACTACGTAGGAAACGATTGCAGGAATTGCCTGTAGGCCAATCAGGAACATTCTGACTATGAACCTGACCTGTAAGTAAGGGGATGAAGATTTGAAGGGAGTCATATTGTTCCCTTTACTTACATAATCATGCATTATGTCGCATGCATTATATATTATTAAATGTATTACGCCATATCTTCTTTCATTATTTGTATATTCCAGTACTTATGGACTTTCCCCTACTGCTATATCCCACCCACATAACAATTTCCAGTGAAATCTTCACTAATATGTCTAGCTTTCTCCTTAGCAATGATACTTGATTAGAACAAAATATGTCATTCTCTTCTCAGGAATGTAGATTTATCCACAATTCAAGCAAATTCCTCCACTCCAGGGAAAATATGCTATGGTCACTTCCAGTCTTTGGTAACCTCTTATTACCACCAAACTATGGATACTCAGCACTATACCCCGTTCACTCCAAAGTCGTGTGTTTTAGGAAGAAGCTCCCATCTCAGCACTAACGCATCTTATCCAACTGTGATGAACTCAGACACTTATCAGTCACACGTGACAACTGAATTCTGAACATCTCACCTCCATCTTCACAATCTTCAGGAGCTTTGGCTTTCTTACAGAGACGAGGATCAAGCCACGTGGTTGTCTTGGTGTTATGACTGTGGAGCAAAACACAGAGAGAACTCCCTCTGACTGAGGAAACTTTATTGTACTGTAGCTTCTAAGTATTTCCTACCACGGGCAAACTGTAGCCTTTAGACAAACTAAACTCTATTTGCACCTCAGCTATATCACAAAATGCTAAAAAGGCAACCATGATGTTCGAAAGTATCAGCACACTGGAGAGACTCTAGCACACATGTGAAGAGAAATGTTAGAGGTACAAGCAGTCTCCCCTGCCCCCAAAAGCATTTGTGGCACTATCAGCTGTTTCTACCTGAAAGGAAAAACATTTTTAGCTTGTACTTATGCTTAACCCTCAGTAGGATTTTTTTTTTTTTTACCTTAGAATTCATAAAGGAGGCTATTCCACATTTGCACATATGAACTGCTTTCCTATCTTGGGCTTTAAACTGTGGTATTTATATTTTTAAGCATGCATTTCAAGCCAAAGATCACATGAAGAGAAGAAAGAATGAGCAAGTTCTCATCTTTCAGAGAAATTTCGCACAGTAAAAATTTATATGATGTTATACCTTACCAAGCAGTATCTACACAGCTTTGTATTTTGTGAGATAACACACTAAACAAACCAACTTTACACATGGAATCATAATGCTTTCCTGTCTCATGGATTCAAAAAAACTATCAAAAAATACATTACTAACCGTATTTACATGGATTATACAGATGACAACAGCACATAAGAAAACATAATATTGAAGTCCTCCTGTACAGTATCTAAGAACCATCTATAAAGAATAGTAAGAGCTGCTTAGATGAAAACACAGTGAAGAGGTTTGAAACCTGTCTTATCCCTGAAATTACTCATCTTCTTGGAGACATACTAGTAAAATACCTGCTCTATGGAAGTTAAATCAAGTACATAGGATAAATGAAAAACAAAACAGCAGAAATACATGAAATTTCATATAAGTATCAGAAAAATAACAGATACAACAGGGTATAACAACGGAGACATCTTCCTAGACTGCAGACCTTCTGCACTTGTTACTTTCAGAAAGGTATATTAACTCTTCAAGAGATGTCAGTCTACTCACTCTATGAAGTAGATCATGCCAGTGTCCGTGTAGGCCATCTCCCAGTTCTTGGGTAGCGGCTCCAAGGTTTCGTCCCTCGACAAATAATTTCTGAAATCCATGGAGCTGCTTGTCTGGTTGTAACTGGGAACAGGTTTCATCCAGTCAGAAGAATCTGAATGTTTTTCTTTGTTTTCTGCAGTTGTTCAGGGAAAGTGTTACTATTTGTCAGATGTTTGTGTTGTTTCTCATTAAGAACCACCCTCTTATTCTGGCTATGAATGAAAGTCAAACATACCCATTTATTTGATGTGCATTTTTATACTTTTGTTGTTAAACTATGAACTTTTAAGAGCTAACATGAACACTGAATTCTGTTTTTCCTTTGCCAAACAGAATTAACTTTGTATTATTTGTCTGAGCCAAGGTTGCAAAAATCAACACTGCCAGAAATCCAAGCTGACTACTTCATTGCACTTCCTACATAGAGAACAATGTTTGGAAAAATCCCACTAGCACTCCTCAAACCACCAGAATCAAAATGTGGAAAAGACTCAAACTGCCAGTAAAATAAACACCACCTCCACCCCTCTGCGAGTAACAACGACAACATAAAGCTCCAAAAAAACATTGCAGAAAACTTTAAATGCAAACCTCAGCCCTTTAGTTTAGAGGGCATGCTCAGTATCCTCAGTCGCATGATGATATTTGTGACATTAACACAACCATCAGCCAGGCCATTTTGCACCATGGTGCTGTCAGCCCCAAAGCCCAAGATTAGGTCCAGTCAGGTCAATGTAAGCCTTTATTAAACACTCATACATAGGATCATCTGCGAATGTAACATGACGGTTTCTCTTCACCATCAGTTCTCCCCTCTCCCCTGAGATGGGTAATAACGACAGCAAAAAAGAAACAGGCATCATGCCAATCTTTGAAACATCCTATTGGACACTGGTCCAGTCTCAATTCACTGTGCTTTATTTCCCTGCAGTTACACCCCTGCATACAGCACTGCAGTTAGTTTCAGGCTTCTGATGGTTCACTTAACCAAAATCATCTGGAAATTCTTCAGTAAGAGTTAGCATTGTCCCTTAAATTAATTGCTTCATTAAAATCTCCTGCACACGAATTCAGTTATCTTATCAAAATTAAATGATAAAATTTACAGGGTATGAATAATACTCTGCAAAGGGATTCCATTACTTGCAGAGTAGATAAATTTTTCCTTCCTCTTAATGAATTTGGCTGATACCCAGCACTATGTTCTCTATTGTGCAGTGCATTTTATGATGCAATTGCACATCTGGCTGGGAGAACAGCTGTTTCTTTTTAAACATGATTTCAAAATAGAGTAAAAACATATTCAAAATCCTGTCTGAATAGAAAATCATCTTCGAACTTCACCAAAACTAAGAGAGCAGTTCAAACAAGCACAAATGCTATTTGTATACTTTTTATTCATTCACAAAATACTTAAAGGAATTTCTCCCCTTGCCAACCAACCTATTCCTCCACTGCCATTAACTGCCTCCTTTTCCTCCTCTTCCTCTTCTTCAGGGAGAGAGCTGTCCATCCTTTGCATTTTGCTGACTGATGTGGTTCTTTTCCTCTGTGATTCAGTATCAAAATCACTGTCAAAAAGAACTTGATCCACTGGATCAGGCTGAAAGGGACTGGGCTCTGCTGGAGGCTTTGGAGTACCATAAAAATTACCTGACCAGGAGATAAAAATCAAGATAATTAAAAGCATGCATATCTGCTGAAAGTACTGGCAGTTGTAGTAAACATTTTATTGTCTATGTAATATGTTGGTGAAATACCTGAACTGTAATTTAACTTTTTAAAGAAGACATCAGCACCCTCAAAAACAATCAATGCTCAAGAATTACCTATTCCTACAATATATTTTTTCTAATGTTGCCATTGTACATCAGAAAATAATAAGCATGATTCAAAATTTCTATCCTGCCACAGGTTTCCAAAGAAAAAGACTCATTTGTTATTTTGACTTGTATCTACTAATGCTCCAGAAAGAGACTTACAGAACCATCTGAGAGAAGCAAAACAGTGAAAATCAATTGCTCCTATTCCATTGTACAACATGTACTGATTATCTGGGATAACATGCAGCCATAGAAACACACTGAAGCCAAAAAGCAAATTGGTTTTGTGCAGAAACATAAAATATCTATTTACATAAACACAACTACGAATAATTGATTTAAAAACTACAGTCCTACATTATCAGCTGACAATACATTTGCCAAACAAAGCTGTTGATATCATTTGATCTCAAAATGATTTATACCTGAGAAAAATGAACAGATTTTTACTTCAATATTTTAATCTAAATCACAAAGATTAGGAATCATCTGTTGTTTTCTGGAAAAGAATCTGGGCAACCGACTACTCTCTTCTGACTGCTCATGTGATTTTTATTAGGGAGTTCACTATGGAGCAAGAGAACTTCCCAAAATTCCTGCTCGTTCAACATTTGGTGGCTAGATTTTGTTTTGACCATAAAAAATAATAAATAAGAAACTCTTCTGAAAATATCACTAAAAGCCAGGCTCAAAGCAATAAAATCCAGATAAAGGGGAGCTAAGAAAAAAGAAGTGCTAGTTTAGTCTAAATTTGCTTAGGAGGCTAGGAGATTTCTAGAGACAGGGTGATTCTGCAGACAGTATGAGACATGAAACAAGGAAATACAGAGCATTTTACGAAATTTTTAATTTGGGTTCTATCTATTTTACAAATTGTGTCTTTTTTCTTCTTTGTGAACCAATTTCACTCATGTACCAGATAAAACCATCACCTAACAAAGTCATCCTGTATACGTATGCTTGTTGTTGTTTGTAATGTATTTCAAAATCATGCTGGTTCATAATCTGGTAAATGACTTTGGTTTAGCATCAACGAAAGTTGCATACGCGCAGCATTTCTGAAAATTTGGCTGTAATTTAGTTGACCTCAAGTACAACTACCTATTTAAAAAAATAGCTAGCTAAATTGTATTTCAGATTTTATAACCTTACATACAAAAAGTAACATGAGATGTTTGCAACGTGTTCTATTCAAAAGGTAAGTTGCATAATAGTAAAAAACAACAGAAAACAAGCAATTGTTATTTGAAACATATTTGCAACCAGGGTATGCTCTACAGTAGTGCAAGACATCTGAGAGTTCAATCAAACTTGTCTCTCTTTTCTCCCACTTTAAACAAACGTGGGTTTGGGGTTTTTCCTCAGGGATGCGAGGAACCTTAAAGTCATCTCTGGCAGTTATCTAACCCTTTAAAACAGAGCAAACCAAAGGAAAACCCTTCATATGATGGAAATTCCTTGACCTCTTGATACTTTTTCCTGATGTTCTATTACCCTCATTAGAACATTTTCCCCCACAAAGTTTAACCTAAACCAACTTCACCACAAATCTGGACAACTTGATCTAATGCTGTTCAATTTTTCAGTGTGAAATACTTCATTTTTTTATTGTATTGGAATTTCTCTTGCCTCTTGTCCTTTTGCTATGCTCCTCTGAGAAGAGTATGGCTCTGTTCTCAAAGGTAAAAAAAAAAACAAAAAAACAAAAAAACAAAAAACGACATGAATTATTTTAAAACAAAATTCAATCAACCATAAACGAATATTTTCAGAACGCTTCTTCAAAAACACAATATGGAAAATAATCAGATAGCGTAAGACTGGTTGGCAGGACTGCTCATGATTTAGTGGCAGAAGTGACAAAGAGCCCAAATAAAGCTTCAAAACAAGACCAGTACTTCTCTTCACAGATACTCCAATTACAACACAGATGTAATACTGCTTCTCTACTACTGTAATAACCATCAGTGGATAGGAAAAGTGGTAGCTCCTGGGTACATGGAGCTGCACTTAGACAAAGATATTGGACATGAGTCCTAGATGTATTCCCATTCTGATAAATGTGATCAACATACCATCATATGTTCCACTTTCCAGCAAGGCTCCACTTTCTTCCAGCGCTTTGAACTGCTCAACAGGAATGAAATTATAGTCTACCCCAGGGACCTCCCCATCTCTGGGAGCCCTCGTAGTGCCTGAAAAGACAGAGAAAACACACTTGTAAGATACGTAAATGCTGCCTGTTTATCAAATGCTTCCTGTAAAATTCAGTAAAAACAACAGAGGTTTGAAACTTTATACAATGATGGTGTCATTCCAGGAAGATAACAGAACACTCGCAAACAAGCAAACAGTAACGTATAAAAACTAGGGCAATAAATTATGTAGGAATGACAGTTACAGTATGAAGGGGGGAGGAAAAAAAAAAAGCAGGATGAGGAAGCAATGAGAGAGATCATTTTCATATATTTTGTGAACCAAAAACTTATTCAGTGGAAGCTGGTGGTGACCTGGACAAGGCAATGCTAGTTCACGATTTTGGGGAACTGTTAGAACAGCTATAGAATTTTAACACACTTGTGTGGGTGCTTTGTCTTTCCGCTGTTTTTTGAGCGCCCTTACCAATTCAGTAATTTGCAATGAAGTCAGCATGACTACGCACATTTGATTTTTGGGTCACCAAACTGGGTACAGAAACTATTTCTTAACCTCACAATTCAGAATGAAATTCATCTATACTCCAAACCCAACTTCCAAATTCAAACTACTTCTGAAGGAAAAAACCCACCAGCTGTCATAAGGCAAAACTTCAAAGCAACCAGTAAATTGCTGTGTCAATGCAGAAGTTCTCAAAGTGTTTAGCTCTATGAATAAGGGTCTCCCATAGTTATAATAGCTTTATTAAAGCTCTCCTAGAAAGGACTCTACCAATTCAGTATTGCTTATAACCTAATAGATAAGCGTCAGTTTATTCAGGGAGCAGTCTAAACAAGAAGAATTGTTAGTAAGTAAACTGCATTTCGATATTATTATCTTTTAAGAAAGCCACAAACTCCTGGGCATGCTCAATATTATAATGATGCTAAATTGATGATGAAATTCCTGTAGTTACAAAAATGTTAGTTGACAAGCTGTTCTAAATTTGTTGCTCAATGAATATTTAAACACAATAGGTAATAAGCCTTTTTAATCAGTAAACCTCAGAGACAAAGTAAAGGATGATTTTATGATAATTAAGAAAAGAAATGGCACAGAAGGGCAAAAAGCAAAGACAGGATGTTTGGTAGCTGTCAGTGTCCTTTACCTTGAAAGGGGCTTTCTATAAACTGGAAGGAATGTTTTCATCTAAGCAAAGAGTTTGAGATTTTTTTAGAAGCTACAATTACCCCACTAGAACAGCCCAACCCCCCAGTAGAGTAAGCAAAACCCCTTAAACTATACACACATAACAATGGAGAAGTCCATTTAATTTCATATTTAATTAAAAAAAGTGGGTGTGCTTTAGACATCATGTTCACAGTTGTCCTGTGAACTCAGTCATTTAGTAAGCACCCTGTACAAACCACACACACGATTCACCATCGCCAGAAGGTTGTTCACTTCACTGGAAGCTTCCCCTTAGCCTGTCTGTAAAGTAGATAGTAAATTTTCTCACACGGGAGGTGCACAGAATGGATGTCTGGTAATTAAATAGAAGAATGATCTTAAGCACACCTGCTCCAATGAACAATTTAGAGTGTAGAGTGAGTAAAGTCTAAAGTCCACTAACAGTCTGACACTGATAAGCACTCAGTGTGAACGGTTTCAAACATCTCTGTAAGAGCCTTTGAAGCTGATCAGTGACGAGTGACCAAAAAAAAGAAGACTGACAAAATGATTTTGCATTCTCAGAAGCAGTAACCTTAGGTACCTAGTTAAAGGCGAGTTAACACGTGCCTTGGCTGGACTGAGAGATGCTAATAGCTGCTCAGAGTAGAAGGGCCGGCATAACAGATGAGACAGGTCCATCCAGAATCTCTGACTAATTAATTCCAGTTGTGACACTTACGTTTGTCCATACCCTGTTCCTTCCTCCTCTTCCTAGGCCACAGATTCAGTCTCCCTCTTGCTGCTGCCACCTCCTACTTTTTTTTTCAGGATCAATCAGCAACAGTTCCCCTCTATCTTCTGTCATTGCAGCAGTTGGGTCTCCTTTTTTGTATATAATCCCTCCTGCACCTCCCCCTTCCAGCTGCACTATTCTGTCTAGCTCTATGTGACAGCCTGGGGGATCTTAATCTCCTCTTTGTGCAAAAAACAATACATTGACCAAAATCATGATGTGTTCACTCTGCTTAATCATGCTGAGGAAGATTTATTTCCCATGGTGGCTATGGATATTCCAACGTCAGTAACAAATTACAGACTTCCAATGAGTTACACACTGATATTGTGAATGTGCTGAAATACTCTGAGCTTTGAATTCTTAAGTTTTTGCTGTTTTGTCAGATCATATTGGTAGTAACTTTTGATTGCAACTTAAGATACAAGACTATTCTGACAAAGCTGTTTACACAAATTTCTACGGAGAAGGTAAAAATATAAACCAGATTAAAAAAGAAAGAATGTAAAGCTTTTGAATTATGTGATGTTTAGCACAAACAGACCAAATGAGGCTAATGTTTATACACTTACATGGAATGGTTCTCAAGTAGAGATTGTCTCTGATCACCTGCTGCAGTTTATGGTCTACTGAGCCTTTCTGGAACTGAAGGCTCAAGTAGTGACGCAAATCTTTGTTGATGACTTTTCCTAAAACAAACAAACAAACAAGCAAATAAAACAAAAGTTGTGCAGGTGGAATTCCTGTGGTAAAAAATTCATTCTTTCATTCTAATGATAAAATTTTAATACTTCAAAAATAGCAATATGGAGGCAAAAGTATTTTTAACGGCCTTACATTTATATGTTAAAATCTAGTTAAGGTAAGGGAAAACATTTTGACATTGATCAAGTTTCTTGCCATAATAAGGAAAAAATAGATGGAGTTAGTAAATTACAAAGAGCTTCTAGTAACAGAGCATTAACAGTCCTCAACTCTCTTTGTGGAAACTGATGATATAGGACAAAATCAGTATAATAGTACAAGACTGAATGATAATACAGTGCATGGTCTAGTAAGCAGACACAGGCAGCAAAGCTAAATTGTGTTACGGAGTATATAACCTTATCTTACTGGTTTTGTAACTGCTTCATACGTAGGCTGCAAAGAAAATCTCTAAAATTTAGATATCTGACTACAGAGATGGTCATCCATTTATGTATTCACCATTAAAAAAAAAGAGGTACTTTTTGCCTATGATCTTAAATGCAGACATTTTGTTTCAAATTCTGTTCAGATGCTTTATTTACAAAGCTCTCCTCATGTAACACGAGTACCTTAAAACTACACACCAGCTGGAAAACTAAATACTGGGAGTTATGACTGGCAGAAAACATGTACGTGTTAAAATATCTGCAGGCAAGAAAACACGGTAAAACCTACTCCTCTTATATAAAGGGATATTATGCTGATAGTTTGAAAATACAGATTTTTTTTGCACCCACCTAGTCATACTTTTGTAATAAAACAAGCCAAACCATTAACTATGTTTAGAATTTAATTAAGCTAATCCTTTTTCTACAGGGTTTTTCTTACAAAGACATCTACCATAGCTAATGAAAAAAACCAAATATCAACATACCTGCTGCTAAGACTGACAAAACCCAAAAGCCGTTTACACGAGTTGCTTTGTAGAGACAACTATAGTTTAATAGGGTGAACAGAGCAATAAAAAGTGATTTTATGCATAACTAACAACCAATCTCAGTATCTTCTAAGGCAGACAGTAACAATTCTCCTGAAGTGTTTTGAAATGAATAAATAGTTAAAACACAAAATCTATTACCAAATTAAATGTCTCCACAGATAGACCATTGCTTCAAAATATACATGACATACAGTAATACTTTCTATTCCATTTATACCTATCAATTAGGCACCTGAACTCAATCTTTTGTAACATTGGAGTCTACATTCTTGATCTTACAGAAAGAAAATATTTTCCGTTTTAAAAACACTGCCTTATAGAAGAGTTCTTTACAATTATTCCTGTGCAATACTTCTGTCAGGTATCATTAGCAAATCTGTCATGTCACTAGATAACCATTGCCCCTTTAGCACACAAATAACTGAGCTCTTTTACTACTTCTTCATCCTTCTGACAGAAGGGTACAAAACAATCTTTTGTACCCTGTCATCTTCCCAGAAAGCACATTAGATAGGGTTCAGTGACCTTGACAAATTTAAGTTACATACTTTAGCAGAATACTCAGGGCTTTGGGGAGAAAGACTTTTAGTCTTTGTCTTTAAAAAAAGAATATAGGAGATGGCCAATAGCATGCTTACGCTGATGTACCACAACAAGCTGACCCAAAATTGTAACAGACAACAGCTCATTTTAAGTTAAGTCAGCAACAGGTGACGAGGCATCCAGCGCAATGCTAATTTGACTTGTTTTTGAACTCAGAACTGGAAAAGCTCTATCTTCCACTTATCTAACATGATTCTCTGAAGTATTTCTCCAAACTAGTAATTTTTTTTGCAGGAAAAGGTAACAGGTTGACCACATAATAGTCAATTTAGAAAGGAAATTTAATGAAACTGTCGTATGAGTGATTCTAACAGGAGTCTGTGAAGTCTGCCGAGGCCCAGCCGTAGGAGAGACTACCTCGGAATGCCTAAGGGAAGGAAATGGGGTATCAGACCCGTATCAGTCTTAATACCATGGTCATCTGCACCTTAAAACCAAGGTAACTACTGTTATGAAATGTCAAATTTGTAAAAAATAATATCCTTTCCACCACTAGTAACCAAGGGTAGCAGCACAGGTGAGTTTGATTTTTCCAAAAACATGTGGCACTACCGCAAAGCGGGTTGCGTGTTCTGGCAAGTCTATGCTTCCCTTCTTGACAGGCAATAAAGCAGTAATTCTATGCATCACCTGCTAATACCTGCATTATAGGGTTTGTTGTTGCATTAAAAAAAAAAAGATACCAAATCTTTAACAGGTTAACTACATAAGATGGAGCAAGGAGCAGAGAATATTGCAATCTGTCCTTCAAAAGAATATAACTGAACACCAAAAAATACCACATGTATAAAATGTATTTATGTTGCTGAGCTTCAAACAAACGAATGAAAAAATATGGTAAAGATAATTCTTAATCGTAGACGCTTGTTCAGAAAAGAGTAATTTCTGATTTAAAAAAGCTATAATTGGCTCTGTAACATTAATCAAGAATTTACATTAGAAAATACATGTAAAGTGTGGGGAAAATATACCAAAATATACAAAATACCTTGCCTAAAGAGTGAAAACCAAATTTTCAATTTTGAAACAATTCTGTGTTGAAAATAATCTTCAGCATTTTCCTGCTCAATTTCCCTTTACTTTATAAGGTGCTTGCAATGCTAATAAGATACTGGCAATTCTGTACATCTTAAAATAACTACCCCATTCAGGGTAAACACACACCTTATATGCATCTCTCAAACATCATCTTATTTATCATCATTCATTAACAGTAAACCATCTTCCAATTATCACTCTCTTTCACCCAGTTGAAGCAAAAGGAATGTTGGAAAATATTCAAAAGTGAAACCATGTGAGATTATCAATCAGCCCTCTCTTTATATGGGTCTGCATTGACCTAAAACGAAAAAACTGTCCACCCCCTGCCCCAAGCCCCACTGCACGCACACTCCCAGGAATGAATGTCACACATATGGGGCTTAAACACTAGTCCTGAGCTCCAAATGAAGTCCATTTCTTTTTTACCTTCATTTAATGCTGCCATCTATTAAAAAAAATTACTTTCAGAAATATAAAAAGGATTCTGCAGTATTAAGAAAGTACCAAAGTATAAGCCTCAGCAATAATACAAATGATAAAGTAATTACCACTAATGTGGGTGGGGTGAGTAGCACATCCTCTGTCCTCCCATACTCCTCCCCAAACACGAAACTCAAAATAACTTTCTAACACTCCCCTGGGTTGAACATTCTTTGCCATTACGACAGCAAGCCCTGAGCTGAATTCCCTGTTTTGCCATCACGAGTTGTTCTTTATAAAGCTTTGGATTTGCTTCCTGCAGCATAATGAGCAAAACATGTCACAGAAAATGAAAACAAATGGTGCAATCTCTAGCAAGAAAAAATATTTTCCATTTGTTACTACAAATCGCTTTATTGCTTGTAGACAAGACGGTTTCTCAATACTAAAAAAAGTTTTACCACTCAAATGGTCCATCCATCTCCCTGTCAAAACCAGATCTATACCATTTCACTTTAACAATACAAGCATATTTCACTTTGGCAGATGAATATGTTTGCTAACTAAGTTCATACTGCTGCTCATAGGAAAAACTTGGCAAGAGGTAAAAACGTGTAATAGACATAGAATTAAAGAGACTTTACTTATTCACTGATCTTCCTCTCCTCACATTTTAAAACTTAAAAGCTCACAAAGGCAACCTTGTTGCAACAAATACAATGTTATTTAAAAAACCATTTTCAATAAATATCAACTTAGTCAAAAAAGTATAAACAAAGCTGTTACTAAGAATATACTGACAATAAAGGATTAATCTTAACACTAAAACCCTTAAAGATTGGACTCCATTCTGAGAACAAAACGACTAAATTGAAGATTGAAAGGACTGCCTGGGGAAAACTGAAGAAAGTCAAACAAAATACTAGGCAGAGAAAAAATGACAGAAAGCCACCTAGAAAATGGTAATACTGAATAGTAAAGATGCTTTAGGCAACCTCTAGAACTTGCTCTTATGTAAAAACCAGTTATTTCTCCCTTACAGAACTGAACATGCTCCTTTACACTGCTTCTTTCACGCAGGCTTTCAGGAAGACCTCATGTATCAGACTCTGAAATGACCTAATAAATTTAGGGTTTCTGTTTGTTCCCCTGCTGAACAGTCCCTTAAGGATGACACATGAAACACAGGAACCAGTCAAGAGGAATAATGATCTTTATACCATTCAGACTCTCCAAGATAAATAGGTACAAGTCTCTTGTTTTCTGATTTAATTTAAATTAGCCACAAAAGGCACTATTTAAATGAGGATGCACACACACTGCAGTTCAGTAAGGAAAACTAAGACTTGAGTCTTCTGAGACCAGTCTTTTGAGGTGCAAGTCTACAGCAAAACAAATTACTGTGAAGCACAGTTACAAGTTTGAGTGACAGAAACGTGAGGAAACAGGCACCAATGTAATTATTTCCTTTTAAATTTCAGATACGTCAGTTGCCCAAGTCTGTTAATAGAATTCACTACAAAAAAGTCCATTTCTAAATAGCAATGTTGGTAAAACAGCAATGCTGAAAGTGCAGCAATTTGCAGTGTGTCATCCAAGTATGCAAATACTCTTTAAGTGACTCATTCAACCTGCAAAGGATTTCATATTACTGCCCAACAGTGTCACAGCAAAAGAATTTCACAAGCACTTCATGATAATGTTGCTAAGACATGGGACATTTGGTAGATATTTCCCCCCAAATCACTTTGAAGACTATCTCAAAACTCTTCATCCGAATTTGACACACATTTCCTTTCAGACACATACAGGTGACAGCCCTCTAAAGGTACGCTATGTCTTACTTACCACACGTTGGGAGCTATATTCTCAAGTTCCCATGTCCACAACCCCTAGAGACACTGACATCTGTAGGCTAATGGCAGCTGCAGCTACGATGGGAGACCGAATGACTGCATATCTTTCTTTCAAACTTTTCAAAAATTACTTTACAGTTGACTAGAAAAGCACTTCTTCAAAGTTGCAGTTCAATAAAAGAATGTTCATTTCCTATGAAATGTGATCACTTTTATTTTCATTGTTAGGACTTCTTCTACCTTCACTGTAGTATTTAACACACACAATCATTTTAAGGGAACAGATGCAACAAGGAATTGCATTCCCTCATTCTTCACATAAATTAAAAAAACCCAAACCCGACTGTGCACAATTCTTTGTATGTTTCACTAATGAATTAAAAGGTAATAAAGAGAAAAAAGAGATCAGTGCAGGCACTACTGAGATTAAAATATTTGTTCAACTTCCAAAACAAATACATTACAAATGAAACACACGAAACATCCTCATTTCACATGTATTCTACAGTACAAAACAAATACTAGGCAAATTATTGCTGGAGTTCAAAATGTTTGCTCAAAGAGTCGCCAGCCAGTAGGCTGATACTTCTAGAGAGACTATACAAAAGTCTTCTTCTCCAGTAAGTCTAGCCCTACTAAAGAAAAAACACTAGTCTTCCAGTTATTCCATTCCTGAATATATGTGGTAGCACAGATGAGGAGAATTGTGCCTTCTGTACAGAAGGCATGTCTATTAAAGAGTTAAGAGCTTCTCTTACTGGGCATGTTTCAGATTCAGAGACACTGACGCATCATTAAAATCCTAGTTGAAGTTTATGGTTCAGTATCATATATTACATATATTTTCAGTCCTTGGAAAATAAGGTATCTTTGGAAATACACAGTGCCACATTGTCTCATTGACACCTCCATTATTCTAAATATAGAAGGGGATCTTCTTCCAGTAACAGCAGAAATACTCCAACAGGGGAAAGATACTGAAATTATTCCAAGCTTTTATAAGGCTTGTCATCTCATCATTGCACACTCATTCCAATTTATCAGCTGGGCCACAGGATCTTCTTCGGTTTTGATTCAAAGCTAATGTGCAATTTTGCAAGTCATAACTTAAGCATTACTTAGGACGTGACAGGAAGCTGCATTCATAAGCAGTTCACTCCTTAGGAGCCAGTGTTACCACACTGAAAGTATTCAGAAGGGCACAAAACCTAGATCTGCAAACGTCAGGCTGAAGCAGGCATTTTTACTGACGTAACTGAATTAGGAATGTCAGCTTAACAATGTGTGGAAAATGGCATGTGAAAAGCCAAAAAGATCACCACCACGTACATGGCAGGAGCGCCTGCAGGCTCTGGTCTGGGAAAGCACCACCCTGCTATCTAAACACACGATAAGCCAGCCTGCCTCGGCCTGGTCCCAACCACACCGGAACAGGCGGAGAACAAGGCTCTCCCCAAACACCAGCATCTTCCCCAGCCGTCCTCACCGTTCTCCACGCAGGCAGCGCCGTGGCTGACGGCCTCCCCATCACAGTCCTCTGCTCGGTCCAGAGAACTGCATTTGGGTGAGGAAAGAGCACGTGTTCGGGGGGAAGGCGGGGCAGATGGGAGGAGGAGGAAGGTGCACCGGAGGAAGGGCGGGGTGAAGCCTGTGCAGAGCAAACATGACCTCTGCAGTCCTTGCTGGCAGCTCCATCTGCTCCCCTGCCTACGCTCACACACGATGGCAAAGGGCCAGCTGTTTCATTTCCGCGTCCTATTCCCGCAAGGTAGAGCTGCAGCATAAACTTAATTCCATTCACTCCATTTCTGACAAATACAAGTTTATTTTATTTTCTGGTGGGTACAAGAGCACTTCACATGGCTGCACCACAGCAGGAACTGTCTGCCAGGCAGTCCTGTTTCATGACTTGAAAATCCAGTGGTTTGCAGACAGACCTCGGTCTGTAGCTCACCAGGAGACTCACCTCCACCAGCAGCAGACGGGACCGAATCAGCGTATGTACGTCCTGATGCGTGTCGAGCTACCGTTTCGAGTCAGCTAAAAGCAAAAGCACTTTGCAATCCTCACGCGCGTCGAGCTACCGTTTCCAGTCAGCTAAAAGCAAAAGCACTTTGCAATCCTCACGCGCGTCGAGCTACCGTTTCCAGTCAGCTAAAAGCAAAAGCACTTTGCAATCCTCACGCGCGTCGAGCTACCGTTTCCAGTCAGCTAAAAGCAAAAGCACTTTGCAATCCTCACGCGCGTCGAGCTACCGTTTCCAGTCAGCTAAAAGCAAAAGCACTTTGCAATCCTCACGCGCGTCGAGCTACCGTTTCCAGTCAGCTAAAAGCAAAGGCAGTTTGCAATCCTCACGCGCGTCGAGCTACCGTTTCCAGTCAGCTAAAAGCAAAAGCAGTTTGCAACTGCGCTTTGCTGCCCCCTGCTGGAGCAGCTGGTGGCTCTGAAGTGGAGGATTTGGTTTTCATCGGTTTCAAAGGTGGCTTAGGAAAACCACACACACAATAAATTCTGTATGCGACACCATCTTTCTGCCTTGATTTGCTGCTGTAAGTAGTGAAAATCTACAATAAGAGAAAGATTACATAATAATTCTGCAAACACAGAATGAATCTAAGTAAAAAAAGCGGTTTACAGACACACATCAGAGCCACAATTTCAATTCAGCCATGCTAATGAAGCACAGCATCAGCCCAGCACAGCTTACTTATTTATAATTTTCTGTAGGTTAGACTTTGGTAAAGCTACCAGATTGTGCTAAGTGTATTTTAAAAGCTAGGAACGGTTTAAAGGAAAAAAACCATTTCTTTAAGGACCAAACTTTAGAAAATAATCAAACATGAAAGCTAACAACAAACTATGCAAATCTAGATACTGATTTTGAACTTGATTTCAAATCCCCAATTTCTTATCATCCACTACTCCTCATCCTAAATCGCCTCACCCCTCTTTGTCCCTAGATTAATCTCAAGCAGTAGGGTCATCTAAGGTTTTGCTTGTTTTCTGGGGTTTTTTTAAGATGAAAGGGAAGAAAAGAATGAAAATGTGCAGTTTAGATACCTTTACCTAATTTTAATTTTGTTTTCTCAATGGGAACAAAGCTGATGAGACGAATTTAAACACAAAACCAGAATTCCATATGGTCCAAGGTTACACTAGGCTTTGTAATATGTTATGTGAGCAATGATTCCACACGACTTAAAAAAAACCTTACATATAAAAATTCCATGTAAGACACATTAAGGGCTAGTAGAACAGCTAAATGGCTTTGCTTAAAAGCAGCTAACTAAAATAGGAATTATCTAGGTTGATCAAGTGGAGAACATTCACTATTTTTAATTAAAACCAGGTTATTATACATGAAGTAAGATTAACTCTGACTTAAATAAGCAAATCCATTTAAAGAAACATTCAGCTACACAAAACAGATATCCTGCATTAGGAAACCAAAGTTATAATTAGGGTGCAAGGCATTAACTTTACAATATTCATCAGCAATTACTCACAGATTACAATTTAACATGAGTTGCAGAACTGAATGCATGCCTTCACTTAGTAAAATAAATCCTTCCTAAAAAAACATGCAAGAGAATCACACCACTCCCAGAATAAGCAAAACAAAAAATAGAAAAGGCTCATTTTTTGTTTTGTATGGAAAACAAAACAGTAAGGGCAGCCTTTCAGTATTTATACAACAATGTCACACATCTAGCAAACACACAGCTACATTTCCAGTACAACGAGAAACATGTGGGAGGTTCAAATTATTTCAATTACACAAGAAACAGAAGGCAGAATTCTGAGAATGTTCTGACCTAGTCAGCAGGTGAAGCTTTGCCCAGATTGTGGGGTAGAAAGATAGATGGATTACTGGGGAAAAGTGATCTTTTCCATCATGGAAAAAGAGGGGCAAGCAGAGATGGGACTGCAGCATCTTACGCTGCATATGCATCAATGCTTCATATTTACAGCCTTACTGAGCTCACGAACAGTTTGCAACCCAGTGCTATAGACCACATTAATGGTTCTACGGACACGACTCCACGCCACACCCTCCCTTTAGGCCTCTTCAAGGTAATTCAGAATGAATGCGTGAATCTAAAGTTTGGGACTAAAGTCCATTTCTAAAATTTAGGCCTTTGCACAAGTTGATGACCAAAGTTTGGGACAGAGGTCAGTTTGGGAACAGACATGGGAAGCACATCCTGGTCCAGTCACGAGCTGATCTCCAACCTAGGCTTCATTCAATCTGTTTTATTCAGCAGGTAACAACTGCTTCTTCAAGGTGCAGTCAAATCACTGTCAGGTACAGCATTGTTATTTAAGAGACAATACTAAGAAAATCACCATGTTCAGTTCACAAAACTCAGTAAGCACCTATGCTATCTGGCAATTACAGGCTGCTTTGGCGTTACGTAGCTGCAAAGAAGTTCGGAAGACTAAAAGCAGGTATCACCTCAGGAATGCGACATGCACACTTCTGCTTATGTTTGCCTTTTAATTAGACTCGAGCAGTAGGAGGTCCACACTTCTGCTCAGAAAGTCTAAATTAATCAAGTCTTTTGATTACCAGATCTTACATCAGTAACAGCCAACCATTTATTAATTCAGCTCAATTTCTGCAAACAGCCATAGTGGCATTTTACATCTCTGACAAGCAGGCTATTTCGTTGAGATATCATAAGGGTACCTTGATTTGCTATATCACTGTCGTGTAGCTACATTTGTCCTAAAACAGAAACCTATCGCAAGACATAAATTTTTCCCCATGCAATGAACAGAACAAACAAGGTAAAAAAAAAAAAAACCTTGATTTTATAGAACAAACTAGAGACATGGGAGAAAGGCTAACCAAATACATTAAAAGCTTCTTTTTGTATTTGAAATGCAAATCATTTATTTTACAAATACAAAAATCAAAAAAACCTTAGATTATTAAACAAGGCCATAAAAAAAAAAAGAGCAAAAAGACATTTTAATCTGTTCTGGCCACACTGACAGTCCTTTAACCTCCTCCCTCAACACAAGGTTATTTGTAGACCTTTGGATTTAGAGTAGATAAACAGATGCCAAGAACCAAACTCCTCTGAAATTACCACCACTGTTATCAGCAGAGGGGGAATCAAAGAATGACTTGGGAAAGCTGCTTACCGAAGAAAGGAAAAGTCCTGAGAACGAGAAGCTGAGGATCACAGAAAAAAGTGAACCGGACTATTTGGGAACAGGGACAGGTTATCAAAGCAGGTATTAAGATTCAAAATAATGCTGTAAGATATTTTAAAAATATATTTTAAATGCCTAGATAAGAGGTCTTACAAAAGCTTTCAAATGTTCATTAAGATTAACAGTATCCCTAAAGCCTGCAAGGCTATGCGAATTTCTCTGTGTTAAACATTTGCAGAGAATACATCATTTGACTGAAGACTAGACAGCAAAGATACTTCTAGTAAACTATATGATGCTTAACAAGCTGTCTGACTATCTCCAAAAAAGGAACTTGAGACAACATCAGCATCAAACTGGGGCCCCAGCGTAACTTTAGAATCAGCTGCAACAGTATCGCAGAAAGCAGACACAACCCACACTTAGTGACAGTGTATATGGATGAGTAAAGAGGCAGGGGAATATGGGGAAAGAATAGTGAGAGAAGAGAGAGGCACAGAGAAATGGTCTCATATGACATCCACAAGCACAGATGCAACAGGCCTCGTGCTAGGCCCTATGTGCCGAAAATCCGATCAGTTCCAAAACTTATTGAAGCACCCCAAAAAATCATGTTATAACAAAACAAAACAAACAAGCAAAACCGATTTTGGAGATTACCAAAACTTTCAGATAAACAATTGGAGAATATTCCTTTAAACTTTTCTTCCTTTTTGAATGAAGACCTAGGACCTCTGCCTAAGGCCGGCCTTTTAATGAAGATTTACCTTTTGTACGCAGTCCTTCCTAGCACAGCTCAGCCTTCTGAATGCTTTGAGGTAATTGACATCCATTTTACCATACTTTTTAATTGTATTACATGAAGATATTTCAGAAATACTAGCCATATGAAAATCATTACCCTCTTGCATACCAGTGTCTTAAGGAGGAACATATTCAAGGCAGCAGTGAATAAAACCACAAGTTTTCCCCTAGAAAAATACTTATGTCATAATACTTGCAAAATCCCACTACACTCTTTGGCGCTCTTAAGGCAGCTTTAATTCTTTCACATGACAGATTACCGATTATCAATACATGATTTGAACTTTCAATAAAATATCCATTGCCTTTTTCCATTATTAGAATACCTTCTCCCACACAGTATATCAAGTTATCACACTGTGCTGCCTACTTTCCAAGACGCTGCCTGCAGCCAAACAACACCAGCCGCAAAATGTGAACTCAAGGTGTCAGTCTCACAACCTTATTTAAATGCAGGCATTATTAAAACAAGGCAATCTAGGATTAAAAAAAAAAAAAAAAAAAAAAAAAAAAAAAAAAAAAAAAGAGGGGAGTGTGAATGAGGCTTTTTTTGTCAGATTTTTAGAACAGGACTTCTGGGACAAACTACTCAAAGGCTGCTGTATGAATGCCTCTCTTGCCTTTTCTTTCTCTTTTCTCGCCAGGAACCAGACAAATTATACAAAAAAACATTCCGGAGTCTTACAACAAACTGGAGCAAGGGACTCAGTCCCTAAGCTTAAGAGAACAATGCTCGTTCAAATGATCAATGTACTAAACAAGAAGTTAAAACGTTAAATAAATAACTATTAAAGAAATACAACTGCTTGCGCTCTGAAAGTAACAAGACACCTATCAGCCTGAAGCGCGCTTGGTACTCTTCACAGAAACACAGGGTTGTTACCACTATTTCACAATTCTTCTGTTTCTAGAACAGAACCTTTTTCTTCTGCCACCATCACAGACAATGCCCTTTCACGGCGTGCACCTGTGGAAACTCCCGTCTCACCGCCCTGCCCTGCCCTGCCGCCAGGGAGCAGACAGATGTGCTGCCCCCCAACGCAAAGCGCTCGCCAGCGCTGGCTCTCGTCACCGGTGCCCGGCACCAACAAATTTGCTGCTGACTCCCCAAATGAGCCAGGGCCTATCTAGATGATAACTGTGAGGATCCAGCTCTAGTTCTATCAACTTATGCAATCACAGGTTGCAACCAGGGGCGTAACCTTTTATATTTTTCGCCTGAGTAAACTGATTTCTTACATTTACTCCAGCAAAGGCAAGAAAACCAAGTTCTAATGCTTTTGCAGGGATAAGCAGCAAAATCCCAACAACACGCAAGAATAACCGAATTTGAGAAAGTTAAAAAATACTTTTACTAAAAATGAAAAATGAACTCTAACAGATTCCCCATCACTCATCTTGAGCAGAATGGACCTCTTTCTGAAAAGCATCTCAACCTGAAATAAGACATCTGCATGCAAGTAGTGCTTGGTAAATCTAAATTGTGTGTTATACAGGGATTTAGACTAGACTGCAAGGGTTGCTGCTAGCTTTAAGTCTCTATTAATTTTTACACCCAGCAAAGACTGATTAAAAAAAAGAATCTAACTACATAATTAGTCTTTTTCTCCTACAAAGTATTAAGTGAATGACTGACAGATCCCGTATTTGTAAAACAACATACAAAAACATTCTACTTTTAGAAGACTTGTCATCATCTTTGCTGAGAATAAAGAGAACAAATACATCATCTCAGCCTAATTACAAATGGTAGCTAATAAAACAAACATTTAATAGTCCTAATTTTAAACTTGGACCTTTACACTTATTCTACTAATTCTAGATTATCAAGAGAGTTCTTTCCAAGAAAAGTTGCTGTGCTTTTAAGGTGAGAAAGGTGCGTAATTTTTCCCTCTGATCTGTAAATGTGTGTGGATTAAAGTAAGAAAAGCTTAATCTAAAATTAGAATACCAACCAACCAGAGATTTTATACAATATTTCTTTTAAAATAAAACATTTCCACGAAGAGCATAAAATTTGAAAACTAAAAAACAAGGTATGAGGGTGAAATGCACCAATTCTAAATTACAGAAAAAGTAAATTAAGACCAATTGTGTTTGGAAATCCGTATGTAGGAAAACCACAGATAAGGTCTCCACTGGACTCAAAACCAAGCAAACATTCTGCAACAATACTGTTACAATTGCAGGACTATCTCCCATTAGAGTCCAGGACAATTTGTGAAGAGGCATTCATCTTTTTATGCAAATATAGTACATACATTCAGTGGGGTTAACATGAAACAAATATGCATGTAAAAAGCCTCAAAATAATATCTATTAGTACACTGAGCGCTGATGAGAAAGAAGAGTAACTAGTGGTGGACAGTACAGTTAACTCATTATTTTTCTAACGTACGCTACTTGTTCTTTTGTGTATCTCACTAAAGCCATAGAGATTCTCAGTCTATACATGATTTCTGTGAAATGACAGCAGACATCATGTTAAGTTTGCTTTATGTAATGCATTGGCAGCACGAAAGCTTGCATGGCCCAAAATCTTTTCTGCCTACAACCTCAAGGATTTTTAAAATGAAAATCATTTGAATGAAGCAATTCAAGCTTCTAGTTGCCAGCTTCAAGTATACTAGCATCAGATACAATAATATATTGCACACACACAGAAATCCATTAACCATGGAAATACAGTCAGGAAAGTTATGAATGGGTAGGATTTTTTCTAATAATGCCAAGTATTTTAACGTAGCCATTATTAAATAGAATAATGGCAAAGCACAAAGAACTGTACATCTGTTTCTGATACAAGATCAGACAATGAAGGACATATGAGTAGAACTCAAATTATTAAAATAATGAACAGGTTTCAAATAAAACGCAAACATAACCATTTCCTTCAACTTAACAGTGGGGAATAAAAGTGCAACAGAACTTTCCACAAGAGAATAGCTTGACTTTTTATATTATATATGGAGACTTTCTTTCCTCTCTTTGTTTTGGTATTTTCTTGAGGGGAAAAAAAAAAAAGCACCGAACACATTGATGATCAGTAGTGCCTATGTATAAAGCATAATAATTAGCAGCATAGAATATAATTTAATCAGAACTATCATCCTAGATTATGAAGCCTATATGGTGACATTACAAATAAGCTCTAAACAAGCTGATATTAGAAGTGTGTGTGTACAAAAATCTACAGGGCCAAAATGACAATTAGAATTTGCAATATGCCAGCATGCTCTAAAATTTAATAATACAAGGCTGTTTCAATAATATCACTGACTATTTTATTAAGGCTTCCTAATTATGCACTCAGTCTCTTGCTGAGTTTTAATTGACTACACCTACAGAGGCTCTCTGACATGAGTAACACTTGTCGTTACTGCACTCATACTGTAAAGTCAAATACAGACATGGAACTATGAAATCAGAATCCTCTGTAGCTGCTATAGGTTATAATAATACATAACACATTTAGTCTGCTCTTAACTGAGCCAGATACAGAAGCAGAACGCTCCAAGACAAAGATAAGCAACCTTTTTGCTTTCCTCAGTGCAACTGTGGCTTGTTTTCGAGCAATCTTCCATTCATTCCCTAAAGTTTATGTGGGGCATTAGTATATTCACTTCACAGAAAATGGTTTATTGAGACTGCAAGCTAACTGATTTGCTCTAGAAGGCACAATTAACATGGCAGAATTTAACAAAATGTATTTGATTCCCCAAATTCTAATATTGATGCCTTTAATGCTTCCCTTTGATAATCTGCAACTAATGTGTGAATTCAGTATTACCATATACTTAAGCAGTACTGTTTAAATGCCCCATCCTAGTGAGGGATCACGAAGAGGGCACATTTACAAGTTAACCTATTTTACTGTCTGGTAAAAATTGTCCGTCCTTGTGTTTTCCCTAACATAAGATGTTATTTCGCATACTGTTATACATATAACATAGCATTCCTTATTGCTTAAGCAGCATGAAGTTCTCTAGAATGACACATTTCCGTCACATCCCCAAAGAAAAATGCCCTTGCAGCTGTTCTCTGAGTTAGATAAACGATTTAATCTGCTTGGACCATGCCATTATTTTCAGGCAGAAGGGTACATGTTCACATGCCAAGACTTCTTCTTTATAATGTTCTGATTAGAATAGAACATATTCAAATAATATATAGGTTTATTTTTAGCCTGCTTTCCATGGGAAGCAGGACATGCAATCACACTGTGCGTAATTTCTAGGCCCACTAATTTATTTCAGCCTTGAGTTTGACAGGGTAGCAGTTTGACAAATATACTATACTCCTGTTCTCATGAAACACAGATCAAACCTCTTAAGTTACTAACAATATAGGCAAGAGAAAAAGCTTACTGTAAAATAAGTCATCTAGCTAAGTTCAGGAGTGGAAGTCCAAGGTCTTTTATTACTGAATCCCTAAATATAGCTTTTCAAACACACAACAACAAACTTTCAAATGTCAGATCCATTTCAAACATCTCAGCATCACACTGCATGTTTTAAAATATAGCTATTTTCTTAACAGTAGAAGTTCATTTCCAAATGTTAGCTCATGCTGAAATGCAATCAGTAAGCTTTTTTGGGCAAACAGTTGAGCTACAGATTTGCTCTTTTACCACAAAAAAACTACATGCACAGTTCAGCTTTGCACACTGGAATTACACTGACCAAGAAAAATGAAAGAGCCATCATGAACTGCAGCCAAATGTAGACATTTATCATTCTCGAATTTCTCTGCCTACCATTTCCACTTGCTTCTCACCACTCACTAACCATAGTGAAGCAGAACCATTTATACAGTTCCTTCAAAAAGCCAGGGATAGCAGTCACTTTATTTTCCATTTACTAGATTCTGGGTTTCTTCCTTTGTTTTAAACTCTGACCCATTTTCTTGGCATAGATTCTTCTATCCAAACACCATGCCAGTGGGCAACAACAACATTTCAATTATTGTATTAGGCTACTTTAAATGAAGACATACTGGGCACCTGCTTTTACTGCAGTATACCCCCAGAGCTCCCAGTTATGACAGGAACCCTAACACTAAGCATTAGACACATTTATGAAGAAGCAATTCCTACTCCAAGGAAGAGTAATTCTGTAAGTTTTGTTAAATAATCAAAGCTTCTCAAACAGCCTCCTCAAGGAATTCAGGAAATCCCAACATTTCAAAACCACAAGCTGTGACATTCCCTAAAGATAAGTTATGCTATGCCAGAGAGGGGCAGTTCAATAATAAATTCAAGTTTCAGAAAACATAGCTGTGTTTCGCTGTGTTCTCAAGGATTCCCAGGAATTTAAAATATCAAAATCAGAGTTCTAGGTTAGCACTCCTCTGCACCAAATTAACAAATGTGTCACAGTCACAGCTGTATTGATTACAGACTGAAAGCCTGAAAGTTTAATTCCAAAAAAAAAAAAAAAAAAAAAAAAAAAAAAATCCCACAGAAAGCTCTAAAGCTCTCATGCTCCTTGTGCAGTACGTACAGTCAGCAAAATCCTTGTAACTCCAGATGTGCATTGGCCATGACTAATATTACTGCATGACTCTCACAGATCTCACATGGCATTTCTGAATTGAGAGAAGCATTATTTAGTCTGTTACAATAGCTAACAATCAAGGGTACACAGAAGTAAAAATATATATAGGCATGCATTGCAATTCTTCAGATAAGAAATGAAGAGTATCTACCAAAGAAAAGTCCTTGGTTTCTGCCAGAGGACAGAGTAGATGAAAACACACACTATGCGCACGTAACAAGAGAGAGGGCTGCAAAGTATTTCTCATAGATAGCATGATCAGCGCTCTCCCTCTCCTCTTTTACATAACCATGCTTGGAAGGAACTGAGTTTGTGTTTCTCATAGATTTTTCAACACATTCCTAAACAAAGACAAGTTTGTTATAGAAAAGTGTAAATGCTGACATTTTTAAGTTCTGGTATAAATGGCACTGCAGCTTTTAGGATTGCCTAAGTCGCATCAATTTCACAAAAATCATACATGAAAGACTTCCTCACAAAACAAAACCTACAAAATAGCATTTAGAATCAACTGTGGCTAAATTAAACCTTAAAGGAATCTTACATGATTTAAAATTTCCCCCAGAATGCCTCGGAGAACATATCGAGCATCCACTGTAGTGTTTTATAGCAAGCGTATCCAAATCACACAATGTTACTGTACAGTCAGCTGAATGTAAGAAGAAAGAATTCAAGACCTGCCAATATTTTCCAAAGTGTTTTAAAAATCTTCCAATTCAGAAAATAGTTATGTCTTTCACCTGCATGAAGATTTTAGTCAAGAGCCTTTTCCGCCATTTACACAGAACTACATATACAAATGAAAAGTACAGGAAAAAAAGAAAGAAAGAAAGAAAGAAACAGGAGACACTGACATACCCATAACAACAAGAGACTCATCTCTATTTCCAACAAAACAGGGACCAGCTATCAGCCAAATTCATTAGGAGACCTAAGTAAACTCTTACCTTGACCACAGAAAATGACTACACATTAACCTATCACATACGCACGAACCTCGCTGGTTTCATTCAATGAATTTGAATTTTGTTACAACTTAATTTTGGACCATCTTTTCCACAGAAACCTGTATTTATGATCTTAAAGGTATGTTGTTGCTGAAGTAATCACATAAAGAAAGAAAATTTCCCTATGTGCTACGTTTATCATCATGTAATATTAAAAATGAAAGGAATTTCTTTTCTCTTGCACAGCATATCCTACTGTTTCATCACTATTCATTTAATAAGATTTACTTTCAGTTATGGTACCTAGGATTTTTTCAATTAAATATGAAATATTGTTTTCTCCCAGAAGAGTAAGTATGAAGAGCAAGACAGACCAGAAAAAAGAAACTGCTCAGCTTCATTTGGATTCTATTACTTTCTACCAAAGTACAAACTAGAACTGGAGCAAGACAGACTACTAACATGTCCTATCACAACACCTGGCTGCAGAAATCCAACTACAAAGCAAGGCACAGATCAGAGCAGTTAAGCTGGTATAATTATATCAAAGGCGCTGATTCGGGAAAACCAAAGCAAGTAGGGGGAGCGGCGTAAATCACGACTGCTGTCTGCCTTTTCCTCTTCGAAGTTGGAGCTCATTCGGAAGAGCTGTCAGGAGCAACTGCGTGCTCACCTCCACGGTTTGGCTTATTAATTCATATTACTAATAAACTAAGGCAGCTGAGGCAGACATGCATTCTTTACTGTTACTTACGCTCCAGGAGAAGCAAGGTGAGACAGACACTCTGTGTCAGAAACTGCTGCAACTAGGACTGCAAGAACTGTCTGCAGGAACTCTGAATCATCAGGATCGGGGAATCCAGGCAGCTTCTGCCTTGTGTCCAGCACCAGCTTTGTGCAAGTTCTTAAACCTTTAGCTAGCTGTTGCCAAGCAGAAGAGCCTTCTGGAACCACTGCACATTCACAAAAAGTAGCAATAAGGGAGGGATCTGGCATTCTCTGAAGCATTGCTTCCTTAAGCAAAACTCTTATTTTTACTTAAAAACATTATATTTGCAATACTACACAAAAAGTCCCTTTAGAAAAGGAACGTAAATCCTTAGAGGTACACCAACTGAGTCTAAAATGTTACTAGTATTTCTATATTACCAGTTTCAAAGTCAGCAGAAAACACACAAAGACAAACCCAGGTATCAGCACACCCGGCAAGGTAACGCAACGCACCGTGGATGGCACGCCCAGCTGGGCATCCGTCAGACTGCCTCTGAGCACCACACAGTCACTTAAAGAAGCAAGAATGGGAAAAACGGGATGAGTTTACTTGAATTGCTTCAATAATTTATAACAGATGATGCATCTTGATTTAAAAGCACTTGACAAGAATAGACAACATTGTAAGGCTTCATAAAATAGCATGACAGGTATGGACACAGAACGTTTTCACAGAGGGGATTCACGTATACCTTTTCCCAGCAGATTTTTAATGCTCACAGAAAGAGCTTCTTAAATTCTGTGTTTCTTTAGAACAGGTCTATGTAGCAGAATGTTCACTGACTGAGGGCAGACTGGTTTTAACAAGATATCATCTAGATAAAAGAGCATATTATCAACCTAACTTTAAATGCAATTATGAAACTACCCATTTGCAGCAGAGATTCAGGCAACCTAATATTTTAGCAGATGAGTCTGCTCTGATGTATATGCTTCATTAGGCTTTAACTGATTACATTTCCTGTCGTAAGCAATTGTTCAAAATTATTTTTATAGTCATGCAAGCAGAGAATCTGCAACATGAAGTAGGAACCACTATGTTGATGCGAAACAATTCAGTAGTTTCACATTGACAGGAGGACATAGTTATTGAAGATTTCCAATTCGAACTGAGAATTAAAGTACAAAAACTCAACCAGAGAAAGTATTTTTGTATCAAGACTATGGTTTACACCACCAAAATCATGAAATGTTTTATGACCATGCTCTTTCCCACAAAGCATTACGTTTACTTTGGATTTAAATGTGCTCTTATTTCAGGCAGTTAAAATAACACAAATAGTTCTCTTTCCCACCTTTGTATGCCCCAGACTACCATCGCCGTTTCCAAAGCTCCACTCCTTTTCCCTGTCAATCCATCTAGCAGTTACTAAAACAATATAGAATGGAGTTTATGTCTCTGAATTCATCATAATAGAAATAACACTGCTGAACATAACATTATCATTATACAAGACCTTGTTATTTGGATATTTACTGTACTAACACACTTAGTTTAATAGCAAGTGGTAAAAAAAAAAAAAAAAAAAAAAAAAGGAAAAAAGAAAAAACAGGAAGAAGGAAGCAAACACACAGGATGGTTAAGAGCCATCCCGAGTCTTAACTACCAACCAAACCATCTTAGCTGCAGGGCTCTAGCCAGCCCGGCAGTCTGACGCACCACAACGGGCAATGCTGGAACCCAGAAAAGGACCGCATACTGATAAAAAGACTTTGTCTATCCACCAGCTACACATCTCCACAAATATCAGCCTTCTGCTGGATAAGCAAACAGATATACAGAAAACTCAAAAGGAAATGCAATATTGTTAACGAGGGTAAGGGAATTATAGACTTAAAGCAATTTAGAGGATATATGTGGAGAGAGGCCTTTAAAGGGTCAGAGTAAAGCCTATCCTGTAACAATGGCAGTCATTACAAAGCTGCTAAATTAAAATACTCTTATTACAGGAACAGCTAGATTCCTACAGATGTGTTTCTTGCCTTAGTACTTCCTGGAAACAAGCGATTATGGGCTTATCAGGAGATACATCTCAGCTTTTAGACAGCAGCTACTTTGAAGTACCTTTGATAACTATTACAATCACATTTTGTTGTTCTCCAGATGTTGTATACCATGTATATGTTTCTGACATCTGACAAGAAACAGGATTTCACAGGGAATAATTAGGTCTTTCACAATACAATTAATTTAAATTAGTTCATTTCTTTGGGCAGAGACTTACTGTCTACATAAATACCAATGTTCTAGAACTGAAGAATAACTAATAGCTGCAATAGCAGAAGTTAAGAAGGGCAAACAGTACAGTACAGTCATCAGTTAATTTCTGTGCCTCTGTAGCAAGGAAAAACAAGGTCTAAATAATGATGTAATACATTAATACCACAAACCACATAGCACACTAATAATGACATTTCAAAATATATTTAAAAATGAAAAATGCATACTTATTCTTCAACCACGTATTTGAAGTTCTCTTCCACAGTTATTTCAATAAAATGCTCAAACTTAGCATTAGCTTAGCCTGACATGTCTTGGGAAATGCTGACACTAAAAACCAGACTCTCCGAACAATACGAACAAAAAGCTCTGTTCTATTCGTTTTTTGTAGAGAAAAACATAATACAGAATTAACATTTAGAGATTTTGGTAAATACTTCACTCAAATAAATCTACTTATATGCTTCCAGTAAATTTGCTTGTCAAACTGTTACTATCTATGATGAGTAACTGATTAGAAAAAACACAACTGTGTTATTTTTTTGGGTGGCAGGGGCAAGAATGGGACGTGAAGAGGGTAAAAAGGGAGGGATGATGACATTCACAGACCAGCACATGCTCATGAGTTTCTCTAATGAGAAAATAAAGGCATTGCAGAAAAAAAAACTATTCCAGAGAACAGAATTTTGTAACAATAGCCACAGCTTTACTAAATTATATAGCCTGAAGGTGATTATGATCTTAATCTTTCTCCTTTACATACACTTACCTGAAGATACAAAATGGCAACTCCATTACAATAATTTATTTAAACTTTAAATGACTGCCTGTATTTTCAGTTCCTGTGTTTTACTGGTTTAGACTAAACATCTTTATCTTAATAGCAGGTAAAAAACATACAGTACTAACAATTATTTTCCTTTATTGACAGTTTATGTTCAAATATTCATGGTGTATCATTCATCACCTAAATTATCACAGATCTCATGCCTAGAAAAAAGACATGGTATATTTACCACGAAAGGGTTAAGGACTTCTATGTCAGTTCAACTGACCTTGGCATGACTTACCCACAACACAGTCAGCTCTTCAGTAACACAGATGGTGGACTTGATTTTGCCAGTATTTTAAGCTTAGAAAATGCTTTTAATTTTTTTTATTATTAATTCCCCATGCTGTGTTTACTGTTTTACATATGCCTCTGACTGCCAAGGAATTGTTAACTAATCACCATGAGATTCATTTTGTTAGTACACAGCTGGGTACTTGGTCATACAACATCTGCTTCTCAATGTTTCCTCTTTTTCTTATCTATTGGTAATTTGTAAGAAAACAGTCTCCACAGAAAACAGTAATCAGTACTTGGAAACAGAAGTTGAAAAATGAGTTATTAACTAATGATTACCAATACTTAAACTTGCAGACTACTAATCAACCTGTGTGTCTTACAGAATGAAAGAGCCAGTTAAAACAGGCATGAAATAAATACAGAGACATTCTGATTAACTCATATCAAGGCATTTATTAAAGATTGTTTCAACTTAGAAGGAGAACATACTCAATGGAAATAACGCACATTCTTTGGAATAACATTCTCTAAGACCTAATCTC
This sequence comes from Dromaius novaehollandiae, assembly GCF_036370855.1. NCBI lineage: Eukaryota > Metazoa > Chordata > Aves > Casuariiformes > Dromaiidae > Dromaius > Dromaius novaehollandiae. Next base: position 7,515,970 of record NC_088124.1, on the reverse strand, counting down.
CCAACAATAGTTTCACATTTTAGAGAAGTCTCATCTGAGGTTCAGCTAACCAGCTTTTAACCAGTTTTTTAACCACTTTTTAACCAGTCCAGCTTTTTCCCTCACAAAAGAGCCTTGGGCTGCATCCTCAGCCATGTTGTTCAAATGCAGATACAACAGAAAAGCACACCCAGACTCCTGCAGCACACAGGTACTACAGTGAGACCGCTATTACTGGGGGAGATGCAGCTCACACACACTTACTGGAGAGCATAACATATGGTATTGCATGAGTTTCTAAAGCTGCTCAGTTTTGCAGATTAAGTTCTAGATAGCATTTGTTCATTTTTATAGGTGCCATTCTGCATGGGGAACGTGATGGGTAAATTTTCAATTATTTTCATCTTCAGAATGAATTTCTTTTGCTACTTTAAAACACTTCAGAAACTAGAACTAGTTGAAACAGACAGGAAAAACAAAGACAGCAACTTCACAGCAAAGTAATTGTTTGTCATTTTCATTTTTACTTTGTGCAGTCAATCAAAAAAACGAGTCTACGTCAGTCATGTACAACCATACCCGGAAATCTAACCAACCTGATTTAAAAGGTCCTCATCATCCATGACTGTGACCAGATACAAAAGGCAGCATACTGTATCACTTACGCTCAGTTTCCAAGTGACCTACTCTCAGTTCTGCATGCGCAATAAAGGACCACAAAACTGACATAGCAGTGGTGACCAAGAATTAATACCTAAAGAAGAGAACAAAAAATAACTGCCCTCCAGCAGACTCTACTAGAACGGTGTGGATGATAATCTGTTAGATTCAGTGATTAACTTTCACTTAACTGTCACCAATTGTTTTCAACTTAATTTTTGCTTCCAGTTCTGCCCAAGGTAGGTAGATGTATTAAGCAAAATAATGTGTATAGCCTATGAGACAGAAAGGGTTGTCCAGTTACAATAATAAAAGTTTCGCATTTGGAGTACTTAACTCTTGGATTGTGGCGCATTCAGTATGGGAAGCTTGCCAATCATAGTCTTTATGCAGCTGTCTCCAAAGGCTGGACTCATTTATATCTGCTTAAAAAGTCCAGTAAGTTCAAGACTGACACAGAAATGGAATTCTCATAAGAAAGCACTTCAAATGAAAAGATAGCTTTGAAGGCAAAGCCAAATCTAATATCTGTTCTCAATTCACAATCAATCAGAAGGCAGCTATGTATACACACCCCAATAGGAAAACCAAATATGACAGCACAGTAGTTTTTTGCTCTATTTATTGCATCATTCCCTTTTCTGTCATCATTTTCTGACCTAATAGATTTCGGAGCAATCTCTTGGAAATGGTTTAGTATTGTTAGAGTACAGCATTTCACAGAGCAGATATTTTGTTACTCACAATAGATACTTTTTATTAAAATACTTCCTTATTCAAGAGTCTGTACTAGGTACTTCACATCTACTTTCTCTATACATTTTTTTTAAGACAAATGAACTCAAGATTAAAAAAAAAAAATCAGACCTAAATTTTGAATGCTCTAAAGTTTTTATCACCTTTGGCAAAATTCCATGGCTGAAGCTCCTGTGCCTCACTGTTCTCTCCCTAGTGTCAAAAAACAACAGTATTAAATGCAGCCTCTCCAGTTGTGTGATCCCTCCAGAATACGACTTTAGTATATATGTATCACTTTGAAGTAACTAGTAGAACTGGGATTATAAATTTGGTCTCAAAATGAACAGAAGTCAAAATTTCATTTGCTTTTTAGTCAGGGGATGGGACGGTGCAGTCCAATACATTTACCTACTGACTTATAGGTAAGCAAATGAAGAGACAAAGTTTATTTGGTAGAACCCTGACTTGCTTATCAACCTGTGAGGTCTCACCTGTCTTCTAGCTATTTCCAGAGGACCTAATTTTCCTCCTTTTGAAGCAGTCAAAAATAAGTTAGTCTGCAATGAAAATACAGAGAATTAGTAGAGAATTCTCACCAGCTTTATAATCCCTACACTTCTGTCACTCGCTTCCCCCAATAGACTTCTCCAATCCGATGAGTTGATTTAACAGTTTTGTTCCCTCAAGGACTCTAAGAAATTTCCATCTGTTCAGATCTTTAAAAATACACAGAAAATCCAAAGTTACAAGGGGTTAATATAATTTGTACCAGTAATTAAAAAAGGGCATGTGAGTCAAGATAAGAATTACATAAATCCTGTAAGTTTCTATTTTACTTGGTTAGAGAAAGAATTTGGTGCATGAAAACAAAGACCTAATGAGAGCCGTTAAGTTTAGAAGACATTAGCATGGACAGAGCTACACTCTTCAAGCAAGGTTTAGAATGACTTATTTTAAGGATAGAAAATATTTGAACCTGAATTCACAGTTCAGTCCCTTTTAGCAGCTTTACTATATAGAACAGCAAAGAAAATAAAGCATCTTGCTGTTCAAATGAATACTGTGCTGAAACAAAGATTACTTTGTCTTTATCTGGCAGTTTATATTCATAATAAGAGACTTACTGGGTTTTCCTGAAGGCACTGTCAGAACAATCAGGCAAAACCAGTGCTGTACATGTTTGGTACAAAGGACATCAATACATGCTAATAATGTTCAGCACCTCTTTACTTTATGTACAGCAGGAAGGTTTGCTGTGTCAGAAGGAATACTACTGAACAGAGCCAGCTGCATAATTTGTTACTGTAAAAAACATCCATGTCTAACATGGAGACTAAGAATAAATTTTGAAGAGTAAATTTTAAAATACCCTCTACTAAATTTATTTTGTAGCATTTACAGTAGCACTGAGGTCCGAGTCTGCAAGCAACACTTAAATTTCCTGGTTTTGAATCAGATACTTACTGTTACTTCAAACAGCAGGTGTTATTCTTATCTCCAAACGTTTGATAAATGTAAGAAAGGCTTCATGCCTAGCATTTAGAACGTGTATATCCAGGTAATAATGAATACTAAATACTTCCAAACAGAAGGAACAATATCTGCAAATGTGGTTTCTTGATTCAGTTGTTTGTTTGCTTGTTTCTTAATCTCTCTAAAAACCTCACATCCCATACTGTGGACATATTTTACTAATATTCAGCTTCAAAAATTTCAGGCTACTACAAAGCTAAAATCATAGCCAGCCCTTAAATCTATTCTACCATTTTCTTACTATAATAATTAAATCGGTAAGATGAAAAGAACTTTTCTCTCCCTCTTCTTTAAACAAACTTTAAACAGTTTTTAAAGTCTAAATAATAACAGTAAATATGAAACACCATTAAACCCTCAAGTGCATGAACAGGTATAGTTTTCCCCTGCAATCTCCCTAACAGGCAAAGTCTCTGTAACACCACGAATCGGGAAGAGCAATGGACCTCTGAACAACACAGTTCAAAACAAAACAAAACACAACACCAAACCGAAAACCCAGATGCATTTGCCAAGAGGCCACTTCGAAACAACTGAGGATTTCAGAACAACAAATTTTGTGCCCCTCGAGGTGATTCAACAAAGCAGAAATTGATTGAAAACCTTTCTCTCTCTGCTGCATTTCACTCAATATAAGAAAAAATGGTCAACAGAAAGAACTTCCTCAAGTAAAAACTCTTGTACTATTCCTACAGTATGACACTTTACATTACATACCAGAGTTTGATGACTGAATGGAAGAATATTCTATTTTTAGTAGAATTCTAATTTGAGAGAAAAAAGCAGAGAACAGTTGGTAATTTCTGAATGCTTTAAAACCTCCCCACGGAAATATTACGTGCACTTGTGTAAAAATACAGACAGATAAAAAGGTTAATGAAAAACCCACAACCCAGTAGCTCAGGGCTACTGCTGTCCCCAGAGAGCCTCCCTGGAGTCTCTTTATAGACGCTGACAAGAGGAGTGCCATTTGCATCAGTCTTGCTCCTCACTGGCTAAACAAGGATCGGTTACAAAATCCAGACATCAGATTTACACTTTGCTCATTTCATTCTGAAATTAAACATCCCTTCATCCTCATTCCATCTCTATTATTTGATTCATATTCTCTGAGAGCAAGCTTTCTTTTATGCTTAAGTATTCTCTTACAGGACTGTGACGTCTTCCTTCACAACTTTCAAAAACTGAATTAGCGCTGTGACAGCTCTTAACTGCAACCATTTTTACTTCTACAAGTTTTTGTTGGATCGCAGATTAAAATAATTCAACTTTAATGTTCGGCACCATTATTTTAAACAGTAGTCCATTCACAAGCAATTACATAAATTTTCATCTTCATTCTCAAGCATAATAGTTCTATCTCTCTGGAAAGATCAGGAAAAAGCTTCCTAACCCATTTGTGTTGCCATTTTTTTGGTTCTGGAATTTGTGTTAAAACCAGAACCACTGCACGGCTAATCATCTTATTAAATTCATGCAAACTGCAGCACAGTAACAGAGCTTTCCAGTCACAAGAGAGTTCCAGATCTGAAAAATTTGGGATTAAGGAACCATTTGAATACCATAAACACTGCTGATGCTCATTTTTAAAAGCAATTGACAATTCTGATGTCAGACAACTAACACTGGAAAACAGCCTTACTTAACTCTCCATTCATTTTTCTGGCACTTGTCCTGCAGTAGCATTCTATATCTTTATTAAAGGAATGAGAGAGGCTGAAGACCATCTTTTAAACAGTTATTTTCCAGTACCAAAGTTCTCTCAAGACTCTTTTGTGTTTCTAAGATCATGAATAGGTTCCAGTTTCCATTTGGATCTCATATCAAATGACTTCAATTTACATTATAAAGACAAGGTTTTTTTCTTCTCAGTTTCCTCAGTTTCACTTCTGTTGTATATCAGACGTGAGTCTATAGGTATCGTAGTTTCTGCTTAGTGGTTAGAAACTTATTTTTTTCAAAATGAAGATACCAGGCAAAACTGAAAACTTATACAAACCATTTTTAATGAAAATTAAGCAATGGGATAGCAAGCACTTCCATATGCTAGGAAACCCAAGTGCAAAAAAATGAAAGTGTGAAAACACACTCATTATCATATGCATGCAGACCAAAGGACAACACAAAAAGTTATCTAATACAAAGCTAGATATAGCCCCAGAAAATATCAAGCAATTAATTTGACAGCATTGGCCACGTAGTGGTTAATTACTGTGCAGACCATTTATCTATGCTGAAGTCTATTCAGCTATGCTGAATAAATATGATAAGAAGATTGTTTCAATAGAAGAAATAGCTGTGATTTACAATGACGAGTATTTATAACTCAAGGTTCAAACCACAGACTGGCGTACATGAACGTACGGCTACACAATATTCCACTAAACCCAAAACAGATCCTGATACAGTCCAGGACTTATAAACATCCACCTACAGGAAGACATCAAATACAACCTGAACTGCAATCACAGTGCATCTAATCAGCTTTCCGAACTGCCTCTGAAATACAGTCACACTTTACCTATCACCTGAGACAAGTTACTCTAAATGACGCTCTCAAAACGCAGCATTCATTTACACATTAGCTTACACGTGGGTGACATTACTCTTTATGCATCTATACTAACGGACTGTAGATTTACCTAAGCTTGCATTCATACAGTAAATATAGTGGCCATGAAGCAGAAGACAAGTAGTCTTCTACTGCCATTGGCACGATATTTACTGAGGTAGAAAGATTAATATGAAAGATTCAGATTAATAAGGCTCTTCAACTACCAAGCTAAGTGACAGTGAAATATTTTGAGGTGCAGTACGTTAAGGCTGAATAGAAAAACACATCATCTTCCACTTACACTACTCAATTACCACGGCGACAAAGTAGCCAGAGATCTAGAGATTTATGATCTAAACCCAAAACTCATTTTCAATACATATGCTTTACGTACAAGTTAGAAGAGATTTCATTGGCTCAGAAAGACACACACAGCTTAAAATATTTTGCAGAATAGAGCAGAACAAAAAGACGTAATATGCAGTAAGGTACAAACAACATATAGTCCACCGTAATCATTTGCTATTTTGAGCAACATTAATTTTAAGTGCCCTGCTCTAATGAATTCTTTTAACTACTAGCAGCATCTGCTAATGGCATTAATTAAACTTTGCCAGCATCTCCACCTTCACTAGAGAAAAGTAATTACTCACCACTGTCCTACAGAGAGGGAAACAAAAATCCATGGGATTAGGTATTTTTATACTGAGTAAGTAGGACAGATAGGAAAGCCTGCAATTCAGAGGCAAGTTACTATAGTTCTTAAATCCACTATGAGCAATACTATAAGCATTGCATTGACAAAAAAAGGTTTTCCTGCTGCTCTTAAATAAACTACAAACTAGATTTTATTAACATACCTGTGGCTAGGTCTGTTGAGGATGTAAGTAATTGCCTTTTTAAAAATCAGAGGAGCACACAGCATAAGCAGGCTGTCACCCAGTCACCTCACTATTTTGTATAGTTTAACCACCAGTTATATATGCCCACGAACATTTCATACCTTATCTGCCAATTAATACATTTTTAAAAGAAATATTTATTTATAAATATGGCGCATTAATGCTTCTACAATAAGCCTTTGCAAACAAAAAGCATGTGTATGAATGACATCTTAAGATCTCCAAAGGCTAGAATAATGGACAAGAATAATTATTTATTCATAGGTAACTTTTTATACAAAAGGGATCAACCTCCAATATGAAAAAAAATCATAGCAATTTTCTCTTCAAACTTATGTCATTAGGATTTTTTGTCATACACCAAATACAATGTATTAAAGTCTGCATTAAAAAAATTATCTGCCAAAGAAACACTGCAAAATTTGAAGCAAAGCCAAGGCAATAAATATTTCTAAATATTACTCAGCAATCGAATACCACCTCTTTTGAGTTACTGATACTTACATCTCTACTTGATAGTACCCACAGTGCTAAGCAGTTTTCACAAACACAGTTCTCCCTGCACCAAAGCATTTACAATCTAATCTCACTGCAAAGAAGATTAGTGAAATTACTGAGTGGTGATAGTTTCAGCAACAGAGGTAAAAATACTTCACTGGCACTTTTGGTCAGCTGATTTCTGAGGAATTCTTTAGATCAATAAAGGATGAAACAAGCCATTAAGCATCATTCCACAGGATTAATACAGAACTCTGTTTCTCTCTTATGTAACAGGATTTTGAAATTCCTCTGAAGTACATGCATTAGGAGGAAATCATTTCTACAGACCTAAAACTTTAGGGTTTAGTTATTTCCTGATAGTTCTGTGGTTTCAGAGGAAATAAACTGGATGTTAATCCTCTTGGATTTAATGAGTAGTACCAGCAAACTCTGTTTCTGTTTATTAGCAAACCTTCGACTTGGAAGAAGGTCACTGTAAACTTGGCACATAACCAAAACAAAGTTCCATATACTGGCAATGAAATCTTAAACAAAGGGGAAGGCTTAAGTAGTTTGGGGCTTGGATGTTTTTTGTTGTTTTTTACTTAAGCAAAAACTGTGTCAAAATGACTTAACAATTCACCTATGTCCTTGGCTTTTTTTTTTTTTTTTTTTTGTTAATACAAGTCACTTAACACTGGAGGGAAATACTTAATCAGCATGTTAAACAAGCTACACTGACTTCAAATTATTTGTGTGGATTTCTTCTTTTTTTATAATGTCAGGAGCAGAAGAAATAATATACATACAGGCATACATCTCCTTATTCAACTGCAGGATAAAGCTGGTAGGCCACCAGCTGTGCAAACATAAGATATGTGCCAAACAATAAAAAGGCCCCCATTTCTACTTCAATCATATTTTTACTGCGATCTTTTAAAGAGACTTGAAGGAAAAAGGAAATTTGATATTGAGGCATGAGCTTTTGCTTTTTGTTTTGATTTCTTTTTAAGAGAGTGATTTGCTTATTCAGACTCATTAAAGTTTTACTCTGGACACTACTCAGCTGCTGTGTGCTTCTTTTTTTCTGAATCCAAAGTGCTTGTGCAAGACACTATGTAAAATCCTTTGTCTAAAGAGTGGCTATAACTAGAGCAAATAACCAACAGACGCAGTACTTTTAAAGAGGCTTTCTATACTAAATTAGACAGCAAACCATCCAGTCATCTAAAAAGCATTTATACTTCATTCTATCTTTAACTTAATTTTGTTAAAAACACAACACAAAACAAAAGCATAGTTTTTGCCAGATTAGTATATTAGCTGCCTCATCTATTTCTCTGTAATTTTTACTAGTCTTAATGACTACGGAAAATTTATTTTCAAAGACTTCCAAGAATAATTTCTTTATGCTTTACACTAAGTCAGATAATTTTTTTCCTTAGGATACGAGGAACTAAAACTGGTTTAGCTATTTGGCTTCACTCGGTAGCTTGATTTCATGAGCTGAGAAAGAGATACTTGAACTTACTGCAAGACCTACTTATTTGTACTGATGCAGGTTCAAATATATTAGCCCTTATTTTAAATTTCCTCACCAAAATCTTATCGGTCAGACAAGATGTGCTGGGCAGCCTCTCTCAGTTATAGACACTGTGGAGGACAAGTACTCGACCTGTGGTCTGCCAAGACTGAGAACCTCGGAGTGACCCCTATGGTGTTCACAAACACATTTAAGAAAAGCAGACTGATTAAAAATGGGCTTAACTTTGCTGTACTAGACTCAGTGACACTGACACTGGAAAACAACTAAGAACCCACATACAGAAACAAGCTGAAAGCGCTTTAAAGCAAAAAGCACTTTCTACCCTAACATCATTTCCACTAACAGCTTAATTTGAAAAACTACATCACCATATCAAGCAGTAATTAGGCAGCTACTTCAGATGGAATTTTTTTTGTCTCATCTGTTCTTTAATCAACATGAAAGATTTTTTTTTTAAACATGTTTCTTCTAGCTAAGCATAAAACTGCTGCATATTTTACTATGTGCCACTCCCACCTCCATAATGGCATCTGCCGGAATAGCACTCTGCCAGCATTTTAGATCTGCCAGCACTCAGTTTTGGTATTAAGCAAGGACCCTTCAGGGGGCCCAGAGGGCTACTTCTTACCTCCCACTCCAAGGTGGTATTCCCCAAAATACTCAGCTCTGCACCCAGAAACCCACCATTCATGCTCCTGCCCTCCCAGCCCTTTTAAAGACCCCATACCACACGCTACCACCTCTTCCAAACCGAGGGAAGGATGAGCCAAGGCCACGGCCTTACGCCCTGGCTGGAGGGGATTCCAGAACAACGTTATAGACAGAAATTCGCAGCCACAGACCCCCGCAGGCAAGGCCCAAGGCTAGTCGTTGCATCAGTCTCTTTCCCAAATACTGGCACGCCCGACTCTGCCCACAGGCCACGTGAACGCCAGTGAAACCTTTCAAGGGGCCAACAGATGAGCCCTGCCTGGCAAAATGGATCTTGAATCACATGCTAAGCTCTCTCCCGCATACTAACACAGTCCTCAATAGAAGGGACACAGTTTGAATCCCAAAACCTAACAGCAAACAATCACCGAAACGCTCTCAAAATATAACTATTAAACAATCCCAGTCCAAAGGAAATGAGTTTCTCCCAAAACATTTTAGCAAAATCCTCTGGCAAAGGCATTAGGGGCGTTTCAGGAGAAACTAAGCACTCAATACTTTATATTTCTACACTGAAAGTGAGCACATACAGGCTATACCACTAAGTAGCCATGGCCACTTTTCAGTACAATTTCTGGCAGATGACTGCACAGACCTCCTGACTTATATTTTAAAATTCAAAATGGCCTTAAGTGCCCTTCATAGTTCACAGAAACTGGCAGATTTTGTATACCTCAAGCTGTACTTGGTCACCAGAATGTAAACAAGACTGGAACCCACCAACCACTCATTTTTATTTCCAAGAAATCAAATCCTTATTCACACTGGCACTAGAAAGAAGTGGAAGGCCTAACACCCAGGCTTAAAAAAGCCAGAGCTTTTTTTAGGGGGAGTTGGAGGGGCAGGGGCTTGTGGGGGTATTAGTTATTCTCTTAAGTGTTTACAAAGTCTAGTCTATAATGCATCTTAAGATGAAGACTTCTGAAAGTATGTTTACATCAACCCACAATGGTCCACAGCTACTGAATGCTATAAATCCGCAATCCAAGCATCCGAGATGCAGTAAACCACCCATGTCAAAGATCCATGTTTTCCAAGTGCATTTTTAAATGACATGCATTTTCAAGAAAAATATTTTTTTTCTTCTTTGAAAATATTATTTCCTTAATAAACTAACCCTGGAAACACCCAGGTTATCTCATATTATGCAGTTATCTTCTTTACAGTGGCAGTTACAGTAGTCTTTGAACAAGGTCATCACATGGCATTGAAGTACCCTAGCACACTACTACTACTACATCTTATCAACTTGTGTGGGAAGGTGCAGTGCTGTTTCCAATACTGCATTAGAGGCACATATTCAGAAACACATTTGTTGCACCTGTGCCAAATGTCACACTTGAACAGAGAAATGAAAAACTCACTCTGTGAAGCAAACATTCTAGGCTTCACAGGAGTCTGCAGAGCACACTGCTATCCCCCCGTGGCTGCAGCCCTCCGGGAGCGTGCAGGAGTACTGCACTGCTGCACCACACCAGCAGTCCCAGTATGTTCCAGTAAATCCTGCGTGTGGCTTCTTCCCGGCCACCCGCGCAGCGCCAGCCGCAGAGGCAGGCATCTGCGAGGAGGCTGCAGACTCTCTAGCGAGTTACTTAAAGGGTGTGAGGACAAGCTTGTCAGGGAAGTCTTTAAAGATTTCCATGCACTTCAGTCCTGGACAGAGATATATGGTCCTATGAAGGAAAGATGGAAGGATTTCCAGGTCCCCACTGAGAAATGTGAGCAAAATCTAGTGGTGCATGGGTGTTCAGGACTGTAATGTTTTCTGGGCAAGTTTGGTGGAAATGTCTGGAGTACTCTGAGATATGGGGATCAGGTTTTAAAGCATTTACAGTCAAAAGCAGACTGCTCACACTCACTCCCCTCCATGCTCTGACCTCAACTGAATGCAGTTCAAGATTAGAACTTTATCCTAGCAGATATGTGTAACATCTACCCAGCCTGCAAAAAAAAGATTTTTAAATAACACAGCACATGAGGGAAGTGTTCCAATGTCTCTACTTCGGAGAGTAAACAAGTCACTAGATATACAGAGATCAAAAAAATTAAACATCTGTGTCTTTCAGTACACAATTCTTAATTAGCACATACATGCCAATAAAATAGTGAATGTTGCAAAGGCTTCGGCAAAGTTCAATTACTGAATTTTGCTGAACTCTTGACTTCAGTGTCTTTTCTTGCCACATTACCCATGCCTGAAAAAAACATTTCCTGTTATCATTATTTACTGTCATTTAACTCCTTATACTTTCGTGTTGCAAGACAAGAAATAAATTCCTAATCATCTTCTGTACAATTATTGCATACTCTTTATCATCCCTCATTTCCTTTGCGATCTAAGCAATTCCAGCCTTGTCTGTCTCATTTCATAAGAGCTTTTCCAGGCCGCAGATCCTTTTCTTTGCAGTTCCTTTTACTTCTGTATTACCTGAGATGAGGTAAGTGGCTATCCTGAAAATATTGTGTAATACTGTTTGCAGAAGACTGTGATACTAGCTTGTTACTTGCATCTTCCATGCTCCTTACTGGACCCAGCCTGGCCTGCAAATGTCAGCTTCGACACTTGCAGCATAATTAACCTGCAACATGGATAACTTTATTATAATAAACTACTGAGGTTTTTATACATGAGTTCTCCAGTACAGACAAGGTCATTCCTACTGGCTTCTTCTAAAGCATCTAGTGGTAGCCAGCGTTAGAGAAAGGGTACTAAATGGGTCCCAGCCTTACTGAATAAACCTGTTTTTGTACAAATGCAATGCAACTATTCTTGTATTAAGGTTTTGATTCTCATGTTGGAATACTACCTCACAATTGTAAGACAGCATTTTCTCCATTTGCAAACACAGCAGATTTAAGAGACAACTTTAGTAGTAGATAACTCACATAAAGATCACATTAACCTTGTTGACTGTCTTCACCACCTTTGTGAAAGGATATTATCATACAGATGGAAATAATGCATTTCTAGACAGCTGTACAGCAAAAAATAGAATACAGTACTTCCAATATTTATATAGCATCTACAATCCATATTCATAAGACACCAGCTGTTACAATCTGATTGTATTCATTACAGAGTCAGTAATGAAACTGCATTGAAGTAGAACACAATAAGAAAGAATCAGTACTCCAGTGTATCATGATCTGATAGAGCTAGAATTTAATTAATACGTCAGTTTGCTACAGATAACCGAGAGATATGGTGATCCAGAGCTTAAAGGAATTAACTGTTCTACTTCTATATCTCATTAAAATAATTTACAATGGAGCAATCCATACAAGTGAGACTGCTGTTCAGGAAGTGAAACTAACACAGGACTAACAGTAAACACTAATAACTTTCGATGTGAAAAAGTTACATTCATCAGAAAGCAGCCAACAGTTCATGAACAATTACTTTTGTAAAACAACATATATCTTGAAAAGTAGTTTTAAGCAAGCATTTTCGCAGGTAGCTATGAAAACATGCTTTAAGTGCTATTGAAGAAAGTCCAGTGTTATGCCTGGCAACCTTGGTGTGCTTTGCAAATGAAATTGCATTTCTACATTGGATTATTACTTTCACACATTGCGTTTGTATATGACAAAAGAGCGTAATGACATAAGTTTGAACAGAAAATTACCATGATTTTATTTCATATTGAAACTGGACTAATCACAGAACATGGTTACATGCAATCACCAATATTCACATCTCAGACAGCAGTACTGAGCAACAGCTTGTACATAGATTTTAGCAGCCAATATAGAAGAAAGTTAACATAAGCCTCAGTGTCCTTGGACTTGCTGCATCCATAGCACCAATTTCCTTTTCTCCAATAAGGCCTAGACAGGCTCCTTGACATATAGACAAACATCTTCTCTGGGGTACTCCCCCTTTCACCAAAAGAATATGCTCTTGCTCTTAAAACTAATTGGGGCTTGGAAGCCCCCCCAACCTATTCAGCTACTGCTAGTACGTCACCAGGGAGCAGTTCCCATTCCCACTGTGACCCACTGACTCTGAAAAAGATAAATTCAATACAGATTCAGATACCAATTAACAATTGAGAAGACAAATTACTCAGGATTCTGGTTTCAATGACTGGCAAAAGAGATCAATACAAGCCTGCACTCTTCCTACTGCATTTCACCCTCACTTTCCGTTCAGCACTGAATAAGGAATTTACTCTCAAATACAGACTACGAGCTCATACATTTCTTCATCCAAATCTGATACTCTTAAGAATACTATTGCTTTAAAGAAAACAGTTTCCACCCAGGGAACAGACTGTGATTTAAGTAACAGCCCATGAATATGAGATTTCTTAAAAGGAAACAACATTAATTAAAAACAAGAGCCAGAAGAATGAATTTAAAGATCTTAGAAAAGAGCAATAATTAAAACTAGAATAGCTTTGTCAGCTGTCAATTTGAATGGGAAATTCTTGTTATATTTTAAAATTATGGTATGGGTTATCAGCTAAAAATATCTTGAAGCAGGTGCTACAATAATAAAGCAGCACAGTATATAGCAAGTTATACAAGCACAGTTTATTTCATGACTCTTCTAGAAAGACGGTTTAGTTTAAAAGTGCATTTTCTAGAAGCAAAAAACAGCTTCTTAAAAAAAAAGTTGGAAATTAAATACTCTGAAAAGGATAAAGAAACAGTCATTTTCTACAAGTGACATTCTTGGCTGGCGTTAACAAAGCACCACAGCAATACTTAGACAAAAGTTATGAAGAAATCTGTGGTCGAAGTCATGGCTTCTAATAAGGGTTCATGTTTTATTTCATTCTTGGCTTCATTCATGTGGAAAGTAAAACCTCCTGCCTTTGTAGAGTAGTGGCAAAATGACACAGTTTTAGGATTTTAAAGTTAGCTTTTTGCTGGCACATAAGCCTTAACTGTTTGTTGTTGTTGTTGTTTGGGGTTTTTTTTTTTGTTTTTTAAACATGCCTTATTGCAAACAACATAAGCATATATTTAAGATTTTCAGATAAAACCGTCCACCTGAATGAGAAAATTTCCTTCCAGGAATAAGTGGAATACTTACAGTTGTACTCAAGTGTTTGATTGAACAATACTACTGAAATTTCATCCACCTAAACAGGAGATGTGGACACAGAAGAAGTGGTTTTGGAACCTGGCTAGCCAGAGGAACACCGACTGTACTGCATGGTCTGCTGCCAGCTCTAAATAAATGCTAGGTCTTATGCTGTGCTATTCTACAGGGTCTCTCCTGAGAAATGTCATCAGTGAATGGTACAGAAAGAGAATGTCTCTCCCAAAGTGTACAAAAAAGTACAAACTAAAGCCATAGAGTTAAACAGCACAGTAGCAGAAGGTGCATGATCCCTTATTATCATTTTGAAACCAATTATTGCTATGAAAGAATGCAATAATTAAAGAGCATTTATGGTAAAATCACGTACACAACGCTCACTGAGTAAAGTTTAAACAAAGGAGTATATGAAAGGGAATGACAATACATCCTATGCCAAAAATAGTATGTTTATGTAAACACTAATATGAGAAACAAGATGACAAATTACATACACATACTAAGACCCCATCCACTGGCAAATATTTGATAGTCCGCTGTACCCACAAATCTGAGAAGCAATCTCAAAGCTTTTCATGCAAGGTGGTTCCAACAGATTGCTATATGACATACCATTGCTATCTCTGACGCTCTGAATAAATGAGAGCATACAGCAAAGTGTTTCCTGTTCATTATTCCTTTTTAATAATCATCTGTCTTCTGCCCAGTTTCATTAATCCGGGATAACCTTCAGATTTATCAATGGAAGCAACCTTCAATGCTTTTTTTTTTTTTTTTAGTGTGGTAAAGTGAATCAACATTTCCATATTTTGATTAAAAATGGATCAATAGCTAGTGCATTCTCAAACAGGAAGGAAAGCTTTTGAAGCCAGCATCCAGAAGCCCACCACCTAATGCGTATCAACAGCTTAAGGACTCGAACTGACTTCCTCAGCTCCTCAGACTTCCTCCAACTAACAGAGTAACACAGTCTGTTTAATCACGGAGCTGGCCTACTGCCAGCTTTCTGAGAAACACCGAATTAGGATAATGCCTTTCCTCAGAGAGGCAAAATTATCCTGGTGTGTATTCTGATCTCTGTTTTAACATGGCACATTCAGAATTAGTCTGATTTTGCAAAAACAGCCTCTCGGTGCTCTGTGCCCTCCTCTCTGGCTTAACTGCCAAACATGCAAATGTTTACCCCCACGTGGAGGCTTTGAACCTAGCTCAAGCACAAAAGAAAATTTAAATCAATCTTATACACTCAGCTTCAAGTATTATGTCTCAAGTGCAGATCCTGGTCTGAGTCACTGTATTTGTCATCATTGTTTTCATTCATTCTTCTTCAGAGAAAGGACCCCCATGCACAAGCTGGCTTTTAAACATACCTATTAACTCTTCTTAGTAATGGGCACTTTATGGATTAATTACTACTATGCAATTTCACAGTGATGTGAGAAAATGTATCCAGCGATAACTTTAAATTGCCTTAGGGTCTTTTGGTAAAATTGTACTAGATTTTCATTTTTGAAAAACATTGGCAAGCTATAGCCTTACTATTTTCAAGATTCTTAAGTTCTGAAAAGATTAAATGATTTAGTGAAAGATCTTGACTTTAAAAAAAAAAAAAAAAGCGCCTAGTTCAGTGCCCAGAAATTCACAGTTCCACATCCACCTGGATGCAGGTAAGTTCATCTTCAAATCTCAGGGGATGTTTTTTGGCTAAATTTGCATGCCATATGTGATTAGTAGGTACATTTATAGGATGAACTTAGTGCTCAGCAAGACAACAGCTGACTTACTGTAAGCAAAACGCTTTATTTTTTCCTTAAGAGAAACAGAAGAACCAGGAGCAGTGCCAGCTAGATACAAAGCTTATGGTACTAATCCAAGTAACATCAGACATGGAAGGCCCTTGAGTTACACCAGCCATCGCTTGGACACATATACACAGGTGAGGAGCTTGAAACCAGCATTTAACAGATGTGGCTAAAATACAAGTGCTCTGCATTACGAAGAACAGGCCTATGCCAGCATGCATGCACATACGCACACACAGCACAAAGAAACCTTATTTCTCTGCGTTACTATTTTTCTCAGCCAACCAAGATGAATTATATAAAAATAAATGTATGGTTATAACTTTAATCACTGACTAGAAGGAAATTAGAGATACTTGACTTATGTAGACAACTCGTATCCCAACATCAGTTTAGGCATGTTGGCAGAGCGTTTAGAAGAGCCATTAGCAACCTGCGTGGAAACCCGGCTTCCTGCTGATTTTGCTGCCTTGGCCTTTAGGCTGCTCCCAATACCAGAACGAAGAAGCATAAAACTAGCCTGTAAGTATCTGAATTAGACCTCAGTCAGAAGAATGGCTGTGATGCCGAGAGACCCTGCACTGACAGCCACTAAACCTGAGCCTGTGGCATATAAATCTTATTCCCCTCAGCAATAATAGAGAGGAAAGGGAAGGACAAATTTCTACATCAACAAAATGGTCCATGATTTGTGATGTGCAGTTAACAGATGGCATTCAAATTAGCATTCATATATTTCAAGTGTCTTATCAAACAAGATAAAACAGCATCTTGAAATTTCCATTTTAAATTCACTACGAGCTTGTTAGAAGTATCACAGACAGATTTCACTGCTGCCAACTAAAGCTGCTATCTTTAATGAAGGACATCACTGCTTGAAATAAAGCATGTCCAGTCTACTGATATATTGTTAAGAGCCACTGGAACACCTGCAGTAGACTACCTCAAAGGTGAGGCCAGCTCATAAACACAGAAGTTGCATTGCCTGAATTACGGAGGCAGACAATGAGCATCAAGGCCTTATCAACATCCTAAAATCCAAAGACAAAGTGACAAGTTCCTTATTGTCAGGTGGAAAACAGCAGGACATAGTACATACCCCTGGAGCTGAAATTCCCTCAGGCTTCCGTCCTAATAGCACTCAAAACTGATGAGCCATCAGGCACACTAAGGCCCACTGACAAAGGCACTCTCTCTTTCCTTTAATACGTAGGCTGACTTGCAAGACAGCAGTTTTGTTTTTGTGTTTGCATGACTGGAGAAGAAAACAACATGAAACGGCACATCAAAAAAAAATCAGCAACCAACTGAAGAGTCTTTGAGAATTTAGAAACACTATAAGGGTACCACAGATCCCCACCTCTACAGACCTTACTCATTTCATCATAAACACCTACACAAATACATGCATCTTCAGGGCTGTATTCCAAAGGTCAGCAAATCTGGATTATTCTGGATGACAAGGGATAGAAGGGAAGCCAAATTCAGAGTTACACATCTTTACACAGAATGCCCTGTCAACAACTTTCCTAATTATAGATACCCTAGTTGAAACACTTCCACTGAATGCAACTGTGGCATTAATGCAAAAAAGCTTTAAAACACTGTATTTAAGCACATTATAAGCCTGACCGTAAGTTACTGTAAAAATCATCTGATGTGATAAACTTGCAATATATTTTAGTATGGGAAGACTACTCAAGCTGAAGCTTGAATTTGATACGTTCCAAAAGTTATACGAAATCAGCATAAAACGCTAGCTCTTTTTACAACTCAAATTACAACTGAACTAGCTAACATTCACTGACATACGCAAGTTTTGCCAACGTCAAGTCACACCTTTAGCAAAATAAGGCATCGAGCATGAGCTTAGAGGCACCTTAGCTGTAAAACAAAAACATCCTCCCCACCCAGCAGCAGAACAGCCCACTTTCTCATGCCACTGGTAGGAAAAAACATAGGAAATACCAGAAAAGAATAAAGAATTCGGTGAAGACTCATCGTGATCAAAAGATTCCGACTTTCCAAAAACGAAGGCTTCAGCAGTGCTGTGAACACAAACAAGATGCAAACAATAGACATCCCGAGGTTCATTTCTGCTCCCCAGCTTTCAGAGGACATTAAAGGGTACCTTTGCAAACAGAATTCAATAGAAAGTGAGCCAGAATGTGTCAGAACAAGGGCCTCTCAAGTAAGTCTCCCACCTTCAAGCCCAGCAGTAATGAACACCAAGAGAAAGGGAAGAGCATTTGGTGAGACCTCTCATTCAAATTCTATTTGAAGATCCAGATACATCAAATTACTTGGATTTGATGAAAGCAACCGGTGAACCTTCAAACAATTCTAACATGCTTTCCTCCACAAGAGCGACGCTAACTCTCATTACATGATACTTATCTGAACACGCAGTAGTCTTGTTCTTTAACCAACCTGCTGGAATCGGAAGTCAGTCCTGTTGATTCCCTGCACACCCCAAAGCCTTTTTTAACCTAGCACCATACTTCCCACCTTCTATCCCTTCCACACCAGAGATGATTTAAGGAACAGACTAGGTATTACAGTTAAAATACTTTGGCACCTCATATTTGAGTCTCCAGAACTCCTAATACCGGCCTCCTGAATCTGGCAATCTGCTACTATCCATTGTATCAATTAGTTCTAAAATCTTTTCCAACAGTTTTAATTTGAAGTTTTGAGACTTCCCTCTGTTACAGAAAGTCCCAGTGAAGGAATATCCCTGTTTTCCTCCTAACATACAGAAAATTCATTTGGTCTTCTTACTATGGTTTCATCTTCCATGAGCTTTCCCTTCCTCAGAAAGTTTCTGTTATTGTTTAATACCTTAAGCAGTTTGTTCCTCAATTTTTTTTAACCTCTCATTTTACATTTAGCTTGCAGCAGTTTGTGTTCTTTTCTGTTCTCCTCATTTGGACAAGATTTCCAATTTTGGAAGTAAAAACATCTCTCAAAGCCAACCAGGCTCCTGCAGATGCGGTTGAGTGGTTTTCACAGGTGATATAAGTCAGGACTTTGAGTGCTCAGTGTCTATATAGGAGACGATTTTTCATTAGTGGTCAAAGGAGGAAAACCTGATACAATTAAGATATGTACTACCTAAAGTCAAGTAGTACAGCTGAGCAGTTATGAAAGCACAAGGAAGACAGGTGTTAAACAAGAAAGATGTATAACAAATATTACAGATGTCAGTCATGAAAATACTGATACCAGTTTGGGATTCAGAGAGAAAAGGTTTTTAAGAAAGACAGTTTCTTTAAAGTGTATCAAGCTCACACCTGGAGCGCGTTGACTTGATAAGTGTTAAATCAGAAGCCAGCTATACTATTTACAAATCACTAACCTATGTGAAATGCAGGTACCACTATTCAACATTAACTTCACTTTTGAGAAGCATGTTGATTTTACCACAATGATTTGATATTGTTAATTACGGTGCACTCAAAATTAATACAAACCTATGGAAAAAGCTGAGTGTTCTTGGTGTATGCAGCATTTCCTGACGATTTCCTAATTTCTCAAAAACATTCCCACAAAGCGCCTTCCCGTTCTCCTCAGTTCTGACCACTTAACACTTACGATCTACCTGTTCTGAAGTAGCTCATAAATACCCTGATAAACCCATTAAATATTACTCCAAGCTGCGAGCACGGGAGCTTATCGCAGGAGTGGCGCGGCCAGACGTCACCTCTCTCACACACACACACACACACGGCTGCCCCGAGCCCCCCGCCGCGGCCGGACGGGCCGGACGCCCCACGCGGGCGGAGCAGAGCAGCTCCCTCCGCGCCCGAGGGCAGCGCCGGGACGGGGCGGGCAGCGCCGCCGGCCCGTTACGGGAGGGCAGGAGGGGGGAGGGGTCCGGCCGCGCCGCAACGGCCGCCGCGCGCCGCCCGCCCTGAGGTAACTTCCCGCCGCG
Source organism: Dromaius novaehollandiae (assembly GCF_036370855.1). Classification (NCBI taxonomy): domain Eukaryota; kingdom Metazoa; phylum Chordata; class Aves; order Casuariiformes; family Dromaiidae; genus Dromaius; species Dromaius novaehollandiae. The sequence goes on along the minus strand of NC_088124.1, from coordinate 7,496,081 downwards.
CCGCGCGCCGCGGCCCCCCCGCCGCGGCCCTCCCGCAGGGCCCGCGCGGCCGGGCCTACCGCGCGCGGCGGGCGGCGGCGGGCGGCGGCGGGGCCGGCGCGGCCTGCGGCTCACCTGGGCGCACGGTCTTGAGGCGCACGGGCTCCCTGAAGTGGCGGATGACGGCCAGCGTGTCGCGGTGCGTGAGGCCGCTCACCGGCGTGCCGTTCACCTCCAGCAGCACGTCGCCCGGCGCCGGCGCCTTGCCCGAGAGCAGCGCGGGGCCCGGCGCGCCCTCGCCGCCGAGCGCCAGGCGCCCCGCCAGGTAGGGGAACTCGCCGCGCTCGGCGCCGCCGCGCAGCAGCTCGGGGTCGGGGCCCGCCGGGCCGCCCCAGGACACCGCGCACTCCTGCACCTTGCTCAGCCAGTGCCGCTTCTTCCGCAGCGTCTTGGACATGCCGCACCATGGGGCGCCGCCGGCCGCGCCGCCTCCCGCACCGGCCGCGGCTGCCGCCCGACTGCCGCCCTCGGCGCGGCGGCGCCCGCCTCGCCCCGCCCTCGCGCAGCCCCGCCCCCGCCGCCACGCCACGCCCACGTCAGCCTCGCCCCGCCCCCAGCCCCGCCCCGCCCCGCCCCGCGCGCCCCCTCCGCGCGCGCCCTGCCCTTCGGCCCTCCGGCCGCGCTGGCCCCGCCCCCGCGGGGCCAGCTCCGGGGGGCGGGGCTCGGGGGCGGGGCTTGAGCGCCGGGGGCGGGGCTTGAGCGCCGGGGGCGGGGCTGTGCCCGGCGCGGGTTCGGGTGCTGCGGCCGGGCACCGGGCACCGGGCACCGTGGCCTGTCCGTGGCGGTTTGTGTGATTTATTCGTCGGGGTATGTTAAATTTCAGCCTGCTGCCAGGCATAGATCACATGCAGGGTGCTCATTTCTAAAAGAACGGCCGTTTAACAAGTTAACTGACAATAACTTGGTTAGGTTGGTTCAAAATCAACGCCGCCATTCTAAAAGCTGAAAATCCTTCGAAAACATAGTGGTTCACACTGCAAATTCCTGTGCCCATTCCCCTTAAATTGTTTTACTCGGAGGCTGAATTTCACTGCAAATCTTTCCCTTGGGGCGCCTCGAAGGTAACGGCCGTGCCCTCGGGGCTGCAGTCCTCGCTGGTTCCGGGGCTGCACGCAAACCTGAGTCCTGAGAAGGTGCCACAATGCCCCTGTTTGCAGATAAAGAGGTGTGACTTTGCATAGCTCAAATACTTGTTTCTGTGGCACAGGAGGAAATGGAGAAGCAGGTTTCTGTGGAGTCCGAAGAATTTGTTTGCTGTGCTATAAAACAATGGATGTTTGTTTGTCACTATGTCCCTGTTGCTAGGTTCACCTCAGTTTGCACAAGAGAGCACATCAGAAATACCAGGTTCGAACACCGCAAGTTTTGCAGTGGAAAACAGCAGCAAGCAGCCAATGTCTTTGTTGTACAGACACCATTATGAAACCTGCCTATAGCAAATACCAGTATCTGCTACTAGATGTTTTCCAGCCCTTACAGAGTCCTCTACCCTTACAGGCCTGGTCCTGTACGACTTACATAGTAGCTTTTACCAAAAGAACAAAAATGCTTGCAAAGAAGTAAGAACAACTCCAATCTTACCGTGAAGCTGTGCTGGCTGGGGTAAATAACGTAATCTACACTCGTCTGGAGACGCCAACCCGGCACTACCTGTTCGCAGCGTTCCCAGTGCCCCGAGGTGCGATGCCTCCAGCGCTGATGGAGTCACACCCCGCACAGCTCCGGCTCGCTGTGCTCTCTGCTATCCGAGGCACGCTGGGCTGCCTGCCAGCAGAGGCGGAAAAAACTGCCAGAGACAGGTTTTCCTTCACACTTGCAGGATGAAAGCGAGGAGGCCGGGAGCTGTGTGGCGCTGGGGGTCTGTCACGTTACTTAAAGCAGACCCCCGGTGTTTTCCATAGGAACTGTGCCACAGAAATGATCCATAAGGTATCAGCCTCTGAGAGCGGCCTGTGCCAGATGAACGCACGCAGTCACATGTGTACAGCACGGAAACTTCAAGGACGACAAAAAAACTAAAAAAACTGCTAAAACTGCTAAAAAAACTCATTAGCCACATATACACAAAAGTCTCTGGCCTCATCCACTTCTGTCCCTTGCAGGAAATTAAACCAACCCAGGCATTTTCAAAACTAAAAACACGATAGAGAGGTGCAGAGCAGATTGGTCCATCTGGTATTTCCAGGGTTTGTGTCAGTTTCTGTTATCTTTGAAGGAACCTGCCATGGAAGGGCTTCAGGGAACGAGTTCCTAGCAGAAACTAATACCTCTGCGAAATCCAAAATCATTCAGTGAGTCTAAATTATTATTAACCAAAAGCTTTATGTGCCTCATAGGTGCCAGTAAAGACAGCTTCAAGAATCTTTATTAAGATCGACAGCCTCAACAGCCCCATTTCCACGATGGCCCTCTATTTTATGCTTCGTGCATGTGACATTCGCTTCCTGAATTTGTTTGTTACAGAAGTAGAGCTAAACTTCGAAATGTGAACAAACTGCTTGGGAACTGACAATTTTAATTCTGATTTATGCCACGCTGACAGCAAGTATGTTCATTCTGCATTCCTCCTTCCTCTCTGGCTACTCCCCGCCGTTCACAAACAGATAAAGTATCTGCGCCACCTCCCAGCGACCAGGGAACACGTCCTGCACCGCCACGGCCCTGGTCTGTGCACGTGTGAAGAACTACGTGTTTGCTGAGCGCTCGTGTTTGAAATCTCCGTGAGCTAAAGAGGGCCGTCAAAGAAACGTCGGTGCTGCAGCATCCCCATCACATCCTCCTCACGCATCGCGCGGGGCAGCGGCCACCTCTCTCCTCCTGGCATTCAGCACGTACAGATCTCACGACAACAAGCTGCGGAGCCGCTGCAGGCCAGAACGGAGGGGAGAAACCGGTTCAGGACAGTGCAAAGTGCGCGGTAGGTGGGGAAGCAAAGTTTATCACACTGCCAGAGTTCAAAGGCAATCAGAACAGCAGAAACGCGCCAGGCTGCTGTGTGGCTGCAGCGTGGAGGCACCTTCGCAGGGAGGACGGGAAGGGGAACTGTGGTGTTGCACCCGGACTGCCACGACGCCGCTCCCCTAGTGCCCAACACCTGCAGTGCAGCTGTACGTGCTACACGCAGCTCACGGGTCCTGTGCTTGAGGGGTCCAGACGGAGGGGAATGCTCACGCAACACACATACACAAGGCAAGAACGGCTGCGTGCTCAGCAAGGACAAAATGAAAACAAGTTTCCCCAGTAAGAGCAATGTGTAGAAATGTGTTATTCTCTAACCTCCCAGGGACGGGGTTCCCAGGAGCTCGGACTGTCCCGCAGCAACACTATCTGACCGTGATGCTGTCAAAACTGCTGTGAGAACCAGCAGCGCTGGTTGGCTCCACTGCACCAGCTGAAACCAAAACTGCTCAAAGGCAGCACTGTCAGAGAGGGGCAGCAGGCAGAACGGTCCTCCCTAACAGGAGTGCTCAGCTCAGAGGCAGGGCAGCAAGCTACCCAACACGCGAGGTGTCCTAAGGAAGCCTAAACAAATCATTGTTGGATAAGGGTGGTTCAAAGCCAGACACTTGCTAGTCTGTAGACAGACACATCCAGGGTTGCCTATTCGAAAACTGTGACCTAGGATACAGTGATCTGAAAGCAAACTTTGAAACACATCATAAATGAGCTTGTACTGGAGCAGGAGCTGCCAGCAAGCAGATCTTACCAGGGGATTTCATCAAGCTCCAGAAAAGCTTAGAGAATAAACCCAAGACTTAATAGAGATCTATGTCAACTTGGGTTGACTAAGCCTCGGTGTCTGGAATCCTCACCTGGGAATGGAAAATGCATCAGCCCCAACAGGCTGTACATCAGCAACAAGAAATGCTTCACAGATGCAAAACTGCTCCATAAATCTGTGTATATTTAGTGCACACCTCAACACTGCCTGCAAACACCAGCAAGGAAGGATTCATGCAGCATTGTGTCCTTCTCGCCTCTCTCTGCCTCCCCTCTGCAAATAAAAAGAAGACACCCTTAAGCATTGTAAATATTAATTAGTGATCATTACATACAATAGGCGTTCGGATGCCTCTCATAAATAATCATGTAAAGTTTTCAAACAACAGCAGCATTAGTCTGGGAATTTACTATGTTTTGGCTGAGGCTTTACAGTAAATTAAGTCAGATCCTCCATATTCCTCAACCTCTCAACTGCACATTCAACAATATTTCTTTTCTGAAACACCACAAATTCCTTTAAAGTAATGCTTATGAAATGTAAGAAACCTCCATGATAGGGGCTGTGTACAGGCAAATGACCGTTACAGGGAACATGGAAAAAAACCCAGTAACTGGCAGGGCAGGGTTGCTTGGTTTGCTTGACACAGGCATCTCCTACAGCTAAAACACTCGGACAACCGAGGAGTCTGCTCCTTGTACCTGCTTTGTGCAACGGGAGCGGTGTTCAGCCGGCTGCAGTCTGGCACAGACCTGGCGAGGGGGAACAACAAGCGAGGCAGGAACCACTGGAAGAGGCGAAACACTTTCTGTCAACAGCCGTAGCGCAGACATGGACAGAGCGCTCAGCAATACGCTCACAAGCACTTTGCTCCTTCCTATGCAGCTCTCCCTGAAGAGTCAAAACTTCAAAAACAGAAAAAAGAGGTAACTGCAGAGATTGCTTCACATACGCCTGCTAGAAGAGCCGTCTGCTGCTGCTGCAGCTTTCTCTATAACAGAGTTTAAAAGATGAACGAAGAAGACTTGTCAAAGTGAATAAAGAAGCAGCCTACACAAATACCCCTCCGCTGCTCATGCTGGGACGCAGATTAAAGGTCTTCAGTGCAACGCGATCAAGCGCTGCAGACGCCAGCGAGTGCAAAGCGAGCATAAAGGCCCAGGCAAACACCAAACTGCAAAAGTTGTTCAGACTCACGGCTAAGCACGGGTTTGAAGTCTGCACACTGGATTTAGAGCCAAAAGGAGTAGTGGAGCATTTAAGTCTGGATCTAGAGCTTAGTGCTTTGTGCTGGAGCAAACCCGTGGGTCGCGCTGACAGGGCTCCGGGAGAAAAGCAGGACTGACGTGTTGGGAGAGCAAGGCAGCAAGAGCAGCAGGGCCACGGAGGCGTTTGCAGGGAGTCGTAATGACTGGCCACCCCTAAAAGCCATCTGGGCATTCACAGTCCGGGTGCAGGACTATCGATTTCATCCACTGTTTGCATCACGGAGGGGAGACATTCCCCTTTGCCACGCTGGGCACGGGAGCGGTTTCGGCAGGGGCCACGAGCCTTCCCTCACGCCGCCTGCTCGTCCGCCCTTCTGCTGCTACGCCAGCAGCTACTGCACCTTCCCGGGGCATCGGCGCCTTTCGAGGATGTATCACGTCTCCTGAATCCGTTAATCGGGAATGGGCGGCACTGTCGATAGCAGGCAAAACCTCGTTCGTGGATGTCTCAGGCTGGGAGAACAACTGCCCCCCGGATACGGGACCGGCACGGCGCCGACCCGCGCGGTCTGCAGCGTGCGCCCTGGGTCCGAATGTCTCCAAGGCCTGGAGCAGGCTTGGTCTGCTGCGACAGATCGCTGCTCTTCACGGCGTTCCTGTCCGCTGCACTGCTCAGGCTACGGCAAGCTCAGGAAGCACATTTTGAGGCAAACAAGCCAGTCTGAGGAGCAAGAAAACTGGTTTGCCTTTTCCTCTGTAGCGAGGCTTGCCTGGCTTGTCTGCTCGCACACTGCAAGGAGACCTTCCAGTCTGCGGCCGTAATCACCCGCGGGAACGTAATCACCTCTTGCGAACACTGCCTCTAAAACAAACCAAACTTTGACTAGCAAGTACATTGTTTAGACCATTCACCCTAACAGCAAAAGGCTATTGGTTTTACCGTGTTCTGCCACGTTTGTGAATTCAGCCATTTCTCTCTATTTGAGTGTGTTTCTGATCATCCTGATGGAAATCCCTCGCTTGAACCTTCTCCCTGGTGTCAGCCTGCCTCACCCGAAGCTGGGTTAGCAGCCGTAAGCGGTTCAGCTCTGCCGGTGGTTTTACATCTTTAATGGGATCTGAAATATCCCTAGCAGCCTTGTCAAGGTTTGTAGTCCCATTCGCGGGGATTTGGGCTAGCTCACATGGCCCAAAAGCCGATCCCAGCCTCTGCTTGATAAGTGTAATCCCCAGCTCCCTTCCGAGTACGGTTCCTGGTCCTTCTCCCCGTCGCTCTCTCCTCGCCGGCACGGGGAGCAGGGGACGGGCGTGCAGGGGAGCAGACCAGCGCAGAACAGGGCTCCCGCGTGCCGTTCGTGCACAACATCAACCTTCCTTATGCTGCGGAAGGAAAACACGGTTCCTTGAGAGCGGTTGCCCACTCGGATAAGCCTTTGCCTTCCATGCTTCAGGCCCTGGCAGTCCTGCAGGTATTTAAAGGCAGTATTACAGTCTGCTCTGGTCTTCCAGGAACAAACTGTCTCTATCACAGTAACGCAGCTGGATTTGAGCCAGCGGTGGGGGCAAGATGCCCCTGCCCGGCCCTCTCCCATCCCACTGCTCCTCTTGAAAGACGAGAGGGTGCCGAAGCTGCATCAGCTTTTTTATTTCTAAAAAATAGGTTGAAGGAGGAGCAATGAATAGCTGGGACCAGAAAAACATTTCTCCCTTCCCCACGTGCCCCTTCTCCATCGGGAAGGAGAACTATCGCCTCGCCTGCAAGCCGGCAGCGTGTGCTTGAGCATCTCCGGCGAGTCGTTCCCTGGCGTCCGGGGGGCACTTGGGACACGGCCACCCTCTGCTGCTGCTGCTGCGATGGTCCCTGGCCGGCCTGCTCATCCCGAGGAGCTCTTGCAGCTGTGCTAACCAAGCAGCTTCGGAGCAGACGAGCCTTGCCTCGCTGGGGACTGCTGGCCGTGCTGGTTAGTCCTAGCATCAAATTAATTCATATCTCCTATATTAATCAGTACAAAGCCATACGGTTAATACATTTCTTGTCTTTCCATGATTAGTATTTAAGCAGCAGCAATGGCATGCAAGGTTTTTTACAGACTTATTTAGAAAAGAGTGTCCCCATTCTTCCTGTTTTTAATGTTAATAATGTAGCATCTCAGTAGATCTGTCATAAAAAATATTATCAAAGGAACCAAGATAAGTGCAGAATTATTTGCTGTTTGGTAAATCCAGACACATCACAGAAAGCAATAATAACACAAAATAACTTTGATAAAACTTTTAAAGAAAGCTTTTTTTACAGCCCTAGCAGTAATTACAGCTCATATTGAAGTAAGCTTCTTACAGTGAGTTTAAGCTAATTTACATTTCAGTACGAGAAATCAAATAAGTCTGACAGAACAGACTTCACCTTAAGGGAGGGGCCATCCAGGGCCTATTGCAGATGAAGAACTTGGCAAAAATATACTTAGGATACAGAAGAGATCTGCAAAAAGCTTTTCGGCCTCTCTGTTTTGCTTCTTGGCAAATTGCAGGAACATAAGAGGGTGGAAAAGGGTGGAAAAGAGACCCCCAGGACAGCTTGAGAAATGAAATCTTTCCTTATCTTCCACGGCCACCGTGGCAATCTTGCCGTGAGATGCAATGACTGACGATCCATTAACCAAGAAATAAGTTATGACCTTTCCATTGCACCTTGTTCACTTCTCAGATCGGGTTTCTCCATCTCTTATTTTCAAGGATACAATGCAATGACTTGAGACTAAGGTGATGGATGAGCTTGTGTGGAGGAATAAGACAGGACTAATCAGGCCTGGCTCTGCTCCGACTCCGCCACGGATGCTCTTAGAGGTGTGAGATGCCCAAATACTCCTGTGCACGGGCCACGTAACACCACGATTCATACAACAAATTCACAGAAGTGATGGTTTCTGGCGTGTTTGAGAGGTTGCCTCAGATTCACAGGTCCTTTACCGGTGCCACCTTCCTGGAAGAGCGCTGCCAGGACGCCTGCTCTAAGGCGTGCGGTTCGTTTTGTGTTCCACCCTTTCCTCTCCCCGGTGAGTCCTGCTGGGCAGGCAGAAACACTGCCGCCAGGTCACGGCAAACCGCCGTGTGAAAGCAGTTTCAGTTAAAAAGGAGGCAGCGTGCGGGGACTAGAGACAGCGGAGACAGGAGAGAGACCAAACGTCTTCTGGCCTTGGAGCTGCTCAGTTGGCCAGACGCATTCAGCTCACAGCCCAGAAGCAGCTCATCTAATTATGAAGTTCTATTTTAATTCAGTTTTAAAAGTGGTTGTTGCTTGAAACATAATGAAACAGATTTTTCTAGATTCTTTTTTCCCCGGCAGTATTTATATAGCAATACACGTTATGGCAGGCCAAAGCCTTATTAATACTCCTGTTTTTTTGTTATCAAGTTAATAGCAAAGAACTCTTTTGGAATAAATGGGATATAATAGCAGCTTCCTAGGTCTGTGATTATAATTTACCATTACCGTTGAGAGCTCATTTGTAGTCATTAATGAATAATGGCGATATAGTAATAATCTTCAAAGATCGCTATTTCAGCAGCAACCTTTCCTCTGACTTATAATTAAGATGTCAAAATTTATTTCCCTTTCAGAAAGCAGGGACTTGCCTTTCTTTGTTGATGGACTCCAAATTCTGTTTTACAGGTATCAGCTCTCAGCTTCCACAGCTCGGCTCGCCCTCGCTGAAGGACAGCACGGTGCAGTATACGGTTCTCTGCGTCTCGGCGTCAGGCTTTTAGGTCAGCTTCGCTAAGAGAAAAGAGGAAACGAGTGACCTGTTGGGAGATGGCCTGCAGAAGACCTTTAGGCACTATTTGTTACCAAAATTAAGGCTTGAGAGCTGCTGTGGTCTTTGCTGCTCCGCAGAACGTGCTGCCCTTCATCCGCAGGTGCACAAACCCAGCCGTAGGGAGGACACGCAGAAGCGTCTCGAGGACTCACCAAAAGCCGCAGGACGCAAAGCGTGTCCCGGTGAGCCGGTGCCGTTTGCCGCAAGACAGCTGCTGGCATTCCCGGCTGGAGCTGCCGGGCTCCCGGGCGCCGCGCTCGCCGCAGCGCTGCCGTCGCTGCTTCCAGCCGGTCCGCACGGCACGGCAGGGCTCCCCGTCCCGGCCCCTTTCCTGGCGCCGGGAGTTTGTCCCGGTTTCCCTGAGAGCCGGGCGGGAGGCAGGCGAGGTGGGAGCCCCTTCCCGGGGCCTGGAGCGCCCATCGTGCCGCTGCTCCGCGCTGCCGAGGCGCTACGGCCGCAGCCGGTCCCCTTCTCCATTTCCCCACATGCACCAGGAACTCGGTAATTACCTCTGCATCTCACAGGGGGCCACGAAGCTTAATTAATTTGCAGCTTTCGGTGCTTTGTGCGCTCAGAGCGCCACGTGTTCAGTCCCTTCGTTACGGCGGAGTTAATAGCGGTATTCATCCGAGTTGGGGCCGTCCCCGCAAAGCCCGGCGGTGCCAGGCTCCCGCCCAGGCGGTGAGGAGGGCCCGGCCGCGGGGACGTGTGGCATCTCCGCCTGCCCGAGGCAGCACCGTGCCCCAGGCTCGGTGCAGCGCTGGGTGACCGCGGAGGCGGCGGGTCCCCGTGTGCGCGGGTGCTCGACCCGCGACGGAGGAGGACGCGCGGGGCCGGGGGACGCGCGCATGGAGGCAACGCTGAACCAGGGCTTATCAGAGGCAGCCTTCATGCTTAGCTGCTTACTAGAGACCTATCAGGACAAAAATTAAACAGGCCATTAAGCAGCACTCCAGTGGATTAACATTAGTCTGTCTCCCTTACGCTGCAGGATTTCAGAATGCCTTTGAAGTTGGGGTATTAGAAAATCACTTTCCAAGCCACATAACTTTGAGCTTTAGATGTTTCCTAACAATTCTGTGGTTGAGGAACAGCTGACTAATCCTTTAGGATTTAATGAGGTTAACTAACATGCACAGCTTTGTAGGAGAGCTGTAGGTGGTATTTTGGTGGTGAACATGAAAAACAATGACAATAAGTAATGTTCTCTAAGAGCCGTTAGGGGAATGCAGCATCATTTCAGAAACTTCTGCAGAAGCTTCTCCTTTTGCAGACAAGGGCTCTGGTCTCCTTAAACAATGACAATTAATAACGAACAGCGCTATTTGCACGCGACTCTCACGTAGTCGATAGGATTACCCATTTCTGGTCTCCAGGTTCATTTCTGGTTTGTAAACACCACGTTTGGTCCCTGGCAGTCCAGGAAACCTCCTCCTGCGTGCCAGCAGGGTCACAGCAGCATTTTGCTAGCGGCCGGTGGCTTTCAGCGTTGGGGACAGGCGCAGAGCGTGTCTAGCCGGGCCCTGCCGAGCCCGACCTGCTGCCTGTCACCCTCCGGCCCCGGGGCCGTCCAACCGCAGCACGTGGACGGCGAGCCGGAGCAGCCGGCGATTCATCTGCTCATTGCAGAGTGCTGCAAAGTCCCTGCACTGCATGTGCCTGCAGACTGAGCGATGAACTTAATTTGATATTTACAGTAGAAGTCAAAGTTGCACATAACAAGTTGACACACAAATTCATTAGGATGCAATTACAGTGATCAGAACTTAGGCTACCCAATTATTTTTAGCAAGAACATGCAATTACCTGCAGGTTCGCGTCAAACGCCGCCTGGTGCCACGAATCAGGTTCAGAGGACTGGCTTGCCGAGGAGAACCCGGTGCTGTTTTTCTCCTGGCTGGGAGATGGCATGCCAGCGCGGAGCAGCAGCAGCCCAGGGAGCAAAATACTCCAGGACTGACCGGTGCATAAAGCAGGACGGCGTGGGCGGGAGCGTGACCAGGGCTTGGAGGACGCGGTGCAGAGCGCTGTGCGCCCCTGACCCCCGGGGAGAGCGGCCCAGGCCTCGGTCCCCGTGCCGCGTGGGGGACAGCAGTCCTGTGTCCCAGCTGTTTAGCAAGAAGGCTTCTGCACTGCAACTGATCTTCCTACGTCTTCTTTGCAAATGGACTTTTAATGGACTGCCTTCCAAATAATAAATAATGAGCCTTTACACCACAATTTTGGGGTTATTGGGGAGAGCTTTAAAGAAAGTCTACACAGTAACTGACTTGAGAAAAACAAGATGCACAGCGCAGTGCTGCTGGCAGCTCAGGCACAGGGGTGAGCGCCCCGCGGGGACGCACCGTCGCGCGGCGCCCGGCCCGTTCTCCAGCCCAGGCACCCGAGCGGCGTGGGGGCCACGCGCTGCCCCGCAGCCGGCCCCAGCGCTCCCTGCACGGCACCGCGCACCGGCTGGCCCCGCCGCTCGGAGCGATTCGCACACCGCTCACCCACGTACCTCCCCGTGCATAATTCATGCCATTTGAGCAGCAGATAGAAAGTTCACAACTGCTAATGTGCTAGTGCTTATTAATGTGGAGACTGTCAGAAAGACCTTGGATGTGGAAAGGGCTTTTGAAGAAGAGCCAAAATCTTTCCTCCGTAAGCGTATTTTCTGCACGCTGTTGCCTGGTAGGTGACCGGCTCCAAGCTACTCGCTGGTGACTGCTGAGCTACTTCTTCATCGCGAAGCCCCTGAAGAACTTGGAGTATTGCAGAAGCAGAAGTAAATAAACAGATCATCTCCTTGCATGAAGCTGATGTGCCATGTCGTCCCTATTCCTCTCCTTCGCTGCACACAGAAACGAGGTAAGAGCAGTCATTCTCACGAGTTGCACAGATAGGATGAAAAACAAGTTTTAAGTCATGTTCTGTGCAAGGTTGTTTACAATGCCTGCAACTATTTTTAAACCTGGGAAAGAAAGGGCTGGTAGCTGCAAAGAGCCCTGGAGGGCTGGCACGCTCGCTGTCAGGTGAACAGGAACGGACACTCGGCCCCCGGCAGAGGCACAAGGACGTCCGCGACGAGCCATCGCGCCCCGTCCTGCCGCGAGCCAGGAACCAGCTGCAGCCACCTCCCAGGCAAACAGCTCTGCGCGCCCTCCGCTAAGGTGACAACGCGCGTGACAGCTTCGCGGGGACAACGTCTCCACAAAAGCCCTTCCCAGAGATGCTCTCCAGGATGAGCGGAGCTGGAGCCGGGCCAGTCCCCGGGGAGGTCCCTGGGGCCGGACAGGGACGGCGGAGGGGTGCTGGTGGCTGGGGCTCCTGGAAGGGCTGTGGGCGGCAGAAACGCTCCAGCTCCGGCGGCAGCGCGAGGCAGGACGGCCAGACAGCCCCCTTCCACCTCCATCTCCACGTTGCAAAAGCACCGGCACACATTAACTTCCAGGTGCTGACAGCAGCTTTTCCGAACAGCCTCTGACACAGGGAAAGTGAGAAATCAATTTCCAGAGCCAGCATTTCTACTGCCAGCGTTTTGCAGAGATTTGAGGCCCCCCAGGACCACGCTATAAGGCATCTCTGCACGCCCTGGCCGCGCTGCAGCTCCGTAATGAGTCTTCCCGCAGCCCCCGCAAGAGCACCTCCAGCCACGGCCCAGCCCGCTCCCCACCGCTGCGCCGTCCCTCGGAGCGGGACGTTCCGCCTTGTCCCGGGAGCAGGGGCCATTCAAGATCGACTCTGCCATTTCATGGAGGTTTAATGCGTGATCGCCAAATGGAAAGGGATTAAAAAAGAAATTAATATCATAAATATCCCAAACAAATGGGATCTATAAATGCTTCCCTGGCACTGCTAGCATACTGTCAATATATATAACATTATTTAAATAATAAGTTAACAACTTTTGCCTGTAAATTAAAGTATCTTATTGAAATGTATGCTGATTGCAAGGCGAATGTCTTTGTTCTAATTATCTTAATTACAGGCTTTTAATGGCAAGAAGCTGTAGAAATAAAAACACACATAAATGGCAGCTTATAATGACGATAGCTGCACCTGCTAGCACTTCGACTGGGCTGTCGGGGTAATTAATGCATCGATTGCTGCTGATGGAGGGGAGAGTGGTGCCTGGCTGAGGAGCGCGTGTGCACACGCCAGTCGCTGGAAGTCACTGCCGCAGCTTGGACAAACCTGGCTCAACGCCCTCAGCACCCCCCTGCACGCAGCACCTGCCCCGGGGGGACAAACGTCCCCCTGCACGCAGTGCCTGCCCCGGGGGGGCAAAGCTGAGGGATTTTGCTGTGCAGAGCAAGGAACAGCTGCTTGCGGAGCGGGGAGCACGGGGAAGGCGCCGGTTCCCAGGCCGCCGCGCCACATCCCCAGGAGGGAGCTGCTCCGGGGCAGCTGCAGGAGCCAGGTGCTGCCGGGCTCTTACCTGCCTGACTCTGGTCCCTGAGCCCTGCCGCTTCTGACCAGAGGAGAGATGCACGTGGGGGTGCCTCCATCTCCTTTGCACGGGATGGGAGGCAGCTCCCTTCTGCAAGGACACATGGGGAAGGAGAATTAATTTCCATTTGCTCTGGTTCAGGACCGGCAATTGCAGAGAAGCTTCTGGGGCTCCCGACTCCGCTCCCACAGCCTGTGTCTGCCAAAGCAATGAATTTCCCTTGATTACTCATCTGTACTGCTTCTGCTACCTTCATTGTATTCTCATTTTAGCTCCTTATCTTTCTTCACGCTCTTCTAACTTCAGCCCGTAAATAGCTCCAGCCTAAGCTGCGGCTATGTGCTCCTCACCAGCTGCTTCTTACCTCTGAGAGCACAGAAAGTAATCACCCACTTCGGGCTACTGCTGGATGCCGCACGGCCCTCTCGGAGCGGTGGGATTGAGCTCACTTAGGGAGTAACACCTGGCCGATGAGGAAAGCGCCAGCAGCGACGGCCCAAGCACTGGCTGCATCCCAGCTCCCTCGGCCACGCGGCTGCTCCGTCCTCCTTGTCCCAGGGAACGGTTTCTGCAATGCACAGAACAAAAATAGATCAGGACCCGGTCTTACTTCCTTCCAGGTTTCTGCAGGCGCAACAGCCTTTGCTCTCCAGCCGTGCATTACCCTGCATAGCCCGGGAACATGAAGTCGCAGCCGAACAATCGAAATGGCACAATTTCGAATCGGATCCCTGGTCCAATAACTACGGATTATCCAACTCTGCTTCTTTTCCTGCGCTCGTTGTTAACCTGCTGTCCTGGCCTAGATTCAGTTTATTCTCATATTACCAAAGGTACTTAAGAACATTCAGAAAACCTCAGCACTACCCACTTACACTTAGCTGAACAGGGATATTATATTTCCTGACGAGGTATTTGAGCAGTGCTGGAACTCAAACATGCCAAATGTTCAGCCTCCTATTCAAAAAACCCCCAAGCACCCAAGGCCACCTCGTAAAAATGAATGCAGCAAGAGCAGTCAAGGCCTGGGGAGCCACAGCTTTTGTCCTCAAGGTGAATATCACAAACCTCGTAGATAGAGGCTCTGACAGGTCATTTATCAAAGCCATGCCCGATAACGGAGCCTCCCCAGTGCTGCTCTCGAGCTTGCTGTGCTGTGAGGGTGGTTTTTGTCCCAAAGCGTTCCGACACCTCCGGCTCCAGCTTGGCTTTTCTTTTAGAAAACGTGAGTGCTGCAGCTGGAGGCACGCACCCCGCGTTCGCACCTTCCACGGCTGACACGCACTTATGGTGGCTAAACCTCAGCCAAAGGAGTCTTGTAAGCTTGCAAAATGATGACTTTAGTCCTTACATTACAAACAGGGTTTCTGAAACATCATGGGGAATTTTAACGGTTCTCTCAAAAATAACTTTTTTTTTAGTGAGACACCAGCATTAGTACCCACGATCCTGTTGCTCATGCGGATTGCACGTGTCCTCCCTAGTCATCGAGCACAGCATGGGGCTCATGTGTTTTGCTCGCTCCCTAAAAATGGGCTCTATCCTTTGCTCACAGCTCTGCAAAGTGTTTTGAAGAAAATCAGTTTACTGTGAAGGCAGAAGGGCAGAGAGTATTGTAACTTTCCCTCAGATTTCAGGTTGTTTCTCTTTTCTATCTGGACATATGGATACAGGAAATCTTTAGGGACCCTGAAAGAGAAAACTGCCTCGCTTTGAATTCCTAAACTGACGGTGCATCTAAGAATAGACTCCAAGGGGAGATGCAAGACCAGGGACACAACAGAAATCCACCACCTTTTCTTACTGTGTGATACTCTTGAAATTTAAAGAGTAAAATATACAGAACGAACAAAAAAGTAGTCAGTCACGTTGAGGACGTTTGGAGGAATGTGCTATTACGTAAAGTGAACCAAGGAAAGGTTAGTAAATACCACGCCTTCCCTTGGGAGCTGCGCTCTTGCCGGCATCATTAGTGTGCTGGCAGGATAACAGATCCCCTTTGCTAACGCTCTAGGTCGCAGGCAAATTAAGATGGAAAAGCCGATGCACTATCAATCTGCATTAGGCACGGCCGACCAGCTCACCTGTCTGGCAGTCACTGCTGTTATGGAAAGGTTAGGACTAGAAAAATAAAACTCATCATTAAACCAAGCGAATTTTGTCCTTGGCTGGCAGCTAGAATAGGCAAAGGGGCATTAGAAGACCACGGGGTGCTTGTCCCAGTTTGCTTACTCCACGGTTTGAGGAGAAAGACCTGCTTTTCCCTGTTGGTGCGGCTGGCGCGTCTCTGGGACACAGTCCCAGCCTGGTGAGCAAGAGGCACGTCGAGACGGCCAGAGGGAAACGCTGCTCTGCCAAAGCAATGTCGCCGAGACGCACGCGGTGCCTCTAAACCCAGCACCTGGTAACTACCTGCCAGCACTGTTAGCCTTTAGACACTGCTTAAATATGCCTGAACAAACAGTCCCAGGGACCTCGTGTGAGCGCTCACGCGCATCAGCCTGCAGAGCAGATGTCCGTGCACAAATGTGCATTTTGGGGAGAGCACGAAATGGTGAAGCTCTTCATCCCACAACTCCTACACAAAATTTCGATTTGAGTTGGATGGGAGGTCCCGGTCATCCGGACGGGATTTCTTGGCAAAGGCTGTGTTGGTGAGACGGAGGAGCTGGAGGCCAGGACGTGCGCACAGTGGAGATGCCCCACGTTCAGGGCTATAGTCACCAGCTCATGTTGGAAGTCGACCCTGGGTCCCCCTCATCCAGGGTCACCGTCCAAAAGCACTTAGCTACAGGTTGCATTCAGGCAAGTTTCTACCCTTAAGAAGTCAGAAAGGCACCGCAATTCCAGCCTGCTGCAAATCTCCCCTGTCCTGTGAGTGGGGAAGGCATGGCCCCACAGCAGTGATGCAAGGCCGGGGAGGGAAGAAGGGCTCCCGAGACAACGCGGTCGAAGTCAGGTTAGAAAGACAAGGACGCTCCCCAGCCTGCTCTGTGGGTGCCGTCGGAGCTCCTGCCTGCCTTCGGGTTTCAAGGAAGATTGTTACTGGGTCGAATTCTCCAAACTGTATGGAAACGGGCCAGAAGGAGCTGCGGCTGCAAAGGGCCACAGAAAGGGCCTCTGCCTTGCGACAGATCAGCCTGGCAGGCAGCTGGCAGGGAAAGCTGGATTTCAGCCTGTTCCTACTCAGCTCAGAAACCTAGTGCCAGCTTACACGAGTGCAGCTTACAAGCTGAAAAGGGACAGACGCAGAAAACACCATTGGCAGGGCACTGGAAACCCCACCCCTGGGCAGGAGCAGGGGTGGGAGGCGAGGGGGGAAGAAGCTTCCCTCGGAGCAGGCCAGGTCTCTCGGCATAGGCGCGAAGTGCTTTTAATAACCAACAGTGTAAACTGCTCTATAAGATTAAAGCATCCCACTCACGGCAAGGATCAAGCGCGGACCTGGGGCTTCTCCGGTGCATGGATTCGCTGCTCCCACGGAAGAGGGCTTGGGACGTGCAGCGCGTGGGGAAGAGATGTTTCTTCTGAGACCGAAGGCGAAACCTGGCAGGAGACCTTGGTCCCCAAGCGGGTTCAGCATCATGTTATGTGCTGAGCAGCTTTCACCGCGTCTGCCTTTCCTCATCCCTGGGGAGCAGATCGACCCCGGCATCGCGCCCAGGCTTTCGGCCAAGGGGCCGTCTCCACCTCTTGCCACGCGTCACGCTTCTCTCTGGTCACAGCTCGAGCAGGGACCTGGAAGGGCAGAGAGCCAGCAGACTGACCCCAGTCCCCAGGGCTCAGCCCTCCGACCTCGCGGTGCAGCTGCTGCAGGACGCCCCACACGTGCACCCGACCGCGCGGAGCAGCCGAACCGACTTCAAACAGAATCGCTGCCCGTGAAACCTCCAGAGTCACATCTGCAGTGAACGACAACAACAACAACACCCACCGGCACACAACACACCATTTCACATCCTGCCTTTAATCTCAGGTTCCACTAACAACCTTCTCCCCATCCAATTACTTGTCTTACAATTGACATCGCAATATTAAATTCCTAAGAACTAAAGCGCTTTGAAAATATAACCTACTTTATAGGAGACGAGATTTTTACTAGAAGTATTTACTTTCTAGTCCTTGACACTATCAAAGTCGCTGATGCCTGATCAGCAGCCGTTTAAACGAGGCCTCCAAACATGTATTCGGGTCGGCATTTCTTAGGCATCATTTGCAGGTTGAAAAACGCTACTGACTGATGGCTGAGCATGTGTGCACGGTGCTGGGCTGTGCTTGGGGAAAGCCACCCCTGGGGACACCCCAATCCCCCAGGGCTACGGCACTGCTTCTGCCTGCGCTGTGCTCTCGGTGCTGCGGTGCCCTGCAAGGAGCATCCTGACGTGCTGGGAATTATGTCAGCACGGACAGAGAGGCTATTGACTATTTAAAAGAAAAGAACATGCGTTACGTAAGTCTCTTGCTGTGGCACAGCCGACGAGCAAGCGTCCCCGCACAGCGGCGGCGAGTCCTGCGAGAGGACCGGCACCGCCTGGCAGCTGGTGTCCGGCCGCTTGTGCTCCTCCCGCGGGAATAAAACAGTCCAAAGTTGGGATTCAGCCCCTCCTGCGGCGCGGCAGGCCGACGACCCTGGCGAGCGTCCTGCATGGATGGAAACGCAGGTGGTACACTGAGTACACTATTTTGGTTCTGCTCTGAAAACTGTGCAGCTACAGCGCGTCCTTGAAACCCATCTCCTGCCACTGCCTAGAGGCACTTGAGCACAGGCAGACCCGGCTTGCCAAGACCCTTTAGCCTCCACGAAAGCTGAAGTGCAATCCCCTCTCTCCCAGCCGCTCTCGGAGACGCAGAGCCTGCTGCATGCGGCACCGTACAGCCGGTGTTAGCGCTGCAGACTCATTACTACGCAGCTGAAGCATCCAGAAGCAGCTCAAACACAAAATGGGAAACATTTCCACTGCTGCACACAAAGTCCTAAGCCAACGAGGAAGACAGCGGTACTGCTGGTACACATTTCTGCCTGGCCTAGTCCCTAATTAGATATTGCTGCACAAACCTAAATGGGGAGGCATTAACTTTCACTCCTAAAGCAAGGTGCAATTAGTTGGGCATAAAGGAACACTGAAGTGATACTAATTACCCTCTAAAAGATGAATGGAATTGAGTCAGAGAAGCAGAAAATTACCTTTGTGGGAAATGGGCTTCGGAGTTTAAACTGAAGCAGCAGTGGCAGCCGGACGGGCGCTGCTGAGGTTCGGCGCTGCTTGTCCTCCCTCGTCCCGCGCGCCGGCTGCACGGCCTCTCCCGCGGATGGGCCGGATCCCCCAGCACGAGGCAGCTCTTGGCATTGCTAAAAAACGTCTGGCAGCTTCTGTCTCCTTGGGCAAGGGGCTGATTGTCGGACTTGGGCAGAACTGCAGGACACCGGCAGCTGCCTGGGAATCTGCGAGGGGGAAGGTTTTTTGATACCAACCTTCGGGCACAGACTTAGCCACAGCTGCCTGGTCACCCCGCTCTCCGGCCAAGGCGCTGGGAGCGCTTGGTGCTGCCGGGCACAAGGGGCTTGGCTACATGCTGCCCCTTCTTCATACGCAGCTGCTCTGTAAAGCGTCCGAATGAAAAATACTTTAAACAGCAGCACAGAGAGGCCACAGTCCCGCAGCCTCGTCCACGGCAGCTGCAGGGAGTGGCAGCTGAGCCCGCGGACGTGTGGGGGACAGGCTGCACTGCTGTGGTCACAGCAGCCCCGTCCTGCAGAGCACGGGCACGCACGCACGCACGCAGCGGCGGGGACGTTACTCACACCATTGCTGCAACCCAGAAAGCCTCACGCTGCAAGGCCAGCTCAAACTGACTGTGTGTCTGCAGGATCCTAGTCCGGCATGCGCGGATACAGCTGGGGAAGAAGCATGCTTTTCCAGGCATGAGCACGAACCTCATCACTGCTTCAGCGATTCAAAGACAGCTCTCCCTGCAGCAACTTCCATGCCCTTCCCCTCACCGTGCAAACTGTCCTGCATCCACAGCACTGACGAAACAACCCACCGTGAAAGCCCCACTCAGGCTGCGGCAGGAAAACCAAGAGGGGAGCAGTGGGTGACCACCCCTTTCTACGTGATGTGCGTCGTGGAGGAGCAGCGTAAGTTTGCAGTGCTCACTGCAGCGCTCAGTTACCGAACGCTGCCCCTGCAGCCCTCCCCTGCCCCGAGCACGGCCCTCGCACAGACCCAGGCGCAGCACGGCAGGAGCCAGCGGGGCCCGTTTTGCAGTTCAGCACCAAGGCAAACACCAGCAAACAGCTCACATGTTGCCTTCCCAGCTGGGGAGCACGCACAGGACTGCAGGACATTTGTGGAATTAGTTTCTATTTTTAAGTTTAAGACAGACAGATCTGTGGTGGCTGATCCCAACCTCCCAAAACGGAGCGAATGCAATGCAGCCGCCTGTCAGCCACAGCGTGAAGGTCGCAGCTCTGCTCCCTGGGAGGAGCACAGAGGCAGGAGGCTGAACGTGAGAAACCGTGCGCGTCCCTCGGCCGGCCCTCGGGAGAGAGGCACCTGCCACGAAGAGGAGCCTCCCACCGAGTCAGGGGGCCAGGCCTGGAGGATGCCGAGCTGCTGCAAGTGCTTCATCTCAAACCCCAAAGCAAAAAACTTGTCTTCTAACAATAATTCACAAGCACCTCGACTAGCCTATTTTGTTTATTCCTGGAAACCTTCCAGATTTTTAATTAGCTCTTCACTATTCTCTACCCATTTAGCAGTATCCAAGGAGTCTAACATATTATTTTTGTGTCTATCCAGCAGGCTTCTCAGTACTAGCTCACAGCACTTTGCTGACCAGTAATTGCTTCTGATAGCAGCACATAATTCATCACAGACAAACTCTCCTCATTGCAGCCTGCTCCAAGGTGGACAGCAGCTCTGTAAATGAGCAGACACCCTACATTACCCATTTTCCTGGAAAGATGAAGTTCCTCCAAAGTATCACACAGATTCGCCACCAAACAACCGTGCCCCAGCCCCATGCCCCAGCCCCATGAACGGGGGGTGTGTTAAGGCATTGCCCCTTGAAGGTCACGGCTGCCGTGGGGTGATCCCACCAAGGCGCAAAGGGCCCCAGGTCCCAAGCACACGTGGTGGTGGCAGGACTCACAAGCAAATGGGGATCTGCCCTGAGCTTATTCTCTTGCAGACATTAGAAAACTGGTCCTGATAGCAGCAATCCAGCTGCACTGGAGTCTAAGCCATCTTTCTGTCTCAAATCCTTTGCTCCATGGCTATGTGTATGTACAAAGCGAGCTGGGGTGCTTGCTGGGGCGCTGGGAACCAAACAGCACAGCTTCAGAGCTTTTTTACGACCAACACAACGTTTGACAGAGACGTGCTGCAAACAGCCCCTGCAATAGCCCTTTGCACACACGCTTTAGGTGAATTTTTAGGCTGAGCAGCCAAGGTGAGGCAACGCTCTTGCCCTTCAGATGAAGCAGGGCGAGACTGACAGCTGCACCCAGCTCTGCCGGGGCTGCGGAGATGCAAAAATCTTTTGCATGCAAGACAGATCTCCCTAGCACATCCTGTTCAGGGCTGAGTTTCCCCAAGAGAAAGCTTAGGGCTGGGGGCTTCATCACCCATGGTCATGGTCATGCAAAACCACCTGCATCCTAGCGCTCCAGGAGCTGCAGCACCATCTGTTCCACCCCAGGCAGGCAGCATGTTCTGCCGTGCAGCTCCTGGGACTTTTAATGGTAATTAACAATCTGCTCTACTTGAATCTCAGCGTAAGGGGTTAGGGGAGGCAGCTGGCTGGGGTCTGAAGCAAGGCGCATACCAGGACGGCTCTGACGCAGCTGGGAATGCTTCCAGAAAGGAGGGAGAGACCTGGCGCCCTCTGAGGCACAAAACCTCCGGAGCCTCATGCTTTCTCTACTGCTCTCCGAGTTTATACGTATAAAATCGTTATGTTCCCATCAAAGCCACTCCCTGATTTATGCTTATAGGAGAAGCTCATGGAATACATTGTGGGAACTAAAAATTTTAAAAGGCAATTTGAAAAGCAGCTCAGGAGGCAATCTGCTTCCAGGTGCCACTGCCACTTGCTCTCCCTGCTGCACAGGACTAGCTGTACCCGCAGCGCAGGTTGCTTGCTCCAGCCCTGATTTGAACGCCGTTTTCATTTACAAGATGCATTATTTACCAATCTGACATGCACCTAATTTAAAAACAAGATTTATCAGCAAAAAGGCTCTGCTTGCTACAGCGCCTTGCAAGAAGCACACCAGAGAGCTGCACTGGGCCTGGGCTGAACACGCAGATTCCTGCCCCATCCGACACCAAACGCTGCTAGGGGCTGAGCCCCGGCCGGGGCTGGGCACGCTGTCCTGTCCACGTCGGTCACCTGCCCTTGATGCAGTCGAACCCACCCGACAGGGCCTGGGAGCGGGACCGCCGGGAGCAACCCGGAGATCCGGGGAGGGGGCTTGCTGTCAGCCCACGGCACCATCACAGCAGGATGCCCCCTGCTCACGGCAAGCGCTGCAGAAACGCCCGCAAGTCATCGGTGCAGGGGCACGGCTCTGCAACCAATGCGCCGTCCATTTCACTGTTCACAAGAGAGATCTGTGAAACTGGGGATAAAATTAAACACATCTGTAGACTTTGCAGCGTCTCTCACTCGGTCTCGCAAATTGGATTTTTAGGGCACATTTAAATACTCATTTGTATGAAGACAACTAGTAAAAGCCGTGGGAAGGCTCAGATGTGAGGTGTACGTTTTCAGAGTGATTTTTCCTAACCCAGGAACAAGTTGCACATCCACCCATAGCACGGTCCTTGGGTACTGCGAAAGCAGCACACTGCAAAGGTCCGGCAGGCACTGCCGTGGGTGCAAAGCCGGGTGCAGAATTCAGATGCGAGGTTTGGGCTCCCCGTGTCACTAGTGCTACCCTGTAGAGCCAATACCACGGCCCAGGGCAACATGCCAAGCTGATGAAGTCCCAGCCACAGCCCCACCAAACTTGTAATTCAAGCAGACAAGTCGAGAGAAAGGAGGCCTAGACCAAGGGAATGACCTTCATAGCACCACAGTCTGTTCAATGCCAGCCAAGATCACAGATCTCACAGCCAGATCCTGTCCCTTTTGGGTACCTGCTTGATGAGCACAAGGGGAGCGAAGGCCTTTCCCGCACTGCAGCATCAGCAGAGCAGGAGAGCAGCTCGCAATGCCTCCGTGCTGCCGTGCCGCTTGCGCTGCAAGAGAATGGATGAGCGTTAGCCACACGACTGTCCAGCAAGGGAGGGTATGAAACCCACACGGGAAGACACGGGTGCTCCCCGCAAAGCAAAGCCTGCCTCCCCGCGTCACCTCCTGCCCTCGGCACACAGCCTGCCCTGTGCCCTGGCTCTCCGAGTTGCCCACATCCGCTGATCGGAGCTGGATCTGCCCAGCTCCGCTGGCCTGCTGGCACTTCAGCAACTGAGAAGCATCTTGTCTTTTGTACCAGCTGGTAGAAACGGCTCCCTCCAGCAGAACAAAGCTGGAGGAACTGCTTGGGTGCCAAGGAATTTTTAGCAAGTCGTGGGAAGTGTCAGACGCTCTGCAAAGGTGCGACTGTTCACAAAGAGCGAAATGTAACCGGAGCTCATCGACGGATCAAAACCCACCCTGTGAATGGGACAAAGCCACTTGGAAGACCAGTGTCCTCTCCCCGCCTGGCCCTTCCTGGTGGCATCCCACTGTGCTCACGTGCTCCCCTCCTTCCCGCAGCAGCACCACCGTCCCTGCACGCCAGCCCCTTTGCTGCCTCCAGCTCTCCCACTGCTGGGGCTGAAATAACGCCAGGTCTGTGCTCTGCACTAGGGCAATATAAAGCCACCAAGCCAGTCAGAGGAGATGCATGGGAAGATTTTACAAAATTTCCCCCCCTTCACCCCTCCGCTCTCTCCGTCCTCAGATGGCACGCAACAAGGAGACGCTGCCCGGTTGCCAGCCCTGCCTGTGATGCTGTCCCTTCCCCGGGCTGCATCCACCTGCCTGTCTCAAAAATTACTGAGGGGCCCTTTGCCCCCCCGGCCTACCTATGTGTTAATGCACGGACACACACATATACACGTGCGTGCATATACACACACACTTTCTCCCGGCATTTCTAGCCTGCCTGTGCAGCCAGGAGCTGGAACATGCTGTAAACACAGCTAAATATTTAATGTTCAGAGAGAGCATTTTTCAGATGACCTAGATTTCCTCTCCCCAGACTCCACGTTGAGACCAAAGGGGGTTGCATGGGGCAGACACATGGCCACTTCCATGCGTAAAACCCCTCTGGTGAAATGAGTCAGGACAGCAGATCCTCCCATCCTCCTGTCCGGTCTTCCCATGGCTCCTGTTGGAGCCAAAATCGACACACGCTTATGGGTGCTGCTTTACATATTTGCTATGGGAGCAACAGATCCCGTAGCAGTGAGCGACCACGTAAAATATGCAAATACGCCGCTGCCCTCAGAAGTGTGGGAACACGGGATCAGAGCCGGCGGAGCAGCCAGGACCCAGCGGGCCCCGGACCACGCGCTGCCTCCAGAACAGCCCATTCCCACCGCAGGCAACTCCCACGGGAGAGGCGCCTCCGGAGAGCGGACAGCCGCCAGCTCCGCAGGGATTGCCCGCCGGCTCCCGCGGCCCCAGAGGGGAGCCTGGGGGCTGCTGCCCTCCTGCTCCAGCCCAGACACGCGGCAGTCGTGTCCTCCCCCAGCAGCGCCTCCTTATCAATAATAAAAGGCAATTTCCCCAGGCAGAGCTGGGAGATTACATAGCTATTCGTGCTCTTCATCTGCTACCGATGGGACAGGAAGAAGCTTTAATAAGATGTGATTTGACAGTAACACAAAACAACAACAGCATTAAGGGAAGAATAATGGCAAAGGCAGCTGTCAAAAACCTCATGTTCTCTAACCGAGGGAAAGAAATCAAAGCTGTCAGGCTTCAGCGGAGGAGCGAAGGGCGGACAAAAGGGAGGGCAGGATTACAGCACAGCAGCCAGGTATCGCCACCCGCCAGAGCAGGAGGGACCCTGGGGGTCCCGTTTCCCGGGACCGGCTGAAACCCGGGAGCGCCCGGCCCGGGGCAGCCCGCCTGGGCACAGCGAGGGCGGCCAGCCTCCGCTAATCCCGCGGGTAATTACTCACAACTGGGGGGCAGAGCTTGGAGAGAGACCTCTCCCCCTGGCCCTTGGCCGGAGCAGATGCCGCTGCTGCTAATAATGCCAAAGCTCAGCGCTGCTTAGCTCAAGCCAATTAGACTTGCCCAACTTAGGCTGGCAGGGCAATCTTTCCTTTTAACGAGGTCACTGGATCTATGGATGTTTGCATATTCCCCTTACTTAGTTTGAGCTTGTGCTCAGTAATTCAAGTTTGCTCACAGAAGTCCAAATTACATTAATGCGACTGCTCTAGAGAAATGTATCGGGTGCAATCAAGGCACCCAGCTCATCAGAGAGAGGGAGGGGAAAAAAAAAAGGGCATTACTCCTTTTCATGGGAATGCAGATCAGCGGGCGTCAACCACACAAAGCCCTACGAGGTTCTGGCCAGACAAGATCTCATTAAGATTCTATTATGCCTCTATACTTATAATTAAAAACTGAGGGTGAGAAACTGAGAGGTCCCCATAAAGACTAGATCCCCTTTTCTAAATATTGGCTGCATTTTATGAGCCACATTAATACAAAAAACAGAGGAATAGGATTCTGAGTCCTTGGAGAAGTGCCCTGCCCATGAAAAGCAGCACTGCTGGAGCATTTCTGCATACTATTAGCCTCCTTTAAATGCAGAAATCCTGGTAGGAGGCTTCTGTGTTACAAATGCTTCCACCATTGTAGCTCAGCAGATCCCCCTGCAAGGCCCCCTCTCCGTGAGGCAGCAAGTGCTTGAGTCTTGCTAAGGCCTTCAGGAGAAAACGGCATTGCAGACGGAGACTGCTGGGCGGCAAGACCCTGGAAGGTTCTGCACGAAACCGCTGATATATATTTTATATATAAACACCGCCTCACCAGAAAAGGGGTCAGGAAGCTAAGCTGGAACAACACCATGTCACGCTTTCTTGTCGGAGGCGCCCCTTTCCCCAGCCGTGCTGTGCTGATGCCTGCAGGACGGTACATGGGAAAAACAATCATGCAAAAATTGTATCCCCTCAGGAGCTGGTGTTCCTGTGGATAGGATGCCGGTCCGTAGGACGGACGCATCCGCTGCTGTCACGTGTCGGCTGCCGCTGCTTCCTCCGACTGCGCGGCGCCGTGTCTCATGTAAGCTGCCGCGGGGCCGTGACACCCGTTACATAACCGGCTCGTGAATCTTTCGGCGGCACGGCAGGTGAGCGTCGGGCGGCCGGACCCGCCGGGCGAGGGCTGTGCTTCGGGAGCAGCAGCGTGCCGCGGCAGTGCTCATTTGCACCGCGTTCCTGACCGGCTCTCCCGGGGAATCGGCTCACCCCGACGCAGGCTGGGCACGCGGGGAGACCGGCTCCTCCAGCGCCTGCACACCTCGGACGGAGCAGCGCTGCCCCTCGCTCCCCTCCTCTCTCCACCACCTCTTCTGCGATGCCCTCTCCCCTCTGCTAAACCTGTCCCCTTCGCGGTGACAGCAGTGATTCACTGCTGGTCCTTTTACCAGAGAACGCTCCTTCCCCACTCGCTTTACGGTGCTGAGAGCTGCCAGCCAGGGACGCCACAGACACCAGATTGCTTTTAGCTGCTCAGACATGCAAGGCTGCCTTGTTCTGTGCAAGGCGCATGCTGTGTGAGCAAGCTCAGCCAAAACACAGTCGTTTAGGAAAACCTCTCCACAAAAGCACTAGCACAGCCACAGGACACGCAGCCCGAGCACCAAGAGGGAATCCTGGACTGCTAGAGCTGACTATTGCTTCCTGTATTTAATGATAGCGGAGGGAGGAAAAAAACGGGTAGAAAAAGTTCCATTTACAAGAACATCATAAGCCTCAAGAGCACTTCCTGCATCAAACACTGTCCTGAGGATAAACAGCATTGGTTAGGAAGCCATGGTTTTAACTACTAGAGTTCATTAAATTGCTGAGCAGCAGAAGCTCCGAGAAAAACTTACTCCGCCGTTTCCTCCGAAGAGTCGGGCTCCAGCCGTCAGCCGTGCTGCCTGCCGCAGTGCTGCCGTGCCTTGAAAGCGCACCGGCCTCAGCCCGCTGCCCTGAGCGGCGACGGGCTTCTCCGCCCCGGGCCCTGGCTGCAGCCTGGCTGCTTCGCCTGGCGACCGGGCTCCTCGTAGGGGTGTTTTCGGCCCCTGGTGCTTTCTGTGCTGGGTCTGGCTCGTGCCTGAGCAGTCTGGGGACAGGCAAGGGCAGAGGCCGGTGACTAACCACACCACCTGAACCAATAAAGCTGACGGCGGTCCAAAAGTCGGTCAATAAAAAGCAAGGAAAGGTCTGATAATGTATATGTCTGGAAAGACGAACAAAAGGGGCTTAATGAAACCTTTATTTTAAAAATATGTTTTTTAATTTAAATGCAAATTGGGTGCTGTGTTATCTGCAGGTCACTTTTGCTGACACACTGCTTAATTAGCAGGGATGAGTTTCAGGAAGCAAAGGCAGCTAATGGCTGGCCCTTTCCTGTGCATTTGTTTTAAGTTAATTAAAATTTTTTCAGAAAGGATCTGTCCTGCTCTGCAGAACAGCTCCTGACTCTGTTCAGCAAGTCCTTCCCGAAGCCAAGCATGCTGCCAGGGACACTCTCAGCAGGCTATCAGCTATTAATCGAGTAGGGCACATTTATTTCTGCAACTTGCAATCCCCTTTGGTGAGTCACAAATCACAGCCCACTGCTCAATAGATGAGCCTGCACCATTCAGTGCCAGGCAAAATGGTATCAACAATAAATCTGAGCAAGGATGTGGGAGATCTTTCTAAATGCTGGGCTGAATTACACATATAAGTCTTCAGAAGAGACATTAAACCTAATATGAAATTGTACCTTCAAAGTGATGAGCGGAGCAGTTATCCCCTATGTTACACACAAGTTATGCGTAAGGATCTTATTTAGAGAAAATCTGCCTTTGCCAAGAGAGATGAGCTGCAATCGGAGAGTTACAATCTGTGCTCTTCAAAAACGTGCTAGCACTGACGATGCATCGCATCTCCAGCAATGGGGTTTGAACTCTTGTCTTAATCCAGCTTCGCTTTGCGGCTGTGGTGCCCACCACGTGCATGACCCTCCCGCAGCGCGGGGAGCGAGGGAGGCTCTGCGGCACCGGCCAGCAACCGTGCGAATGCCCAGAGCAGCCCGGCTGCCAGACACGCACCGACAAGCAGCTGCTGGAGGCAGCAAGGGAGCTGAGGTAATGTGCAT
The DNA here is from genome assembly GCF_036370855.1 of Dromaius novaehollandiae. Classification (NCBI taxonomy): domain Eukaryota; kingdom Metazoa; phylum Chordata; class Aves; order Casuariiformes; family Dromaiidae; genus Dromaius; species Dromaius novaehollandiae. The sequence goes on along the minus strand of NC_088124.1, from coordinate 7,468,502 downwards.
TTACAGGAACGATCTGAGTCACGGGCAAGGGCGGCCAGGGCAGACCCGCAGAGCAAAAAGGGTTGTGTTCGAGGCCAAATTCCTGCCAGAGCTCGTGTTAGTGCAGCCACGGGGCCAGTTCCCAGCGGGGCATCAGGCCCGCGCCACGGTGCTGCGGCAGGGCGTGCTCCTGGGTGGACGCTCCACGCACCGAGCAGAGCCGACCACCCCGCTGGCTCCGCGGCCGCGTGCAGACGGAGCCTGCACTGCCTGGATGCAACCCCAGCTGGGTCTCGCTCACAGACGTGGTCGTGGTGACAGCTGTGGCAGTGGAGAAGGCCCAGGGAAGGTCAAAATGAGATGGCACTTGCTTAGGAACAGGCACGTGCTAAGTGGCGAGCTTGTTCCAGAAGGGAGCTTATCTGGGAATTTAGCAGAAGGAGATTTTAGGCAGCTCCATGCTGTGGGCTAGAATTTGTCTAACAATTTAACTGACTGGTCGGTTTTGTTTCAAGCGCCTGGACAAACTTGGAGAGGGTTGTGCTGCAGCTGGCAATGCAGCAGGTCCTAAGGACTCTGCACACAACCCACCAACATAACACTCCCTCCACGATGCTGCCCTTGCAAACAACTGATGCACACAACAGACGCAGGGCATGAAGAACTAGCAAGCAGAGATTGCAGGGTCCTAACTGTATTTTTTCCTAGAGAAAATCACAGGAGCAGGGTGGAAAATTTGCAGCAGTGAACAGACTCACAAACCTACCCAGAGACATGCCATGTGGTTGCAAGTATGGCACATGGTGTAACTCACAACCCAGGAACCGTCTAGGGTCTCTGAGCACCAGGCTCAGAAGGGCACTACACAACAGAGAAAAAAACTTAAAGGCACAAAAGCCCCCAAGGTCCAGCAGCACTCTAAGCCTTTAGAAGCTACTTCATTTTCAGCAATCTTTCTTGTGCTAAACTGTGCTAAATACCAAACAGTAACAGACATGTTAGCACAGGGACACAGCGTGGCGGCCCCTGAGGCTGGGGAATTACAGAGGCAAGAGTGAACTCACCATCCTTGTGCTGCCTGTTCCCATCACCTCGTCAGCAGGCTCATCTCAGGTAGCCACAGCTGCACAGCAAGCGTAGCATGAGTCTGGAGGAGCAACGCACTGAGGTCAGTTCCCAGCACACGGCAAACAGCAGCATCACTTCCTGCCCAAACCCAAACAGCACTGCAAATAACAGCCGAACCAGCCCAGCGCTCCTTGGTGGCTGGGGCTGCCCAGCCTGGTAGCTGAGCACAGCACGCGCCTGCCCCAGGCTGCCTGCAGGCTCAGACAGGCTCCCCGAGGCAGAGGTGCTGCTCATCACCCTAATGACCCCCCACACACACACTGCTTCTGCCTGTTGAGCTGGAGATGCAGGGTCCATCCCGGGCCCTGGAAGGGGAATGTGTCAGTGTCACTGGCAGGAAGGACAGCCCTGCTAGAGGTTGTCCCCATGGCAGCAACTACCTGCCACTAGGTCTGAGCATCTCCTAGGTGCTGCTCAGACGCCTTGGCGTGATTTGGGAATTCACCTCCCTGCCTGCTGGCTGCTGTTGGAAAGCATCTGCTCTCCATGCTCTGACGCCTGGTATCCAGCCTTCCCCAGCACAGACATCCCCACGGACCTGCACTGAGTACAGGCGCCTGCAGCCTTGCCCAGGGACAGCTACAGGGCCAGGAACAGGCAGCAGTCCCTCCACCCGACTCCATAAAAGCACCTGGCACCCAGAAAAGCCCCTTGGATGGATGTGCTGGGGCTGCAGTACACACAGGGATCGCGCTGCCTGCCTCGCTCGCTGCCCTGCGCGGGACAGGCTGCTGCTGCTTTAGGACCTTGCTGTGCTGGGAAGAGCCCGGCGGGTCGTGCTGACCCTCACTCAGCAGAGCCACGTCACAGCCTTGCATAGCTACACAGGCCGGAGCGGGTCAAATGCGACAAGCTCAGGTTACTGTCCTCCTACCAGAAGCACTCACAGCTACGCGTATCAGACTAATGCTGTGCCCCACTAAACCATCCCACCCAGCTAAGCAATTCCCTCTGCTGCTGGCCTGAATTTCCAGAGCAAAACTTGCCGGCTGCTGTACCATGTCTCCTGTAATTCAGCCATCTGGACTCGCGTTCACTGCAGGAGGGTAACTTTCCCAGCACCCGGGCCGGGCAGCAAGGCCAGGTGCTGGGCAGATGTGGGTGGGTGGGAGGAAGCTCTGGAGAGAGAGTTTCAGCCCAGTGGCTGCAGCGTGGCTCACATGCACCGAGCGGGAGAGCATGCGGGTCTGCTGGCCCTGCCCCAGGCACGCACTGCCCCTGCACAGTGCAGGATCGTGCTCTGGGACGAGGTTCAGCCCTGTGCGCGTGGACGGGCTCTTGTACCCTGCTCTGCTGGGGGTGCACGGCTGGGCCATGTGGGCTCTGCAGCATCTGAGGGGGAAAGCTGCAGTCTGCAGGACGAAGCAGCCGTCAGCTTGCAGAATAAACCCCGATAAACCTTTGTCAGCAGAAAGGAGAAGCAGAGCAGGAGGAAGAGTCTCAGACCCTGAGGCAGTGACAGCTCTGAGGGTGCACAGAGCGCGTGGCTCTGCAGAGCACATGGTTGAGCACACCAGCCTCCTGTGCCTGTCAATAAACATTTACAGTTTAATCAGCATGTGTCCCTCTGCAGAGCAAATCAATACCATCTCATTGGGAGAAAATGAGATAAACTGTAGCCTTAATAGTGCTCCATTTCCCTGCAGATAGGAATCCCAATCTGGGCCTGCCTCCCAGATGCAGGAAGAAAAGGCCCTTAATTAAAAGACATGCTCTGAGGTTGCTCCGTTCTCTGCAGTGCTGCATTTAATCCCATTTCCTGTCCTGACCTGCTCAATGAAACTGAGAACGAGCAGACCCAGAACAGCTGAGTTTCAGACACGGGAAGAAAAACCAAGCAGCAGTTATGGTCTAGCAGGCAGAACACAGTGTTCACTCCCAGGCTCCAGGCCTGTTTTTGTCATGCGTTTGCTGGGCTTTTGGGCAAGCTATTTCTTTTCTCCTTCTGCATCTGTAACCTGGAGGTTATGAGCTCATTCATCCTCCTAAAGTGCTTTGGAAATCACAGATCAAGTACGCATGCATGCACACACATAACAGCAGCTAATAAGTACCTTCGTTCTGCTCACCTTGGAATCTGCAGGCGGGAAGTTATGAGGGACAATAAACTGAATTAACACTAAGAACTGCTTCCACTGGCTAGCTTGATGTGTATGCACTTTTCCTGCTATCTAGCACACGCCCCATCAGACACACATGCACACGATCTAGGCAGTCAGGACCAGAGCACTCCCATGGGTCTGACATCTGGTTCCAAACATCTGCGTGCTTTCCAGAGTGAGGTAATCTAGTTCCACATCGCTGTTCTTTCCCAGTTAGTTACTTCAGGGCAAGAGCCACAAAAATTAGGATTTAGATGTAATTTGTTCCCTATATTTTTGTCTGCCTACAAATGACTAGTTTCATTTAGAAAAAAGATCCTGTGTCTCTTCCAGCTTTCTACATGTGAAAACAGCAGCCCAAATCCCTGGGCGGGCTCCCGAAGAAGGCAACAGCCATGGCTGCGCTGGCACTGCACTCTGCCTTGCCAAAGCCTGGCTGGGTCTGGGACTCTCACACAAACCAACCATCTTCTCCTTCCATCCCAATTATTTGCTTATTCTCTTACTAAGCTCATACCCTGAAGGACTTGGAAAGCTGGGCTGGATTTGATGGAAAGCAAAGCCATCGCCCCATAAGGATGGGCGAACACCTTCCTAACCAGGAGCCCAGCTTGCAGGGATCCCAGCGATGGCGCAGCCCTCACCTGCTCCCAGCCAGCACCGACAGCGCTGCTCCTGGAGGAGGGACGGGATGGCGTGTGGCAGCTCCAGGAAAGCCGAGTGCATCCCGGTGCTGCGACAGCTCAGGCAGCAGTTTTGCTGTGGACTGGGCAACTTCCGCCAGCCGGCGGTTCGAGGCAGGTCTGGATCTGGGGGGACAATCTCAACGTTAGCACATGCCGAGAGCTGTGACAGCTCATGCATCGCTGCAGCTCTTCACAGGCCCAGCCCAAGCCCCCTGCCCACTTCCCCAGGAGTTGAATCCCTCAGGAATGATCTGTGCATTAGACTGCCTCTTCAGCCCATGCTGTTACAATGCACCAAGCGGCAGGGACGCTGTCACTGCGCCTGTTACACAAACACCTAGGTTTTTGTCACCTAAGCTCCCCCCTACCCCTGCCACTGGGGACACAGGGGACATGCACGGGGCAGACGGACACCAGCCCCATGCCACTGCTCACAGCGCTAACCAGCTCTGTCACTCTGGAGTTCGGAGCAGTCTCTGAAGGGGCACAGACTGTTCTCTGGGAGGAGAGGAGCCTCCAGCCGCCAGGAATCAGGCAGGCAGGGGAGAAGGTGGTTCAACGAAGTATCCCAGTATGTTCAAACCACCAAAGGATTAAAGCAAGGAAGGGATAGGATCTTCCACAAAAACTGAGTCATTAGCAAAGCCTGAGGGTAGATGCAATTGTTTTCTGTTTTTTCCTCTCTTTGATGACCCAGTTTTTTTAATCTCATCAGCACCAAGCTACAGTGTTAATTTTTAAACATGCTTGGGTAACTGAGAACATTAACTATTCATGATCTTATCTTCAATAGCTGTTGGTTCTCTGACACTATGCCAGGGTTGAGATGTACATAATGAACCAGGGAGCTCTAAACTTTCCAGGGAAGGTGATAGCTGGTTTTTCCTGAGCGTCTTGCTGGAATGATCACAGGATGGGGCTGGGGGAGTTCATAACACTCGCACTCCCGGGCAAAGCGAGACTTGTGGGGCAGACTCGTATCATTGGGCTCACCCTCCTACAATTATGGTAGCCTGAAAATACTGAGCATAAAAAACCTGGTATCTGGGGAATGCTGTGGGCACACTCCAGAAGTAAAGCACTCCGAATGCTGCAGCTCCATTCCCCTAGGAAACCTCAAAGCACTATATAAATAGCGAACAAGCCTCCTGAGCTGGCTGAAAGGAGATAGGCATGTGTACCGTCCACTTCACAGCCCGCTATACCCCCTGAGGCCACATATTAGCACCAAGAGAATCCTTTTTTATCAGGCATCCAACCTGACACACTGAAGTTATGCACTGACAGCCACAGAGCTCAAACCTCTTCACCCGCAGCCATTAGTGCTTTGGAGAAGACGGCAGCCCTTGAACTCTTGCTAGAAATGAAAAACAAAGGAATACAGCATTAGGGCCATGACAAGAGACAACAGAAGTAACAACAGTTGCTTGAGGTCTGACTTTGCTTTTTGGATGCTGCTGCGTAGGTCCTACAGACGCGATACGCCTCTGCACTTGTGGGAGCAGGCGCAGGCCACGAGGACCCGGGCAGCACTGCCAAACACATCACATGCTGCCCCAGCAAACCGGGCACGGACCCAAGACAAAGCTGCCAGCTGACCGACCCCACCTCTGCCACACAGACTGCTCCTACAGCTGTCAGCAAGGCAGCAACCTCTGCGCAGGCTGGCTGGCGCTCCTGGAGAAGCACAGCGCTGAGATCCGCATCTGGAGCTTCCCTCTGCCAGACCGGTCCCCTGGGCAGCCCCTGGCAGCTAGAGCTGGGAGAGGAAAACCCTACACGCTGAAGGCTGCCATGTGCTGTGCTTCCACAAACAGCAGCATGCCAAGCCGGGTGACTAACACTTGCATGTCAAACTGTATGTACACTAAGGTCTAGTGAACCAAACTTTCCCTGGGTGCAAACTTCACTCGTCACTAAGAGCAGAGGACAGAACGGCCACGGCAGCTAGTTTAAAGCAGGGAAAGGCCAAGCAGTGCTGAGAGCTGTGAACGGACAAAGCAGCAAAGCATGCAAAATGCAGTACAGCAGAATGAAGGCATGATTAATCACCAGAACATGAACTAGTGCAAGAAAAGTGATAGGAACAGAAGTTTTACAAAGGAATAGAAAACTTACTGTGGCTCTTAAGACAACTGGCAGTTGGGAGGTACTCACCTCTCCCTCACCTGCAGCAGGTACGCAGGGGCATGCTGTCACTAGCTCATTTACACTGATAAGTCTGTTGCCAGAAAAAAAACTGCTTTTCATTACTTTGAAGGATCCGAATGGCAAGAGGACAGCACTGGGAGCGCAATAATAAATGAATCTGTTAGCCCAGAATCAACGGCACCTTTGTAGAAGTACCTCCACATTTTCAGAAGAAAGTACAGAAAGTTTACAACTAGAAAATTTAAATAAGAAGAGGTTTGATAGCAAAAGCTATTTTAAGAAAAGCTTTAATTTTGAAAGTAATTTGGATCTAGATGGGAGCAACTGACAGAAAACCTGGCAACATTCTTATTTGTCACAGGTAGTAGATACTTCGGGTGGCATACATAAGGCACTTGAGACAAGACAGCAAACAACAGGCTTTCAAGAAAACTGACAGCCTAGTGACAAATCCAGATTTTGCCTTTGTAAACTTGCTGCAAAATTGCAGGTGAACCTATTTAAATAGAACACTTTCCTTCCAGATTTCCCCGAGACTAGTGTTATGAATTGCAAGCAAAAAGCTCAGGTACATTAAGTGCTCAGCTCCTAAGAAAAATTTTATTTAGTGAAGTCAACCACCATCCTCAATTGTTTGCTTGGATGCGTAAATCTTATCTGATATTAGCTAGAACTCTCTGCAAAGTTTTGATTCCTCACATGAACTGTTTCTCATGATTAAGCAAAAAAAGGGACTATCTTAAAAATGGCTGCACCACACTAGTCTGGTACATGACATACCTTCTTACAAGAGGCAAAACGGTCTTGAATTGTGTGACCAGAAATACTACCATGAATTTGCATTGTGTGCATGAGCTATACAAAATTCCAGATTTGCAAACACACGGCAACAACACTTAGGGTCTAAACAGCGAGAACAGCCCTACCTGGATCTGTGGAGGCTGTCAGCATGCATGCCACCATCTGAAGATCAGCAGCTGTTTCTGCAGCACCTAGGCTAAGTGGTTTTTATGCAGACTGCCTTTCCCTCTCAGTCATTTCTTCCTTCCTTGCTTCTCCTTTTCAGAAGCACACCTGGACTGCAGCACTGCGTCAGCCACTGGCAGGATTAGCTGACTGCCTCACTCTTGTGCTCTGCCTCCAGAAAAGGGGCACAGATGCAGCCACGCAGCCATCTACTGCTTTGTTACCATGTAGAGAAGCTAATTCATGAGCCAGGCTAAGTACTAAGCGTTCTTCCAACAATTTAAGTGAAGGATACATATAACATTCATGTTGAGAAGACGGAATCCCACCTGAAGCTGTTTACTAAGTTTACTGAACTTTTTTTCCTGTGAAGAACAAAAATCATAGAAGGAAAATGAATTATTTAATGTGCAAACTAACAAAGTTACACTGGTTGCTCAATGTATATAGCATTTTATTGAATGAAGGTATATTACAATAGACAAACATATGTTACACATGCTATACAAAATATACATTCTTATGTGAAAAAAATATAAATAGACACTACGAAATAGCAACAGGGAGCTAGGACAGCTTTGCTCACACTGTCTTACGAAGCCCCAGTTCTTGCACTGTTATTACTTTGGCATTGATTGAAGAAACTGTTCACGTTCACTGAAAACAGAATGGCCACTCTGCTATTTGCATCTCTTGGGGGAAAGAAGAGAGATCCGATTTTTTGTTGTTGTTGTTGCAAGTTTGCCTATGAAGTTTCTCCACAATGCTAATTAAGTACAGCAAGTTGTGCACCCATTTACAAGCTTCAAACTATTTACAACTAGCTTATGGACTTTAAAGAAACACCATTGCTTATGTAAGGATGCAAATGTCCTAATTCATAAGGGCAGCTTTTAGAGGCTGATATCTCATTGAAATCAGCACAGCTTTAGTTCCTGAATACCTTCAAGGGCTAGGGCTTCTGTTTGTCCTGGAGCAGACAGCATTAATTTCAAAGGCTTGGTCCTGGTCAAGCACATCTTACCTACCTAACGTGAATTTGATCATGCTAGAAGTTGTGCCTGAAGTACACATAAGGTCTGGATGTCCTCATGCACTTCCATATCAATAGTTATCTTCTGATACTTGGGAAACTCGCATTAGCTCTGCTCCACAGAAGAGAGAAGGAAGAAAAAGTAACAAGTGTTTGTCAAATGGCGAATGGAAACAAAGCAGTAGTAGGATAAGTGCTACTCTTCTGCTAGCAGGAAATCACGGCTCTGCACATGCCAAAGAGCAACTCTGCCGTGTTAGCCTATACGAATATTGGAACAAAGCAGCAAGCAGCCCAGAGGGATGAGAGTTTTTCTGCTGCTGTAGTTTCATAACCTGACATTTCTCATCTGACTTCAAACTCAAGACAGTGGCAGGTTCCTGCAACAGAGGTAAGTTTGTACTGAAAATAAGTACCATGTCTTAGATGCTGTCTGGGAAGAAAAAGCCTGGAGGAAGTAAATACAGAAAAGAACTTAAGATTCTTCTTTTAGCATGTACATTACATATAACACCTTAAAATATTCCGGATGTCAAAGCCCAACAGTTTAACACACCTACATTTCTCTCTACTTTATCCAAAAGTCAAAGACAACTCTGAATCCTCTTCCTTCTAAAGCTGCTGGCTATCTTATGGTTGCTTTGAGAGCATGGTAAGAGCCCTTGATAATATTTGCTCATTTGCCTAGATCTGACTATTATCCATGTCCAAAGAGTGTGAAAATAATTATTCCCACCTTCTTCCTCACTCATTTACTCAATAATCCACAAACTCAAAAACTTCAGCCGTAATTTTGCATAGTTGCACCTGAGACTTCAGTCACGCACCCTCCCATTTAGGAATGGATCAACAGGAAGTCTTATACAGCTCTTTTGGACTGATCCAAAATTCTTTTTCTGTCTTTATAAAAATACACAATGTGGCTGTTTTTACTTTAGTACATATCCTATGGTTTGGGGAGAGGGGGCGAGGTGGGGGGAGAAATGCAACAATAACTAGGAAGAAAGCCCTTGCCCTTCAGGAAGGAGTGCATGGGAAGTTACAGTACAACCTTGAAAGCACTCTAGCTCTAACCTACTTGCTGAAAATCCAGCACTGATGAGAGCCATTAACACGGTCTGCACAGGCACATTTTTCCAGAGGCAAGAACTTTTCGGGAAGTCTCCATAATGTTCTTCCTCCTTATTTTGTCAGGCACACCCCACTGTCTGCAGTGAAGTTTCTGTGCATGTTACTGTTTGCCTCAGTAAGTACTGGATTTTCAGTACAGAGCACCCCTGCCCTATATTGTTTCATTTCTCACCTGTCAAATACTGCAACGTTTTGGCCACTCTGAGATCCAGGGAACTATTACAGAGGTCAACAGGGTAAGAATTTTCCTGATACTTCATGACAGAAAAGGAGGTAAGCTTTTTAAACTACATATTCCTCTTGGCTGTGCAGAGGAAACAGAAAATCCATATAGTATAGCGCACTGTGTATTGATCAAATGCTCTTCCAAGTTATCCAATGCTTTTCATCATGACATTCTTTTAAGAAGTTCACTGACTCAGCTGTCAGCCATGAAAAATACACAGAGACCTCTCTGCAATACAGAGTGCACACTGTATGCACAATACAAAAGCTTTTTAAAGATAAAAGCTTAGGTAACTTTTGAAACTTGAGCAACTCAGAACTTATACTGCCATCTTGTACATATTTAACAGCTGAGCAGAAAAACATTTTGTGTACTAGTCCTGTGTTCAGTATTTACAAGAACTCCTGGGAAGTCAGATACTACAGCCCAGTTTGTTAATGCAGGATCTGCTGGACATTATACTCTACTGGAAAAGATGGGTGCCTAACAGAGAGATTTAGGGACTCTCTCAACACATAATGGACCAAACTTGGAATTCTGCTAATGTAATGAAATGGATGAGCTTGCAGTCAGGTCAGCCATGCTTAATGCATACAGAGTTGTAGATAACAATGAAATTCATTAATATCACAGTTTCACCACATACCTATAGCACATCCACTTCTTTCCAAAGTGAAAAAACCAGCTCTATCCCCTCAGAAGCAAGCTCTCAATCCCTCAACCTCCACCGAAAATTATGGCTTGATACGTAGCTGTCAAGACTAACAGTATGATACATACTTTGGCATAATAAAAAATATATTTACATTACAGCCAACACATTTATATGCTTAGTGTATACAAAATATTTATAAATGCAAATTTATTTACAACTAGAGTCCATTATTCATAGGAGAAAACAACCCCCAAAGTTCGACTGATAACAGTCTCCTGCCAACAGTCTAAAGAACAAAAAGCTGGCCAAGAATTTTATGCTTACAATTACTGGGGAATTCCATGAGGAGGCCCTGAACATTTGTTTTCAAGCAGACAATGCAGCGTGAAATAGCTATGCATTCTTGAGAGATTTTTCAAAGCATGCACTAACACAAAGGCTGTTTCCAACATCAGAAAAATAATGTTTTAATGCTGTTGTTGTGGTTATCACTAATCTTTCATGTGTACTGTTGTACATTCCCATTTTCCAATGCACACGAATCTAAGGAAAAAGGGCATGTACCACCTCCTTCTAAGGAGTCTGTCTTGGTCTAGTCAGCCTGTAATTGTAGGCACGCGTACGAAAGCATCTTTGGCCTTGGGGTTAGTCCTGAGGTAGTAAATACAAAAAGTCAGTTGATGCGGATTTGCTTCCAAGACTTCATTTTAGTGCCTTATGTGGTTTCACTATGGTCCTGAATGTTCCGTGTCCTATTAAAATCAAAGTTATGTTCACGTAACCTGTGGCAAGGTCTGGGTGAAGCAGCTTGTTCCCGGCCACTGTCAATAATGCCCTCGCTTCGAAGAGGTCGTGGGGTCTCACGGGCTGACTGCTGATGCAGAAAGGGTGAGTGAGACAGCCCTAGGTCCTTGTTTACTCCCCATAAAGGAAGCTGAAAGGGTTCTGAGGAAGAAAAATTAAAGCATGAGTGGGAATCTGAGTTCATGATAAATACACCCAAATTTTAGACAGATTTTTGAGTCGTGGCTTAGCAATAACCATCTTCCTGAGGTTTTCTGTTTTTGAGAACATATTTTACTGGATGCCCTCCCATTTCAGCAATCTGTTACAGTAACCAGAAACAACATACTTAGCTTCATCATGGTTTTTAAAAAAGGCTACCTGGAAGAAAGTCAACATAAAAACATTCAGTTTATAAAAAAATTCTTCTGGAGTTCTTTGAAACTCAGCCCAGCTCAAACACAGAAATGCTATTTGGATTTCCTATGTGCAGCTTTAAATCTTGGAAAAGATGTCCTTGGAGTACATGCAAGGGATCATATTTCACAAACTTTAAGAGATGAGCTGCAGATTAAGAAGTGCTATCATTTTAATATCACTCTCCTCAACTCTTGGAAGTATTAGCTGCAGACTGCTTGAGGGCCAGTTCTGCAAACAGGTGGTTAATAAGTAGATGAGTTATTCCACACACTATGGCAACTTGATGAATTAACTGTGTACCAATACAGAATGGCACAATGAGGAAGGCCAGAGCTATCAGGTAATAGAAAAAAAACAAAACAAAGGGAATAGGATGCACTCACCATTCATCTGCTGGGAAGAGATTTTCTTCTCACTTATTCTCTCATGGTTGGTGAGGAAGACAGACATGTCTCTGTCTGCTATAAGATTATCAAGAGCGCTGGTGTCATGCTGGGTGCGCGCTGTGTACATTTCCTTAGGCATCTGAACCATGAGATTAGAGAGAGTTTGATCAAGGGGGTCCTCTTCTGTGATGTAGGCATAAGGACAGTATTCCCGGGCCCTGGAGTAGATGTTTGCATTGTCATAGCAGTCTGAGCAGATCACCAATGGTGCTGTGCCACCTGACAAACATGACAGAAAAAAAACAGATGTTCTCTTAAAGAGAGGAAGGATACTTGATTTCCACAGGTTCACAGCTCCAGCAGCTCCAACTAGCTTAGGCACCATGCTGAAACAGTCATGCAATCAAACCAGGATACCTATCCACATATGCTTATATGCTTTGAGAAGTTCACCTTGTACCGGACAAGACAAGAACAGCTATACTTGTACTCTGCATTTCTACGTACCTCAGACCAGATGACTGAAGTGGTAACTGAGACAAGCTGTTCCTCAGTTCTTTTGCTGATAAGACTTTTGATGATAGGACTACAGACTGGAGGGAGTGGATCATGGGACACATGTGAAAAACTTAAACTGAAGGATCACTTTTCAAAGCCAGCCTGTCTAAGGATCAGATGGCTCCTCAGCATTTGGGTGGTAAAAAATAAAATCTCTATAGGCTCAATGGTAAAAATACCATGAAAGTAAGTCTCTAAACAAGGTAGAGAGATAGTATAGACCCTTTGGTTACAACTGTAGCAGGCAGACTAGATGTCTGGTTGAGGAAATAATTTTATCGTAAGAGCAAGAGATAGAGCAAGTCATCTTCCAAGTGACCGTTCATTCCACCTCCATTCCAGGGACTTTTGAAATGTGAAAGGAAAAAAGCAGCATAAAAATCTACCTTGAACATTTAACCTAGGAATTCTCTACCACCACCCACTACCTTGCTGACCAGATCACACACCCTGAAGCAAGGAGTCTCTAGAGGAATCTGTACTACTTTGGGACCCAGAAGACTGCAGTCACAACATCTATATTCAAAGGCACTCAAAGCAGATGTTGGCCCAGATGTTGCTGGACCAAAGATTAAATTGTGTGCACGAAATGAAAAAGCCTTGAGAGCAGAATATAAACAAACACTGGAAGAAAAACAAGAGATGCCTTTTAAGCTCACAGCAATGAATGCAAATCTCAGGATCAACTTGAATTTTTTTCTGGAAAAAGTCACCTTTGATGTTAATATGCAGTACTACCCTGCATTGTGCAACACTGCTGCCAGCTGTGAGGACTAGAGGGTGCACTGGCATCCTGCCACGCGAGTGATAACACGAGAGCTATGCTTACCATCTGTGCCTTTATGCACGTAGCCAGTAGCTGGAGGCATAAGCTGCTGATGGCTTCCTGCCTCTGAGTTACTGTAGCCTTCCTGAGGCTCTGACAGAGTTCCTTGGGAAGATAAATAACTGGGAATGTCTGCAGGTAGGTTCATCTCCTCTGCAAGGCAGAATTAACACTGATGACATTAACGAATAAGTGTGAAGATCCCAAAGTACCACCAACACTATCGCCTGCATTAACACAAATGCAACGCAGAAATTCTGCTCGCACATGATGTCTTTTTGCTACCTCAGAGATTAAAAGTCTATACAGCTAGTTCAAAGCTAGCAGTGCCAGAACAGACATTTATGTACTTTATTCCAGGTCCTGAAGACATTAAGTTAATTCAAATACTTATTTATTCCCAAACTTGACTGTTTTCCCTCAGTGTAAAACAAATCTAGTGTTTAAGGAATAAATACAAGATTAATATTTAAAGCCTCTAAACTTGCCTCTTTCCCCTAACAAATAAAGAAATTAGAGCAAATCCCTGAAGACATTTGAGAAGGAAAAATATCACTCCCTCCTAAATGTTTGCCAGTTCCAAGGAATCCAGAAATTTCACCATTCTAACAACTGTTTTGGGTTTAAAAAACAGCACTAAAGGATGTTACTTTTGAAATTTACCTGTGTTAGTGATGCTGTAATCTTCACTCTTCCTTCTCATGTGATAGATCACAATAACCCATACCAGGGAAGTTCCCACAACACAGCAAACCACAACTATAATCACAATGCCAACTGTTGTCCAGCCATCTTCCTCATGGACGATGCCACTCTGGGAAGAATCACAATTTGGGGAAGCCAGGACATTTAGGTAAATATGGCCACGCTCAGTGCCCAGTGTGTTGGACATTATGCACGTATACTTCCCAGCATCCTCTAGTCCAGCATCCACAATGATAAGGAGCTGATTAGCTGCAGCAAAAAAGTGCCGTTCTGTCACTGTTAGAGGCCCGTCATCTTTAGTCCAGTTGAGGCGAGGGGCAGGACTGCCACCAGCTATACATTGCAAGACAGCAGTTTCACCTCTGGTTACTGTCCTGTCTTCCAGGGGCCTAACGAAGGAAGGAGTTTCTGACAGTGGGAAAGAAAACAAAACACACAAAAAAACAGTTGTAAGATATCATAGTGCAGCAACACTGTGCGTACTCCACAGGATATAAAAAACCCCCGATCTTAACAACCTGAAAATAAACTTGAGCAATGAAACACAGGAGTCAGGAAATCCCACGAGGTCATCTCTTCTATGGATCACAACAACAAATGAAGGTACAGCAAATGTCCTGAGAATGATTCTAGCCACATAATCCATCTGCTTCATGTATTCCAAATTGAAATCTGCATATGACTAACATTAAAAGTCAGTGTTTTCAAGAACTACTGCACTCCAGAAGGAACTGTCCTTCCATTATTACTCGGCACACTTCATGTTACCTGTGACTAAATTTCTCCCAAGGCAACACAAAAATTATCTGGTCTGCACTGTTGGATTGATATATGCCCCTCAATTCTCACCTACAAAGACCATGCTAACTTCACTGGTCACTACTTTGGTTTCTCACTGCTTCTGCCCAGCCAGATTCTACTGTATTTTACACCTGTTCTCCATCTGTGGTTTAGTTTCTAAAGCTTCACTGTTCAACAATCTTGTCAAGTGTGGCATTCAAATCCCCCAAAACCATGCAAAGCAGTTGCTACTTTGCTGCTCCAGAGAACACCTGCCATCCTTTATTCCTTTAAAGCTGGAGCAGGGGGGAGCCCTGGAGGGGAAAAAAAAAAAAAAAAAAAAAAAAAAAAAAAAAAGAGTCTTCTCTTGTTCCTTATTGCAGAATATCATCTACAGCCAGAGAAAGAAGACACTACACTCTTTGTATTTTAATTTCATTCTTCAGGATTTAAGCCTGCTACTTACAGATAAGCTACACTACCACTGCAGAAGTGAAATGATCCATTCAAGCACAGATGAGCATACCACTTACCTAACACAGTCAGCGTAGCATTTGCTGACAAACCACCCGCAGTGTTTTGTGCCATACAACTATAAATTCCCATGTCTTCTATTTTTACATTTGCAATGAAGAATACATCATCCTCAGGCATGACGTGCATCCTCCTCTCTCTTGCAGCAGGAAAGTCTGTGCCACCATCTTTCTGCCAGGAGATCTGGGGAGTAGGGTGGCCCTCTGCAGCACACTCCAGCCGGGCCATGGCCCCAGTGCGGATAGTAAGATCCATGGGGGTTTTCAGGAAGGAAGGCAGCTCTGGATCAGAGGAGACATTATGGTATCAGTATTCTTAGTACCAGGGAAAAAGCAACAAAAGCTCCCTAATACAGAGAATGCCTGCAAACAAACAGATCTGAGACACACCTGTAGCTCTTTCCTGGTCAAGGCCAACACTTCTGAAGAGCTGCACAAGTTCTCAGTGGTCATTTCCAGTAGCCTAGCCTCCAAATTTAAATATACCTACAGTGTTCATTTAAAATGATCTAATGGACAAACTGTCTCAAGGAGAGACAAGAGGGACAGGCTTTCACCTTAAGTCCTTTGTCATACTTTTTCTTCCCCTATGAAAGGGAAGATGAACTTCCACCTTTGCAGCCAAAAATCTGTACTACCTGTTCTTGACAAAAAAAAGCAACACAGGCACTTCTGCTCTCAACTCCAATGCGGGGGTCAGTGGTTCAGTAATCTGCTGACTGATGTAAACACTGTCTTCTCATCTCTCTTCTCTAAAGTCAGAATAATAGGAATTCTTCATTATCGACTAAAGACCAAGGACTTCATACTCAATTTTTTTTAGAGTTTCTTTCCCATCCCACAATTATTTCTAGTCAAGTCTTCCCTAGCTTTGCAAGCACACAGGGAAAGTGCCTCCTTCTGACAAAACAGCAGAGGGAGCTTTTAGTTTAAGAGACTTCTGCCTCTATTCAAGTAGGTTAAAAAAAAAAAAAGCCTACTTGAGTTATAATGAAAGTAAGGGGCAAATGTCTCCCATTTTAAAGTGAAGAAAAGGCTTTTCACCCACAAAACCAAATCACTTTATAAAAAGTTGTCTGATGCTTCTAAATATCAGTGATACACATTCTTTCAAGACTGTGGTTTGGGCCAGCTCTAAATGGGAACTAAGGAATCTGAACAGAGTTTATAAAACAAAGTGGAAAAACAGATTTGTAGCTATTTAAATAAAGATTTAGGTTAAGAGTGTTTCTTCTTTGTTACCATTACTGCTTACCATTGACTGTCAGTTTGGCTTTGTCAGAATAATTAGAGCCAAAGTGATTGGTGACGATGCACTGATATTTTCCTTCATCGGTGAAATTCACATTGAAGAGATGCAGGACAGTGGTATACTCAACAACCTCATCACCTTGCTGCTGGTATCTGGCAAAATTCTCAACCTCTGCATCATACAATACTTCACTGTCTTTACGCCAGGCAGTGGACATGGGTGAATCACTGCTGCTCACAGCAGTGCAAGTCAGGGTCACATTCATGCCTCGTAGAGCAATTGTGGTCTCAGGATGTACTCTTATCTGTGGTTTAGGGAAGTTATCTGAAAATAAAAGCACCAAGATTAGCCACTTTGTTTTTCCACATGCAGTTACTATTGCCAGAAGAGATTCTGAAAGACAGTCTAAGCAGAACACAAGCTGTAGGAACAAATGTCCTGCTTGGGGTGCATATATTCAGCTGTTTTCTGCTGGAAATCAAGCTGTGAAAGATGATTAGAATCACAGGTAGGAGTACAGAATAAGCATTGAGAACAGTCAACGTAAAAAGCATGGTCTTGAGCAGTACCTCATTTTCTACAACTGTCTGGAACTTGCTACATTTAAATTATATGCACAGGCCATGTTCGGCCAAAGAGCCAGCGTTATTTTATGAAGGGCAGACTTTAAGGAAATGATATTTTTCAGATAGCCTAAGTATTGAAGATAAGTCTTTAAGTTCTAAAAGTACAAAGCATAGCAAGCGAGCAGTTCACCATCTTATCCCACTCAAAGAGTTATTTAAACACCTATCATTTCAGCAAAGACATTCTTGTAAGCATACGTATATGGTTCAGCATCAGGCACCAGGGTGGTAACATTAGAATGGGGAAGTGGGTGCTTGCATCGCCATTGAAATTATTATCGCTTTTACCACTGAAAGAATGAAAAGAATCACATGTACACCAGGGTCTACCTCCAGGTCTGCCACAGACTTCACACATGACTCTGGACAAAGAGGCACTCAGTTTTAAATCTGACAGTTCAGTTACAAGAATAAGCAGGCTTATGTTCAAGAAACTGTGGTGGCGGAGACTAGATAAACATTGCAGATACAGAGCATCACAAAACGTGCCAGAGTATCAACTGTCCTAGCCTTGCTGGGTACAGATAGTACCAATAAAGAAGTGCCAAACAGCTTTAATAAAGCAAAAGGCCTTCAGAAACAGTAAGAATGGAAACATAATCAGCTTTAACAGTAATCTAAATGAAAAACAATGCAGTCTCACAGGATTGCTCCCTCAGTTTAGTTTTAGTGTTCAAATACAACAGAAAAACAGAAGAAAACAAACAGAATTAAACCTAAAACCCAAAGGCAGACCAAAATGTACACAGTCCCACACATGCATTACAGCCAAGATCAAGCATGTCTAGCAGTGCTACAGCTTGGTTTCAGAAAGGTACCTGTAGAGATTTGTGTTATTATGTTTTTATATCAAAAATGATTAAAAATACAAACCACAGACAAAGTCATCAGGGTCCACACTGAGGAGGCTTTGTCCTGCTAACCATTCAGGGTGAGCGCAGCTAACATTTACAGCCTGCTGTAAGTGGCTATCAGTGAGCCACTGTGGCAGCCATTTCAACTGGCAATCACAAAGCAAGCTGCTAGTGTTCAAAATCCTGCAGAAACAAGGCAAGATGAGAGAGCAATTAAAGTTTATTTCACATTCCTACGTGTGATTTCATCCATCAGAAAAGAGTTTAAAAACATACACTTGCAGAAATTACAACTTACAGTATTATTCTATGCCTTTATTACACAATGTTAGTTATATATGCTATAAACGGTCCAGAAAACCATTTTTGTATCAGCATTAAAACTTTTTTTTTTAAAAAAAAAAACTTCTGAGGAAAATAACCTTGTATTTTTAACTTTGAAACAAAGTATTAAGCAGGTCTTTACAATTACCTCATTCCTCTTTAAAGCAGTTAAAAAAACTCATACAACACTGCAGGGCAGCTCCATCTCTCATACTAGGTATTTGCCATTACTTTGTGGATGTAAGTCTCAAAACTCATTTTCATGCCAGCTAGTAAATATTTAAGAATGAAAATGAGTTGTTTTGCATAGGTACTACTGTGGATTTTATTTTCTTCTCTGCTCCACAAAAACAATGAGGAAGGAAGATGGGAAACGTCGGTGGGCCGCTTTTTCCTCAGCACATGCTTTCGAAGTATCCTAAATCTTACACATTACTACTACTGACTGGAGAGCAAGTCCAGTATTTTAGCAAGAAGTGATCTGACACTTAAATTAATCCAGTAGATCTGGAGTGAGAGAGGAGAGAGGGGCACACAGACAAGCCAAGATTCCATCCTGCCACTTGCCCCTACATCCTGCCCATGCCTCATTTCTAAGATATATAAGAGAAGGCAATGAAAGTCTTTTGTCTTTAGCACCTAAAACACATCTTGTCACCTTCATCCTCACACTGGCAGCGACTAACTAATTGGATAACAATTTTTAAACAGATTACATGATGTTCAGAGACCTTATCTGATAAAAAGGGCTGTGTTGCTCTCAGATTAGTCTTGGGTACGAAGGTCACTACACATTATAATACTTTACATGCCTGAAGATCACAAGAGGCTCTAGCAGCTTAAGCATCTGCTGAGCAAGTAAATATTCTTGTCTAGCCGTGAAGTTTATTATATGGCCTTTCCCTAGCCCAAAAATGGAAGACAAAACAGGGGGCTCATTAAACTCCCCAAACGATCCCCAATCAAACATTTCTTTTGTTCACTGGTTACATGCCGGTGTATTCTGAGTTTAACTTATTTGAACCAAAGCCTCAGCCACCTTCATTGACCAGACATCAGGTCCGAACAAGTATCGATTTTATTCTGGAGGAAAGAAGGTTCAAATATATCATAACAGCCCTGATTGCTGACTGGTGCTAGCAGGAGATAAAGTCTGTTCTGAGTTGAAAATGGAGTATTATTCATTCCAGAAATACTTACAGAGCATCAAATCTAGTTTCCCACGCAGCTGTAAAGCCAGCTAGAGACCCTGACACCAACCACATCAGGATGCAGGGTGAACACTTAGCCATAACTGTACTGATCATAGCACTACTTCGAAAAGCCAGTACTAGTTCAGGTGATCTCTTGAAATATCTCCAATGCAAAAATTTAAGATGTGAAAAACCTATGTTTTAGCATGGCAAGAAAATTTATTTTCTATTAACTGTAATTCAGAAAACTGAGGTGCACATTTTAGTAATTCCTAGATCAAAATAAGTATACCGTCGCTGACTTTTATTCAATAGCTGAAATATTTCGTGATGAAAATGAGATGCACTTTAGTCAACTTCAGCCAGTCTCACAAGGGATAAAGTAGAACTAACTGTAAAGAACCAATGTGAACTTACAGCTCTTTCAGGTGTGCCTGGGCAAATGCATTTTCTTGGATGGACATCACTGCATTGTTGCTTAAATCCCTGTAAGGTAAGCAAAGAGAAACATAATGGAGTAACCTGATTTCATATACTACCATCAGACAGTTAGATCCTTGAAAGTCTGAGAGGAAACATAGAACTGAAGTAAATAAATAACTAGAAGCTCTACAAAGCAAAGTACTTACAAATGTTCAAGTCCTTCAAGACCAGAGAATGCTTTCTTCGTAATTGACTTAATCTGGTTTCCTTGCAAGATTCTGAAAGACAACCCCCCCAAACCCAGAAAACAGACTGAATGTCAATATGAGTTCAAGAATAAGTTCAATAACTAAGTGCTTTCTAATTCTAGCTAAGCTGTAAGACCAAATACTATTTTTTGAACTTAAAGGCTCAAAGAATATTCACAAGAGCAGGTTTCCTTTTCCAGTCTTTATGGATTTAGGTTAGAGATGGGTCAAAGGATCAATTTATGCTAGCAGAACAAGCCATTGATAAGTAGAACTTGGAACAGAGCAATAATCTCCTAATACCAATCTGCCACAATCACATTAGTTCCTGAGACTGCACCCTCATACCAAGCTACTTGTTGTAAGTGGTATCTGTAGTTCTCCAGGATGGCATACCTTCCTACAAAGCACATAGCCTTGCATGAAGAGTGCATACCTGAAGTACTCAAAAGCTGTTAACTCACTGCTGTTCTGGATTTGGTCAAAAAGTTTTTTTTTTTGAATAGGGATAAGTTTTAACCAAACTAAACAAGCGCTAAGTGACAACCATCACATAGCAGGATTGGGCTATTCAATTAAAAAGAAAAAAAATGCAGCCAAATACTCATGCTTAATTCCTTCAAAGTGGTCCTGCCAGGTGATCCAGCCCTAAACAGACCCGAAGCTACTGGACAGTGACCCCTAGCCTATACGGGGAGGCCTAGCACAGAAGGGGTAACACACTGAATACGACAACTCACTTTCCCTCTAATTCTGCTTGCCTGGGAAGTACCATCATCTCAATGATTTGTAATACATACAGTTTATCAAGTCTGCCGAGTCCTGCAAAGGCTTCATTTGCATCTTCTATGGCCCATGAGATCTCATTGTTCCGCAAATCCCTGTAGGAGTAGAAGAGCCTTCTTAAAAGCCTTGGAACATCCTGACCACTGCTAACGGTTAACTAGGGAAGAGAATTTACTGTTACATATGCCTAGTATGGTGTTCTGGGACAGCTATATTAAAATTTGAGACCTTTCAGGTGATGCTGAGCTTGTCAAAGATGAATATTCCATTTTAGGAATGCAAGGGAAAACAAAATTGTTCAACATCAGTGCCTCAGACAGAACTACAAACAAATCCTGAAGTGCAATTTCTTGACGTGACATTTAAGGAAAGACCCAGTCTGACTAGCAACTGTCATGCGATGGACTATTTACCAGAAGCTGGGAGAGACTGCTGAAGCAAGCTGGTTCATGTAAGTGAATTAACCAATATACTAGCAGCATTAATCTTCCTGAGTAACAGGCTTATAATAGCATTAGCATATTAAGAGATTACACACAGGTTACAGTGTAAGGCTGCCAGGCACAAAGTAAAAGATGTTCAGAATGAAGTTGTTATTCTGCTCACAAATCTCGTTACCAGCTAATGGGATTTCTGACTGACCTCTGCACAGCACTTCTGCCCCTCACATAGAACAGTCGACTAAACAGCAAAAGCAATATAGCAGTATGGTTTGGAAAGGATTAAATGTTTTTTTTGAGAGATGGTGAGATAAATGCAGCTGAAAGGCATGGATTGAGTGAAGAGTTTTCTTTAGAGCCACAGTTTTCATCTGTCTCAATATCATCATGCATAGCAGTATTTCCAAACATCAGGATGTTTAAAGGAAGATACACTGATGAAAAATAAGATATACTGCATTTTAGTAGATATTATATGAATCTCTCAAACACTTTTTTCCTTGTGCTAATGATGGAAAAATGTAGTATCTACTTTCCCCTGGGCGAGATTATAAATTGTGTGGATTACCATCCTGGAAGAGATTAGAAATCAACCTCCAGGACGCTGTCAGTGGTAACACATTATTTTCTTGTTTTTCTTACTTTGAAATACGAAAGTCTCAACGCCCTGCAGCAGTCACTTCCACAATTAAGATATGTACTTTAAAATTTAGGACAAATAAGGAAAAGAGTGCTCATAATTCCATTATTCGTATGTCACTTACGAGAAATTAGCCAACATAGCCTTGACACTTGCTCACGCTAAGTATTTTCAACTTAAATAATGTTTCAAGGAGAAGATACTCAACATGGATATGAGCTAATGAGAAGAGTGACCAGACAAGTAATATGCCAAATTTACTTCCAGATTGCTAAATCTCAGGACTGGAAACTAGCTTCTAGAATTCTCTCTAGGTTCACATCAGAATTTTAGATCGTGAATACTAGAGTGGTACCAATGCCGAGCTACTCACAAGCATACAGAAAAGCCACACACGAAGTAAACACGATGATAAGATTTTAAACTTTAAAGTTTCAGTGCTATTCTTAGATACCCCTTTAATCCTACTTTGCTCTTATTAGCTTGTAGCTTATTTACACAGTTTCTACAGCATCTTGCTCTACTTCTCCTTTAAAGCTACCTTGCAGAACAGTGGCAAGAACTGAACATAGAGACAAATAATTATGTCAGCTGCATTAACACCGAAACAACCAGAATTGTAGCACAGACAACAATGGAAATAATCTGACAGCTACACAACGTGTCTTGGTTTCTGAAGTATTTATACACTCACACTATTCAGACCACTTAACAAAAAGCAAGAGCAACCCGAAAGAAGAGCCCCTCATTGTGTGAGGCAAGGAGCTTGCTCCTCACGCTCGGCCGGGCACGAATGCCTGGAGCCCTGTTAATCACCACTGCCCTCGGTCCTGCACATTTCAGCTCTGAAGTAAATGACCAGCCTCTCAGCTGTTTCATGCCCCTGAAGAGCCCAGCAAAACCTACTAATTAATCTGCTCTTGTTCCTTTTCATGCTACTCTAAGAAATTAGTTTTAATTATTTCATTAAAAGGTTGCATTAAGGTTAACAGAATATGACTGCTTACATAAGTCTCTCTGGCGAGTTTGCTTATTTAAGAATTTATTTAATGAACTGGCAGAGGGGTTATAAACTTTCACTCCTTTCTCAACTACCATGGTTTAGGATGATTACAAGTGTTCAGATCTACTTGGCACTGATTTCTTTTTCTTTAAAAAAACAGGATTGAGTCTTTTCTTGTCAGAAATATCAAAAAGGTTACAGCTGCTAGCAAAGGTCTTGGCAAACGCAGAGCTATCCCTCTGACGGCAAGAAGTACTCCTACACCTTTCCTCTATGCTACGCCTATGACTTCAGCATGGAAGTAGGGTGGGCAAAACAGTACCTTCTGTGACTCGCAGATTCAGTTCGGTTTCTTGGCTTCCAACCCTAACGCAACCATTAGGAAGAAAGCGAGGTCTGTACTGACAGTTCATCCCATTACTCACATTTACGCAAGCTGACAATCCATACCTTCTCAGAACTGGTTTGACATGCAACTGGGCACTCAAAGCAGTCAAGCCACACTCTTATATCACCACTAAAATTGAGTGGTTGGTTTCTTTCAACTATGCCAGGATTCTAAATCTCTGTAGACCAAAAATAATCAACTCTGCCACATCTGAAGGCAGGAGAGCAATACAGCAAGTGCCAAAACACCAACCTTATTTAGGCTTGCACACTGTGAAGTTCATTGTCTTTACTTCCAAAAGCTTCGCCGCATTGAATCAAATGAGATTTTAACTAGAAGTTTTCTGTACTTACAAGGTTCGAAGATTCGTCAGTCCTCTGAACACACCATCAGCAATGTGGCTAACTCGGTTGTCACCCAGGTTTAGCTTCTCCAATAAACCAAGTCCCACAAAGGCAGACTCCTTGAGGCGAGTTAGCTGGTTGTATGACAAGTCTCTAAAAACATTGAACATACACTTTAAAGGCAAGCAAGGGGGATTAACTATGAAGACACTATCAAACAGGAAGTCTTAATTTCTAACAGAAAACTTATTAAAAAATAAGTAAAATAGACAGCATTACCATAGGCCTAACGAGTAAACTGAGCACTTTCTTGGGTAATTCATTCTTCCTATACGTGTGCTCTCTGATCTGTTATTTGTAATGTTACAAAATCCCCACTGAAATTCAGCCCAGGACTTACAGTTCTGAAAGTCTTTGGCAGAACTCCCATGCATCTGGGCTGATCCTGTTAATGGCATTCTGGCTAATGTAGAGTTGTTGCAATGTTCGCAGACCATACAGCCAGCCCTTGTTTACTTCTGTTAAGTTATTATGTTCCAGTTCTCTAAGGAATTAGAAGGGAAAACATTTGCCAAATAGACCATCAATGAAACACACATTTACAGAATTTCACCTTGTGGATCTCAAAATGATTTACTAACATTAAATCCTACAGAATCTGAAATGCATGATTATATTCATTCCACAGGAACCAAACACATAAACAAGAGTGTACAAAAAAAAAAAAAGCAACACAGACATGGTACACTGATCCAGTGGCAGAACTGAAACCGTGGCCACTTATTCTCAAAGGTAAATGTTCTAGTTCTCAAAGATTACTTATTTTCTTAAAAAATCTTTTGCTAAGAGTGCATGGTGCATGCCTGTGCTATGTCAAAGAATCACACGATAAAAAATTGTTCCATCTGATGGCGAGTGCAAATGCTTTCTTACAAAGCCAAAAGCACTGAGTTTAGAATACTCCTTTATTAGGTCTCCTACCAGTACCAAGGTGCAAAAGCCATTCAACAAAGCACACTTAAAAAAAAAAAAAAAAAAAAAAAAAAAAAAAAAATCAGAAAACTGCAGAAAGACTCAACCAAAGCATTCTTGATCACCAAAGAGAAAGAAACCAGGGGTAGAGAGCCAGTATCTCTCTACCTCTGAAGTTTCCAGACACATGAAATCAAACTAACGGGAAAATACAGCTCTGTAAACTAATTTCCTCATCAATATTTCAGTACAGCCTAGATGTTAGGGAAGCCATACAGAAAATGACCTTCACAGCTAAAGTTCCTAAAAGAAATTCCATGACGAGGCATACTTACAATTCTTCTATATTATTCAGGCCAAAGAATGCTCCATCCATCAGTCTGCTAATCCCATTGCGCTGCATTTTTAATGATTTTAAGGATTCCAGGCCTTGGAATGTAAGACTTTCCACTATTTTAATACGGTTCCTTTTCAGTTCCCTTATATAAAGATGACAATCAAATATTAAGACATCTTTTGATAAGCAACACTTACTGACTATCAAGAACACATACTGAGGTGAGCAACTGTCTATAGCAAACACTACCTTTTTAAGCTTCCAAAAGTGCTACTTACAGAAACTGCACATGAGGCAATTTGAAGATCTTTGGTGGAATCACACTAATTCTATTTCTGTTTAGCTTTACCACCATCAGAGAGCTGGATAAGTTATCAAGACAGCCTGCTTCTAGGGTAGTTATTCTGTTGTTGCTCAGATTCCTAGGAAAATAAGAGGAAAAGAAGCTTTTCAGAACATGGAGAATATTATTAACAAAATTGCACAAGAACTACTACAAGCAACTAATTATTAATACTCAAGTTCCTTGTGAAGTCACATCAGAAATCAGAATTCTGGTACCCCAAATTAAAACATTTTTCCCTACAGGAATCACTGGTAGGAGCCGATTTTTACTGCATGCCCATGCTTCTGTTAGGCATGGTTAAGACAGTGTCAACAGTGATCTACTCAAGATAAGCAGAAAATCATTCCATGTCCCTGCTGGCTGAAATACCAGCACTTTGACATCAGCACTCATTGTTTTCAATACTATCTGAGAAAACATAATACAGACTTGGTATCAAAAGTATTTTATTCTAAGCACATTTGCAGCTACAGGGAGCACTGCTACCCTTGCAGCAACACCTGTAATAAGTAACTTAGAGTAGGTGAGGCCTTCAACATTACTGCTCTGGAGCCAGGAGCCCCATACATAAGAGATCACGCACACTTACAGGTACTTCAATTGCATCCGCGGGAAAGAAGAAGTTTTAATTTCTGAGATTAGATTAGAACTAAGATCTAGATTCTCCAATGAAAGGTAAACTTGCAGCTGCTCAGCATTTATTTCTGGAATTGTATTATGTACCCTGAAAAATATCAGCAAAGATGATTATCAAAACATCCCATCCTTCAAGTTGCACATCTGATCATTAACATTACTAGTGAGTCTCTTGAATGGGAAATGTAGCATATACTTCAGTGTTAATTCAGAAAGCAATACTGAAAACCCAAGACCTATTTGCCATCTTGACATGTGAATAGATTCAAGTTCTGAGGCCTGTAATTGGGCTGCTCCTTGTGGGAACTGTCATGCCTAGACCACCTCCCTCCCCTTCCAAACTGCCTGCCTTAGTTGACTGCATTTTATTGGTAATGTAGGGTGACTTGATTGTCCAACTGATCTGTATTTCTTTAAAGAGTGCTTACATATTCCCTGAAGCACTTTAGACAAACAGTATTCTAAGACAAAATAAGTTATGCTTCCCTGCAACTTGATAGCAAAATTCTAATAATATTCTCCAACTTGCTACAGAAGAAAGGCAGATAAAGGTAGACAAGCTATTGCTTACAATGAGAGAAGAGTTATATTGGAAGTTGTTTCTCCAAAGTATGGAATTTCACTTAGCTCATTGTAATTCATTTTCCTAAAAAAAAAAAAATAATAATAATTCTTTATTAGCACTTCAAAGAGGAGAAAAAACTCTATTCTACAAAGCAGAATTAACTCATATCATAACTTTTAACAATTTTACTATGTTAATAACATGTAATAGTTGACAAAACAGATTCCTTAGAAGCTTGTTTAAATATTAATAATTTGAAAAATTTCATAATGAAGCACACTACTTTTACCATTAAAAAATGGATACCATTACTTCTGTTTAACATAGAATTAGCCATAGTCAAAACAAGCAGAAATCTCATTTCTTTTTTAAAATAGTTGTCTTCTATCAAAAAGCTTTCTGCACACAGAATATCAGAGCTTTACATAAAATACATTGCCAACATAGCATGCCCATTTTTTATTTTATCAACACTGGATATTTCTGCTAATCAGATCAGCTATCTGGACATGCATTAACAGTCAGAACTTTGAAATGTACTAGGCATAATTCTGGAGGAAATCTTTACTGCTGAGTTTACCATAAACAATAACTTACACTTCTTGTAGTGTGTGAACAGACAAGTCAATGCTCCAGTTAGATGACAATAAATGATTATGACTTAAATCCCTAGAGAACAAAGAAATAAGAAGTTATTCTAGCTTCTGTAATAAAAAAACTGCACACTTTATGCATCGATGCAACATAAAAAAAGAGAGGTTTTAATCCATATTTTTAATACACAGTTCCTCTGTCACTAAAGGGGAAAAGTTGCTTCTATCTTGTTCTACTGGTCCCTTACAGAAAAAAGTCTATTTCTCTGTTTTAATCAACTAACTTGGTTAGAAAGGCTTTTTAGAAAGGTCATACCTGACAGGAGCATTTTCCCTTTAAATCACAGGTCTAACTGCAATATTTACGGTACCTCAAAAAAGAAGAACTTGTGATGTGAAAAGACTCTTATAAAATGTCTTACTGAAGAGTTTTCTGTAACAACAATCCTCATTTTCTCAGTGCTTCTGAAAGAAGCCGACTAGTTAAGGTAGGTTTATTTTAAAGGAACAGCATCACACAATGACCAAACGAGCTGGAGGGGAGAGAAACATGAGGCTGAGAAGCTTAAAGAAGGGATGCCTTAGCTCCAGTTGTTTTTACTTACAGGAAACAAATGTAGGAATCGGGTTGTTTCAATGGGCAAAAAAAGTGGTTAAGTCTGTTTTTAATGCCTGTAGTGGATGTTGATGTTATTCCAGTCTCTAACTTTGAAGAATTGTTTTGCTTTTGCCTCAAACTGACTCAGGAGACTCAGAATTATCCTTAACAAAACTATCATGTAACTATTCAGAATATGTTAAAGAAAATGATATATCTCACCAAGTCCCTTCATCATTTATCTCACTCAACGGCTCAAGAAGTTTTAGTACAGCAATAGCAAAAAGTTCAAGTCAATTCCTGGCTTCAAGAAAATGAGAAATTTACAGTTCTGTTTGTTTCCTATACTTGCTGAAGATTTGCAGTTTACACTTACAACCAGTGACATAAAAGCCACAGTTCACTTACAAACAACAAAGAGAAACCACACTTTAATTCTCTTGAGATTTACCTGGGTCATTACGCTAATTCAGCATCCTTATTCCTTTAAGGTAGTTTTTCAGCAGGCCAGTTATTTTCCATCAGGGCACTGCATAATGTCAGCCTCAGAGAAACATGCCGACGTACAGCATCTTGCTCAACGAACAAAACCCCATCATGAACAGGATCTGGGAGAAGAACTGCTTCTTTTCCCCAGTGACCATTTTTAAAGAGAAACACCCTTTCCTATCACTACTGCACTGCAGGAGCAAAGGGTGCCTAAACTACCCTACACTTAAAAGCAAATTCTGTTCAAGGCTCTGCAGAACAGTCCAAATGCCAATGAAGAGCCACACACTGTTCTGGCTTTTATGTAAGTGATAAAAGCAGCAGACATTCAGAAGAGAGGTTTAGAGAAGTGGCTACAAGGACTTACAGTCCAGCTGGACTGGAAACTAGAGTCTCCTTTTTCTAAAGTTTTGGACGCCGTCTTCACGCGATTCTGGAACTACAACCTGCACAGTAAGTGGGCAGTGCTGCATCCTCCTGGCTTGGCTGCACACTGGTTTCATCCCCTCTGCACACCACTGCTTGAAAACCCCAGGTACACTGACTGATCACTAGATACAAAGTGAAATACACAGCCTGATTTTCTGTTTAGAGATCACTCAGTTATACAGCTAGGACTTCTATTTTCAGGCAGGAAAAAAGTATAATTTCCTTGTCCCGAAAAAGCATGTGGCAACACAATGAAGCATTTGAGCTGAAAAAGGCATAAGCTCACCAAAAAACCCTGTTGTGCATGGATCTGGCTGAACTAATTAACTAATGCCTAATCTACTTTTACTCACTATTTTCCTAGTTACCAGGACATATAAACACACTTTCAGGCACTAGGATGTGATTGGAAGGCAGGTACCATAAGCCACATTCTCCCCAGAAGATGACTGTCCCACAAGCAGGGCTTTCGTTCTTTGTTCTGAAGCACATAACCTTAAAACGCAGGCATAACAAAAAATGTTTGCTAGCACCTGGACTTCCCCACCCTCTTCCATCACCCTCCAGGTTATCCACAAGCCATACGTTAAGTTAGCAGGAAAAGGGAAGTTAGAGTTGCCTGAATACTTCCATCATGAAAGAGAGCACTGAAGGGTCTTTCTTGGTCATTAAATAATAGGCTGGAAGCATTATCTGCGAGTAGCTTGGAGGAATTACGAAAACCAAGAATTTTTAGTCCTCAAAATTAGGTGAAATGATATCACAGAACCGAGGGGGAAAAGCATATCAGGGATTTTCTCATGTGAGAAAAATTAAGTTTTGAGTAATTTTAAACAGCTTTTAAGCATTATAGGTTGTTTAGATTCAGAAGTTTTAGAGCTGTCTTAGTGAAGGAAAAATGTTGTCCCCCCACATGCTTCATGTGCCAAAATTCTGAAGGCCACAACAGAGAACATGCACTTAATTACTGTTTGCAGCATATGTCAGATTGCATAATCTAGCGTAGCAGCCAACATCACTTCTTACCATCACATTTTGTGCCAAGCAATTTGAAACACACCCTCTATCTGCTTGGAGAAAGATACAAGTATTTTTTGAAGCTTGAAAACCTGCTCTCCCTAAATACCACAGACACCATTTTGCTTATTAGCCACCTGATGAACTTCCAACTCCCTTTTCCAGGGGCTGATGCCTTCCTTGATAAGCGCTAAAGTTACAATAGTCTCATGCCTTTCTAACCATGAAAGGCTTCACAAGACAAATTAGTTGTATTTCTCTGCTGACATATATATTTTCTCTTAATCACTTCCAATTGTTTACCATAGAGGAAGGGGAAGAGCTACATAACTACAAAAGGGGCAAGGAGGTGACAGTCTCCTTTAGACATGCCCAGTTTTTTATATGGATCAGACTCTCAGTTCCTGCTTTCAGGAATGTCATTTCTCATCTTTGACTGCCTACATAAATAAAGGAATTCCTGGATTTAACCAAATACTGGTTTGTGTAGTTCTGTCTTCCAAGCAGGCGTTTTTTTCCCCTTAGTCTAGAACATTGTTATTTCAGCCTAAGACAACTGCCTACTGGGGACCACGACCACTCGTTCCAACAGGCCCCGAGCACTGATCTGCGCACAGGAGCGTTTTTTTGATATTCTTCATCCCTCAACGGGCGTTATTTAGCACATTGTCTATTTAAGCTCTTGGGGGCTCTGCCTGTCGGATTTTTTTTTTTTTTAAGGGGAAAAAAAGAAAAAAACCCACCACCCAGGAGTCACCATGGGGGGCACAGCTGTTTTTCCAGGAGCCGCGAAACCGCAGCGAAGCGAAGGGGGGCAGGGGCAGGGGCAGGGTCCCCCGGCGCAGACGGCGGCTGAGGGGCGAAACCCTCCCGCAGCCGGACCCACCCGCCCGGCACCAGCCGCTACCGACGGTGCCTCCGCCGGGCCCCAGCGCCGCACACCGGGGAGAGGAAGCGAGGGGACCGCCGCCTCCGCGGCCGCCCAGCTGGGCCCGCGGTGCTCGGGCCTCCGCCGCCCCCGTTAGGCCCGCCAGGCCGCGGCCCGCGCAGGGCCCGCGCCGCCGCCGCCCCCGCCCGCCAGAACGCGGCCCGCGCCGCCCCCGCGCCCCGCGCTCACTCACAGGCCCGTGGTGCCGGCGGGCAGCGGCGGGATCCTCCGCGGGCCCGGCCCGCCGGGCAGGCGGTGGCGGCTGCAGTCCAGCAGGCCGCGGCGGCAGGAGCAGGGCGCGGCGCAGGGCCCGGCGGCGGCCCGCGCCCACAGCGCCGCCGCCGCCGCCAGCAGCACCAGCAGGGCCCGCGGCGGCGCCCCGCGGGCGGACCGCGCGCCCGGCCCCGCGCCCCGCATCCCCCGCCCCGGCCCGGCGCCGCGCCGCGCCGCCCGGCCCGGCCCGGCCCGCGGCGCCACCCGGCCGCGCCGCTCCGCGCCACCTCAGCGCGCAGCAGGGGCGGGGCCGCCGCTGGCCACGCCCCGGGACGGGGAATGGGGCGGGGCGCCCGCCGCGCGGCACCGCCCCACCTCGGGGCGCAGAGGGGCGGGGGCGTCACTGGCCACGCCCCCACACGGGGGTGGAGCCTGGGGCGGGGCTCGCACCGCGCGGCACCGCCCCACCTCGGGACGCGCAGGGGCGGGGCTCCCACTGGCCACGCCCCCACGCGGGGCGGAGCGCGCGGGCGGGGTTCCCTCTGCCCCCCCCATGGCCGCCCCAAACCGGCGGTGGCCGGCGCGGGCCGCCTAGTTCCCCCCGCGGCGGGGGGGGCTGTGAGGGGCCCCGTTACGGCGCGTCCGTGTGAACGGGCCCGTCCTTGTCCCCCCCCCCCCTCCGCGCCAAGTGCCGGCGCCGCGGTGCGCGCGTTGCTCCGCGGATCACACCCGGGTGCCGCGTCGATCGCCCGCAGCGCGGCGCCGGCGGCCCCCGCAGCAGCAGCAGCGAGCGAGCCGGGCCGCCCGGGAGCGCCGGGGTCCCGCAGGGCTGGGCCGGGCCGGCAGCGCGGCGGAGGCTCCCGGCCGCTCCCCGGGGCTGGAGCGGCGGCGGGGGGGGCGGGGGTAGAGCGCGGCCTGCGCGGCCGCCGCTGGATGGCACACGAGCCGCGGGCGAGGAGCCGCCGGGCCCCGGGGCCGCGCGGGGGGTGCCGGGGCTCGGGGTGGCGGCGCTGCCAGGGCGGCGGTGGCTGGGCCCCGGGGCGCTCGGGGCGCGGGTCACTGGGGTCGGGCCTGCGAAAGGCGCAGGTGGCCCGCAGGGTCCGGGCTGCGAGGGCTGGCAGCGGCCCGGCCCCACCGCAGGGTGCCGGGGTCCGGGCGCCCCAGGCCCCAGCTTTGTGGGGCTGGTTTGGCCCTTGCAGGGACACAGCGCGGCGGCCGCCGACGTGCCGCGGCCGAGGAGCCGCTGCGGCCGTGCGTGCGCACACGCCCCGAGCGCAGGCCCTCGCCACCGGCCTGAAACGGCCTTTGTTCGGCCGGGACGCGGCGTCAAGGCCTGGCGCGGCGGCTCCCACGGCGGCTGCTGCCGGACCGGCTGTGTCAGGACGGGAGCAGCTCCGCGCGGGCGCGCAGCTCCTTGCACCCGCGCGAGCGCAGGGCCGGCTGCCACGAGCCGCGTGAGCCGCCCGCCCGCTCCGGGGAGCAGCCGGCGTCGGCGCTGGAGCAAAGTCTGCCCGGGCGCGGGAGGCGACGCGCGGCCACATGCCCGGTGCACGCGGTGCAGCACACACCCGCGCCCGGCTGCCGCGTGGCTCCCGACGCCGGGCACCTCTGCGGCGCCCGCGGCCCGGCTGCACCGCGAAGCTGCCCCGAGGTGACCCGGCGCACGGGCCGGCTGCCCCGGCGGTGCGGGTGTGCGTGTGCGTGTCCGGCCCCGGCCCCTCCGCGCGCCCTGCGTGAGGCTTTGTCCGCGCCGGCGCTAATAATACCAAGGTGTTCTGCCAAGTTCCTTCCAGCCAGCCTACGGCTTCATTCAAAGTGACAGGGGACCTGATTTATTATACTAACGAGCCGGCGATAAATAAACATGACCTGAGAGAATCCCAGTCCCACAATTCCTTTCTTGTTCAGCTCCTTGGGGGAGATGAAAGGTTTCCTGCCATTTCCCAGTGCTGCCCGGAGTCGCCCCTACTCGATCTGCCAACGCTTTCTGCTGCTGTCGAGCCCGGCATTTGATTGAATTGACAGAAGCAGCTTATTAATTGCACTAATGAGGGTCTCAGCAATATGGAGCAGTGGAGAGAGTCCAGTGTGGCTAATAAAACGCGCAAAGCAGAGCGGAGCAGAAGGTCACTGTGTTGCCAGGCTACTGGCTGAGCTGCCTGGAAAATGAGCGTGCAAACCAGGAGGCGACTCTGGGAAAAATATTGCTCCGCACCGCGCGTAATTAACGGGACAGCGACGCTCTGTTTTCCCGGGGAGAAGCCCCGCGTCCGCGCGGTGAGGCCCGTGCCCGGCGGAGCAGCTTTCCGCGGGCGGGAGCAGCGGCTTTGCCGACGGCGTGGCGTCCAGTGCCCGCGGGGCGAGCGGTGCCCGCGCGCGGCCGGGGCAGGGTTCGGATCGCCGGGGACGGCGAGGGAGCTGGCCTGCGTTTGACCCGCCCGAGTTTCCCAAACACCGTCGCAGCGAGAGCGATGAGCAGGGCTGATTAGAGCTAAAAGCAGCTGCCGCCTTGGCAGGGGGATGTTCTCGGGATCTCTGATCTCCTGAGACTGCAGCTCCCGCTGGGAGTTTACCACACAGCCCCTGAGGGCTTACAGTAATAAACAGGAATATTTTTGCTTCAGTAGGAAGGAAAATGGAAAAAAAGGACAAATCCTGATCCTTATCTTTTTCTTTGCAGCCCATTGTGGAGCCCCGCTGAAGCCCTCGAGCTGCCCCGCTCCGGGGGGCCCGTTCTGGCCGCGCCGCTGGGGCACCGGCCCTCCGCTCCGCAGCGGCCGCTCTGCCCAAAGTAAACACGGGAAAAGCTCAGCCGCTGCCCCGGCTCCTGCCGCCCCCGCGCGTGACCCACTCACGGTGCCGGGGCCGCGGCAGCCCCGCTCCGGGGCACGGCCGGGCCGCCGAGCAGCAGCCTGGCACACGGGCCGCGCTCGGCCGCGGGACCGGCCCTGGGGACCAGCTGGGCTCTGCTTCGGCAGCGCTGGCGCAGCCCGCAGACGTCCGCGTGGGGAATAATCCCGGGAGTCCGGGCAATCTGCCACTGCCGGAGCCCGTCCAGCCCGCCACCAGCCCCGGCTGCATCCCGTGATCCCGGCTGCATCCTGTGATGCCCAGTGCCATCCCATGCCCCCAGCTCCCTGCCCCCTGCGGCCCCTCCGCTCTCCCTCCGCCGCCGCTGCCCGGCCTTTGCCTCCGAGCACTTTTGCTTCCCGTCTCTGGAGGGAAGCAGGAGCCGGCTCAGGTTTCCCAGGTGAAGAGTAATTTCTCCCCTTGCAAACTGTCCCCCTTCCGTTTCATCTCCTAACCGCGCTGGCCGGCGGCTCGCTGGGCTGGTGGCCCCGGGCAGCTGCCGCGGTGCCACTCACAGGTGCCCTGCCCGGCCCCGCCGGCCTTCGGAGCGCGCCGGGATTCTTGGAAATGCGAGGGTTCCCGGTGTGAGGGCTCGGCCGACGCCGCAGCAGCCGTCCCGGCAGGGCCCCGGGCCCCGGCGGTGCCCTGCGCTGGCTCCGCGGACGTGGGCGGCCCCGGCCGGGCTCCCTGCGCCGGGCTCCTCTCCCCGGCTGGAAATTCACTTGGGAAAAAATACCGAAGAGACCAATAAACAACGACCCTGGCGGCTGGCCAGCAATTCAAGGGCTCCAAAAATGAAGCCTAAATTTGCAGCTGGCCACGCTCCCTGCCTGGTTTGGCACCGCGCTGGTGTCTGAGCACCTGCCGGAGCCGGGAGCAACCGCGCGGCCGCCGGTGCACCGGGGCTGGGCACGGGCCGTCAGCGCCTCGCGAGCGTCCCGCGGCCCGGTGCCGGCAGGCTCCGCAGTGGCCGGGGCTGCGGCGGCCGCACGAGCCCGGCCGCGGGGAAAACCCTGGAGCCGGCGGGAGGGCAGGGCTCCCCGCGGGGCAGCGCAAGCAATGCTGATGCCCCCTGACACGGAGGCGGAGGGGGGGAGAGCCGGGGCGCGGCGGCTGCAGCCGGAGGAGCCCGGCCCGCGGCTCCCGGCCTCCCGTTCCCGGGGAGGGTGTCATGTGAAGCGGTAATTGGATCCCGGGATTTACTGAATGATACCGCGGATTATGGCACAGCGGCCGCGCCGCGGGGTAATCTCGTTACGGCATTACGCGGCCACATGCACGCGGCGCTCCGGGCTGCCGCACGCAGGAGACCTGCCCGGGGCACCTCCGCTCCAAAGCTGTGTCCAAAGGTGCAAAGCGGCCTGCGAGGACGGGCCCGAGCGTCGCACGAGGAGCACGTCGCAGCGGGGGGGACGCCAGGCCGGGACGGGAGCTGGCGGCAGCACCGGCGACGGCCGCCGGCTCGGCTGCGTTTCCTGCGGCGTCCGGCAGCGCGTCCCCTCCGCCTGCCCTCCGCTCCCTGCAGCGGCGGAGAGCAGCGCTTGGGGCAGCCCCGTCCCCGTCCACGTCCCCCCCAGGGAGCCCCCCCGAGCCAGGCTCACCCCTCGCTCCGGGCACAAAGTCCGCTTTTTCCCGGGGGATTAATCTTTGGTGCTCGTGTCCCAGTGAACTTCCACCCACAAAATAACTATTTGCGCCTGGCAGCCACAGATTTAATCAAAAACAAGATTTTGTAGCGCTTTCCGGTTTGTTTATGCCCAGCTAAAGCCCCAGCGCCGCCGCCAACCCTGCCGCAGCCGCTCTGCAGCAGGTTAACTTTGGACTAGGACGATAACGCGTTATCTGCTAAACACACAGCTGAAGGCAAGTTAATGCCAGTGTGTTTGACTTGCCTTTAGCTCCTGCTACTCTAATTTTCTCCAGCTTTTCCCAGAGCCGGGGAATCTCAACACGTTTTGCTCTTCTAAGCCCGCGAAGCAGGGAAGGGCGGCGGGGCCGTTACGCTAGGACGGAGCACGACCTCCTGCTCGGAAAGCAGGGCTGCTTGTTTATCGTGCAGCTCGGTTTGGGGAGTAGAAATGTTTGTCCCGCAAAGGACAAGTTTATCAGCTGCTATTAGAGCAGAGATAGTCCAGAACAAGCAGCTTATTAAGCACAGTTAGTACCAGTTTCTGTTTGTGGAGGATCTGGGATTTGTTGGGGTGGTAAACGCAGTCTTTCCAAGGATTTTCTGCTGGATCCCGCGGGCAGAGCAGCGCCGGCCCCGGGGCGGTGCGGGTGCGACGGGGCTGGGGGCGAGGGACGGGCCACGGCCCCCCGGGGGGGGGGGGGGGGGGAAGCCGTCCCGGCTCGCGCGGGGCTCGTTAAATCACTTCGTGTCCCCTCCCCTGCCTTTATGGCTCAGCCACGAGTTTGTGTAAACCCAACACAAAAAGCACGCTGCGAAAACAGAAGCGAACCTGCCAGCGAAAGCGGGTTTGCGCAGCCGCGGTGCAGCATTTACCCCGATCCCGGGGGCAGAGCCGGGGCCGGTGCACGCGTCCGCCCCAAGCCGCCCTCCCGGTGCGCGGCCCCACGGGCGGCCGGGGCTGCGAGCTGCCGCGGGGCCCGGGCTCACGCAGGGGAGGCGAGCGGGCCCCGAGCCGCCCGCGTCCCCGCCGGGTGCGTGCCCTGGACGCGGCGGCTGCGAGCGCTCCCCGGGGACCTTCCTGCGGCCAGGCAGGCGGGACACAGCCGCGGCACGGAGGCTTTCCTGGCATTGTCGGCCGGCCCGGCGGGAAGCGCGGGGGGAAGCGGGAACGAGCGGGGCGAAGGCGTAGCCGCACGCACACAATAGGTCGTGCGCTCGCCGGCGGCGAGGGGAGCGCGAGCACGAGCGCGGCCCTGCCACCGCCACGTCCTGCCGGCGTGCGGAGCCGCGAGGCGGCCGACCGCGCGGCCACCGCCTCCGCTGTCCTCCGCCCCGTGCGCACCGGCGAGGGCAGCCGCTCGCTCCGCCGAGCACTGCTGCCTCTCCGGCCCTGGGAGCGGGCACAGGCAGAGCTCGGGGCCCCTGGTGTCCCTGGGGATGCTCCTGGTGTCCCTGGGGATGCTCCTGCCACCTCTAGGGATGCTCCTGGTGTCCCTGGGGATGCTCCTGCCCCGCACCAGGAAACCCCAGCCCTGCGGCGCCCGCCAGCCTCCAGGTTTAAAATTACTTAAGGAAAATAATCCTCCGTTCTCGCCGAAGCCAAAAAATCCTGGGCGGGTTTCAGAACAAACACTGGTGGCTGTGTTGTGTCTGCGCGCTCGGCAGGCTCCCGGCCCCGGCCCTTGGCTCGGCGCTCGCTGCCTCCCCGGGGACTCGCGCAGCGGCGGCGGCTCCCCGGGGCCCTGGGCCGCGGGCGGAGGGGAGGCACCGGGCAAGGCGCCCGCTGCACGCGGCAGCGCTCGGCCCCGCTCACCCGCCGGCGGGACTCGGAGCCCGGCCTTTCCCGCGCAGCGCAAGCCCCGGCCGGGGCTTTGTGCAACATCCCGAAGGAACAGCCGACGGAGAGGCTGGAGCAGGACCAGGGCCGGGAAGCAGCCTGCCGCTCCGCTCCGGTTCATCCCCTCGGCGACGCTGCCCCGAGGGCGGCAGGCGGACGACCCACCTTGCCTTCCCCCGGGGCGGGGCGGCGCGGCACGGCACCCAGGCGCAGGCAGCGGGAACGGGGCCCTAAGGTGCCGCGCGCGGGGCGGGGGAGACCTGCAGCCTCCTCGGGGAGGGAGGGACGTGACAAAGGATGCTGCTGCATCCCACAGCCGAGGGCCGCACAAGCCAAGGCTGGGAAACAAAGCCGAAACCGGCTCCCTGGACGGGGACGCAAAGGAGAGTAAACTGCAGGTGAGACGGTTATTGACACAGGGAATTATGTGGTGCAGGATACGGTTAAATTATTTGCAGAGCCCCCACCTTTTCCTCTCGGCCCCAAGAACAGGAATACGGTCACTAAAACGGCATGTTCTGGGACAGCAGCCGGGAGCGCCGCGCGCCAGGGAAGCCCAGCCGCCGCGGCGGGGCCCGGGACCCCTGCTCCTCCCCAGGCTCCCCAGGCCTGCCCGAAGGCGGGGGATGCTCCCAGCTCCCGCGCTGCCACGCGCCGCTGCCCGCCGCAGTGCCACCCCGCTGCTCTGGATTTCCCCGGCTAATAGGGATCGTCCTCCTTCCACCACCTTACGCCCCAGGCCAACGTGCCGGTCTCACCAGTCGCTGGTCACACCGTGCCCCCGGGGCTGCTTTGACAAGGAACCGGCTCCGCTCCCGCTGTAACGCGCATCGGCGCAGGCAGCACGCGGAGCGGGTGCAAGGCAGATGTCCCCTCCCCGCTGCGGCGGCACGGCGCCCGCCGTCTCCCCGAAGCAGCAATTAGCCCCGGCACCCAGAGGGCTTCGGACCACTCGGAGCCGCGGTCTGCTCCGAGGGAGGCGTTTGTGAGCCCGCGAGCGGGCGAAGGAGCCGTCGCGGAAAGAGCCCAGGCCCTTATTTAACCGGATTAAAAGAAGTATCGACCTAGAAGAGAGGAAAGACCACCGCTGTAAAGGACTTCTACTGAACATTAGTGACCATTTTAAGCCTTTTAGCAGTACGCACTTTTTTCCTAAAGCAGATTATTTCCTGAACACTGGCGCAGGCTGTAACACCAACCCAGCCCCGAACAATGCCGCGGCTTTGTCACCGGGCCGGCAGGACCGCGGTCCCCGAGGACGGCGCTCAGACGCCTCCTTCGCCTCTTCCATTGTCGCGAGGTTGCTATGATGGGTAAACTCAAAGCCTGGAAGTGCAGTTAAAGCGAGGAGTGAATCCAAGAGTTCAGAAAACCTTTCTGCAAGGCCCGGTCAGGAAACCAGGATGGATATCTCAAAAGAGCAGACTTTCCCAAGAGATTTTCGATAATTCCTGGAATTGGACGCATGTTACCTCTCTTATCAAGCAAGACATGCATATTCACAATAACCAAGAGGTCTAGACTTTTACACCTGTTATAGACATTAATTCCAATAAAACCCAAAGCCAGCGACTGCATTTCAGGATTACTAGAGGTCCTTAGTATTTACAAGAGTATTTACAAGAAGGCCTGAAGCTGAGCTGCTCTGCTGCGGCCTCTCCCACCCCGGAGGCAGAGGGACTCGGGTGCAGCCCGTTGCAAACCCGGTTGGTGCCCACAGCAAATGCAGCCCGTCGTAAGGGCGGCAGGGCTGCTTACAGCTGCTTTTCAAGGACAGCTTTGTTGCCCAATATCCTGTTCTCCTCACAAGAAAAAAATTCCTAAAGGGATTAAAATTAAATCCATCTTTTAAAGGAGACAGAACCATGGCAGTGCCGCGCCGCCGCCCTCGCCGAGGTGTGGTCCCCGCTGCCGGGTGGCCGCGCTCCTCCCGGCGGCACGGAGCCTCCCGAGGAAACCAAATCCTGCTTCCCCGCGTGGGATCCCCCGCCCGGCACTTCATGGCTGCAGACAGGGCCGCCTCTTCCAAACGGCCCTTTTCCTCGCTAAAGATGCTACAGAACGACAAAGCAAAGCTGTAGCTTGCATTTGATCCCAAACTGCCCTTTTTTATTATGATGCATCTCGCTGTCTAGGCAAAACAGAGCGCCGGGAGCTGGGCTGAGGTCTGCCCCGTTCACCAGCTCGTGCGGCTGGAGATGCACCGGGAAAACCTTCCCCTCCGCCCTCCTCGGTCCGCGTTGTGCTGCCTTAGCCGTGGGCGGACGAGCTCGCTGCAGCCCTGCTCTCCCGTTACAGCGTGCACTTTTTTCCCTTCCTCTCCTCCCGTTGCTCCGAGCTGAGCTGCGCCATCCCTCGCCCTGCTCCAAAACAGACGGGAGGATGGATCACGCAGCCCAGGCGGCAGACGGCTTCCCTAGGCCGCAGGAGACGGGGGCACAAGGAAAGCGCGTGCAGCAGTGGCTGTTTCTCGCGGTATTTGCTGCGCGTGGGGAACGGAGACTCGCCCGTGCATCCAAAAGCGCTCCCGGCGGCGGCTCCCCCTTTGCTCGGCGCCAGGCCTGTCCTCGCCCGCCCCGCAGCACGGCCGGCACGGCCCCGGGGGCGAGCACCGGCGCAGCGGCGCGTCCCGGCACGGACCGGGGCTCCCCGGGGCTTCGGGCCCGGCCACGGCAGAGCCCGGCCCTGAGCGCGCACGTGCCGCATCGTTCCCGCTGGCTGGCGACCGCCCCGACGGCGTGAGAGCGCCGGGGGACGCAAACGCCGTCCCGCTGGCCCCAGGCCCAAGCACCGCGGGCTGTGCGGCTCTGCTCCTCCCGGCCGCGTGCAGCCTGCGCGAAGCCCGCTCTCCGTAGGCTCCAGCTGGAGCCCGGCGCTCCCTGCGAAACAGCCACGGATGCACGGGAACAGCTCCCACGGGCGGCACACGTCACCGGCTCCGCGGCGAAGCACGGCGCCAGCTCGGGCTAGCAACAGCGAGACATTTTCTGGGGAATACGTAAAACCCTGTAGTCAAGCACGAGAACGGGAGGGACTGGAGATAAAGCCACTTTGCAGGATTCTCCACCCCGCGGAGCCGTGCAGCAGGGGAGAAGCCCTCCGCGAGCAGGAGCCCGGCCAGGCCCAGCAGCGGCGCGGGCAGCTGCCAGGAGCTGGTCCGCGGCCAGGCCGGGGCGGCGGGCGCAGGCGCACGGGGGACTCCTGCCCGGAGCTGCCCGAGAAACACCCGTGAAGAGTAACGGCTCCAGCGCAGAGAACCCCCGCGACGCAACGCCCCGCAACGCGGGACCCCCCGGGCCGGCGCCGCTGCAGCCCCCCGGCTCCCCGCACGCCGCGGCCGCTGCCACGCTCGCACCGGCAGCGCGGGGACACGGCAGCGCAGCAGCGCCGGCGCGGACCTGTGCGGGGGGGGGGGGGGGGGGGGGGGGGAGGCTCCGCGCGGAGAACGAGCCGCCCGCCCGGCGCCGCGGCCGCCCCGAGCACCGCCGCTCCCCGGCGCCGCTCCCGCGCGGTGCGGTGCGGTGCGGTGCGGTGCGGTGCGGTGCGGTGCGGAGGGGAGCGGTGCGGTGCGGTGCGGGGCGGAGCGGTGCGGGGCGGAGGGGAGGGGTGCGGTGCGGTGGGGAGGGGAGCGGTGCGGAGCGGTGCGGAGGGGAGGGGAGCGGTGCGGAGCGGGGCGGTGCGGTGGGGAGGGGAGCGGTGCGGTACGTGCGGCGGCGCACGGCGGGCGCGGGGCCGCGGACGCGCGTGGGCCCGGGGGGGGGGGAAGCTGGGGGGGGGGGGCGGCGCGCACGTGGCGCGGGGGGGCGGCGCTCGGCTCGGCGCGGCGCTGCTGCCTCCTCCCCGCGGCGCGGCCCCGCCGCCCTTATAGCAGCGGGGGCGGGGGCGGCGGCACTCGGCCGGCGGCGGCACCGCAGGTACGGCCCGGCCCGGCCCGGCCCGGCGCGGAGCGGCGCGGCGCGGCGCGGCCCACGTGGCGGGAGCGCGGCGGGACCCGGGCGGGGGGCGAGACGAGACGAGACGAGACGAGACGAGCCGGCCGGGGCGGCCCCGGGCTCGGCTGCCTGGAGCGGGGCATCGCGGCGGTTCCGGGGGGGCGGCCGGTACCGGTGGCGGTGCCGATCCCGATCCGCCGGGCCCGGCGCGCCCCCCGCCGCGGTGCCGGAGCCCCCGGGCCGGCCCTGGTCCCGGTCCCGGCCCCGGCGCGGTGCGCGTGGGCCCGGCGGCGCCGCGGGGCTCCCCCCTCCCCGGGCCGGGCCGGGCCGGGCGGCGCTCGGGGCGGCGGCGGCGGATCGCCGCGGCGGGACCGGCCGTGGGGCGCAGGGCCGAGCGCGGGCGCCGGGCCATGTGCCGGGTCCTGGCCGCTCGCTTCTGCTTCCTGCCGGCACCCGCAGGCCCGGGGCAGCGGCGGGCGGCCCCGCGCTTCGCTCGGCTCGGCCGGGCGCGGGGAGCCCCTGGCCGGGCGCTCGGCCCGGGGCAGGAGCCGGGAAGCTCGTGCGCGAGGCGCCTGCGGGAATGCGCCCGAGGG
Organism: Dromaius novaehollandiae; assembly: GCF_036370855.1. NCBI lineage: Eukaryota > Metazoa > Chordata > Aves > Casuariiformes > Dromaiidae > Dromaius > Dromaius novaehollandiae. The sequence goes on along the minus strand of NC_088124.1, from coordinate 7,426,968 downwards.
AGCTGGCGCGCTCCGACACCCCCGCAGCATCCCCGCGGCCCCCCGCGCCGGCCCCCCGCTCTGCCCGGTGCTCCGGTGCTCCTGCCCGGCCGCCGCCGCGTCCGTCCGCGCCCCGCGGGGCTCTGCGGGTGGCCCCGGGCAGCCCTCGCCCGCACCGCGCCTGGGTTGGAGGCTGGGCCGGGGGGAGAGGGCCCCCTCCGTGCCCCGTGCGAGGCTGCGGCCGGGGGGGGCCGACCCCAATCCCGCCTCGTATCGAGGCGGAGGGATGTCGTTCCGAGCAAGCGACCCCGATTCTCGCGGAGCGGACGGGGGGGCTTTTGTTACTCCTTGGACGCTGCTTAATTCCTTCCCTCCCCACGCGTACGCACGCAGTGTCCCGAAAGCCAAAGCTCCTCTGTTTATTTTAGGATTTGCTGAGCTTCTGGGTTTCCCATGTGCTCAGGACTCTGTAAACTGGAGCACACAATTTACTGGGCTCTGATCTACTTCAAATAAGTAGGTCCTGTCTGGTCTGAGCACTTAGTGCCGCGTCTGAGATGTGCGCCTTTGTGTTTAATGAGATTTCTTGTTAAAATAATCTAGGCCTCGGTTTTCTCGGTGCCGTTCAGGCCTGCGTTTAACATACTGAGCAAATGGCTAGGGAAAGGCTGGTGACTTTTACAGACCTTCATGAAGTATTTCCAGAGCCAGGGGAAAGGGCTGCAAGTTTTGCAGGCTTTAAAGGGATAATTAATGTCCTGGCGCTTCAGAGCGTGTTTGTTTTTGTGAACGACGAGGCTGAAGTGCTGCCTGAACAAGGGCTGGCCCGACCAAGTCAAGCATTTCACTGAACTGTCCCGCAAACACGCGAGCGCCGCAGTTCAGGCCTGATTACACTGATGGCTCTTCTTCTCTTCACCGCTTCTGATACCTGCTGCTGGCTGCTGCCGTTTTGGTCCTGTCGCTGCCATTGCCGGAAGGTTGAAACCGCTTGATGGGAGGAGGACGGCAAGGGGAGACCGGCCGCGCCAGTGGCTGTTCACCGCAGCCGCTCTTAACTGCTCTTGATCAGAGGCCCGTCCGGCTCCCCTTCCCGGGGCCGAGCAGGGAGGCGTCCCCGCCGGCTCGCACGCGCCAGGCAGGGTGGGATGCGCGGGAGCAGGAGGTTCCCGGAGCCCAGAGAGGAGCCGCCAGCGCCTGCGCGGCCGCGATCCCTGCGGGGACCCAACGGCCTCGGCGGGGGCAGCGCGGGTCTGGGGGGCCAGGCAGGCCCTCGTCCCCGCGGGCCGGCGTTACCCGGGAGCTGCCGGGCCTCCCTGGGGCTTTGGGGGCCAAGATCAGGGCACGGCGGCGTGACCGCTCTGCGCTCCGCTGTTGCGGCCGTGGAGCGCTTGGTGCTGGCCGCGCCGGAGCCGGGCCTGGGGCGCTGACAGCGGCCCGGGGAGCGACCTGCCTCTGCAGCACTGTCTGCCTGGGGCTCCGCGCCTGCGGAAGGGGAAGTCGGCAGCCCAGCCGAGTGAGACCGTGCTCAGGGCCCGGCAGAGGCACCGTCTCGTCAGCACGTGGGTGCCGTTGAGCGAGGAAGCCGGGAACACGGAGGGCCCCGGAGGGGATGCACCCGCCTCAGGGCCCGTACCCGCTTCAAGGCGCGCCGGCCGGCTCTTGGTGCCGCAGGCAAGGCCGCTGCAGCGATCAGCAGCTGGAAACTGGGACCATTAAAACTCGCTGATAGCCAGTGCTTTACAGCACGTGTCAGGAAATTGCTGCCGAAATGCTCGGGGATCCCCAGGCTCCTCCAGCGCTCGGCCCCCTGCAAAGCTCTTCCCGGGGGCGGCAGGGCCTTTCTGCGTGGCTGGAGGCCCCGGCTCCCGCCGTCCCCTGGGCGAGGGCTCTGCAAACGCTGCGCGCGGGGGGGGGGGTGAGCATCGCCCCCGGGTTTGGTCATTTACGTGAAGAATGGGGCTGACTGCAAACAGGCAGAGCACAGGAAAGTTGTGGGCAACTGTATCTGCTGCGGCATGCCTGGGACCAGGGCTTGTATCCTTGTACCTCCCTGTAGCATCAAATTATTAAAGCCCGGAGTTTGGCTGCTGTATAGTAACTTCTGCTCTTGCCCCTTCGCAGTGGGACGGGGATCTTTGCACGAGGTTTGCCTGATGCTCTTAGGCTTTACGTTTCTCCTGGGAACGAAGACTCTCTTTTTGGTAGCAGCATCACAAGCCCTCTGAAACCTAATGATGCTGTTTTCTTGCTTTTCCCTGTGCCTCAGGCCTTTCGTGTGCGTGTGCGCACGTGTTGCACAAGAAGCCCTTTTTCATGCTAAGTGAGGTAATTTAGTGCAGGCTGATTCTCCTGGGTGTCTTTGCTCGGAGGGGTTTTGGCTGCATCGAGAAGGAAAGGAGCAAGGCTGAAAAATGCGCCAGTGCACAGGATATATGGTACACGCTTGGGGTGCACGGGGGTGTCTGACTTGGGCTTTGGGCATTAAAAACCTCCCAGAGTTCCTGTTAGTTCCTGTTTGGCCTCTTTGGTTGGGGGGGGGGGGGAGCTGTCTCAATCTTGTGTTAATCACTGAGATAGTGGATCTCTTGCTTAAAAGCAGGGTGTGTTTTGTCAGGGGACCGCAGACCTCCCGGTTGTGTCACCAGGGCGGCTGTGGCCGCCCGGCCCTTTCGGGGCGGGCTGGAGAGCATTGTGCCTGCTTTGGGTAAACAGGGAGGTTGCTCCTGGAAAAAAGGTGCGAATGTCTGCACGCATTTTCTGCTGCACTCAGAGCTCAGATTTGCATTGATTTATCTGGCAGCTGAGGAGGGGAATGGCCGGCGCCACGTCCGGGCCTGGAAACTTGCGCAGTTTTATTCCATATATCCTTTATGAGGAGCTGAAAAGCTGCGTGTGGGCTGAGGGAGGCAAACTGCATCTAATCAAGCACTAGAGTGCTGATCTCTTTGCTGCAGGTTTATGACTTCTCTTTCCTTCTCTGGAATCAACCTGTAACAGTAACTTCAACAGGAAAGTGGGAGCCCCTTCTCCTATTGTCTGTGTGACTCATTTTCAAGTGTTTCTTTAAAAGCTGCTGCAGAATAATTGTAATATGTCCAAAGATAACTCCTGTGGAGCTGCATGTAATTTGTGAAACTGCAGTTACCAAGTGATGCGAGGCAATCCTCGTGAATGTCCCATTTACAGAGTTGTAGCTGCTGTAGCCCTAGTTTGAGCACTTTAAAGGATCAGGATTTTGGAGGTGTTTGAGAATAAAGACAACTCAAACTGATTCTCTTAAAAAAAGAGTGGAAGTTATGTTCTGACTGTGACGACTGTGACTTTCTGGGTCCTTGCAGCCTCACGCTACCCCATTCTGCAGTGAAACCTGGAGAGGACAAGTGTTCTGGTCGGCTGTATTGATATCATAATGAAAGAATGCAGATGCTATTTGGAACCGAATTTTTCTCATTCTGAGAATTTCTTGGAGAGGGATAAATCGTCTTTGAAGCATTCCAGGGCATTACGGTACCTAAGTAGCTGCTGTAGGGAGAAATTGCTTTGCTCCTTGCTGAAAGGCAGTTTCCACTCCGGGGTGGATGGAGCGGCCCCGTGAGACCGCGAAGCCCCGCTGCAGAAGGGGAGCCGAAACCGGCCCTGTCTTGCTGTGAGGGTGAGGGGATGAGGTGGCCAGGATGCTGGCCGTGTCCTGTGCGAAGCCCTGCCCCTGGTGACGGGGACGGCTGAGCTGGGCTGTGTCACCAGCACTCTTGCTACTTTGCTTTATCACCGTTACATTGACTGAGTTGGAGGGAAGATATTTTGATAGTGCGAGGATTTCTTAGTCACTTTACCTACAAAGCTGGATAGGCTTGGGCTAGTGCTTTTGGGTGAATCCCTCGAAATGTGCGTGTACAATGCCACAGTAAGGCCGAGCTTTTTCGCCGCACCGCAGCTTCCCGGCGGCGGGCACGCTGGCACGGCGCTGGACGGGCGGCAGCGCCTTGGCCGTAGGTCGTGTACGGGGTGGAGAGCAGCGGCTGGTCCCTGCAAGGTCCGAGGGTAAGCCGTGCTGCTGCTGGTTACAGAGGCAGCTTCACCGGGGCGGGGAGGAAGCAGCCCTGTCTGGGGGTGCTGGAGCTCTCTGATGTGGTGCAGAGAGCAGCTGAAACGCTCCTTGGGCTGACCTCGTGCTGTTTTTGGGAGCTGTGCTTGGGATTAAAGCTGATGTGTGCCCTGGGGGTATCTGTGAAAACTATTTCAAATAACATTCTTGTAACCTGCCTGCAAACTCATCCAGTCCGTTTAATATACACCGGTTTGCCCACAGAATTTTAGGTCAGAGGGTTCTGGGAGGGCTTTGTTTGTCATGACTGTTCCTAGGCTATAACATAAAAATAAGCCAGGCTTTTCCCCTTGATCTTGCTGATAATGTGCTTAAGCTTGAGTTCCAGACTCTCTCTTACTAGTAAGACTCTTGGCTCTTGCTCATAGAGACTGAGCATCGCTGGTGGCAATTACTGAGCGTGGCAGCCCAGAAAGGAAGCGTTCGTTGCATCTGTTTTGGATGGAGAAGTAGTGGCTTGTTCTCTCTTTTCATGCTCTTGACAATATTAATGCCTTGCTTAGTAAGTCAACTTGCTCAAAACTGTCTTTCCAAGAAGTTGAGCAATTCAGGAACCTGGGGACCAGCCTTTCTGAGTGAGGAGCGGGCCAGCTGGATGGTTCAGGTTGGTGACTTAGTGGATGCATCCTAACCGTTAGCATGCAAAAAACGCAGAGCGGCTGTGGCTGCTGTGCTGGGAATAATCCCCAAATGACTGGCGATGCTCTGAAGCAGTCAGGGTTTGTAGTGCTGATGTTCAAGGGAGGTCTCTGAGGGCCTCGCAACGGCCCTGCCCAGGGAAGCGCTTGCTTGGTGGTGGTAAGTGGGCTGCTCCGTACTTCTGATCTAGTCGCTACAGGCTGGGACTTGCACCCGCTGCAGGATCCAGTTTTGAATTAAAGATGAAGGCAGCTGCCACTCGCTCCCTCTTTTACGAGCGCTAAACTGTTGCCTTTTGGCGTCTAGCTGTCTGCTATCCCAGGTTAGATCACCCGGGCTGGGGGACTGGGGCACGTCTTGGGAGATGCTGGCCGTCCCCTGGGAAAGGAGAGGTGGTGAGCAACCCGCACCGCTTCTGGCGGGCCGATTTGTGTGGGCCGCTGTCCTTGCGCAAACCCTTCACATGGTGCTGACCTCGCTTCACCCTATGAACAAACGCTTTAGCTGAGCAGGGCCTCAATTGACTATTGTTTTGGGGCAGAGCCCTTGCAAATGCTGGATCGTCACGTATGCCGTGTTCAGCCAGGTTAAACCCCCAGCTGTGGGCGCTCGGTGGAATTACATCCCCACACGTAATTCTGTAAACCCGCTTAGGACCAGCAGAAGTGGTGTCTCATTAGCTTGTAACAATCTCTATTTCCTCTTGCCTCCAGCCAGAAAAAGGCCAAATTTGAAGCTGTAGAGCGTTATTCACTCAACAGCTCGCAGTGGCTGGAGCCTCTGTCTTCCCCGGCGGTAAGTGCAAGCTCCCAGGTTAGCTTGCAAGGACCTTGCGGGATGCGCACGCACTGCTGGCTCCTCCACCACGCCCCACCCGGGCTTTCGTGGCCTCGCGCTGCTGAACAGCGCACTGAGCTGGCAGTGAGCGCTGGGACGCAGCCGGCCTTGCGTGAACTGACTTTGCGAGGCCGAGATGGAGGGGGACAAGCGGGTTTCGAGCTGTCATTAGGATAACGCACAGCAGTGGGACCGATGATTAGACTTGGCGCTTGCCAAGCTCCCGGAGAACGGCGTCTCGCTTCCTGCGCTCCCGGCTGCCGCTGCTGGGGTTGTTCGTGCTGGACGGGCTCCCCGGGGGCTGCGGCTGCGGCGTGTCCTCGCGCTGCCCGGCACGTGGCTGGCTGCGTGCCCGCTGCCAGCAGAGACCTCGGTGCCCGCGGCACCTGCAGCTCGGGCTGCGGTCGGGGATCCTCCGCAGGCTGCCTCTCCCCGGGGGACAAAGGTGGCTGCTGTCCTTATTGCTCTGCACGATCGTTATCTTGCGACGGTGGCGGTTTGCCCTGGAGCGGGGAAAGGAGGCGTGTGGGACGGGAGCCCGGCCGCAGCCGCTCGCGGTGCGGAGAGCCCGTGGGAAGAGGCAGCCCTTTCCTGCGGCGGTGCGGCTTGTGTAAGCCGCCGGGCTGCAAGCCGGCTCACCTGGTCGGTGTTCGAGGCTCGAACACCTATTCCTGCAAGGAAGCAACGCAGCCGTGGTCCTTATCTCCAGAGCCGGGGCCTGGCCGAGTGGGAAGGTGCCGTGGCCGGTGGGGCGGAGCGGAGCGGGGGTCGGGGACGCCGGGGAGCCGGTTTCACGGCGGGGCCGGGAGCGTCGTGCCTGGCCGCGTGGCAGCGAGCGGGACGCGAGGTGCTGGGGACAGGCAGGCCGACACCGGACACCAGGATGCAATTGCCAGGACGGACAGACGGACGGGGCGATGCCCAGCGTGCGGGAGCAGCAGGGGCAGGGCGGAGGCTCCGAGGAGGGACGTGCCGCCGCTCAGACGCAGCCGGGGCGGTGGGCGAGCGCCGGTGCAGCGGATCCCGGGCAGCCCGACCGGCTCGTGCCCTTCCCGGGAGGGACACGGCCGCGGGGCAAAGCGCGGGCTGTGCTCCGGGCCCCACGGTCCGGCGGGGGCGAGCAGGGCGCTCTGCCCTTCCCCAGCCCGGCGGAGCAGGCGTGCCCGCAGCGCGGAGGATCCCGCTCCACGGCACGGGCTGTAGCAGCTCCCGAGCTGGAGGATGCAGCAGGAACGCACGCGCGGAGCACAGAAATCTTGCGCTGAAGCCGTGTGTGTGAGGGAAAGATAGGCAGTATCTGCGGCCTCCGGCTGCGTTTAGGTGGGAGAAGTCCCTTTTCCCGGGGCGCTGAAGAAGAGCACTGTAACGACGCTGTTGCGGGGGGGTCGCCTCTGAAATACTTCACAGCATTTGCAGTGCCTTATAAATGCGAGTCTCTGTTTTTCTGCCATGGCATCTGGCCAAGCCGAGTTTTTAAAAGCACGGTAATTTGCAGCATTATATAAGTAAACGACTTAAATCTTCCTGTTTCAGGTCCCTTCAAAGAGGGGGTAACAGTACTCGTGCGTAGGACCTGAAAGTCAGAAAGGAGTTGAGTTCTCTCCCGGCTCTGTTTTGAGACGATACAGTCCTTTTTGCCCAAGAAGGGCTGATTTCTGCTCTGAGCATTGCGATGCAGGAAGAGGGGTTGCCGCAGGCTGCCCGTTCCTGCGGGTCTGTCCAAGTTTGCAGTGCAGCAGACGTGATACTTGCAGGCATTACTTGGTCTCATCAGTCTTAATTACTGCAAATATCGTTATTTTACTTCCTAATAGGGGAAACTGTAGCTGGCTGCCTCGCAGCTGTGAATTTCACTTCCAAACACGTCTGACACGTTGCAGCTCTTCCAAAACACGGCTGCAGACGTCATAACTATGTTCTGACTGCTTTGTGAAGGGGAGGGAAGCTCTCCACTCGCGCTGCCTGCCTTACCCTTCCGTTCGAAACCACCTCTGTGCGGGGGGAAGGAGGAAATCGGGAAGAAACCTTAATGAGGCTGAAGTAAAAGCTTTCTAAAACTGCTCTGTCTTAGTAAGGATTTTTAATGAGTCAGGGCAAGCGCTGTGGCATGCAGGGCTCCGAACGTAAGCCCTCTGGCAGCAGACTTTGCGCATCTTGCTCAGTGCCCTCGCGCCGCGTGGGACTCCTCAGCGCAGGGCTTTTCGCCGGGCCCGGCGGGGCGGGAGAGGCCGCGTCTCCCCTCCGACGTCTGTTGTTTCATAGACAGGCGCCTCCGGAGCGCCACGGGGAGAGGAGCGCTGCTGGCCGGGAAAGAGCAAGCAAGTGAACCCGGCCGCAGCAATTCCGGTGCAGTCGAGCTTCTCGGGTGCGATGAAGCACTCGGCCTGGGTGCTCTTTCGAAAGCAGCGGGGAAAATCCCCAACAGCTCATCACCCCCCTCTCCAAACCCTAGCTTTTTGCTTTTAGTAGCTTTTACTACCAGCAGTTTTTTTAGTGCTCACAAGTAGCTGGTATTACCTGCTAGTAACTGATGGTTTTTATTACCAAAACCCGGTAGTCTCCTCTTTTAAAAATGTTTCAGGCAAATCAGCGTGGCTTGATGGTGCCTGGAGGAAGCTCACTGCATGCTGTGGAGCCTCGGTATGACTCAAAAAGCAAGAACTAGCTGCAAACTGCGCAGCCTGCGCTGGAGAGTGATGTTAAACAAAACCCGATACTCATTCTGGTTTTGCAGAAGCAGCATGACTTGTGGATTAGTTACTCTTGCTGCCCAGAGGCAGAGGGTGTTTGGTGCCCCGCGGGTGGCTGAGCCGCGGCACGGCACGGCACGGCACGGCCTGGCCTGCGCTCTGTGCCCGTGGCTCTGGCTGCGCCGCGGCCCCGGCTGGTGCCTGCCTGCCTCTATATTAAACGGGCTGGGGAACGGTAGCTGCAGTCACTCCGTGTCCGAGCAGAATAAATGATTCCTCTGGCTTCTGAGCATAGTTCACCTAATGGGGCTTATTTGGGGGAGTGTCCTGTAAATGATTCTTTTGTTTGAAGCAGCAATGTGACTGGCTTCTGCTCATGATGGTCATGTGTTGCACTGGCCAAGGCGCAGCCAAAATACCCTTCCAGCAGAAAAGATTGGCGTCCGGGTCAGACTAAACCAGTCTTAAAGGCTTAGAGGGACCAGGCTCCGGCGCTTTGTTCCTTGCTCCCGTGCCAGGGGAAGGCATGAGCATGCGAGGGGAGCCGGTGTCGGGTGGCTTTTGCAAACCTAATCTGGTGTCGGGTAGCTCCCGCGAGCTCTGCCGCCGGCGCGATGCGCGCGGTGCTGCCGGGCAGCCGCTCCTCGCCGTTAGCCGGAGGCTCCCTGCGGCACGGGAGCTGCCGGCCGCCTTGGCAGGCCGTGTCCCGGCCGAGGCAGCGAGCTCCCCGGCCGCTCGCACGCGCGGTGAAGCAGAGCAAAGGAAGGCAGTGGGGTGCCCGCGGCAGCGTGCGGGGCAGGCAAGAGCACGTGGTGACTGCGCCAGGTAGATACCCGTACGCAGGCAGCCGTGGGGGAGACGGTAATTGCAGTCAGCTTGAATGGAGACGGGCTATAAACAGGAGGTTTGCACCGCTCTGACTTAGCACGCCTTTCTGCGTTTGGAGCTGTCACTACGTTGCGGTGTGATTTATGCGAGCCCTTAGAGGAAAGGGCTTATGCTCAAAGATGACTGTTTTCTTCTCTTTTTCAGTTGAAAACCTAAACAGCAGAGTGGAAAGCTAGAGAAAGAAGGGGTAAGATCGCGTGCTGAGGGAGCCTGGTGTCCTCCTCCTCCGTTACTGACTCCCAGCTGGGCTGAGCAGGGTCCGGCCCGGGTGATGCCGGGCTGGGAGGGCTGGGGCTGCTGGATGCGTCGCCCACGCTGCAGCCTTCGCCCCCGCCGCTCCCCGGGCGGATTCGCTGCCTCTGTCCCTTCCCCGTAAGCGCTCACCGTCCTCGGGGTGGGCTGTGTCTCTGCAGCGCTCACAGGAACCGTCTTTTAAAGCAGGAATTCTGTGGGAATGCAGGAATTCCTGCTGCCATGCCGGCATGAAGCACGTACGGGAGCAGCTGGTCGGCTCGCCTGCGTCTCCTCTCCGGGATGCTTGTGCTGCTCTCTGCTGTCTGCAGCAGCCTTATTTCAGTGCATAACCACAGCTCCAGGGAGCGATCCTGCCATGTAGCGGGCACGAAACCCAGAGCACCGGAGCAGACGTATCCTTGACGGGGCTACGCTTCTGCTGATCCAGCCTTTCGCTGCCCGTTTGAGCAGACGGAGGTGGAATTTCCCAGTTTGTTTTGCTTTCTAATCCCCTCTGGCTGTGAGCCCCGAAGGTGAACGTTTCACACCCGGGCGCGCCGGTTGCAGCCCTCGGGCGGCAGGGAGGAAGGCTGGGCGGCAGGGAGGAAGGCTGGGCGGCAGGGAGGAAGGCTGGGCGGCAGCCCCGTCCTAGGCGTGCGCAGGGACGTCCCGTCGGGAGGCTGCGGTAGCGGCGTTGAGCAGGGAGCCGGGGAGCGAGGCCGCGGCGCGGGGCGCGGGGAGGGGGTGGCCGGCCGCGTGGCATCGTCGCAGCTCCTGCACCGAGGGCTCGAGCCCTCCGGGCTCCCCGCGAGGCCTGGCAGCATCTCGTGAAACTTTGCGCTGTTGTCGGTCGCTGCTAAGTTTAGCCGCAGCTCATGACCTTGAGGGCCTGCGCCTGCAGGAATAATGGACGTGTTGACATGACGCGTGTCTGTCTTATTTTCCTTTGCAGACAGAGATGTCAGGGCTTGTGCATCTGGTTTTATTTTCCCTGATGATTTTATACTTAATTTGGGTGTGTTTCTTCTCCTGAGCAGCCTGCTCTAGCTGACCACACTCTGAGCAGGGCGGTTGGACGAGACCATCTCCTGAGGTCTCTCCAACCTCAGCAGTTCTCTGATTTTTGTGGTTTTCCCCAGCTTTCCAGCACCAGTGTGCTCCTGGCTTTCCACGTGGTGCAATGGCAGACTTGTCGGGAATATGCGAGGACTTGCTGCCTTGCTGTGCTATTGCTTAACAGCTCGTAATGATCAGAAGTGTTTTCGGGGTTCCCGGCAGGGGTTAGTGGGATTCCACCTGACACAGCATTTAAGAGAGACCGTGCAAACAGGGCACTGCTCAGTGCCCAGCAAAGCCCCCGCCTCGCTGCAGGGGCGTGTCCGCGTTCCCGGCGCGTGCAACGGTGCATTTCGGTTATCTGCCGGGGTTATGCTGAAGGAGCTGCTCGGGAAGAGCTGCCAAGCGCAGGCAAGCCCTGACCGAAGAGCCGCTGCTCCGCATACCCCTCCGCAAGTCCAGCTCAGCGCTGCCAATAGCCTTGCCCTGCTGCGCAGCCGCCTCCTCCATCGCCGTGCCCGAGCTGCAGTTGGCAAGGACGTTGCCTGCCCTTTTCAGCTCACAACAGGATGTCGTGTCTTAAATTCACTGCTTATAAATACCTGATGGCCATTGCATTTAAAGGCCACCAGCAATCCGAGCATGTGTTTCGAGATAGCCTTATGAGGCCGGTGTGTTTGAGCGTCCTGACTGTTCGTCCTCCAGACCAGCCCCCCGAGGTGCTCGGGCGCGCCAGGGCTGCTGCTGAGCTGCTCGGGGCCGTCGGCGTCTCCCGTCTGCGCGGCGCAGGCTGGGCTCCAGGCAGGGCTCCAGGCAGGGCTCCAGGCTGGGCTCCAGCCATGCCGCGGCGGCGCAGAGCCGCGGGGCTTCAGCACTCGGCACTCGGCTGAGACAGCGCTTTGTCCTTTGCAGATCTCTGAGCCCCCGCTAAGCCATCGCCAGCTTCGCTCGAGATGCCACCAGCCATCGGAGGCCCCGTGGGATACACCCCCCCCGAAGGAGGGTGGGGGTGGGCCGTGGTCATCGGAGCCTTCATCTCCATCGGGTTTTCCTACGCCTTCCCCAAATCCATCACTGTGTTCTTCAAGGAGATCGAGGTCATCTTCAACGCGTCCAGCAGCAAGGTCTCGTGGATCTCCTCCATCATGCTGGCTGTTATGTACGCGGGAGGTAAGCAAGCGGGAGACGGCAGCACAGGATGTGGCTCTTCTGCGGGGTGGGACTGAACTGCGCCTTGCCGCAGTGACAGCACTCAAAACGCTGCCAGGGGGACAAACTCTTTCCTTAAGTGGGCAAAACTTCGCCTGGCAAGTTTGCTTGCAGGAGGCTTGTCAAAAAGTTCTATTCAATGCCCAGAATGTGAAAACCGGGTTAATCTGTCCTCTGCAAAGCTGTAAGTAAAAGCTTTCCGGGGAATTATGACTTGTGTAATTCCACCCTCGTCCCTGTTACAACGTGCCGCTGACAGTCTGCATCTGCTCCGACACCCGGCAGAAGGCTGCTGCGAGCAGCTCGGCGGCATGCAGCACCCCTGCTCCAAGTCTGTCTTCAAATGGGTCGGCTTGCAGAGCTGGTTTTTGAATCCAGCAAGAAGCGGCTGTCTGTCAGGATCCGGCCCCAAATTCTGCCCAGCGCTGACTGCTCTGGAGTGGGCGAAGCTCGGCGTTGTCTGTCCTTCCCCGCTGTCGCTGAGCCGTGCCTGTAGGCAGCTTGTGCTGTTTGAAGGTGGCAGCGTGCGCTGGAAGTGCAGAGACACGAGCAGAACAGAGCAAACCGCTTAAACCAAAGTGGCTCCCCTCCCCCTGCCTCGGAAGCGGCTTGCCGTCTCGCCTTTTCATGCCCAAGCTGTGCAGTTTACGCCTCTCTTGAAAGCAGCTTGGAGGAGGCAGACTGTGCTGGGGCGACGCATTCACACCGCTTGCTTCTCCAGTCTCAGCCCGGTGTCTCGTACCAGCCCGCACGTGCGGTTCTGCACCGGGTGGCCTGGCGGAAAAGCTCCTGCTTGAGACCCCGCTGTTGCGTCCGCTTCAGAGGCAAATGGGAACTTGCACCGCTGCCATCCCGAGGTGGCAAGCTGCCCGCGTCTCGCCTGCTTTTGTGCGTCCGAAGGCTCTGACGCCGGCGGCTTCTCCCCGGGGAACAGGCCCTGCTTTGTCCCGGCGCAGCGAGCGGAGCCACCGGCGCGCCTCCCCGCTCCGAGGTGATAAGCAGCTCGTAAACCCTGCAGCTCTCTTAATGAGACGTGATCGGGGCCAAGCCTGGGAGCCTGCCGCTGCGCCAGGGCGATGCTGCCCGCAGGTGTCCTGAGTGCGTGGTCCCCCAGAACCGTGGCAGAGAAACGCGGCCGGGGCTCCTGCGGCACCGCCAAGACCCGCGAAAGGGGCAGCTGAGCGCGTTTGCACGGCCGGGGGTCGCAGCAGGCAAAGCAGTCCCACGGCAGGGACTCTTACCCCAAATAACCCTTCTCGCAGAACACTATTAATATCCATCCTTGAAGAAACTGGCTGCATGTGACCCTGAGTGGGGGGAGGTCCAGAGGTGTCTTTCAACCTAAATTACTCTACGGTTATGATGGTTCAGCAATTAATTCTTGTCCAGGGAACTAGGGAAGCGCTCAGCACGTGAGGTCCATGCTGAAGACCCGGCCTTCAGAGGACAGGAGATGCTCGCGGCGGCTGCCCAGCAAGGTCGCGCCAGTGCTTCCCGGCGTGCCGTGCCCGGCAGGGTGTCTGGACGCAGATGCCGCTCTCCATCGCAGGCCTGAGGTTTCTGGCTCAGGAAATCTGAAGGAATACTCAGATTTAATAACCTTAGATGTTCCTTTATCAGTCCCTAATTAGGATGAGGGAAGACTCCCATTACTTAGACTTTTTTGACTGTGTGGATAATCAAAATATATCAGCTAGCATCCAATAAGAAATGCTTCTTGCACATCTAGAAGACAGGAGTGCTGTGAATTTTTCCTTTTTTTCTTAAATTAGGAAGGGGAATAGCCCCCTCCCCCAAAATGGAGAAAACCAAAACCATCCGTGCTGGGATGGAGAAAGGTGCTTGTGTAGATGGTGGCTGCCTGGTGCCTGGGCTGAACGCGGCGCACCTCCGCGCGCTGTGCCTACAGGCCTTGGCTTTTAAGTAGTTTAAAGGTTGAGCCTGAAGCAGGGCAGGTGTGCCCGGGCCACGGCACTCAGCGCGGAGAAGCCACGCTGCTTCCTGTTAGCTGTCCTTGGGGCCTGCAGGCCCTGCGCGTGCGTCTGTGGGAGGGGACGCCGCTGCCGCTGGCCTCTGCCCGGGGCCGCCGAGGTTTGCCCAGGGTTCAAGGTGCACGTTTTGCAAACTGCTGAGCTCTCTGCACTGCAGGACGCTGGGGCTCCGTGGCGATGTCACAGCCCCCGGGGGCTGCTGGAGCGTCTCGGGAGAGGGAAGCGGATCCCCCTTCCCGATCCCCGACGGGACGAGGTTGGAGCTGCGGCGCGGGCTGCGTGAGCGGGCGCCCAGCACCTCGCCGGCGGCGGGACGCCGCGGGGTTTCGGAGGGCTTCGTTCCTGCTGCCCTAGCAGAGCTCTTCAAACATTTTCCAGGCTCTGTTTAAACTAGGCAAAAAGGTCAAGTAGTGTCTGAGGACCCATGAATAACATGTTGACAACCTTGCTACCTGTTAATGGTAAAACTACATCTGTTAATATTCAATGGATGTTCATTCAGTTTATTTAAATACATTTTAGTATCTGTAGAGCATGCTTTGCAGTATCTAATCACTGTTTGCTTTGGATTAAGGCTCCTGATAATGAAGCACTTAAAAGGCAGTGTGCAGAGCAATTGGATTTCTCCTGCCTTAAGGGTAGTAAAGAAAACAGACCCAGCACTTCTCCCCGGCCCCCTGCGAGGCTGCCCGGGAGCTGCAGCATTCCCGGGTGGCACAGGCAGGGCAGAGCCGCCTACGCCGGAGCAGAGCACCTTGCAGGACAGCATCTCCCCCGTACCAAAGCAGCGTTGCTCTCCGGGGGCAGGTCGGTGCCCCGGGAGCCTCCCAGTTCTAGCTGATGGAAAAGCAGTTCACTCCGAAAGGCTGCAGCTTTCTGCAACCATGAGCTTATGTTTGGTGCTCTGCAAAAGCTGCAGCTTGCTGGTACTTGCTGGAGTCCTGCTCTTCCAGCTGGGATTTCAGTGTGTGCTTTTAACCAAATGTCACCCTCTTATCTCCAGCTGTCTCCAGCCCTCCTGTCTCTCTCCCCTTAATCCATTCCCTGGCTGGGTGAAGTGTCACTGTGCAAAAATTAGAAGCCTATGGCAATAAATCTTCTGTGTGCATGCGTTTGCCTGTTGTGCGGCGATGTCTCATCTCTGGGCGTATATCCTGTGATTTCCCAGGTCCCATCAGCAGCATCCTGGTGAACAAATACGGCAGTCGGCCTATCATGATCGCTGGCGGCTGCCTCTCCGGGTGCGGCTTGATTGCAGCCTCTTTCTGCAACACCGTGGAGGAGCTCTACTTCTGCGTCGGGGTAGTAGGGGGTAAGTGAGAGCTGCACCGTAGCACGAACGCAGCCGAGATAGGTTGTCTTCCAAGGCAGTAGGAGTAACTTACATCTCGCAATTAATTACAAAATGTCTATGATGAATTTGCATAAATCCTAATTCCCTTTGTATATCCTAATAAAAGATGCCAATAGCTACATAATGCAGAAAGAATGTAAGTACTCAGGCATTAGTATTTGGCTGCTTAAAATGCAAAGCCTTCAATTATTCTGTCTCAGGATTATGCCACACCAGTAAAGTTTATGACTCACAGCACTTCTCTCCTTTGGACTTCCTTAATTCTTGCGCATGACTTTATTACTACCCCAGCTCCTTCTTCAAGGAAGAAATCAGTGGTGGGGAGGCTGAATATTGATTGTATAATCTGAAAGTTAATTCAGTAAAAATTGTATTATTAAATGCCAAGACTTGTACCCTCTGCCTCAGTTTATTCAGCCCTTCTGTGAGTGCTGTTGGCATGTAGACGTTGTGGAGCTCTGATCCCCTTATCTCTGCTCTTACTTTTTCAGGTCTTGGACTTGCATTTAACTTGAACCCAGCCTTAACTATGATTGGCAAGTACTTCTTCAAGAAACGTCCCCTGGCTAACGGACTGGCTATGGCAGGTAGCCCTGTGTTCCTGTCAACTTTGGCGCCTGTGAATCAGCTCTTCTTTGGCATCTTTGGCTGGCGAGGGAGCTTCTTGATCCTTGGTGGTCTCTTGCTGAACTGCTGCGTAGCTGGATCCCTGATGCGGCCAATTGGACCTAAGCCAGATCAGCTGAAAAAAGAGGCCACTAAAGAAGTGTTGCAGGAAGCCGGGAAAGCAGCGAAAAAAGATGATGGAGCTGGTGACACTAACACAGACCTCATTGGTGGAAAGACCAAGAAACAGAAGCGCACGGTTTTCCAGACAGTCAACAAGTTCTTGGATTTGTCCCTGTTCACACACAGAGGCTTCTTGCTCTATCTGTCGGGCAATGTGATCATGTTCTTTGGACTGTTCACTCCCTTGGTCTTCCTCAGCAATTATGCAAAGAGTAAGAAGATCGCTAATGAGTCCGCGGCCTTCTTGCTCTCCATCTTGGCCTTTGTAGACATGGTGGCCAGACCTTCCATGGGCCTGGTGGCAAACACCAAGTGGATCAGGCCTAGAGTCCAGTATTTCTTTGCCATCTCTGTGATCTACAACGGGGTGTGCCACCTCCTGGCCCCCATGTCCACCACCTACGCTGGGTTCTGCATTTACGCCGGGTTCTTTGGCTTTGCCTTTGGTTGGCTGAGCTCCGTCCTGTTTGAAACCCTGATGGACCTCGTGGGAGCGCAGCGCTTCTCCAGCGCTGTTGGCCTCGTGACCATTGTGGAGTGCTGCCCGGTGCTTCTGGGACCCCCTCTCCTAGGTAGAGTGCCATCACGCCCTTGGGCCGCCTCCGCACGGGTTTGTCTCCGTCCCTCGAGCGTGGCCGGCTGAGGAGCTGGGGCAGTGGGGCTGCGTGCAGGGAAACCTTCCCTTTGGGAGGGGGCAAAGACCGCGCCGTGCTGCGGGGGTCAGGGTCTCCTCGCTGGGGAACGGGTCTGAACCCTGTGCAGCCCGTCTCCGCGTTCCCGCCGTGCCTGGGCGCTGGGCAGGCGGGGGGGGGCTGAGCTCCGGCCCCAGCACCTCTCTGGCCCCGGGAGCGGGGCTGAGCCTCCTCCGCGGGGAGCAGGACCTGCCGGGCTGCCAGGACAGGCGCAGCACACCGCCGTGCAGGACAAGGGGCTCTGTCGGGGCGGTCGCTGGGGCAGGGCCGAGCTGGGGTCTCCCGCTGGAGCGTGGCTGCTCTGCTGGGGCACGGCCCTGGGAACAGCGACGAGCTGGAAGGAGTAAAGGTCCAGCAGGGATGCCGGGCCTGGGCTGCTCTCGGGAACATCCGAACCTGGAGCGACTTCCACGGTGCATCGGGAGAGGGTCTCACTAAGCTGTCTCCTCTGTCCGCCAGGTAAACTCAACGACATGTACGGGGACTACAAGTACACGTACTGGGCGTGCGGGGTCATCCTCATCGTCTCCGGGATCTACCTGTTCGTTGGCATGGGCATCAACTACCGCCTGGTGGCAAAGGAGCAGAAGGCGGAGGAGAAGCTGAGGAACGAAGGGAAGGAGGAGGAGACCAACCTCGACGAGGCCGAGAAGCAGAAAGAGGCGAACAACGACGTGGCCACCCTGCCGCAGAAGAGCACGGAAGACGGAGTAAAAGAGGAGGAAAGCCACATGTGAGGGACTGGTTTTAATCCCGGAGTGTCGGAGGAAGCACCGTTGCCCTGAAATGGTCTCGGGGACGTGCTCCACTGCTACTGAGCGGCGGTGAGAAGTGTCTAAACCAGGTGTTCATTTTTAACCGGGCTCTGAATTGTTTCCATCTGTGTTCAACAAAGGTAACAGAGCTACATGTGCAGTATCCTTGTGTGCTGGGGAGGGGGGGAGCTTTTTGTATTCTGGCTTTTTAACAGTAACATGAATGTACTAATATGTGCCTTAGGGTCTTCATATCTAGCTGATTCTGGAAGAGCCTTAACTCTACTCTGTAAACCATGCTTTAGTTCTGTATTCTGCTGCGGGTATGGGGTGTGTGTGCGTATGTGTGTATTTGGGGGGATTTTGTTGTTAAAAAGCCATAAAAAGCAGGATACTGGACTTGTTGAGGCACGATGGGCTTCGGGGCCAAGCCCTGAATGAATACTGCTTCACATGCTTCTTACTGCAGGCTCTCCGTGGAGGGGCAGATCTGGGCATGGGGTCGGGTGGTCTCAAACTCGCGTGCCAGATGCCTCCTAGCTCTGTAGGTGGTCTCTAGGTATGTTTTGAAAACACTTTAGCTGCTGTAGTTCTTTAAAGATTCCTCTTTCGTAGTTACGCTCTCATGGGATGTTCGGGTTGAGAAAGGACGGCTGGTGTCGGTGGCAGGCAGGGTCTCCGTGCCGAGGGCAGCGCAGACCCCTCGCGGGCCGTCGCTCCTCTCCCCATCGGCGTGGGGAGGAGGCGGTTCGTGTCTCCGCGATGCCTCTCCTCGATGACGCTGTGCAGCGAAACGGGTATAAGGGCAGGCGGCTCAGCGCCAGGCGGGCCGGGATCTGCCGCGGGCCCCGAGCACCCCGCTGCGAGCGCTCAGCCCTCTGCGGAGCGAAGGGGCCGGGCAGACTCGAACGTCGTTAACGCATCCCTGAGATAGGTATTCTGCTTTCGCTGTTTTATCTATTAGGAAGAAAAACCTCTTTTACTTGCTTCTGTTCAACTAAGATCTTAAGGTGATGCCTAACCACTCACATCTAGGACATACAAAGGGGAGGAAAGAATTTGTTTGTACGTATTTATTTTTTATTTTTTAGTGCTGGAAAATATCTCAACGTACGCGGAGCGGACTGCCTGTGACTAGCAGGTCAATGGCTCTCAAGTTCTAGTAAATGTTGATCAGAAATCTTGTAAGAGGCTGAGTATTTTTTTCAAATAAACTTGTTTTTTTTATAATTCACCCATCAAATGTTGAATTTTTCTTTCCTAGGAGCACACAGATAGCCATATTGCAGAAACATGCCAGCTGACGTGTGGTTTGGGTAGGTTTTAGGGGGAGATGAGTGGGGCTGTCCAGCTGGATATGGTGCAGAGTGGTTCTTCAGCCCTGGTCCTGGCGTTGCAAAAGAAAAAAGAAGGCAGCCGAGAGACCTCGGCCCTTCCCGTGGGGGCAGACCAAGCTTTCCTGCTCAGATCTCCTCACAGCGAGCGGCTTCTCCGTTCGAACCTCCTGACACCAGACACGTGCCCTTCCTCGCAGCCACGGCGCCAGCCCGTGCTGGGCTGCAGCGGGCCGTGGGAGCTCGTGCACGCACGCACACATGCCCCTTGCAGCCCGCTTCGCAGGCCAGGAGAAGCAGCATGCCTGGGGAAGAGTCTGGGGTTTTGGAGTGCTCCTCCAGCTGCACGAAGCTCACGTTAATTGAGCGCCCGCTGCTCCGAGCGAGGCCCGACGCGTGCTCCGTGCCTCTAACCCCCCCGCTGCAGGAGGAGGCTCGGGTTTGGAGGCTGCAGGATGGCAGGAGTGAGTCTTTCTGTGCACTCTGTTTTAGAGACACTTCTGTTCCCTTCCCCCTGCCCTGTTTAAAGACTGCCTTAAAAGCCCAGATGTGGCGGAGGGGGAAGCAACTGACTTAACTGTGTTTTATGGGCAGGGCTGCGACGGACTGACCCTGCCCTGCCTGGCCGGGCTCCCTCTGGCTCCACCGCCGCTGGCAGCCGTTCTGCCGAGGCAGAGCTCTAGATCTAGCGCGCGTGGGATTGAAACCAAGCGATTCGGTGCAAGTATCCTACCCAGGAGCCCCGCGGGATGCGCTGCGGGATGCGCTGCGGCTGCTCCCTGCGGCTGCTCCCTGCGGCTGCCGCCGTCTCCGGCTCGCGGGGGTTCCTCATCCTGCGCTTCGGGCTGCTCCCAGTCTCGCAGAACGAACAGGTCAGGGTGTTTTCATGCCGTAGAGTTAATTTTATGAAGCCAATAGAGTATTTTGTACAAGCAGATTTTATTGTCCTGCACTGAGCTGTGATACTGTAGAACGAAGCAGCTGTATTCCCACGAAGGCTGTGTCTGTCGCCGTCACAGTGGCGGGCTGGCGGTGCAATAAACTAGCCCCGGGGAGCTGCAGGGGTGGGCCCTGGCTGCAGGCGAGGGGACCCTGCCTTCCCTCTTCCCGCTGCCCCCTCCGCGCAGGTGCCCTGTTTTCCCTGGAATTTCCCAGCACGACAGCGAACGCGCTTTCCTGTAACCAGCGCCGCTTCCCTGCCAGTGACTTCTAAGAAGCGCGTGGAGCCGGGGCAGGGCGCCAACTTGGTCTTCCAAGGAAAAATGTTTAAATAATTTCCTGCTGTTCCAGCTTGCCGAGGTGATGGCACGTCACTGGTAAATCCTCCCCCGTTTTCCAGGGGCGGCTTCTGCCCTCTGCCCTCCCGCCCTCCCTCCGGGCCCCGTCTGCTGCTGAGGGGCCGCGGCCTCGTCCAGCAAAGCTCTGCCTAGCTTAATGCCGAGCCTGGGACCCCGGTTAGGAATGCTTTTACATGATTTGTTGCAAGACCTAGAAGCCACCGTGCCTGAAATACAGACGAAAGAGGAAGGGGTGCGTGCAGTTTAAGGAGGAATGTGATTGCCCTGAGTTAGGCAACGAAGTGACTCAGGGCAGAAATCTGTGCAACTGCTCTGCTTGCACGGGCAGCGCCCCGGGAAGCGCCGCGCATCATCCCACCGGGCGCGGGACGGGGACGCGGCTCTGCCCTCCCGCAGGCCCATCTCCGCGGCTCCCCACGCCGACCCGGGGCCTGCACGGGACACGGCTGAGCTCTCCGTGCCGGCATCTGCCGAGGCGGCGAGCGCCGGGGCCGCCGGCTCCCCGGGCTGCACGAGCCTCCCCGGCTCTGCACACCGCAGCGGCGAGCTCCGAGCCGGCACCGACCGCTTAACCACGGGGCGCAGAGCAGCGCCGAGCCGATGCTCGTGCAGAGGGCGGTGGGCAGCCTGTGCTGGGCAGACCCCCCGAAGCGCGCTGCTCCGCCGGGCGGGCGGCCGTTCCCGGCAGGCTCCCGGCAGCTTCCCGGCCGGAGTGCGGCACGCTCCGGGAACGCCCGGCCGCCCGCCCCTGCCATTGTTGCACCGTCCCGGCCGGCAACCGCGGGAGATGTTTGGGAAAACAAACTACGCGGGAATTAGCTCCCAACTATTTCCTCAATTCTGCCTGCTATGAAGGGAATTTTATTTTGCTGCCCGCGGGAGGAAGGAAGGCGGCGCGAGGGAGCGCCGGGAGGAAACCTGCGCGACGACTCGCACCGGCGCGCTGCAGCTGCCAACCGCCGGCAGCACCGAGGGGAGCCGTGCCGTGCCGTGCCGTGCCATGCCACGCTGTGCCGTGCCAGGCCGTGCTGCCCCGCGGGCAGGGCATGGGCAACGCGGGGCCGCGTCCGGCTGCGCACACGTGCACCACGGCTTTGCCCGGCCGGCCCGCCCGTGCTCGGTGCGTTGCACCAGTTCAGGCAGCGGGATGGAAGGCGGCGGGGGGGGGCCAGGGAGCCTCGCGCACCCAGACGCCTCCGACCTCGGGAATGGCCTAATCCCCGCCGTAACGCGGCACAATCCCCGCGGAGCTGCAGGGCAGAGCCCGGCGGCCGAGCGCATTCATGTGACGGGCACGAGGAGGGGATCTGGGCCCCCGGCGCGGCGCCTCGGCCGGGTTTTGCAGGAGATCTGAGCTCTGCTGAGCCCGCAGCTGCGGCGGGGCGGCCCGTGCTGCCGCCCTGCAAACGAGCTCTTCCGCCCCAGACCGCCGCCGCGAAGACAGCCGTGCCGGGGGCGCAAGCCAGAGCACGGGGAAGCCCCGGGGCTGGTGCTGCGGGCAGGGCCGCAGCCCCGCTTCCAGCCCCCACAGAGGTTTCGGAACAAAACGCGGCTATAAAAACACTTCCTCCCGCCCGGCCGAAACCGCCCCGGCTCCGCGCGCCGGCGCAGGAGGAACCGCCATGCCGGTGCCGCTCTGCATCGCGCCTGGCCGCAGGCCGGCCCCGCTCGCCAGCCCGGTGCAGCGGGGAGACGCACGACGCTCGGCGCTGCACGGCCGGCGGTTCCCGCACGGAGCCGGCTCTGTCGGCAGCTCCCCCGCGGCCGAAGGGCCACGCGCACCACAAACATGGCCAAGGACGGTCCCTGCTGCACTTTGCCCGGGTTTGTCCCTGGGTGGACCTGCAACCTTTGCTCCGCTTCGCGCGCACCGCGGTGTCCTCGTGCTGCCCCGGGGCCTCTCGTACCCGCGGCCGGAGGACGGGACCCAGCTCTGCCGGCGCCGTGGGGGCCGCGAGCGCAGTGCCCGGGGCGGGGGGGGATGCCCCGCTGCACCGCAGCGATTTACCCTGCCGTAAATGAGCGCAGCGCTTCCCCGCCTGTGGCCGGCGTGCACCTCCTTCCCACCCTTCTCGTGCTGCCAGCGTCGGAAAAGCAGCTTTTATGGCTGCGCCGCCCCGTGACGTTTCGCGGTGGCTTGATATGAATTTAATCATTACTATTAATCACGAGAATCTGACGACTGCAGAACAGCCACCAAGATTTACAGCCGGAGCAGCCGGTTGCTGCGTGCACGCAGCGCAGGACAGGGGTGACCCACGCCGGGGGCAGCCGCCTGCTCCGGGGACGGAGCGAGCCCAGACCGTGCCCGCGCTCCCCCGGCGCAGCAGCCCGCCCGGCCGGGCAGCAGAGCAGCAGTGCTGCGCGGCGGCAGGAGCACCCTCTCGTGGCAAGCACCCCCGCGGAGCCGCACCGCGCGCCCCGACGCCCCTGGAAACCCCTGCAGCGGGTTTCTGCCCGCGGCACGGCATGGCACGGGCGCAGGAGCCGGTGCATGGGGCTGCAAGCGGGGCTGGGAGCCCACACGCACCCGCACCGCCCGGGCTGACCACGGGAGCCATTGCACCGGGAAGACATTAACACTAAGTAAATCAAAACAGTATGATCCTGGCCGTGATTAACAAAGTATTAATTAATTACGTACCCACAGAAAAAAAGAAAGCTAATTACTTTCTATGGAAAATTAGGGAGGAAAAGACAGAAAAGGAAGCATGCTTAAAATTTAATCAGAGGCCGCATGTTGTGCATGAGAACGAGCCTACTTTTGTGAATTAAATTGTTTGCAATTAAAGATCAGCATCTTGTTGTCCTCTCTTCCTCGCCAGGCAATCGGCTGCAGAAGAGATGCAGCCGACGTGGCTCCGCACCTCCCTTGGCCCTTCCTCCGGCGCAGGAGCCGCGGCGGGCGGGCGGCACAGGAGCAGGCTGCTCCCCGGCGGAGGGGCGGCATGACGGTGCTTGCCAGCTCCCGGGGCAGCACGCGCCTCCCTGCTCGCCGGCGTCTGCAGAGCTCTGCGCTCCCAGCAGCCTAACGCGATTGAGTTAGGGGTAATTGTGTTTTAATCACGTTTCTGCAGCCTGCAGATGCTGAACTTGCTCGGGGTGACAGGAGGAGCCACGCGTCACGCAGGACCTCTCGGCTCCGGCGCGGTGGTAGAGCCGGCGAGGTGCGGGGGCTCGTGGCGGAGGACTGCGCCGGAGACCCGCGTCCGGGAGCGGCGGCGCCCGGTGAGGATGCCCGGGCCCAGCGGGACCGGGAGCAGGACGGGGGCCTGCAGGTGCACCTCGTCTGCCAGAGCAGGGGCTGGGAAAGACGTCTGTGACATATTTCAATTGACTCTCCAGGAAATAGGCCTCACTTAGGACTCAATTCAGTTTTCTCTTGAATTTGTTTTAGCTGCATGACTAAAAGCAGAGCCGCAACCCCTCCGGACTCGCAGGCGTATCGCTGTCAAAGCCGCTTCCCCGCGGTTACGCTGTGGCAGCTCGGTAGCATCCCGAATCGCCCCCGAGCGAGGGCAAGTCTGGGATGAGCGAGCGCGTCTCCCGCTCTTGCATCTCCTGCTCTGTCCCAGAGCCGTTTCCGAGGCCTCGGCCGACCCGCCAGCGCTCCCCTCCCTCGGATGCCGTCGCAGGAGCACGTGCAGCACACAGACACCAGCACGGCAATACTAAACAAGCCCTGAACTACGATAAACGCTGTGAAAAGGGAATCGATCCCGCGGCCTGATGACTGCTTAATGAAGAGTCGGTCCCACGCCGCGTTGTGTCACCGCTCTGACATCTCCATCGCTCTTCTCTGCGCGGCGGGAGCAGAGCTACCGGCTGCAGCCAGCGAGCTGCCCAGCGTCCCCGGCCCGGGGACGTCCCACGGGGACGTCGTGCCGTTTCCCAGAAAGGAGGAGAAGGAAGAACGACAACTCTTTCCCCCGGGGCCTCTCTGCTAAGGCCTTCCCTCCTGGTGACGACACAGGGAGATGAGACGCGCTGCCGCGTTCCCGCGCTGCTGTCCACGAAAGCCTTGGCTTGCCGTCACCTCCCGGCTGCTCGGAGCAGAGCCCCCGGGTCAGCTTCGCCCGCCCCCGCCGCGTCCCAGGCTCCGCTCTCCCCGCCGAGCCAGGACGGGGCTCCCCGCGCGGGGACGGGGCTGCGGCGAGCCTGCGTGCGTCGGTCCCGCGGCCTGCACGGGCGCCGGGATGCAGCGCCTGTCCCCAGCGGAGCCATAAACGCGGGCAGGGGTCAGAGCAGCGGTCGCTGCGCCATGACGTGGTGCCGTGCCAAAAACAGCAAGATCGCCCGTCTGTAGTTTTGTCCCGTCCTAGAAACGGGATCTGGTCAGGTTTGACTTTAAGTGTGCAACGAATAGCACACGAGTCAGGGGAAACCTAGTTATAAAGTACACTCGCGTTCGTACCTGCTTTTGAGATGATACAGGGATCTAATACCCTCCAAATAAAAGGCAAAGAAAGTCGTTATCTTAAGATATCTGGTTCTTTCTCAACTAAACACTATGAAATCATTATGTTTAATTAGAGGACAGCACCCCAGCCTCGCTATTTATTTATAGCGATTTGTGAACACATACTGCAGGCTCCCAGACAGGGCACCGAAAGCTGCCGCCGCCGCATCCAGCATCGCTTTCCTCCGGCCGGACACCTTTTCCCGGGAGCGAACGGCCTCGTTTTGCGACCGGGGGGCTCGGAGCTGCGCCTGGGTCTCGCCGGGAGCCGGGCGAGAGGCCGGGAGACGTGGGCTCCCCTTCGCCTCCTCCAGCGAGGTCCCGAGCCGGGAGTCGCAAGAGGGCAGTGTGCAGCCGGAGCAGCTCCGGGGAGGCTGCTGCCAGCACTAGCACGTAAACGCTGCTTTAAGGGATGATAGCGTTGGCCTCAGCTATCGTGAGCCCGGCTGATGGGGCTGCCTGGGGGCCACAAGCGAACGGCACCGAGAAGCCAGTAAGCGGTTTCCCCGCGAGGCGGGACGAGCGCGGGAGGAGCGATGCCTCGGGCCCCTCTCCGTCGGAGCGGCGTCGCGGAGCAGGAGCGCTGTGCTTCGCCGCGTCTCCGCAGAGTGATTGATCGTGTGTTTTCAGAGACAGCAACAAATCACCGGCTCTTGGATAAGAGCAGAGTACGTCTTATAATTAAGGTAAAACACTTGCATGTTGAAACACAGTACTTATTCCAGTCCTCTGTCTAATTTGTTGTTGTTAAAGGTAATGGACAGCTTTTCTTCAGCCATAAAAAAAAGAAAGCAAGCAGGAAAAATAAGTATCAGCAATCTCAGCATGTCTCCACGGGAGCAGAATAAGTAGGATTAATGCACAGCACGGTCCAATAAAGAAGTGCTCTTTTCGGTAAGTGAAGGAGGACAAAAAGGGAGGAGCGAAAGCGAAGCGTGGGAGGCGAGGGGCACCGAACCCCACGGGGGTGGGAGGCAGGGGAGCCGAGAGCAAGGGCCAGCCCGAGCATCCCGCCGGAGCCACCGCGGCGAGCGGAGCACAGCGGGAGCCCGAGGGACCCGGCGCTCCTGCGGCCTTTCCGCGGGGCAGCCAGTCCGCCCAGCGCCGACGCTCGTCTCGCCACCGAAAATTAAAACCTTGCAAAGGCAGGAAACCCACCCGCTGCCACGTCAGGATCCGCTCACCGCTCGGCACGCGCAGGGTTACCTAATTTCCAGGATTTATGGCCTCCCGTGCCTCCCACGTTTTCTCTGCCCTATCCTATTAATCAATAACTCATTATCGTAACTCTCTGGGAATGACTTATAAATTGTATCTTCACTTTCCATCTCGGAAACGGCACTTTTCTGTGCCAGGGCTCGCTACAAAGCCTCTGGGCCACGAAGACGCACGGAGACAGCGCGTGTCCGGCCCGGGGGTCTGCCGGGGCGGCGGAGCTGTTCCCGGGATGGGAGACGCCGGGGACGCAAGCGGGGACGCAGGGAGATGCTGGAGCGAAGGCTCCGTGCCAGGGCCACCGCAGGGTCCCGGCTCGCCAGACCTCGGCTCCCACAGCCGTGGGGCCAGCGGGCGAAACACCTCCCTAGAAACCTGCCGCCCACGTCCCAGCAGCCGCCAGGCTACGGGTTTCCACCACGGCATTTTCCAAGCAGCGAGCGCACAGCGGCGACGGAGCCACGTCAGACGTTGTGGAGCGTTATCTGCAAAATTAATATGCAATTGGCTGGGGGTGTGGATTATTATAGCAAAATTATGCAACTAAGTAGGTTGTTAACAAGTTGATTTAAAATTCATAAATGAGGAGGAAAAAGATAACAGGGCAGAGAATGGCAAGCTCAAATTAATTTAAACTGTTTGACGAGGAATCAGTGATGTAGGGAATGAGATAGGGAGGAGGATTAAAGGGAGCTCATACTTAAAATCAATCTGAAAGCGTGCCAGATACTGCTCTATTCAGACTCCATCGTTGCAAGACCTCATCACTTCTTTCATTAGCCCCAAACTCTCCAGCGTTAATTACCCGGCTCTGGGAAGGACGGCAGCTGACCTCAATCCCTGTATCCGGA
Source organism: Dromaius novaehollandiae (assembly GCF_036370855.1). Classification (NCBI taxonomy): domain Eukaryota; kingdom Metazoa; phylum Chordata; class Aves; order Casuariiformes; family Dromaiidae; genus Dromaius; species Dromaius novaehollandiae. Next base: position 7,400,590 of record NC_088124.1, on the reverse strand, counting down.
GAAGGAGCTCACATAAAACCGCCTTTCTTCCCCCTCTTGACTTGCTCGGGGTCATGACGGCCCGGCCCCTGTGCCCGAAGGGCGCCCTGGCCCGCCTGCGCGGGGAGCGGAGGAGAGAGGACGGAGGAGCAGGAGCAGACGTTGAAAGTGACGGCTGAAGATGATGGAGCGGGATGAGGACCTGCTGGGAGCCGGGAGGCTACGCGATGGCCAGGAGTGCTGGGCTTGCCGCTGCCGCGTCCGCCTGCTCCTGCTTCGGGCACCACCGGACCGTCCGTCCATCGTGCCAGAGACGCGAGGCCAACCGGCTTCCGAGCAGGTAACGTAACCCTGGAGGAACCTCGAGAAGTGAGACCAGCAGAGCCGGACCATCCCCAAAGACACCACAGTACGTGGCAGGTTACGTCCAAACGCCCGTCCAGAGAGCTAAACAGAAAATGTCACTTCTAAATAATAGGAAAAACTGTAAGGAAAGGGTGTCACTATTCAAATTTAATTGGCTCATACTTGGCTCACGTTCCCAGAGTAGCCATATTTGTGCAACAGCAGCGTTTTTATAGACTTAAATGCGAGACTGAAGAGCTGCTACTTATTTTAGGTAATCAACAGACTGCTATGTTTTCCCCCAAACTTAATTTGAAATGCAAATGCATGTATTTGCTAGCTATGCGCTAACACAACTGTATCAGCATAAGGCTCACTACAACATAGGTCAATTTAATTTATTGCAATATCTTTAAGCGCTGGCTCCCGAGGACTGGGGGACCACGGGGGGACGCAGGGATGCCCTTGGCGGGCGGGCGCTGCACGGGCCTTTGCCGCAGCAGATGCGAGAGCCGGCTACATCCCCGCCGGGCGAAGTGTGTGGGAGCGCGGGGAGGCGGACGGAGGCGCAGACCAGTACCCATGATTACAGCCCCGCGTGTTGACTCGCCCCTCTCTAACACAGACCTGCTCCCACGGCCTCCTCCAAGTGGGGAGGCATAAATAAAACCCAATTAAAAATATGCCTGCTTTGTTCATACTCCTGGTGACTTGTCAGCTTAGCAAACAGCAGAGCTTATATCCATTAATCATCTGGGCTCAATTTGTGCTGGCTGACTCATTTAGCTCTCAAGCAGGGAGGCCTGCAGTACTTGCACTGTGTGTTTAACTTTACAAATAATTTATCAAACACAACACCCAATTAAATTGCCCTTCTGTATCCATTAGCCACCATATTGATCTTCTTTTTGCTACCTTCGCCACTAGCTGCGATCCTTGGGTTTGTTTAATACCGTAAATGTTATCGCTTCTCTCCCTGATGAGTCTGAACCTCTGCTGATCCTCCTTTCGGCTGACTCCGCAGAGCTCGCTCCAGCTGGGAAGTACAGGCCCTTCTCCATCCTTTCCGGGGACGGAGCAGCAGCTGTTGGTGACGGTGCTGCTGCCAAAGGGGCAAGCGGATGCGCAGAAACGCGGCACGTCTCAGCAGCCACGTACGGGCAGCTGTGTCCCGCTGCAGGGAGCCGGGGAAGCACCGTTGGCTCCCGCTAGCGACAAGGGGGACGGCACCGAGCGCGCTGATGCGGGTGGCCGAGGGCTGAAGCTGGCGGTAGTTGCTGTCCCGTCCAGGGCCTTCGCGGTGACCTGGCATCTCAAAGCGTTTCCAAAGTCCTGGTCCAAAGCGTTTCCAAAGTCCAAACTTCAGAAGTCCTGCCGGGTATGTAAGCAGCTGGGAGGGATTACGTCACTGCTGGGTCCAGTGGCAAAAAACAAAATTAAGTGGCTTGCCCCAGGTTACCCAATGCATTAAGGAGAGACTTGAGATTAGGAGCCAGGTGTCCTCAGTCCCAGTCCCCTGAGCTAATCCCCAGCTAAAGCACCTTCTTTGGTCTTTGTTTGTGTCCACGAATCTCAATTTAATTAGCTCTATCTCTCCCCCGCACCTCGGAGACTGCTCGCTTGCCCTATTTGCAGACCTGTCCATGCTCCTTGTACAGCCGGGTGACGCAGCGGAGACCGGCCACCTCCGCAGGAGAGGCAGGGAATAAACGAATTTGTCCTCTGGACCCAGAGCCACTAAAACACTTTGTCCCTGTTCCCTGAAGAAGTTTCCATCAAAGCGGGAAAGTTTGTAACCCTGTGCAATTTCATGCCTACTTGGAAATAACACATTAAAGGAAGAAGCACATGCTGTGCCAAACTATTTGGAAGCGCTGGGTCAACAGCAAAGATAATTAGGTACTAACAGTTATTTCACACTGTCCTCTGAACTGTATTAAAGAAATGCTTTGCATCAAAACTAAATTGAGAAAGCTTTTTTTTTTTGGTACCTAAGAAGTCACAAACTGTCTTTGCAAGGTAGTTAGCTTTCTCGCAAGCCGTTACAGGGATCTGCCTCACAGCTGCAAGCGCGCACACGCGGCCTCCCGCGTCCAGCCCGGCGCAGAGAAGGAGCAGCGGGCAGACAGCCGCTTAGCCCGGTGCCGCGGGCTGGGACCGAGCTTCCCTGGCACAGACCGGCCCCAGGAGCAGAACCGCGGTGGGCAAAGAGCTCCTTGAGAGCCGGGGCTGCTGCACAGGCAGCTGCTGAAAAGCGAGACTCCGAGAAGCCAAGCAGCTGCTGTTGCTCCCAGCCCGCAGCTCCCGGAGGAGGACGGGAGCCGGGTGCCCACGGTGACAACGCGGCAGCCTCGGTGCAAGGGGTGCTTACGGACAGCTTCGGCGCCAGGCGTTTTCATTCCTGACCGGAAAGATTTAAAACCCTCACCAGGAGGGCAGGTAGGATGCAGCAAACGCTGCTCTGGTGCCTCCTCTCCGGCGAGCGGCCTTGGGGCACCGGGGAGAGCGGCTGCCGAGCTGGTGCAGAGCTCTGTGCAGTGGCTGCAGTCCCCCCCGGCCCGGCCCCACGGAGGGCTGGGCTGCAGGGCTCACGGACCCGCGGAGGGCTGGGCTGCAGGGCTCACGGACCCGCGATCCCCCGTTACAAGTGCATCTTTCCCAGAACTAACTCAACCCCACGGTTTTCTCCTTCCAGCTTTTCTCAGGCAACAGCCAGCAACTCGCAGACTCCTCGCTCCGGGTCCTGCTCCCCGTGGAGGAGCCCCGGCCACGGCCACCCCATGAACACGTGTTCGTGGCCCTCTCCCAGCCCGCAGCCAGGGCTGCTGCCAGCTCTCATCCACAAGTGTCCAAAGCAGCTAAACTGATCATTTCATTTACTCCGCTAAATTGGAGCGGTGCCAGCAGAGCACCGGCAGCAGCAAGTGCAGCCCAAGTTGTAAATGAGAGACGGGTGGGAGCCTTGGTGGTACCGCGGCAGGACGCAGGTCCCCGGGGCGCTTCAAAGGCTTCGGGGACGAGCGGGACCAGCGCTGGCACAGCCCGAAAGGCATCTGGGTCCCCCCTTTGGCGTCATTGGAAATTAGCCCAGGGCAGCAGAAACTCTTCCGACAGCTGCTCCTCCTCAGCCCGCGCTTCCCTTAGGGGCTGCCGAGGGGAGCAAGAAGTAACCCACGCGTGTCCCTGTTATTTCCACATTTATATTTCCCAATTTACAATGCCAGAGCAAGTTAACCTAATGAAAGAGTTTAGACCCGCTTCCCGCGGCCCTCCGGCAGGTTTAGCACGCGCTGGATGGTTACGGATCTTCCCTCGCCCGCGGGGCGCGCTCGGTCCCGCAGCCTGGGGCATCGGGTTTGCGGCTGGGGCCGGGCGCCCGTCTCCCTCCGGCCCCGGTCCAGCAGCGTACGAAGCCATCGCTCCCGCCGGGAAGCGGCAGAAGTCGCCAGCTCCGGAGCACGTTTCCGGGCGAGGAGGGCCGCGTCGGCCGGGCCCGCCAGCCCCGCAGGGCCAAGCATCGCCAGGGCGGTTTTCAGAATGAAAGCTGCTTTTTACAATGAAAAGTATAAGCCGAGCGCATAATGACTGCAGGGGGATAACATGTCTAATCCTCCGCAGCAAGAGGGAAGATCCGTGCTAATCCACACTCAGCCCCGGAGGAGCGCGGGGGGGATGCGGAGGGCACGGGGAGCAGCCGAGCCGCCCAGGGCTACTTCCCCGCCAACTCCAGCGCGCACAGGACGGCCGCGGTGCTGCTCCCGGCTCAGCCCCCCGCCTCTCTGCTCAGCGTTCATGGCATAGAAACCAGCTCTGCTTGCATGCAGGAGAAGCGCCCTGCACGAGCCAGATGCTTTTCCACCGCTGCCGTAGCCAAACGCCAAGTTAACTAAGTCACACGCACAGTGTTTGACTTGGCGACAAGCCGAAGGAGACCTTCGGTGCCCGGAGGATTAATGTCTAATCTCGTCCTGCACGCAGCGCGGGCGAGGAGCGCGGCAGTCAATAATGCGCTCGAGTCTGCTGCTCGGCCCCAGCCTTCCCCGCCGGTAATTAGATTGGGAAATGATGAAGTGTGGGGCCCGTGGCATTTGCATGCTGGCTGGCCAGTGCTAATCAGGAAAGAAAACACACTTTTAATTGGATTGTGCAACCAGACCTGATGCGAGGGGAAGCGACTTCTTTCTACTGAACAGCGATTTGTTCCTCGAGTGGAGGTCTGTGCCCAGTGTCACTCGGTGTCGTGCCCTTTTAGCAAACATTTTCCCGTCTCAAAGCCAGTTAGTTTCCTCCGTCCGAAGGCATCGCGGGCCGCCTTCGGTGTGCTGCTGTCAGCAGCTCAGCCTTTTTCATCGGGGAGAGCAAAGACTGCAGAAATCACTGACATTTCAGGGTTTGCACTGATGTGACTGTGCTCATCCATAAAACGAGGACACAAGACGCCTGATGTCGATGCCCAGGGAATTTTGATACAGTATAAATTTGTCCCCATTTGTCCTAGTGCAGAGCGCAGCAGAGAAGGATCAACCGCTCGCTGTCTTGGTGCTCCCTGGCCTGCGCAGACCCCGGCCCCGACCCGTGCACCGCCGCGGGAAGGATCACTCCTCCGTCTCCGAGTTTCCTGGGAAGACCAGCCTGGGAGCACCTCGCCGCGCGAGCCCGGTCTGTCTGGGGGAAGGAGTTAGAATGACAAAAGTCGACGGAAAGGGGAGTGCTGGAGAAACAGAGCATCCTTTGGCAGGTACAGACTTCTTGGTTTTCCAATGCGTAACAACAAACACTCTTGTCTTGCTAGCAGCTTCTTAATAACGAGCAACTGGTACCGTTCTTGCCTGCTCCGATATCGCTCCCTGTAAGGCTCCACTGCCTCGTGCTGCCACTGCATGTCACTGTTAGGACAGCGACAAAGATTGCGGGCAAGTTCCGCAAGTCCTGGCAGGGGACCCGGGCCACCGAGGCGAGCGCTGCCGCGGGGCCCTGCTGCTCGCGGAGCTCGTCCATCACGGCTGCGGGGGCAGCGGGGGCCGCAGGACGGAGAGGTGCAGCCGGGAGCCCGTTACAGACACCCATGAACTCCTCCGCGCTGGAGCACGCAGGTTTGGTTATCGCACCGTGCAGCAGAGCCACGGAAAGGTCCCCGACAGCAGCGCTCTCCTCTGGCCCCGAGTTTTAAAACACAGCGAACATATCACTTCGGAGCAGCTTGCACCCTGCAGAACGCAAACCCGCTCCCCTGGCTGAAGCCTCCGGTGCTTTCGTAACACGAGAGAGGGCTTTCCGGGGGAAGGCCGGCTCCGGGACTCCCCCGCTGCCGTTTCCCCCCAAAGCGGCGCTCGGGGAGCAGCTGGCGAGGAGGAGGAGGAGGAGGAGGAGGGGGGCCATGGCCACGGCAGAGCAGAGGGGCTCGGCCGAGCCCACCCAAGGCCTCGCGGCTCCACGTGGCCTCCGTTACGCAAGAATGGCTCACGTCGAGCCGGCTCGCTCCTGGTCCTCCCCGGGGTTAAGGCTGACCAAAGCCGCCTTCTTCCAGCTGAAAATAACAGGATATTTTTCCCCTCCCTCCTGTACCGTGGAGCAGAAAGGTGGGATGAGCTTGATATAAACGCCAAGGACCTGGAGTCAATTTGTTTTAATCTGCTAATATTGTGAAGGCTGAAATGTATGATTATTTTTGCATATATTACTTTGAAATGCAAATTGTAACGGCAGCTCAGATATCTGCATAATCTCTCGGGGTTAAAGGACAGAAGGTAGCTAACAACTTCAAAAATGTCTTTCCCTGCGACTCTTTGCAGTATCAGACAACGTTTAGCCCTCGTTTCCGCGACCCGGCTGATTTTGGTAAAGCCCCTGGCCCCGCAGCACTGGAACAAGGCTCGGTCCTACCGCGCAAACCCCGGCAGCCGCTCCGCGAGCCGAGGGGCCGATCCCCACCGCAGCCGTCGGGACTCGCCGCGGACGCCGAGCGCGGCGCTCCTCCCGGCACGCGCCCTGCGGGGACCCCGGTGCTGGCAACGCCCGGAGCGCTGGTAATTAGACAGCGGTGGCAATAATTAGCGGTGCACAGTCCGGGCCTGCCGCCCCAGCGCACAGAGGCGATCGATAAGCAATCCAGTCATTAGAAGTAAAGCTACTCCTGTTATCTGCTGATCGATAACTCATCAGCCTCGGACGTACCCGGCTCGCGGCACCTCTCTCGGGACGGGTCTCGCCAGCGGGGAGAAGGGAGAAGGGAGAAGGGCAGCGGCCGCCCCGGCCCCGCGCGGAGCCTTGCGCCCGCGTCCCTGGCCGTTCCAGGCCTTCGCGCTTGTCACGAGCAACCGCATCTTGGCCAACCGTTATAAAACTCCGTGCAGAACTGATCGCCTGCCCTATAAATTGAATTAGAAAGCATCTTTAAACTAGATTAACCTAAGTGAATTTCCTGAGGAAGCTACCAAGGTTTGCCTCTGGTGGAGGAAGTGAAAATGCAAATAAAAAATAAGCCAAACAGCAAAGACTGAGCCGGCGACAGCGCCTGGGAAGCTGCGCGAGGGGAGGAGGGGGCTGAGCCCACACGCAGGCGAGCTGGAACCCGCGCGGACACCCTGGGACAGCCCCGCGGGGCAGCAGCGCCTGCACCGCCCGGCCAGGAAGCGTCCAAATGGAGCTTCTCCCTCCAGAAAGCACCTTGCAAGTCCAAAACTCAGGGCCTTCCCCGGGGCCTTTTCCATCTAATACATGCTCCTGCTATTCTCCGTATTTTTGCCCAGCAGAAGTGGAGATCCATAGGACACCTTTCCCTCAGGGAATAAGTGAATCCAGCAAATTGGCAAGGCAGATATCTGAATGCTATGAAGCCTTGGTCTAGAAATGAACTCTTCACTCCGATACAAAGGGCTGAGGGCACATTAAACTGGATTTGTCTTGCTGGATAAACATCACCGTGAAAAGCCAGAGGAGATTCGGTTACATTTCTCCCCAAAGGGGCTATTCAGTTTTACTGCATCTGATACGAGACTTGTTTTCCCACAGCGAGGAAGAGCTGGCAATGACTCCTGGGACAGAGCCTTTCCCGTGGGAGAAGAGCCCGCAGCCACTAAGTTAAGAAAGGGAGGAACCTGATGTTATTCGCCTCATTTTCGAGCAGCATGGCGAGGCTGGGAGCGCGGCCAGCAGCCCGCGAGCCCCCGAGGCGCTTTGCCGGCTCCCACGTGGAGCCTGCGGTGCAGGACGGCAGCTTAACGTTGCTCCAGTCCTGCCCCATGTCTGTTATTAATACACATCTGCAAACAGCTTTTTATTATCGCACCCCTCCAACCTCGCCGTCCCCCGTGCCCTCCCGCTGCTGCTCCTCGCTGCCCCGGACGGGAACCGTGGGCAGTAATAAACAGCTGGCGAAGCAATTATACACATTAAGCTGAAAAGTATGAAGCCGAGGTCAAAACTATTTTCTTGCTATAATTACATGGAGAGCAAATTTGTTTTGCCAGGAATAAAGGCGACACAGAAGGTCGCGGCAAGTCGAGAGGAATCAGATGGCCGGACCGGCCGGCTCTGCAGTTTAATCAAGAGCAGCAAGCAAAGCCGCTGCCCTTCTGCTGCCTCGCCAGCTTTGCACAAAAGCATTTAACATCCAAGCATTGCTTTAGCGTTTAGCACAGCCCTGCACAGTGCTCCCCGCCCGGGAATTCGGGAAGCTACCTGCACCTCCCCACCACCCCAGGGCGGGAGGAGATGCTTTCCCAGCTGTCAGAAAGACTAAACTGCAAGAAGTCCTGCCCAACAAAAGCGCTTTTCCTCATTTACAGAGCTTTTTTTGCTTTCAGGTCACCTCCCATCCTCCCAAGCGAGTGGCTGAGCTGCCTGTGCCATTTGCTTGAATGGGAGCCAACACTGAAACAAGGTTGTTCAGGCTGAAATAAGGTTTATTAAGCTGTAATAGGGTTTGTTACTCTGCTAATGCACCATATAAAAAAGCTATGAAAATCACCTGCTATATATAATGATCTGCTCGTTCCCCAGCCCGAGCGTCTCAGCCGTTCCATCACTGACTGTTCCCGGCAGAGAGGACCCTCCTCCCGGGCAGCCGGGGCTGGTGTCCCCTCCCGCCGCAGGGGATCCCAAGCGCCCTGGCCCAGGAGAAGCTTTGGATCTCGCCCAGCTTGTCCCCAGCCGGGTGAAGCCCTTAGGCAGGCGGGAGAGGGCTCTGCGGCAGCTCCGCACGCCAGACGCGCCGCGGGAAGGGCTCACGGAGATGCACGGACGCTCCTGCCGGGGCTGGGGACCAGCACGGCCTCGGGCTTTGCAGTATTGGCACACTAAGTCAAGGCAGTAATTTGGATTAAGGCTCGGTACAGGAGCGGTGAGCTGCATGGACTTGGCTGGGCATTTCTTTTAACCTGCGTGGAAAGGGCATTTTATGCAGAGGAACAGAGGGGAGCGGAAGGGCCACGAGCAGGTGGCTCTGCTCCGCTGTCCTCGGCGGGACCAGTGCTTTCCACCTCCAAAAACACTGGCAGCAATGATATCGGGGTGAACTTCAGCCACCAGCACCTGAACCGATGCAATTTTTCCTGGGTATTAACAGAATCTCCTGGGGAAAAGCATGTAATTGGCTTTTGCAGCATCTCGCAGGTAGCTGGGTTGCCTTTTCCCAGAGCCCAGCTGCAAAACCAGCACTTCGGTTCCCGCGGGTCCCCGTCCAGGAGGGAGCACGAGCTGCTCCTCGCCCTCTGCCTGGGAGGCCCCTCCTGGTGCCGAGGCGTCCGTCCAGTTTTGGGCAAATAATCACTTGTCTCACACAACAAAACGACTCCCGCTTTTAAAAATCAGCTCCAGCAAGTTTTTGCTCACTTCGAATCAAAGCTTCAAGACGATTAATCACTGCCCAGCTGCTGCTGGTGCATTTAAGTGCTCGGCTTGAAACAGAGCAGGAACAGAGATTAATCTCTGGGTAACAAGGGCTTCGAAATAACGATCGCTGTCCTGCCACCCTTTGGAAAGGGTTATTCCACAACTGGATTGCCATCTCTGGTTTTTCCTCACTGTGCACTGGATTTAACATCTGGCAACATCTAACGAAACCTCAGACTAACGACGACTTCCATGCAGCATTACAGTTGAAGGGCTTTTCCCACAGCGGCTTGTCTTTCAGCAGAGGCATGTGCAACCTTTCTCGGGATCCCCAGAGCCTAACTACGGTAACCACACTCGGTAAGGAAAACTCAAATCTCCTCCTTTCCTCTTTTTTCCTTCCTTTTTTAGTTCATACACCAGGAAGGAAGCAGATGGGGATTGAAAAGAGATCGAAAATGACAAAGGAAGTCTAAGGACATTTATTTCCACTCAGAACAAATTAATTAGAGCACCTGGGGACACCTGATCAAGGTTTCTTGCCAGGGAAGGGAGCTCGAGCCCCACTCCCTCTCCCTGGCTCCAACGCGCGCCGATGCCCGGACGGAGCCGCTGGGAGAGGGAGCACCGAGGCGGGAGGTGCCAAGTCCCTGCTGGACAACGCTGAGAGCGCTTGCTCTGGTCTCCAAAACAGCCAGAGATTTTTTTTCCGGGCTACAAGTTTTTCAGCTAAGTTACACTGTAGTTTCTTATCTATTGAGAAATCTGAAAGAAAACTCAAACTCTCAAGTTGATGATCAACGCAAGTTGATGCTTTTCTGTTTCTTTTTGCTATTGTGCTTTCTATCCTTCTTCCTCCCACTTATTTTGTGTTACTGCCATGGGAAAAGGGGAGGATAAATGCCCAAGAAGAAACAAAAGTGCTAGAAAGCAAAATCTGAAGCCGGGGATCTGCAGGAGCTGGGGGAAGCAGGACACCGCTCCGCCCGGGGCAGCAGCGATGGACCCGTAGCCATCCTGCCTCGCGCCCCGTCTCCTGCTCCCTGCAACTGCCAGAGGAAAGGATGGAAAACAACGTTTCTTGACCCACATTGTGCTCGCATGGGGTTTTAACGCTGACACAAAGGTGCATAATCACCTCGCACTTATCCAGGTAAAGGACAGCATAATAAGCCGTTTCCATTTGCCATCTCCTGATCCCACTGAAAACATCCCAGTGCGAGACAGCAAAATGCTGTGTTTAAACCCTGTAATGACTTCTGGCATCATTCCTAATTTAAGTCTAGGGGGTGAGTATGTACTTACAGGGAAAAGAATGCTTTTTATGACCCTATCTCTACATCAGCTTTCAAAGAGACAATTTGGCCCCTATAGTATTTGCCTATTTACTTAGATGGGCATACTTGTTACTTCACTGCTATCACCTTCCATTCTGCAAGGGTTTCCCCCCTCCTTTTTTCCCCCCCCTCCTGCTAGCTTCAGAAATTGCTTCCATTCCTCCGGTTGCTGTGGGTGGGTAACTAGTGGATGCACATTTATGGCCTGATGTTAAGTGCTTGAAAAGCCCATTCAAATCCACCACGTAGGGCAAAGATGGCATGGAGCAGCGTGCAGAATCGCGAGCCTCCCACCCGCAGCACATCTGCCGCTGGAACCGGCGCGGTGCCTCGCTGCAGAGCCCGGGCAGCTCCTCCAGCCAGGACACAACTAGCTGAGACGCAGCACAAGCGCCTTTTCTAAATTAAATATATGTAAAATCTGCAATTACCATATTATTCTCAGCAGAGAATGCTTTTATTTCCTACTTGTTCCCATTCAGTGGTCCCTAGCATCACCGCTGCTGCTCAGAGCTGATGTCAGCAGCAAGGAGCCCAAAATACCTCTATTATTCTGCATTAAGGTGACTTTTTCACATGCCTCCATTTTCATGTGCTCTTTTCCTCTCCAGCTTCTCAGTCACATTGTTCAAGACACATAAGTGCGTATGGAAGTGGTTTATCCCTCTCTGCCCCATTTTCCCCATCAGGAGCACATGGGTGTTTGGCAGCCCCCGCCAGCCCTGCCTGGGAGAGCCCCTCGCAAGCAGTGCCCTGGAGAAGGTCTGCTGGAGGACACCTTCATTAGCAACTTATTCACGCCGTAATTAGAAAAGGCAGAGCAAACCACGTGCTGCTGCTTGATGCATTAGCATCCCTGGGCCTGTGAAACAACAGTCACAAGAACACACACGGCTCTCGCTGCTGGGGGATCCCCGGAGACATTTTTCAGGCATCAGCTGAATAACATCACGGTTTGGGAGGAGCCCGGTCTCTGCCCTGTTTGGGAAGAGCTCCCTTCTGCCCGGCCCCAGCCTCGAGCACGAGGGACACGCAGCAGTTTCAGTCCTCACATTCAGAGGCCAAAATGGCACCGGCACCAAGTGGCACACATTTATCAATCCATCTGTTTCCCATCTACATATCCCATCTCCAATCCATCATTCCTGGATGGAAAGTCATTGCCGAACCTCCTCTTGCAGGGATGCCTCCGGGAGCCGGCGCACCACACTGCCCGGGAGGACGTCGGCAAAGGGAGGTGCTTTCACCCAGGAGATGGAGGTGCAGAAAACCGACGTCTGCCTCGCGTTTCCCCCGCTGCCCTGATCTAGTCTAAAGGAAGCAGCCATACTAACAGCACTTTTTATTAGAAGCGTAGCAACACCTTCAAGTTCCTGTGAGGTTAACTGCTCTATGATTTTCAGCACCACAAAGACATAAAACATACTACAATTCCTGTGTGAATTTGCAGACAGACAAACCCCAGAAAATCCTGCTGAATTAAAAACCAACCCAACCCAAAGCTGCTGTTTTTCTGCAGTAACAACAGCGTTGCAAGGCACCATGAGGCCACAATCAGTGCAGGAGTGCATTAGATCTAACTGCTCTCCAGAGGAGCTGCATTTTTCTCCAGGGGAAAGCAGGGCACGTGCACAGCACTGAGGATGCTCAGCATACCAGCTTGTTTTGTTCTCTGTATTTTTGGACCAGAGAGGCCTGCGGTGCAGCTCCACGCTGTGCAATGGCTGTAAGAGGCAGCGGCGCCCCACAAACATGATGTGGGTTTGTGACTTGTGCTGCTTCCTGGCACAGGCGTGCCATGGCAATTCCTGGGGCTGCAGCCCACCATCCAGGGACAGAAGAAAAAAGAAAAAAAGCAGGAACAATGGGTTTGCATGGAGCTCTTGGAAGCCAGCTGTGCAGCCCAACAGGCTGGGGCAGGCAAAGCCGCTGCAAATTTGGACATTAGAGATTTATCTACTCCATGCAGCCCTTGTAGGTGGATGTAGGGAGAAAGATGACACAGCCAAAACAAGCCAGAAACCATGGGGATGGCAAAAAGGTGGGGGGAATTTAGGGACTTGGCTGCACTTCCACTGACATGAGCGTTTCCTCTTTCCTTGTTGAAAGCTGTTCCAACAGATAAATACCCTGAAGCTACTGGGTTATTTTTTTCCTTTCTATTCAGTCAAAACACCCTTTGGGCTTCACATTGTCTAAGTCTAGACTTGCCCATTTTCCCTGATATTGAACCTACTAACAGATCTGGCACAGCTTTCACTCTGCCTGTGTGTTTGCAAAGGAAAAATCATGATAGACTTTCAAATCCCTTAACTTCTGTAGCCTCTGCTGCTCAATAGCAATGTAGATATGGAAAGCATAAGGGAATCACAGATATGGCAGAATGATTTCTTCAAAAAGATATAATTTGGAAACAGCTTTCTATTTCCACTTTATTGGTTATTTTTAGTTGAGCAGCTGTTCTTGATATAAAACCTGCTTTTTTCATTCCTAAAGAAAAAAATTCCTTATTCTAGTGGCTATAGAATTCAACTTTAGAGGTCACTTATTGTTTCCAAGTTCAACACACTCTGGAAAGAATCTATATTCTTCTCATATGGTTCCTGGGCATGAAAGCAATCTCTAAATACTCGGAGGATAAAATGAGGTCAAACCTGCAATTCCACGAGGCTGCTGCCTGGCAAAGCCAGCGCTCTGACCTGCCACTTTGTTTCCGTCAAGGCAGTTTAGAAAACAGCACTGGGAAATTATTCCACGATAAATAGAAACCTACAAGCACAGATGACTGCAGCCCTGAGTTTTCTGTCTAGATATTCCCCTAAGAAGCAGCTGTGAATTTCAATTGGCTGGACTAAGTTTATACTTGAATGAAGAGCCATTACACATACAAAAATATCACAATTGTATCATTTGCAAAAAAAATCTCTTGTGCGTAAACTTTCCAACAGTACAGGACTTGAGCAGAACAACAAACCAAAAAACCTAAAAGCCTTTCCTTTGCACGTGGATTAAGACAGATACTCAATACTAGGAAGCAACATCCACTGCTTCACAGCTACTGCAGAATGAGTTTTCCCCCCTTTCCTTACGCCTGCAAGACTCGGCAGGAGCTGAAGAAGCTCTGCGAACGTTTGCACAGAAGCAGCCGTGGCTCAGGTGCTCGGGGGTGGAAAGCCAGCAGCTTCCCAGCCAGCTCGGCGGCACTGCTCCCAACCAGGCCTGGCTCAGCAACGCTCAAGATGTCTTGGAGGATTTTGGTGCAAGTCTTGCCCTTGTTCGTGTGGGGACTCAGTGAGCAGGTAGCAGAATGGCTCATGGCGTTTCCAGTCGGGAACAGCCAACACCTGGCACTTCCGAGGCAGACATTGCCCAGGAGCTGCTCTCGAGTTTAAGTAATCAGTGACTAATTTCACTGTTGAGAGGTTTGGTTGAGAGCTTAGAGGGAAAAAGATGAAACAGTAAATAGCTGCTAGGAGCTGGGTGCAGAACTGGGAGGCTCTGGTTTCATGGGGAGGTTTGCTCTTTGCTGTGGGACCCCTCGGAGGTGGCCTCCTCCCCAGCACGCGAGGCTGTGCCGAAAACTTCAGTAATCATGCGCTGGAGCTCTGTTCCGAGGCTCACGTCAGTGTGCAGGTTCCAGGTCCTGCCTCCCTGGCCGTGCTGCCCAACGCGCGCCGCAGGAGCCGAGCACCCGCGGCCTGGAGGGCGCAGCCCTTCAAGAGAGCACTAATTGCCCCATCAAGGCATTTAGCTTTCTTCCCTGTGCAGTTCATCTCCAAAGCCTCCACTGTGTCTGGGCTAAGCAGAAGAGCTAATTACACTACACATTTCCAAGGTGGGTATTACAATGTCTTCCCTGCTGCAGCTGGAGCCAAGGGAATGTACAAAAGCATTAATACTCCATTCTGGAGAAAATAAAGCATTTTAAACCCTCCCCCCCAAACATAGTTAAAAATTTCACACAATTCAGCATTTGCAGAAGTTGCAGTTAGCTCAGCCAGTGCTGTGTCTCCTAAAATAACCAGTTCCTTTCTTTTCATCAGCTTGTTATAACACTGCAGAGGTTGTTAGACATTTTCTCACCATCAGATTGGTTAGATTCAAATTGTGCAACAGAGAATTTAAAAACAGTTTTTCTTTAACCCATCTCACAAACATGTTCCTTTCCTCTTGCTTTCTTCCAGCCACCTAGATCTGAACTAGCCAGAAACACCATAAAAGCCTCTTTTGTCACAGCACTCTGCTGACTCTAGTCTTGGCCCAGTCAAGTAGGCTGAACTTCTCCAGGTCTTGGAAGAGCTCAGGAGCATTTCAAGTGCGGGATAAGGCTGCTAGCAGTCGTCCGATCCGAAGGGGCTTGCCTGCACGGAATTACAACATACCTGATCAATACGCTGCCTCGTGAGCGCACAGCACCTGGGAGAGGAAGGCACCCTTGAGAAGGTGGTTTTTCCGTATGAGATTAGCATTGTACCAGCAGAGGATATGCCCATTTCAGCATATGCCACATTTTGAAATTATATCAGAGTATCTGGTTCATGTAATCAAAGATAAGTAACTTGATCCAGGTACAGTGCTTGGAATAGCAATTCCGGCCATTATCTGTAAGCTACAAGCCACAAAAGCAGCACAGGTTTTAGTATGAAGATTTCCTACCAGCTTTGCCACTGCTGGATCAGACAAGTGACAAGGAAGGAGTACGCTGCTGCCCTCCCGCAGCGCGGCTTTCCCCGCAGCCTCAGGCGTTCGTAAGGGCTGGAGAAGGGATGCTCGGCAGCCGCCTTTTGCTGCGTTTTCCCGATGGGACAAGTCCGGATCCTCTTTGGATTACACAGGTGCAAACCCGCACATCCGCGCCTGCAAGGCACCACGCCGCACCGCCTCCTTGCACGGATGGGGCACACGCTCACTTCCCCCCCTTTCCCGATCCCCCCCACACCTTCCCTTCTTGCACGTCCACTGCGATTAGCTCATGCCAGAAAACCACAGCCCGAAACTGCCAGGAAAAGCTGGGCACTGACCCTGCAAGCCGCCCACATCTACCTGCACGCTCACCCCAGCACTCCTTCACGAGGCAGAGGGAAAGCACACATATAACACCAGCACATCCGACTCAGTCTCCAGGAAACATCCAGCATCCACAGAAATACTTGCAAACACATTCCTGCTTAAGTTGTCTCCTTTTGGCGCACAGCGCCTCAAGCCACTTACAAAGTTAAACTGATACGTGAGCTAAAACCTTCTATATGTGTGGGCACATATATATATTTGTGTATACACACACAATCTTATATTCTGAGTGTATATTATATTTCATGTCAGCAATTTTATATAGAAAAATATTGCACAAATAAAGAGTCATTGCTCTGACTGTAAAAGTGCAGGTTTCTTTGGGTGAAAAACATTACCTGTTTAACTGTGCATAGCAACACTACAAATCCATCTAGAACATGAGGCAACTTTATTGCATTGCAATTTGCAGGGGAATTCAGGCAGCATTCGGTTAGCTGGATTGCAACGCAGCTGGCACTCTGCACTGGAGACAGCGGAAGGTAGGCAGGGACTGACCACAACCTCATTGCCTCCAGAGCAGATACCCTCACCCTTGCAAAAAGGGTTATAAAAACTTTAATTGCCACAAAAACCTGGGTCCTATCCTCAGGTGGACAAATGCATCTGTATTATCATGCCCTTAGAGCCTTGTTGAGCCATTGGTCCTAGACAAATACTGTCTGCTTGAAAGAAAAAAATACATCCCCAAAACAGAAAACCTACAAACACCCATCTTGCTGTTCATAGGAAATGCCAATCTTTTTGTAGTCTAACCCCAAGTTCTGACCAACAGTAAAAAAAGTTTCTTTTTTTTTTTTTTTAAAGCCTAAGCAACTCTGTACACAGAGCTCACTGAAGTAAGAAATCCCACACTGCAACTTTAAGATCTCCATAGTTAATACACAAGTGATTGATTGACCTCAAAACTTTGTGGCAGGAAATCTATTCACGTGTCAATCAACGCAGAAGAGCTGCCATTTAGAGGGGACTAAGACAGATGGCACCGGCAAATTGTGCTGCAGCAAAATGAAGCTAGGAATGTAACGCCAATTTTTCACTTTAATCTACACCAAAATGTCACTGTGTTCATTTACAGTACTCATGTATATTGCCACATACCATATGTAAAGTGACTGTCTGCAGGCTGAGGGGAAGCGTAAAAATTTGGTAACAAATGACATCAGGAGATGTAAACAGAATATGAAATTGCCTCACCCTAGGATTAGACTGAAGGCCGGACCCAACGCGCACGCAGTGTGAACGGGCCACGCAGGGACGGGCGAAAGCCCCCGCAGGAGCGAGCCCCCCGCACTCCCGCGAGCTGCTCCCGGCACCGCTTCCCCGGCACCCCGGGTTCAGCCCGCGGCCAGCGCACGGGGCCGCCCGGGTCCAGGTCCCGACGCTACGCGGACAGCCGGCACGGCGGGCTCGGGGGGCTGGCGGCGGGCTGATGGCGTGCAACCAGCGGCCGCGGGGGCCCGGGCAGGAAGAGCACCACCATCGCTCCCAGCTTCAGCCTTTGCCTTGCCAAAATACTTCGCTTTCATAAACTTTGCTCCTGTCTGTGCAATTTTTAGGAGAGCAGTGCATTGCTTTGATAAATTGACCCATCTGCGTGAGCAAGCACTCCATCGCATTTCCCAGCTATAAAGTAGAGATCTCAAGACCTTGCTACCTGACGGACGGAGCCGAGCACCGGCCTCTCCAGCTGGCTGGCGGCCCCGTCCCCGCCGAGCCGTCCCTGTCCCCGTCCCGCTGCCAGGGGCTCCTGCCACTTAACCCGAGAGCCCGCAGCAGAAGCGTGATCCGAGGCAGAGAGAAAGCATAATTAAAACATGTTGGTTCACCACGGTTTGACACATGCTTTACTATTACAGACTATAGCCTTGCCTGACATGTGCACTTGAAATATATAAGCCAGGAAAAAATCAGCACAGAAGTCGACAATAGCGTTATGGAAAGTTACTGCATGGGTCTAGAACAGCAGGAAGTTGCTTCCAAAGTGATACTTGGATTTTATTTCATTTTTAAAACCCAACACTATCCCATGAAAGCAAGAGCTGCTTTGGACACATGGGCAAGTCCAAACGCAGGTGTTCACTAAAATGCTTTGCTGCATTTCCAGGGGTCACAGCCATGGAACCCTCCATCACAGAGCACGGGGAGCCCCGCTCTGCCGCCCCTCCAGCCGTGGGGCAGAAGAGGTGCAAACACACCAGCCTGTGCACAAATAAACCCTATTTTTCATTATTATAAAGTAATTCCTTATTTCTCATCTGGAAAGGAAAAAAGCTTAAATGAAAGCAATCTGCAATAATTTCTCTTGATTTAGTGGCGTTCCAGCTCAGTTTGCTTATACTGACTCAATGTTTCCTAATTTACACCCAGGACATCTGTAATTTCAGGTTTATTTGCAACTGTTAAGAATTTAATACACCAGCTTGAACATTTTTGCAGAAATATTCTGAGTGCTATTTCCATTATAATTAGTGCTGCAAAACAATTATTTCTGTCAGCTCCACTTTTAATATTTTATAATCAATAGCTACATAAAGCTCCCATTCTGATAACGCAGGCAGGGGCCCTCTGCCAGTGAAAGGAGGTTGCAAATTCTTCTGAAACCCAAGTGCAATTAGTATTTTCTTTTAATCTCTCTGTCCAGAAGATTTCTGTCAGCAATATTATAGTTTTTAGAGGAAAAAGAATAACCAAAGTCTGCTTGTGCTGCTACCCCTGCTCTCCCCACGGCAGCTGATCCCGCTGGAGCAGTTTGGTGCACGGACCCTCCAGCAGCCCCAAGGGAAGGGAGGACGGACGGACGGACAGGGGTGGTTCGGGCAGCTCTGGGGCACCTGCCTACGCGGTGCCGGGACCCCCGGGCCTTGTCCCTGCCGCACGCAGGAGCCGACCACCGGCTGCTTTGCAGTAACCACCAGAGGAGATGCATCCCCCTCTCGCTGGGAAACCACTTCAGATTTTTCTATTTCTGTTCTTTATGGAATTTGGTAAAGGGTCCCTGTCACTACCTAAATGAAATCAAAATCCTTCTTCTAATCGATCAGCCACATAGAGGAATGCCCGTATCTGATCTGCCATTAATTAGGGAGACAATTATCTTATGAATCCACAGACCAACATTCCCGTGATTAGTGGGAGATCATTATCTACTCCGACAGGACTCCTCGCTGCATTAACAGCGACGTACCCAGCGCGGTGGCAGCTGTAACCCTCGCACGCTAACGGGAGCGGCAGCACGCTGCAGTGACTGTCCCCTGCGCCTCGGCAGACCTGCGGGCATTTGGCAGCTCGTCCAAGTTCACCCAGCAGCACGCGACCCTGGGACCCCGAAGCGGGACGCTGGCGGTGGCCCGCAACCCGGCCGAGGACAGTTTGTGCTGCAGCTGCCAGGCCTCCTCCAAACCCCGTAATGGGTTATAACGCGGCCCCCAGCCCCAGGAGCCGGAGCCGAAGCAGCGGGAGCGAGGAGGACGCGGCTGCGATGAACACAAGCGTTGGGCGGAGGACCAGGCGGCCGAGCCAGCCCAGCAGCAGCACGCCAGAGCCAGCCCGGGTGGCAGCAGCAGCAAAAGCTGCAATTACCGCCTGCGACAAGGCAAACGTGACAAACAGGATAATCAATGCTGTAAAACTGTCACAATTACACATCCTTTCTTAGTAAATAAGAGACAGACAAACAAACAGGACATAAATACAACGCGTTAAGCAGCGGAGGAGCCTGGTGCAAACGCAGAGCTTTCCCCTTGCAGCCAGACAGACCGACAGCCTGGGGAGGGTGCTGCGCCCGGCCCCAGCGCATCCCTGCTCGCGGGCATGCCAGGACGCGCCCCGTCCGCCCTTCTCTGCCCCACGGCAATTCTCCTTTCTGCCAGGGAGATGCTTCCCACAACAGTCAACTTTGCCTGGTCCCTTTGGGGGGATTTTCACCCTGTAGCCCTAAAGCAACCCAGTTTGTCCTCCCTGGCTGAGGATCTATTAAAGAAAATACGCGAGCATTTCAGGGAGAGAGGCCCTTGGTGACGGGTAATGAGATAAATAGGAAATACAGGGAGGCAATGGCACTCAGTGGGCACCGAGGTCAGCAGAGCTGTTGCAATTCACAGCTGAGGTCGATCCCAACATGACGCCCCAACAACGCATATAATTACAATACCCGCCTCTAAGGATTAAAGTGTATTGTTTAGGAAATAATTATAGCACAAAACAAAGAGTTCCTTCTTGCACTGTCCAATAGCTTCCAGCAGGTAACCGCAGTCCATCCAGCAACGCTTCCTTCCCTCCCCGCCTCTCCCAAGCTTATGTTGGCATCTTAATGGTTTAAATTAAGTAAAGACAGAAACATCTATACACAAGAAGATAGAGACATTCGTTGCCAGCGGGCTTTGGTAAACCTTCATTAGCTTATGGCATCTAACATCCAAATCTGGAATTTCTGCCCACATGGCTGGTTTGAAGTCCAGGAACCACAGCAATGGGCTGCCAGGAGCCAGAGCCGCGTGCTCCCGCGTGCGCGTGTCCGAATCCCTGTCGGCAGCACACGTCACGCGGATGTGCGACGGCAGTCACATTCACGTGCTTCTGCAATGATTTTTTTTTTTGAGACTTTTCCCACTTATCTTAAATATTTGCACATACAAGCAGAAATCCACAAGAATTTGCTAGACTTTCTCCTCATGAAACTCACTCAGTATTTAGTGACAAAAAAATCCCACATGGAACAAACAGCTTTAGTCATAGAGCAAGCATCTGGAAGAAATGGGAGTTATTTCAGCGGGTAATATCCTGAGAATCCCAAGTTATTACCCAATAATCCTGAGCCTCATTGGACAAGGTATTTGCAGCTGGCACTATGAAACACCTGCGACGCCGGGAAAGGAAAGGAGAAAGAGCCACGATGAACTAGAAGTCTGGAAATATTCTAGTTCCTAGCACGATATTTCAAATGCTTGCATTTAAATTATATTTGGAGTGAGGTGGTGCGGAATATTTATGACCGATTATGTGCTTCTGCTACCTCGGCTGGTGTTTACGGGAGGCTGCTTAAAATTCGAGGCTCATGCCGCCGTTTCGGAGCTGCTGCTCCCAGGGCAGCGCCCATCTGAGCACAAGCTCCTGAGCAAAATAAACTTCTTAAGTGGAATCTATTCATTTGCTTCAAACCAAACCTCTTCTGAAGATTCTTACGACCTGAAATAGAGATTTGTAGCAATTTGTATGCAGATGTGTTTATTTAATCTGAAGTTATTTATGCAACTGCATTGTAATAAGATGAGAAACGAGAGATAATTTTCACAGAGGTTCTGTTATCTTCTTTAGCAACAAAACACTTCCAATTTCCTTTGTCAGGGGCTCAGGTCTGCCTTTCTAAACAGCAGTGAATACACCACATAAAAAATAACCACTCAAGGAGGTCAGGCACTTGTTTGGGGGTTGTGTTTTATAAAGTCCTCTGCGCATAAATACAGAGGCAGGAGGGACTGTACGTGCTTGTGAGACCTGGGATCACCAGGATCTGAGTTCTCATGATCTCCACCCGGGGAGGGGGCATTTTTCATGCAGAGCCTGATGGCCAGGCCACAACACTTCCGAGAGGATGCTGCAAGGAAATGCGCTATTAAGATGCAGCAAGATCAAGAATAGTAGATTTGTGGCATAATGAAGGTTTGTTCTGACTTCTGAAGGACTATCATAGGACTCTTTGCTATTTTATCTATTTCAACATACAGCTCATTCATTATTTAACACAAAGTAATCAGGTTGAAAACCCCCTTTTTCACAGGATGGTGCAGCAATGGATGCAGAGAGTCAGGGATCTTTCATTAGATTTCCAATCATACAAGATAAAAATCAAGCGTTTCACAAGAAATTAGTAGCTGTCTGCCTTTGGAAGCAAGTACCTCTATAAAACGACACTGACAGATGGAACAAAAATTAAAATAGAATTTTCCTTTTCAGACGAATATGTGAATTTTTGACAACAAATGCCAACTCATCTTCTAAGCTCAGTGATATCCATGGCCCGTAACCCATCCAAACCTGAGCGGGATTTGCTACAGCAGGTATGCGAGAGCTCATTAACAACGTGAGCATCTCCTTACGCCGCAGACCACCAGAAAGGGAACCGAAGGGACCATGACTGAGCCTCTGGCAGGGCCACCACCTCCCCAGGGCAGGGCTGAGCCCCCTTCCTCGTGGAGGCCACCAAGCCAGCAACAACAATTTCCCTCTTCCACGCTATAAGCCAAAAGGGAGCAAAAGCCACAGAGAGGTTCGCAGCTCCCAAGCCCGGCTGGCGATGCTCTCCCAGCACAAGCTGCCCTCCGCCAAGGCTCTCGCCCCAGGGCAGTCGCACCTGCCCATGCAGCACCATCGCTAGTCTCACTTTGCTTTGCTTGCAACCATCCACGCAAAAGTTTCGAGCGCAATAAAAACACATCACTTCGCACACCACTTTTCCCAGAAGACAGCTTCGAAGCAGCCCAACCTGAAGGCAGCAGGACCCTCCACCCACAGGCTGGGCGGCCAGGGCTGCCCTCACCCTGGTCGCAGGACACAGCCACCCCGCTCGGCGGAGCGGCCCAGCCAGGAGCAGAGCACCTCCAGTTCATCTCCAGCTCTGATATTCTTTCAGGAGCGATTGTATATGTTTAATGATTTATCATTTGGTCTTTAGCCACTGCAGCCATTGCCTGAAACCCCCAAACACCACCAGAAAGCATTCCAGAAAGAGAATTTTGTCTATTAGGTTTCTGATCAGATGGTCTTGAGAAGCTATTGGGTAAAACTAAAGAGAACCAGAGAAAAAATAAATGAAAAATGGGAGAGATGTAATGGAAGAAAAGCAGAGATAAAAACACTGTCTGGAGAGAAGGGTGAAGAAATATGCCCCATGAAATAAATTGAGAAACATGAGAAGACGATGAGATCTCATTTATCTCCCATGCATTTCTCTCTCTGTGATTGAGCAATAACAGAGCAATAAAAGGAAAAGGACAGCTCTGAAATCTTCTCTCTTGTTCAGGATTCATAAGAACATCCAGCATAGAGCAAGCTTTTAGCACAGCTATGATTTTTTTTTTTAAGGCTTTCCTTATAAAGTGATACTTGGCATCATCAAATCTGCATCATCTTTAGAAGTTGCTCATGCCAAATTTAGGTGGCTGAGTTGGTATTTCACTAGGCAATTGAGCATTTAATTTGGGCAGCAGGTGCAATCAGACAGAATCACTCCTTTTGCACACTGTAGTAGAAAACAACTTAATCTGAGAAAACATTTCATGAAACAAGACTGTGGCCTCAAATCCTCAAGATTACAGGCATCTTCACAACCTGTACAAGCATTCACATACAAATAAATCACTTACTTGAGCACTGTGGATTACAACCGTTTCCCATCCGACCCCAGCAGCCCGAAGAGCGCAGCTATCTCCAGGAACGCTGCTCTACCAGACTGTGCCTCTAAGGAAAGGCAGAGCTCGCCTCCCCCGAGCAGTTATACTCTGCCTAACGAAGCTCCCACTTCCACCTGCCCCTAATTGCAGCTGCTGCTCCCCCCGCCTTGCAGCTGCACCAGCACAGGGTGACCAGGGCCAGCCCTCTGCCTGCCCAAGCGCTGCTCCACGCCGCTTCGGCCCGGGCTGGTTAGCCGAACGGGGCTGACCGCCCCTCGTCTGCGAGCAACGCTCTCCGAGAGCGGGAGCCGCTTTTCCGAGGGGTGTTGCTGAAGCTGCAGCAGCAATTACCTTAGCAAGGGGCGAAGCCATGCGCCCGCTCGGCCCTGCCTGCTAGGACGGCTCTGGGGTATCAGCAACGTCCAGCTTAGTGCGACGGAACCCAGCAGAAGCCCGAAGATGCAGCACAGTTAAGCAAGTTTGCAAAGGGGAAATGTAGCATGGTTCCACGGATGTCTTACGAAATGTGATAGAGATTTCTGTGGGCCATGGGCCAACAGGAGGGAGAAGCGTCTGCTCGTTAGACAAGCCCTGGAGGCTGCTGCAGCCGAGCAGTGCAAACAGCAGTGCGCAGAGCTTCATTTCGTGTCGCGGTTTTGGGGACCGTATGCATCTGAACTGGTGAACGTTTCCTCAGAGCCCACGAGGAAACGAGGGCTTTAGTGAATGAGGTCTCTGCCGGTGGTGACGGGCCCTGCGAGGTACTCGGGTGAGACCAACACGCAGCCAGGCAGAACCCGCTTTGCCCAGACAGGCATGGGGGGTGCAAGGAGCGTTTCCACCGCCGTGGATGAGGTCCTGCGGCACACGCAGCATCAACGCGCTGCTGCCCGCCCTTGTGCAGCACCCAGGGCTCAGCCTTTAGCGACTCCCAAGGCTTACTGTAGTCACTAAATGGAAGGAGATCTGCCAAAATTATAATTCAGTGTGGTTGCTCCTGGTAACTAATGCTGTCTGGCTGATGATTAATTATTACAATTTCCCAATCTCCTTTTGAGGAGAAAACAGAGTTTCTCTGAAGACAGAACTTCGTAGGCCAGCCATGGACACACGCCTCGCGCCCTGTGCCTCTGAAATAACACAGCATTTGCAGCACTACCCTGCGTGGTGCTCGGCGTGTTAGCGGTGGGTGATCAGACCAGCAGGTAAAATTAGACGGATGTTTTCAGGCCAGAGAATACTTCCAGCCTCCCGAGCCGAGTGTTTTTCCGGCAGAAGTCGCAGCTCCCATTCTGATCTCTCCCAGACGCTCTCCAAAGGAGCCAGAAAGGGCCAGGCTGGCAGCTCCGCGCTGACCGGCCGTGAAAACCTGATCTTCCCTCGCTTCGCCTTAGTCTTCGCTGCCGCCGCCGTGGCCCGGGAAGCTCCGGTCGCGGTCGTGCTCCCGCAGCGCGAGCGGCAGCGCACGGACAGCACGGCGGACGGCACCGATTGCGGGGGACAACAAATGCCAGCGGTTCCGTGCCGCCCGTCCCGGCAAAGAGCGCGGGGATGGTTATTCCTCTGTTTGCCCAGCAAGGGAAACGCCTTGAGCCTGTGGCTGCAATAGGGATCATCGTGCTGGGGCTCAGCACCTGCTAATCCCCACGGTGCCATCAAGCCTCTTCTTTTGTAGCTAATAATCAGTATTAATTCTTTAAAGTCTCTTGCTTTCCTCTATTCCTCTCTTAGTCCAATAAATGTCACAAAATCATGTCTTAGTCTGAGATGACAGGCCGTAGAGTCCAATTTGATTCCCCTCTGTACGCACTGCTGATGTCCCTTGGGAGACAGAGTAATTTTGGCCACATATTTTTAGAAAATGACATTGCTATAAATGCCAACAAAATTGAGGGAGAGGAGGAGTTAAAAAAAATGAAAAAACCTTTCCAACTGTCACTGGCATAACATCGAGGCGAGTGCAAATGCCTGGGCTTCTGCTCTGCCCTTTCCACCAGTTAGTCATAGGAATATTGCGGTGCGAGCAAAGCACGTTGCAAGGAAAAAGCTCTCCCGCCGTCACACTGAGGTGGCTGCAGCAGCTGTCTTTCCCCTCAGGTCTCTCCTGAGCCCTCGGCCACCCGCAGCGACGCTCCATGTTCCTCTGCAGCTTCGGGCTGGATGAGGGAGCGAGACCTGGAAAGGGCTCCAGGATCGGAGGCGACTTCGTCTTCAGATGCGCAAGGTTCAGGCTCCGAGTAAGCACTGGAAGTCCTAGATATGGGCCCAAACTTTTAACCCTGAAAAGTCTGAGACATCTCTGCGTTCGCTGCCCAGCGCTGACCCGGCGCTGCTGGCAGGAGGTGGCTGGTCTCAGCGCTGGGTGCCACCACCTCGGGGTAAGAGCAGAGGAATCACCCGCAAGGCTGAGACGTTTCCGTGCCTCTGACCCACCTGGTCACGCCGGCTCCTCAAAAGCCCCGAACCTCGTGAATCTCCGACCCGCGCCGTGCACCCCGGGGCGAGCAGGTCCTGGGCACGGCGAGGTCCTTCCCAGGATCTGCCAAGGCGTAATCCTACCTGCTGGGGCTTCCCCGCTACTTCAGAGTCACCTCTGCAGTTCCCAGGAACAGAGCTGCTTTGAATTCTTTTATGAGTTAGGAAATCGTAACCCTGCTCGGCAATGACATAAACTTACTCAAAGTGCATTGCCATTAGCAGGCTAGTTGTCTGCCGCCCCGGTCCGAGGAACGACCGCGTGCGATGGTTGTCTTTAACTACGGCCCGGCATGCAGAGAAGCCCAGCACAGACAAGATTTAATTTTAACTCTCGAACAGATGAACCCTACAGGACCAATGTCTCTCTCTACTTGCCTCAGGCCACACAGCCCTGAATATGCAATTCAAATAAAGTATTTTAAACTGGAGGCTGTGGCCGAGCAGTGAACAGATGAGAACTTCAGGATGGTGGCTTTTGGAGATGGATGCTAAAAACGCCTGGGAGTTTAGGCTGGTTTTTCTTTTTTTAAGCATTGATAGCTTTTGTAATGACTATGCATAGACTTTATTTTTAGGACAACCTGTCTGAAGACTCAGTGTTAACAGTATAAAACCTCTGTATTTGCTTTTCATTAAATTTTTTTATTTGCATTTGGCTAGTATGAAAATGCTCTGCTGTAAACAAGAGCAGCAGCAGCCAAAGGCTTGCTTGGAGGCTTATCCAGGTCACCTGCACTCTGAGCTGTAAGGCAATCAGTTCTGCAATCATGCGCTTTGGCTCCCTCCAAAAATGCTATTAAAGTATTTTCTATCTCCTCTTCCCAAGAGATAGTCATCTTTTGGATTTTTGCTTGGGAACTTAGGTTGCAAACGAGAAACAATATAATCCTGTAAGCGAACTAGAACAGACGTAAATGCTGACACGCATGACAACACGATAGTCATGTGGCGCAGAAAGAGGTAACTCCTTCTGAAGGGAAAATACGAGCTAATCCCAACTTTCTGTTCCCCTTGACCCGTGACGGTTTCTGTGTCTACCAGTGTTTTGGGGTTGCAGTTAGATGGAGATATGCTTTAGGAAATAGTAACATGCTGGTGAAAGTCTGGAGAACCATAAATATATGCTTTTGGTTTAACACCAGTCTCAGCATTATTTGCCTTCCACAGCAGATTTTGACCTGTCAAGCTTGACTTTATTTGCAAACATATCCCTCACCCGTTCTTCCCCTTAAAGGGCTTGATTCCTCAACGGTGATAACCTACGGGGGGAAATAACTCCATCGTGGCATGATTGCAGAGCTAAGTGTAATCAACAATGTCACCAGAAGAGATAAACTCTACAGGTATGAGTGATACTGCATGAATTTTTTGAAAAAGCAGGTGCTGAGTGACCTTATTTGCTTCTTTGGCAATCACTGGGCTTTGCTTGTCGCTGAATCACCTTATTCCATTTTTATTTTCTGTTTGCAGCTCTAATCCCAGGCCTCTACTGATCCGAAATTTCAAGCTTGGGCCACTGTGTGTCTGTTAACGTCTCCCGTGATTTAGCTCTTCTGTTTTCCACCTTCGTTTAGGTTATTTGGCCTGCAGGGCTGTTCTTTAAGGTTAGCAAGAAAACGTTCTCTTTCCATAGCCCTCTTCACTTCTCCCCTCTTTGGCTCTGCGGTGTCTTTTCCTCCTGGTCCTTGTTAGCATTCAGGTACATGGTCTGTAGGTTACGTCTTCAAGGTTAAAAAATTCTGATGGCAAGTAAGATTCCCGGTCTGAAGTTTTCCTTTGAAGTCTTTTCACAAGCCGTTGGGGAAGGAACCAGGCAGGGAAGCGCTGCGCAGAATACTGACACTGGGGCTGAGCTCATGCACTGACGCCCACAGAAGTCTTGCCGTGATTTCTGCTAAGGGATTTGGCTAAGGCAACAGTACTTTCATTCTAATGGAGAGGAAAAATAAAATCATAAAATAGTGATCAATGGGAAAATTAATCATTAAGACTTTTGTTTTCAAAACTATAGCTCTTCATTCCCTGAATATTCATGAAAGGTAACTTAATATGTAATGCACAGTAAATTAAAGCCATTATTTTAGTGTCCTTCTGCTCCTCCAGGAGAGTGCATGACATACATTGCGAAACCGAAAGAATAATTAGAATTCATCTCTGGGAAAGAAAGCTGAGTAATTACCATTAAAAAAATTCTTCTGCCATTTTCTGTCAAGCAGGCAATTCAGTTAAGGTGTTATCAAGAATCAATCGCAGCGTGCTTCAATAACCGATGATAAGAACACGTGTCAGCTGGTTAAATCGACCCTACAATGTGATCTGCCTCGGTGCCACAGCGGATGCTGCAAAACCTCCCTGGGCACCGCTGTGTCACCCAGCAGCGCGCGGGGAAGAGCTGAGGCAGGGAGAATTCGCATCCCTTCTCCTGGCAGGGAGTTAACGCGGCGGTGCTTGTGCTAACCACAGTCGGTAATCAAGTATGTAGAAAAGGTGCAAGTCTCAGCATTTTTCTCCCCTAAATTCCTTAGGGTTTTCAAGTTGCAGTCAACATCTTTTATATTCTTTCCCCAAAACCCGCGTGCCGTCCGCGCAGTGACAAACGGCTGCCGTGTTTTACCCCAGCAGCGGCTGCAGCGCAGCAAGGAGTGGAAGTGAATCTCTCCACAATTTGCATTTCATTTTGCAGTTTAGCGATACTCCAGGACTCAAACTATCAGAAAAAAAACCTGCTTCAGCAAAACAGTCAAGCAAAGCACAATTTAACATCAACAGCTGACATTTAATATGCGAAGGATTCCCTCAAGGCTGCATCCGTTTATTCCTGGAGAGCTGGGACGAGGGCAGGTTGCTGCTCCTACCAAAACAAAGTATTTCTGCAAATTCTGTTGTATCAGGGCTTGTCTGGTATGTTGTTTCAGCTATGCTTAACAGGAGGCAACATATATCCTTAACTCGGTGGCTGTTGCAGGGCTTGGCCCCTCTGAGCCATAAGGACCCTTTGGGTGCTGCACCTCGCGCAGGGGGGTCCCAGCTCCTCTCCTGCGTTTTCGGGTGCCGGCTGCACGCCCACGCGCCCGCCTTGCCCGGGCCGCGTCCCGGAGGGGCTCCCGGCCACCTCCCGTCGGTCGCTTCGATTTCCGAGGGTGGCAAAGCCGGCCGTTTCGAATGCTTTTGATCAATTTTTTTTTCAACTGTTATTTGCTCAAATTAAGTGAGTTTTGATTGGAAAATAAGCTTAACCAACTGCTTTATTAGTCAGCGGAAATTGCTTTGGCTAATTGACAGAGGAAATATTGGAAGAGAAATCAAGATCTGGAAAATGTTACTTAGCAGGAAGAGCTCAGCCCCCCTCAATCGGGTTAGCGTTCCGCTTTGCTGTGATACTGAACGCAGGCATGTTAAAGGCTCTTTTTCAAGGGGAAATAGTTTAAAATTTTCCTAGTAGAGGAAAGTAATTGCATTAGATTTATTGAAATAAAGATGATTTATCCAAGTTTGTGACTGGCAATATGAGTTCTAGAAGAAGAAAACCTGATTATTTGATTCACTTTTTTATAAAATTAAAGGTTTATTACTTGAGATGGAGAAGGCGGACCAGCACCGCGCTCTGGTCCAGGCTGCAGACCTCGCAGTCCCTCCCTCCTCCGAGCCACGCAGCCCAGCCCCGGACGGGATACTTCTAAACCTGAAACCATCATAAGTAAACACAAGGAGAAATGACAGTGTTGGTCCCTCCCCGTCTCCTCCCGAGGTGCGATGGATCCAGCCCTTCCCGACCTTCCTCATCTCCCTGCTCCCTGGCCTGCCCCTTCCCGGGTCCCGCCGGGCCACAGAGAGAAACTCTGGAAGTCTCCTTCGCTTGTAAAGATTTTCTGCCCTTGTTTAGTTCATCCGTGAGTCATAATTTCAGGGAGGAAGAAAGACCGGCACAAGATAACATCAACTAAATGGCTTGTGCCAAAGCTTGAATTACGTCTTTAATCATATTTTTCCCTTGGAGAAATAATTAAAATGTTCTCCATTATCACGCAAGGGGACGTCACTGGCTCTTTATAACATGCACTGATTTATATGTTTTGGTGGATGCAGTTTAGCATTAAATTATTGCTGTGTTTCAAAAACCGCTGAGAAATATTGGGGAGATCGTGTCCATCTCTCTCAATCAGAGGGAAACGAATCTGTCGGTGGGGCAACTTGTCCGTCCGCCTCCGCATCCTGCCACGCCGCAGGCAGAGCCGCTGCTCCCTCGCCGGCCAGGCCTCCGAGAAAGGAAGGACGCACAGGCCCTAAGGAGCACTCGGCTTTCCTGAGCCGCTTGATTTTTATTTTAATGAAACACAGAGAAACCCTGCTCAGTGCTGTATATGCTCCGTGTTTGCTGAGTTGTCACAGGGACTTATCCAATGCTCCATTTCCAATGGAAGCGCGTCCTGGACAAGGAGCCTTGCTGAATCGTGTGGCAATCAGGATTTTGTCAATATTTCTCTTTCTGAAAAAGCTGATAGCCAATATCGGTTCCTAATGAGAGAGGCCTTACTACTGGTTATTGTGATTTAATTAGCATATAGCTTGTGAATACTGTGAAACTCTGAATCGTATTGAAAGACAGAAAGAATTATTTCCATTCATGTCGTGTAGCCTGGTGGCTCTATGGTGAATTCCTCTATGGTGAATTATTAGCATGGTGCTAGATATATTTTGTCATTACCTACATCATCATCATTTATTTCTAGTGCTAATTAGAACAGATTCATTGTTGCAGAAGTTATAAGTATCTATTAAAGCACTAAGCACTTGCATGCCGGTGCCCCACAAATCTGGAACACGGGAACAGATGGCAGGTATTATTGTACAATTAGCCAGAGAGGCTGGGTTATCCGCTTACCTGGGTAATTAAGGGGGTTGGAGAAAAGCGCTCAGCTAAGGCAGAAATATCAGCGTCATGCTCACTTTCCCACGGCCCCAGTCCTGTTCGAGTGGCTTCTTCCAGTGTTTCCTAATGGGAATGGGAGTCTTTCATTTCGAGGTTTAATTTATGCCTATGTTACTGTCAGAAAAAAAGTCTCGCGTGAGTTTTATTTTCAGGTGATACCTCTTCGGTAGCATATGAGGAGAAATATGATGGCTGGGACTCTATTTCCCCCTGCATAACTATTTAGTACAGGACTTATAAGATCCTGTGTAGCAACAGTAGGTGCAAGAGGACGAGTGAAAATAGCATCACCGAACCATAAAGCAGCATTCCCAGCCCTCTTTTCATCGGCATTACTTCTTCTATTTTCTCTAAGACACTGTTTTGAAAATTGAGTCATATCACTGTATGTTCTCCTTATGTAACGTGACATTTCATTGATGCTTTCTGACCTTAAGGTAAGGATTAGTTTTTTTATCAGCAAATTATGATCTCCGTTGAGTTCACCTCTTTGGCAAATGTCAGAAGCAAATCTGCCCCTTTCTGAGCTGGTTAAAGTGGTGCTAGCTATTTTTTTCCATAAATCCATTTTATGGGAGAAAAGTGTGCTCACAGATCTACTTGCTTAAAAATTAAATTAAAGGTAGCACTTTCTAAATCTTAATGCCTAATGCTCCCCGTCTCACCCATCAGTCTTGCAAAGATGTCATATTTTGGAGAATTGCAGGACAGAAGGAAAAATTAGCTATATTGCCATAAACGCAGCGCTCTGCTAATGGGAAAACTTCACACGGATACAGCATGCACCGCAAATCGCAGGCGAAAGCAGCACGACGTTTCAGCGGAGGCGTGCAGAGATCCCTCCGCTTTCCTTGTGCGCAGACCTGGAGCACGACCCGTTTCTCCTTCACTCCCTGCTCCGCGCAGTCTTTGCGCTGCGCAGCGTCGGTTCAGAGCAGCAGTCGGTCCCGGGCACCAGCCCGGGCTGCACACACGAGTGAGCACTTTCGGTCTCGCCTTGCTGGCGGATGCGACTTCTCATGAGCCAAAGTTTTTCACCGTGGCCGGAGCAGCCAAGCTCAGTCCCCGGTTTCCCCCGAGACCCGCTCGGTTCACACCACCGTCTCCCTGCAGAGCAGGTCGCAGCTTCCCGGGAACACGGAGGGCAGCCGCAGCGGTCCCTCCACCCCGGCGGTGCTTTTACCCCCCGAGAGCTTTCCCTGCTTCTGTCTTGTTTTGCAGCCAATTGCAAACACCTGCAGAGCAGGAAGAAATCGACTATTTGTATTTGTTGTTAGGAAACTACAGGAAAAGCAGACAGAAAATAAACAGTCCTAACTCAAACCAAGAGAAAATATTGAAATTAATATTAAAAGTCATGACTAATTCTGTTTTCAAAGACATTGGACCATGCTCCTAAGCTGTTGAAAATTTTGGTCATAATCAATAAATCTGTTCCAAAGTATATTGCTAGGATCATCTCGAGGAAGAATAAAGTCCACGGGCAGACTCCCTGCCTGATGAAGATTCAGTTCAGCTCATGCTTTAGCACGCAATATTCCTGCTAGAGCGATGAACTCGGAGCTGGTAACGGGGCAATTTCTTCTTGGGATCTCATTTGGGCCCAAAATGACAAATGCAGCTGCTAATTTAATTGTCTATTGAATTGCCTTTCTCAGAGCTGGCCCAAAAATCAATGCATGGAAATATGCTGGCTGCACGTAGCTAGCATTATATATACCCCAAAGAAACCTGTGTCTCCTTACAGTCAATTGCAAAGCAGTGTGAGGTGATAATAAAGACCGATCACAAACAGGCTATTTGGCTGAAATACCTGTAATTTAAAACGTGAGTGTTCCCGCTGCCGCGGGAGGTGAAGCGGAAGGTCGCGCACCGGCTGCGGGAGCAGGAGCGGGGCCGGGGAAGCCCTGTGCGCAGGGGCCGGTGCGAGGAGGCGGCGGCGTGCGGGAGCCTGCACGGCAAACGCACGCATGGATGCGGGAATACCCCCGGGAGGGACAGGCCTCCGCAGCGCGAAACACCAGCTGCATGAAGCAACGGCAGGGCCCCGGAGCATCTCCCCGGTTGGTTATTCCTTGTGCAGGAAAGAGGTGGAGATGAAAAACTGTTTTGGTTATCAAGTGTATTATTTCCCACTAGAAACCCTACCCGTTTTGTGGCTTTAGCTATTTAGATCACTTAATTTGCTTCAGACTACTAATTACTACTTCATTATGGTGGTATGCCTACTGCGAGCACAATTTCAAAGATTATTAAAATTTTATCTACATTACAGTGGTTGAGCTTTGGGCCAGATTTTTGCTTAATAATTGAATTTAAAATTCATGCAAACCCCCAAAGCATCACAAGCCCCTCTGGAAGCCCAAACATGTTTCTCTCGGAGCATCATTTGCGTAGCCCTCAGTGGCTACCACTGTGTAACGGCAAAAACGGTGTTTTTTCATCAAGAGCACAATGTCAGAATTATTTTCCTCCTGTTCGTTAGGACAGCTGTGCTTTCCCATCCTCGATTAAATGTCAGGTCACACCGGGTACCCGATCAAACCTGGAGCAGCTTCAGATTCCATTTCACATGAACACGAGGAGCAATTCTGAATTTTTATCACCTTTCTTTGAACTGAAACCTCCAGCACTGAGAAAAGACACGTTCGGCCCTCAGAAAAGCAACGTCTGGGGCTCCGCTCCGGGGCCGCTGTGCTGTCCCCGCAGGGCCCCCTGCGCACCGGTGTGCCCCTGACACGCACTGCGGGGACTTCATCGCCTCCCTTATGCACTATGTTCCACCGAATTAGGCTCAAAGATTAAAGCAATAAGAAAATAAAATTGAATTAAGTTGATGAGAATGCAAATAAAGCCACTGGTAATTAGATCTTCTGTCTTTCCATTTCATTCTCGGCTTTTATGGTCTCTCTCTTCCCAGCCTTCGTGCCGTTTCCTCATCCCCCTTCGAATTTGTTTGGATCCCTGCTAAGGTCAGCACGGCGCGTCTGCTAGCGCGTCCTCGGACCGGCACGGAGCCGGGGCAGGCCGGCAGCAGGGCCGGGGCGGTCAAGCGGCTTTTTGTTGGTAGCTCTGCAACGCTGTAGCCCATGCATCCGCACGCTGTGTTTCCTGCCAAACTACTCTTGTTCTTGGTTGTCCAAGACTGTAAGTGATTTTTGTTTTGCTTTGCAACAGTGAAGAGTAAATTCCCCAAATGCCACACATTTCAGGTGCACAGAAACGTGGCCACCTGAACTGAAATTTGACCAAGCAAACCAAGAAAAAGGGATGAGTATAACTATTCTTCATGGACTCAGATTCCTTTCACACATTGGCTGTAGGCAAGGAAAGCACTGATTGAATTACACCCCAACCATGCTGGATAGGTTTGCCTGGAACCCTAGCTTTTATAAACACTTTTTTTTACCTGAGAAGGAGGACAGCTTAGTTTCCAGCCTCCCATTTCAAGTCCTGCCAGGCTGTTTTTATCATTCAGCTAATGCTGCTCCCATTCATTCACACCTGGGTGTTTTTGCTCCAGCTAGTGTTGTATGATTCTTACTTTTCGTTTCCATAAACGGGATTATTGCAGTCCTAGGCCTTATGGGCTGCCCGGAAACTATGCTATCACGGCTGTCACCATGCCGAGTGCTGTAGCACAGGGTAACACGCAGGAGTTTCAGCTCTCTGATCCCCGTTATGGTTAATCTTCATCCACTTCTGCGCTGGCAGTGGATTGAGCTAATGCTACGCAGGATGCTTTGCACTGTTCATCTAGCAGGAATCCCCGTATTTCCCCTTATCAGTCATGGAACTTTGAATCAGCCTCAGAGCTGCAGAGCTGGGGCACATTCAGTTCATGATCTTCAGCCAAATTCTTCGCTTATTTACAAGAAAACGTCACCGGGTCGAGCAGGATTTTCACCTCCTACTTGCCTGCTCCAGGCTGGGGTCCACGTGCGGTTCGGCTGCAGCAGCTCTCGTTCCTGTCCTGCGCTCTCGGACGAACCCCATCACCGCACATCCGCTTGCACCCCGCCGAGCCGAGGAGCAAGGCCGCTTTGCAGGGATCCAGCCTTCCCCGCTGCCTTCAATCCACGGTGTTAACAGGTACGAGAATACTCCTTGCACGCATTAAAAGCGGTTTTAATACGTTGTGGATGAGAAAAGGCAAACCTGCACGTACGGTCCTCTGCACTGAAGTCAGCAAGTTTTTTGCCCTGGGCGTATTTCCACTTTCAGCACAAAACGGGCCTTGCTCCGAACAAGCGCAGGGGCACAGTCCGGCTCCGTGGCTGACCACCGAACCGCTTCACAGGGGACAGAGGCGGCGAGCAGCACCTCAACATCGGTTGTTGGTGCAAGTACGCAGAAACCAGGACAGAAACATTTGGTTTGGGGAATAAACATATTTTCCTTTCCATTCCACTTTATAGCATTCAGTTGATTTCTAGTTTGTCAGTGGTGATTAACAGCAAATCTCACCGCACGTAGCTCCCCGCTTTACTGTCCTCCAGCGCCGAACAACGTCTGCAGCCCAAACGCACCGCGGGGCCGGGCCGGGCCGCACCTCGCACGCGCGGAAGGGACGGAGCGCTCGCCGGGCAGAGCGCTACGAAAAGTGACCCTGGAGGAGTCCATAAGCCAGCAGCTCCACTTCGGTTGCTTTATCGGCATCGATTCGCTTAATAACTATTTATCTTCATCCCAGGCCCCGGAAAGCTCCTGCTTAACCCTTTGGAAGACGGCTGTGTCTACTCCGCCGGCGCGCTCCCCGGTGCCGGGGCGCGGGGGTTTCCCGGTGCCGGGGCTCGTCCCGGCCGAGCCGGAGCAGCGTCACCCCCCGCCCGGGCGTCAGGAGCCTCCCGCCAGCACCTGCCTCCTCTTCTGACTCTTCAGATCCAGCCATATTAAGCACTAATTTCCCCTTTTTCTTCTCCATAAACACCCTTCTTCTTTAATTCCTAATAGCTTTCCTAAAGCCATAACCCGCTTTGTCTGGTGTTTAATAGGAAATCAATATTGTTGTAATACAATGAAATTAACATTGATTTATCTCACGGTAACTGGCAGCCAAGCCAACACGGCATTAGCTTGTGTGCTTGCTCCAGGAGGTCCGGGCTGCTTCTTCAAGCCTGATGTATTTCTCTTTGCTAATAATTAATTACAAAATCTGGCATAAGGTTTGCAGAAGGGATTAGGCAGAATAACTGCTTGCAGCATTTTCTAAATTAATGCAAAGGTGGAACCTGTCGAACGGAGATGCATTTAAGTGTGCTCCCGCCGGCAGGCCCGGGCCGTCCGGGGGCTGCAACCCGAGCAGAGCCCAGGGCTGCTCGCAGCGGTGCCCGGTGCCGCAGCCCCCCCGGGCACGAGCAGCCCCACGGCCCGCCGGCAGCCCTCTGACCCCGAGCCGTGGCTGCGGAGGAGCCCAGGGCTCTGCGGAGGACCCGGGCAACAGCCCTGCTCGACGGCACTTCATACCGGCACAGCGAGAAACCCACAGCAAAGGCACCCCACCACCCCAAAACACCCTCTGCAACAAACTGCCGCGAACAGACAGCCGCCAGCCGACGCAAGCAGCGAGCAAGCTGGGTGATCCCCGGGCACCCGCACGAGCGCTTCGCCCCAGCTCCAAAGCACGCTGAGAAAGGTCACGGCTCACCCAGCAAAACTCCGCAGGCGCTGGGGCGTCAGTGCCGCGTTACGACTGCATAACCCACTACGTGGCTCCTGTCACTGCGCTAGTAAAACACCCTGCGCAATATTCCCCAGCGCCCGCTGCGGGGCCCAAACCGTCCGTCCCGTTGGACCAGCACGGGGTCGTCCGCCGGCCTGGGCCTGCGCTTTCACACTTCTGCACAGACAGAAGCCAGAAAGGACGAGTTTCTTGGTGCTGCACTGGAGCATTTGCTAGGATGGCTGTGGCAGATCAGCCAACAAGGGATCCAAGGGTAAAAACGGATTTCTGGCTAAGGAAAAGGGACATATGTCTCTCACTTGGTGGACTGGCAAAGCCATTTCTCATTTTAATAATGCGGTGATTAACTCTGAAGCAGGAGGGAGCACTCCTCTGAGACAGGAATGCTCCCGACTGCAGTCTACACGGGATCCACAGTAATTCCGTTGTATTAATATAATTACCAGGCAATCCATTTCAATAACATAATCACGACCCATATTTCATTCCTCAATTACTGCTCTGATTAGAACAGTTTCTAAGCCATAACCCCCTCACAAGCCCATTGCTAAAATGATTTTTAAAAGAGAACAATCCAATAATTACTTTCACCATGTTAAGCCAATTAGCCCAGTGGCAACGGAGCAGAAAGGTATTTCTCTTCCCGGTTACTCATCAGTCACAAGAACCAGATGTTCTTTCTGTTCTTCTGGTTTCTGTTCTCCCAGCCGAAGGGACCGCTATTTCTGTCAGCTTTAGCCAACTCCTTAACGGTCGCTTCCCGCCCAGAGCTCGCACCTCCTCAGCGGAGCGGTGCCGGGTTCCCGCGGTGCCGGGTTCCCATGGTGCCGGTGTCGGCCAGCCGTGGCCGCGGGACCGGCTGTGCCAGGCGCTGCCGACCTTCCCGGGAGCCAAAACGCCGCCCAGACAAAGCGAGCAAAGGAAACCATTGCCTGGGGGTGACCGACTGAGCCTCCCCTTCTGCGTTCGCAGGCTTCCTGCGAGCTGGTGCAATTTCCTCGGATTTCTTTGTTATTTCAGGTGATTTCCTCACCAATTTCAGAGCATTACGGGCCTGGCCGTGCCCCTGGCCACAGACCGGGCACGTGGTAAATCACAGCTCCCCGACCCGGTGCTCCCGTGTTCCCGCCCCGGATTTTCTCTTGAAGCATGCGGGACAGCTAAGGCGACCCGGGACCCGGCCACGGGCGCGGGGGCCCCCGGAGCAGCCCGGCAGCGCAGAGCGGCAGCGCTGCAGCGACCAGCCGCGCGGGCAGCCTCCCTCGGGCAAACGCGGCGCCTGCTCGGGGTGAAGCTGCGGCACGAGCTCACGAGACTGTTGTGCTCGATGTGCAGCAAGCGCTCGCGCGCTGTCCCGCCCTAACCACCCCCCCGCACCGCCTCCTGCACTTCCGCCGAGTTCTCGCCCCCTCTCCCAGTGCGGTTTTCAGTCTTTTGGCTGCTGCCGAAGCAGTTCACGCCACTCGCCCCTGCATTCTCCGCAGCCACCGCTCGGATCGCCACGAGTTTCTGCAACATCACATCCCTGGCGCTGCACTAGAGACCTGCCTGAAACGCTCCAAATTCAAACAAACTGCTTTTCTGACTCTCCAGGAGATCATGGCAACATGCAAGGAATTAATCCTGCTTCTTTCAGGACCAGAACTAGGGAGCAGAAATATTAATGTTTGTTATGCGAAGGCAGATCAGAAAGAGGTGCGTATTGCGCATCATCACATTATACATGATGGTTTTGCACTGTAGTCCTCCGAGATTGTACTTAACAAAATCTTGACAACAGTCTTTCCTGCATTAATCATTTTAAGCTGATCCTACAGGATACAAGGGCAAATTAAATTCTATTTGCAATTTCATGCATGACGCACAGGCGTGGACGATTCCTGAGCTAGCAGTTTTTCAGCAAGACAAGCGTGTAAGTTGCAATTATGCAGTTACTTTCTCCCATGTGCCAACACTCTTATTACTGACAAATTTATAAATGAAAATGTATGAATGGTACTAAATTCACCTTCAAGGAGGTAGCAAATTAAAATGAATAACTTCTAAGGCTGCATTTGAAGAAAAGCACTACCTTTAATGCTTGGGATGGGAAAGGGAAAACCTGCGCCTTTGCAAGGATGCCTCTACTGACTGATTTCCCTGCGTGACCTTATACACGCTGCGGAAACCAGAAAGGCTTCAAGGCAAATCCTGCCTGCAGGGCTCGGTCGTCGCTCTCGGCAGACTCGAGAGCCAGCGCGGTCGCAGCGGCCAGCACGGCCTCCGCCGGTCCCGCGCGCCGAAAGCCGCTCTCCCGCCGAGCTCTGCGGTTGCCACCCGATCCGCTACGGCAACTGTCCCTCACTGGGCACGATCAGCTCCAGCTGCTCAGGCTGGCGGCAGCTCCTGCCGCTGGTTTTACACGGGCTGGCAAGACCTCTCCTTTCTGGGCTTCACCCCAGGACTGACAGCTTCTAAAATGCTATTCTTGGGTTTGTTCTCTTTTTCCAAGGTTTCAGCCTCTTCAGCCAAGTGATGATGTGGGAAACTTGCTCCAACTTTTCGGGGGTAAATGTTCGAAACAGAAATGAAGCAAACTGCTGAAACGCAGGACGGAGAGAACCAGGGCAAAGCTTTTAAGCAGCCCATCTCTCTGCAAGGCACGTCGGAGTCGAAACAGAGATGACGGGGAATAAAGAAAGGGTATGTGGTGGGTCCCGAAAGCAAAGGAGCAGCGTGCAGAGCTGGACACGGCGCGGGGAGGGAGGACGCGCGGGCAGAGGCTGCACGGGGCCGCGGGGCAGGACCCGGCGTGCTGGCACCGTGCCTCGCGCCCCCTTCCCGAGCGCCGCGCCGGGGCAACACCGTCCGGCAGCGGAGAGGGTGTCGGGAAAGGGGCCACACAACCAGCCCTCGTCCCGGAGGAACCTTCCTTTCAGAGAGAGTGCATTGCCGCCGGAGGGCTCCCCAGCCGGGGGGCTCAGCGCGCTCCTGCCCCTCTCCACTGCGCAGCGTGTGCTGATCGTGCTCCCTGCAAAAGTTCAAAGCCATTTTCAGCTGCATTTGTAAGGAGGCCTGTGTTCATCGGGTTATAACGTAACACGCTTCCAAGTCCTCTGCAGGGAAAACGTACACTTATCTTCAAAGCGGTTATCAGAGAAAACTTATAACCTTCTCCCCTTCTTCCCCCCTCAGCGGTTCTCCTCCTTCAGTGTTATTTCCCCATGGGAGGAAGTGATTTGGAGAAGTTATCATGTACAATATCATGCACCAGTCTCTTCTCCTTCGCTCTTTTTCGGTGCATTAGCTGCAGAAGAGCCCTGAGGACAAGCAGTGATGAAGTGAGCCAAACGCACGTATTGCAGCTCCCACCAGACTCTCCTGCCAGGGCACCCAAGTGTCCACGTTCACGTCCCCATGGAAGTACACGTTATGAGGGAGGGCCTTTTTTCCCAAAATTAGATTACATGAAGAAACTCACTGCCTCAGGCTGCTGAAAGCTTGGTAAGATCCTGGAAAGGATCAGCACAGTCACAAGGGAGACGAGAGAGGTGCCTACTTGCAGTGCTTTCCATCTCCTCGCACTCAGCTCTTTGTGTTTGCCTCTGCTTCCCGTTTCCTCTCCCTGTTTGTGATTTATCCCTGCAATTAGAGCAGCCGGCGCTGCCGAGCATTCAGGAGGGCATCTGCATGGGAGATGATCCAGGGGGCACAACCGGCGCTGCTGTCGGGAGCTTCCTCCCCTGCACCCCGTCAGGCCCTGGGAGGCTCTGGCGGGGAGGTGTCCTGCCCCGGCACTCTGCAAAGTGGCCTTTCCTGGCGGCACAGCCCCCTCGGCAGAGCAGTACCGAGCCCTGCTCGTGAGCAGAGCCAGGCACGCGACTGCCCTGGGAGCAAGGGCTTGCACGCCTTTCCCGCGGCCAGCCGGACTCCCGCAGAGGGGTCTGCGCCGTCCCCTTGAGTCCAACAGACCCCCCGAGCAGCGCTAACCTGGCGCGTGGCATCGCAGCCCTGGCCCTACGCAGCTT
This sequence comes from Dromaius novaehollandiae, assembly GCF_036370855.1. Lineage (NCBI taxonomy): Eukaryota > Metazoa > Chordata > Aves > Casuariiformes > Dromaiidae > Dromaius > Dromaius novaehollandiae. Next base: position 7,360,538 of record NC_088124.1, on the reverse strand, counting down.
TACACCAGGCCGTGACACTACAGCTGGGCACAACAAAGCCTTAAATTTAAGTGAAGGCATCAGACACCAGGCCTGGGAGCGCCGAACAAATCTGACAGATCTGAAACATCTTCAATGCAGCCGTGCAAAATCACGCTGTGCTGCAGCCCGTTACAGCCTGCAGTGCTGAAACAAATCCAAAACCATCGCCGCCCTCGAATGCTGCTCTAGACACTTAATAACTTTTATTGCGTGTTTTCTGTCTGCATGTTTGGAGTTTTCTTGTAATTTAGGTGATAGGACCCCAAGGAGGAGCCTCATAAAAACCCTATGCCATGTTTTATTTGCAACATTATGTTAATAGTCTATGGCTTTATTCTGTTGGTCTATAAACTACCCATTCATAAGTGAAACACTTCATCCCGTACGAATGCACCATGCTTGATTCGTACTGAAAATCAGGCGGTAGCTGCACGGTGACAGAGACCGAGCAGCTCCGCAGAAACGCGAGAGCAGCACGGTGTGCCAGGAGCGGTCTGCCAGCCAGGGCAGTGACCTGCGGGGCAGACTGGGGTCCCGGTCCCCAGGATCCCGGGGCTCCCCCTTTGACCGGGGCTTTAGCAGCTCCCAGCACTCCCGAGGAGCAGCAGAATTCCCGGGCTTTGGGCATTGCTCAGCACCCCCTGCACAGAGGCCCGTAAGATCTCGCCCCCGCTGCGGGTGGCCGCAGAAGCGGTCCCTCCCCTAGGACTGCTGGACGGCATCACCCACACCCGCTCGCTCTGCAGTGTCTAAGTAGAGAATTGTAGCTCTTTGCCATGACTGCTCACTAATCAACTTACCTAACCCTGAAAACCCAGCTCTAATGAAAATATTGATGCAAGGAGGCGGAGTCAATCACCAGCTGGCACACAGGACATGCCTGGGGTTGAACAAGGCACGGTGGCCCCGGCCGCGGCGTTATGGACTCCTCGGGTGGGTATTTAATGGCTGTTTGTACAGGGAGCGCGTGACCTTTGGTTCAGCTGTGCCAGCAATCAGCACAAAGACAGCCCGCACGGCTTTAACGTTGAGTAAAGATTCCCGACCCTCTTCCACTTAAGCATCCTGACGAAAAGCTGAACGCTCGCTGTTAAAGGATGGCGCGGGTCCCGTTTCCCAGGTCCTTGCCCGCGGCCCTGCGCAGCTAGCGCAGGGAGATGCCTATTACTTGCTGCATTAGGGCACCCTCCCCTGGGGCCTTGCACATGAGGGGAGGTTTCCCAGCTCTCTCGTGCATTTATGCAATAGCAGCGATAACATTAACCAGTTCAGTTTGCGCTAATGGAGTCTGTATCTGAGGCCAGCAAGTGAGCACCATGGAAAGGGAGCCTGGCACGGACCTCACTGCGAGAGCATCGCTACCCGCAGAGCAGCCCCGCACCGGCATCAGCACAGCTTGCATGGCTGCTATAAAATGTAAGAGAAATACTACATGAAGCATCAAAGAGCTCCGGAAAGTATTGTTAACCCACATCAAAGATGGAAGCCTTAGTAAGCAGCTTGGCAGCGGTCGTGAGAAGCAGCGAAGTAAGATCAAAAGGAATAAAATAACGAGATGTGCAATATTTCTTTGCCAGGCGGGGAGATAACTACGAAAGCTTCAAAGGCATCTTCTACCCTGGCGACTGGCTGATAAATAAATAAATAAGGCAGCCGTTTCTGCATGAGCGCAGCAGCATGGGGACGAGGCGCCAAGAAGGAGAAGGGGCTGCCGCTGCCCCGCGCCGGTGGGAGCCGGGAGCACGCACGGACCCGGAGCTGCCTCCCGACAGCCCCAGCCTGAAGCGGTTTTGCACCCTGAAACAACACAACGGGGCCAATTCTTGCTGTTTGTAGGAAGGATCTACATGCGGTGGCTACATGCAAGGTCAGGTGTTGCCCTGACGTCCTCCTGCATCCGTGAGGATGGAGGGCCGCCTTCGCCCATCCCTGCTCCAGGGATGCAGCAATAATTTAGGAACGGGACTAAGGGTGACACCAGCCGGAAAACACCCCCAGAGAGCTGGCCTTCATCATACTTCACTTCTATTTCCCATGCATGGTCCAGAAAGAGGAAGCGAAGCCTGGGAGTCTCCCCGCTGGAGAGGGGCAGATGGGTCGCGACTCGAGCCGGCCCTTCCCTGGACCCAGCACCGCCGCTCGCTGTGGCCGGGACTGGGCCCTGCTGTCCCAGCTATTTAGCAGCATTTTTAAGCTGATTCTCTCTGAAACCGCTGTGACTCCTTGTGCAAACCCTCCTCCCAAGTGTCATGCTAAAGGAGCTATTAAAAGGCTTTCAGAAGTGTAAGTTTTCACACTCTCCTTACAGCTGACATCTGTCAGAAGAGGCACCCCGAGCTAATTAACAGGCCCTGTTATCAAAATATGAAACTCATTACTTGAAAGTAATCTCTTTCCTTCTCCCAAAGGACGTTCATAAATGACACGCCAGGCAATTTTTTTCCACCCCATGAGTTACACTCCATTTTATACGTATTTTGGCAAAGCATCACATTGCATTCTCTGGGAAACGGGTTTTTTGTCGCTAGCAGGGCAGAGAGCACTGAGAAATGCTTTACTTGGTGCCTTGCTGCCCAGCACACCACAGCACTGCTGCAGCCCGAGGGGCTGATCCTGCTCCGTGGAGCTGAGGACCGGCTCCCGATCGCCTCCGCAACGCCGGGCCCTTTCCCGGGAGCAGAGCCCGGGGCGCAGGAGCAGACCTCGGCTGCACGCTCACGTTTTTCTCAGATTAGTGTGAAATCAGTGCAATGATCAGCGTAACTGGGACAAGGACCACCACCACCTTCCGTCTGGCAGCAGGGACAGTGTGGCCAGCCGTCACCAGGCGATTCAGTTTAATCCCAATAACTCCATACTCTCTCTCTCCTCCACACGCATGGGGAGGTCACGCACCGGAGAAAAGCATGGACGTAGGTGTGAGAGTACGATTCACTTTGGAAGAGCCACCCTGTTTTGGAGACTTTTCTACTGCTTGGTCTTTCTTCCTGTCGGAAACGTAGCTGGAGCTGTAAGCCCACAAATGCTACTGAGAAAGCAGGCAGTTCTTCTACCTAAATGGCAAATTCAGACAATATGCAGGGAAACAGCTTGGCTTAAAAACTCAGAACAAACTGCAAATTATTCTGTTTGAAAGAGAAGAGCCTGTTCTAAATTTTCAATTGGACAGTTCAGTTTTGACTGCTAGAGGATCAAAAGATGCATTTCCTTAAACGCCTGAAAGCTGCAGAGCAGCAGAAGGAAGCAATTTCCAAACTTCTCTGTCAGGTCTCCAGCTGCGGCTGAACCCATCCGTCTGCATTAGGGATCGGCGTGGTCGCGGCTAGTGCTGCGCTAGTTATTTGGCTGGTAGCTTTAACAAGAGTTCACCGAGGCTTACCCTTGATTATTGGGTCTTTACACCAGTAATGACTGAAATGAAATAACACCACAGCAGAAAACAGACTGAACTCCCTTCCCTCTGCAAACAAACCCGACTCTGCTCTCCCTGCTGGGTAACAAAAGCACATAAATAGTCCATTTAACACTGGAAACTAAGCCAAACAGGAAGAAATTTATTCATGGCATTTTTGCAGCTTTTGTTTGTGGATCTGCAGGGGGGATTTCAGTGTAAATCCATAGCTTTGCTATTAACTCTTCTTTCTCTTTTTATGAGTGAAAGGCAAAAACAATAGAGCTTCAGACAGTACGGATTTCTTTGCTCTGCAAAACCCAGAAATCAGCGTTTTTCTTGGAAATTTTTCCACTTAAAGAGAGACGCAAATACAGATGTCAAAACAAACTCCTACTCTACTGACAGGGCTAATTGGTCTGAGTCAGAGAGGTCAGAAACGAAGTCCGCAGCTGCCCCCGGCCCCGTGCGGTCACCCGCTCCGGGCAGGATCCTCCGCTCCGGCCCCGCGCGAGAGCAGCTCCCGCCAGGACCACGGCCCCCAGCAGCTGCTCTGCTCTCTACAGTGGGCACCGTTTTCCTGCTGTTTTTCCCCTTTGCTCATTTTCCTGCATATAATTTCATCTCCAAATGTTTTCCCATCCATAAATGCTCCAGCCATGGAGGCACGTGGGGAATCAGGAGATGGCTTTGCCCATCATCCAGACTCGCCCCTTCCCCTGGCTTTTACCTCTTCTGCCATGGGCTGCCCAAGGCTTGCTCGTGGCCTCCTTGGAAAATCCCAGCCAAGCACTTTTGTACCAATTTACTTTACTGCTGATTTAGGTGCTTGGAAGGTTGGCACCTCTGTTATTTTACATTCTTTATGGTGTACAGATTTTGTATGTGCAGCTACCTCCCAATTAAAAGCAAAAAGGAAGCAGAAGAGATTGAAAGGATTAAAAAGTTGCAAGGTTAAGACAATGACATTCATAAGGAATCATACATAACCAGCACTCCCTTCCCAAATGCAAGCACATCCCTACCCGCAGAGAAGGGAAATGGGAACTGAAAGGGATGAGGATCATTGATAGGATATCCACAACAGGAACGCTGCATAAAGATTTCATTTCCAGAATTGGGTTAAGGAATCCAGGCTGGTGCAAAAGCCAGCTGGTTTTTGAAGTACTGTGCATTTGCATTATAAAGGAGCAGATCCAGGTATAAATTATATATCTTGTTTCAATACGAACTGTAAAGGCTGGTGAAAATTGCCCTTTGAAGAAGGGATTCTGCGATAAAGATGCGCCTCGGGCTTGCGGGAGAGCCCCCAGGCAGCGCCGGGGACCCTCGCTATGGCCCCGTGCCGGCCGGACGCTATATAAACTTGAATTACTACCCCCTGAAACCATACCCAAAGGAAGCAAGGAGAGGGGGATGCGGGACTGCACGCCCTGGAAACCACGGCTGGGCTTTAGGAAGAGCCCCACGGCCTGGGCAAGGTGCGTTTCTCGGTATCTGGCCCGCTTGGCAAACACGCGGCTGTTCCTACCATAACGGGAAAATACGGATAAAGGATGCCCTCTGCTAGTATCACATTTGCAAAAACCATTTTTCCTATCTGTGTGCACACGGAGAGGAATGGGTAGCTTGCATACTAGGGACCATTATCTGCAGCGTGACTTTTGTCGTGTCCTCCAAACACATTCAGAGGATTAGAGAAAGCTCCTGTCTTACAAGGGATACAAATGTTATTACGGGGGAAACGTATTTTTCAGCATGGGCTACCTGAAAAGCATGCAGCCAATAGTGTATAAATACCCCAGCGCAGTTATTCACAGAAAATGCTTTTCTTTTTTCCTGGGTATAACTGTAGTCATCATTCAGCCTTGTAACTATAATAGATGGCTGTTAGAAGCTTTCCAAACAAGGCAGCACAATAAGATACAGACAGTAAACCCACATCAATTCTCCTAGGAAATTTCCTGTTGGGCCCTTTAATATGTTCTTTTTGAAATTATTCGGATAAGTCAGTGCACTGGGCACCGCTGCAGGGAAAAGACTGAACCTGGAACAAAGTAGAAGGAGATTCAAAATAATAAAAATAAAGAAAAAGCACACACACACACAAGTTCCAGGTATGCCTCAAAAATTCAAATGAGCTCATTTGCAGAGCTAAAAATTTCCCAGGGACTCAAGTTGATTCAAAGAGAAACGTATTTAATTTAAAACAACTCACTTCAGGGAGCTCTGAACTGGGATGAAATGCATTAAATAATTGATCAACCAGGGATTAAGCAGGAGGAGCAGAAAAAAAGAAAAAAGAAAAAGAAAGGAAGGAAGGAAGGAATGAACGTGTGCAGCGTCTCCAGCCTGAGCGAAGGCGGGGGTTGGCGGCCCTCGTGCCTGGGCAGGAGCTCCCCACCTGCACATCAGGTGCTGTCCCTAAAGCTGTCTGAATGCTCCCCAAATCCTTTGCCCTTAACAACATCCCCCCCCCCCCAATGTATTATTTAATGCACTTGCTAATACACTAATTGCCCCTCCTGTCCCGACCAGCTCTGCAGAGCCAGGGGAGAAACGGGGTTGGCAAAGGAGTTACGCGGCCATGGAGGGAGCCTTTGCTGCGACGTGCGGGTAAATCACAGCGACAGGATTTAAATATTTAATTAAAACCTGACTGTGTCCTGCCTGGCCTCAGACTTTGCATTGGTTTCCCGTTTGCATCACTGGGTATTTCACAAACTGTTTAAAATAAAAAAAATACATTCAGTCTTTTCCCCTCAGCAGCTCTAAGGGCAGATTAAAATGCATTTGGTACCAAAACACACATACTGATAATTTTTCTGCTGTGGTTCAGATGTGGATGTAAAATGGAAATACATTTTTACTGCTTGGATATAACACTGCTGTGTATGCAAACAGCAATTAAAACCTGCAGCCAAAGTACATAAATCCACCAGCGACAGAATAACTGCAGTTTGGGGGGAAAAATGAAAAGAAACTGCAGTTCATTTGCATTTTTTTCAGTGTAATTTTGTTCAGGCTACAGTTGCTCTGAATGAAATGTAACTTCCAAGCACTGTTTCTCAGCACCGAGGCCACACTGTGAACGCAGGCGGCCTGGAGATGCAGCTGGGCCGCTCCGAGGCGGTGATTAGCACAACACAGCGCGCCGGGAGCCCGTCTGAACCCTCCTCGGCCGCAGGGAACCGCGTCCGCCCCGCCGGGCACGGCTGAGCCAGCGAGCGCCGATCCCCCCGCCTTCCCCCGCGGGCCGTCACTCACGCGGCTGGACGGCTCGGCTTTGCAAAATATTGTTTTTATTGGATTTTATTCAAAGGGCTTCTAGCTTTTCCACTAAACTGGGAGGTTTGCTCCACTTTCCAGACAATGTGTGTTCTGCCAGCAACGGCGGGCAGATGAATTAATGCACGTCGAATTTGAGGCATACCTCCTGTTACCAGAGGGTTTACGCTGTCCTCAACCCCTCCTTCAGCAGTATTGGAATTAAAACCTTACCAGCCCCTCCACCCGCCCCTGGGCCCCATGGGGCTGCCTGTCTGCGGACACCCGGATGCGCCCGGGAGGACCCGGCCGGCGAGCCCGGAGCTGCCGCAAGCAGCCGTGGACGCTGCTCAAACCCCCGCCCTCGGAGCCTGGCGGCACGGTGCCTTGTTTGGCAAAAAGCTTTTTAAGCTATAACCAGTGTCTTCTCTGCAACGGCGGCAAATACCTGGGAGCACCAGATGGGCGCTTTTATAACTCCAAATAAATGAATTAAATTATAAGCATAAATGTAACTGTTATCCACTTCATTTACTATTGACTGCAAGATTCATGCTCAGCGTGGTTAGATAAAAAGGTGTGCAACGCGCTCTGGACTGCAGCCGCTACGGAAAGGCAAAGCCACTCCGAAGCTTAAAACGTGACCAAAATGGGAACGATCGTGGTGCTTCTGGCGGGCTCCCGGGATCGGTCCTGCTGCACCTCACGTGCCGAGCCGTGCACGGACGTACCCAACCGCTCGCGCGGAGGAGGCGGCTCCCTGCCCCGAGAACAGCGTCCTTTCGTACCTCATTCCAGCCAAAGAAAAGCACATAAAACTGTAAAGACATCAAATGGAATTTTGAATCATTTTTTCTATCTGTCACCTGACAGTGCTGATCCTGGAAAAGCCCAGAAATACTTGTTTTTTCTTTGTGAAACATGCTGTCAAAAACTACCCGTTATGGAGCATGAGCCGTGCTCCAGAAGAACACCAAAGCATCTGAGATTAAAAACATGAGAACTGTTTCGTTTGTCTTCTTTCTTGTCTAATCTTAAATAAAAAGAACCACCCCACTTTGTTGTAATTACGTGTCCATGACTACGACCGCTCCCCCAAGAGGTCTCAGTCTTCCACGAAACTTCAGCACCTTTCACTGCAAGACAGAGCAGAGTGGCTACAGGGTAAGAAAACACAAGTGACAAAACATGGGACTTCAGAACGGTCCTTGTAGCTCTGATCCTTTTTATCCCGCAAGCACGTGAGTACGTGGTTATCATTCAGCAAGGTAGCTAAACCTTCCTGACATCAAACATACGCTAAAAAGAACAGGACTGGAGTCAAACTGACAAGCTTAAGGAGATCTACGTAAGTGTGATTATGAATTTTCAGTCTTTGTAAGAATATGTTTGTGCTCTCTGCACACACACTTTCCGCAGCAAGCTAATTGTTGTAACTGCAACCAATTGCTTGTGTATAAATTCAATTAAAAACAGTTTTCATTTGATTGTCAATGTTTAACGAGCTCATTAGAAGCATTAATCTTTGGGAAAAGGCAAGAAAAATCCAGCCATTTGAAAGACTGCAGTGATAAGCTGTCTATTGATTAGCTGGAGCCAAAGGCTCCGTATTTCATCTTTGAGCAGCAGAGATTGCTGCTTTAGTAGCTTCCCTGCTCTGGCAGAGGGGTGAAGCTGCGAAGGGCTGCGTTACCCAGCCTGACACACACGTACGGGTCGGGCCCCAGGGAAAGAGAGGAGCTATTTCAGTGAAAGGACAGTGTTAGGGAGGGATAAATGCCTATGAACTGTGGAATAAATTTAGGTTAGAAGTTACAAAAAGGTGGCTAAGCTCGGAGCAATGAGGGTCTGGTTTGTAAAACCCTTCCAGTAGCAGTGGAGAAAATCCACCCTGCTTCTAAGAAGTGGTTTGATGAGTTTCCACAAAGAATTACAGGACACGGTGCCTACGGCATCCAGCGACGGGGTTTATACGTCCCCTCCGGTGCTGCGTTCCCAGGGGAGAGTCCTCAGAAATCAATGCAAAGCAGCTTTCACGCCTTGGGCAAATGTGCCGTGTGAAGCCGGTGAGCCAGGGCTTCTTCCTGCTCCGCTTCGTTGGGATCAGAGCGCTCCGGGGCCCTGCAGCCCGCGGAAGCGGTTTATCGTCTGGAAAACCCCAGGCTCAGCGCGGGCATTGGCTTTGGGTCAGGTGTTCGTGGCAGAAACGAGAGGGTCCAAGAAAGTGCTGATAAAAGCAACGCAGTTTCTCTTGCGGAAAGCGATTTCCCCACTCAACATTGGCAGAAGCCAGAAATTCCTAAAAACAGACAGACCAAAACCCAACCAAAGCAAGTCAGAACAGGAGCCATCCCCCGCCCTCGTCCTGCTCTCCGGGAAACGCCGGCCAGAGTCGCCCCGCGCTCTGCTCTGCTCCCCTCCTGCCCCGCGCGCGTTCCTGGGAAAGCGTATTGATTACCTGAACACAGATTAATGAGGGGCAAGCAGCTCCCGTGAAAGCAGTTAATTGCTTATTGCACATTCCCTCGGCTGCTCCCTGGTGATTTTTTCACCAATGAATAATTCAGCAGCCACTGACACATAAGTAATATCACCTTATTTGCATGTAAGCATCATTCATTAGGAAGAGGATGAAAACCTCCCCTCTCCACCAGCTACTACCAGGGAAACCGCTACCGCGCAGGTTCGGCTCCTCGCAGGGCAGAGCGAGGCCGGAGGCGAGCGTCGCTCCCGCGTGTGCCGACCTGCTGCCGACGGCGCGTCCGGGCGCGGGCTCCGACCGAGCGGGAGGCCGGGGCTGCGCAGGGATCGGGCTCGTTATCAGCACCAGCCTTTTGGCTTTTCGCATCACCGAGCGCGACACGGCGCTGATAATCAGATTTACCAACGGAGCGCCTCTGTCTCAGAGACCCAGCAAATCCCTTTTAATCCTTTTCTTAAACTCTTTCTTACAAGTGCTTACAACAGAGTTTATCTTTTAGCTTTGGGTCTAACTTTGGCTTCCAAATGCATTTTCTTTTAAAATGAGGCTGTAGCTGTACTTGTTATTTCTAAACCACTTAAGCAGCGCATATTCCACCCACAGGACAAATATCCCTCCACTCTCCCAGGCCCCGGAGGTGACAACGAAGGAGAGTTTGGCCCATTTTGGCCACATTTCTTTCCGCAGCTGCCAGAGAAATTCCAGCAGGCTGGCAAAGGATGGGGATCCCCGGCAAGGATCGGTCTTACCACAGACCTGACCAACAAGCAGCCACGGAGCTCGGGAGCCAAAAATGCTGGTGAACACAGGCATGGCGTTTGCACTCCGTTTCCCTGGAAAGCTGCGGCTCTGCATTGTACCTCATGGCGCAAAGCCTTGGCGGGCTCCGCTGCCGGCGCTCGGAGCAGGCCCACGGCACCGCTGGCTGCAGCTGCCTTGCTGCGGGAAAGCAAAACGGCCGAGCCCGGCGCAGACACGCGCGGGAATCCATCGCTACCAAAGCGGTGTGAGAATAAATGAATATTTTAGAATTGATTGCTTGTCAGCAAATTAACAGACAAAACCCTGAGGGCAAAGCACACGCTCAGTCGCTGCTATTTTTCATATTACATTGAAATGGAAATGGCATTTGGACCGGTTGTATGATTTTTAAGAGTGCACCAGGCATTTTATCTTTCACCGCAGTCTGATTTTTGCATGACTCTTTCAGAAATGTTCTTAACAAGATAATTGTGGAGGGAAGTGTCTGGAGAGCGGTCTGACCCTGTCAGGTGGTGATTTTCGCCCCCTCAAGCTGTGGCCTGCATTTCCTCTTCCTGACGCTGTGCAATTGTGGCTGTTTCCAGATAACACGTTACTTTGCCCACAGCTCTTAGGGCTCCCAGTAAAGATCTTGCGAGTTTTTCCTGCATCTCGTCCAGACAAAGCAGAGGAGGACAGACAGCTGCTTGCAGCAAAACAGCAACCTGGCCTCCATGGTCAAGACAGGATTTAGGGAAAGGCAGAAGTTTCAGGAAAACGTTCATGAAGGCAACGCATGTTTCTAAAAGATAAATCATCATGCAGCCACTTAAAGGATCTGCAGCTGAAGACAAAGCAGTCATTGCTGTGTCCTCATGAAGCGGACAAACCCCAAAATGCTTGTGGCATGCTGCCAGTCCACACAACCGAAAAGAAGTAAAGACCTGGGGAAAAGTTTTGGGGAACTGGGAAGAATTTGCAGAGTCCAACTTACTCTCTCAGCACATTCATCCTGTTGTTCAACTTTTAACTCATCTTTAAGCTGCCAAAGGCCCTGACCTTCCCTTCCCACAACCCCAGCCCAAATGCTTGGTGGAACAAGAAGATGCACAAATTGATGGATTTATTGCTCCAGTAACGGACGTCCACAGCCCCTGCAGCCTGCTTCCCAGTGTAGGGCCCGTATCGCCTGCCTGCCAGCGTAGGACCGCGTGACGCTGGCCACGTTCACGTGCCTGCAGGGTTATTTACAGGCCGATTACAGCACGTTTCGGCAGCCCAGCACACGCAGGAGCTACGGTGAAACTGAGAAGCCCTAGCCCAACTCTTCCCCCTGGGCAGCAAAGTGAACCCGATGTGGCTGCGCTGACCCCCGTGCTGCTGCGCAGGGATAACGCTGCCACGGCGAGGGGAAACCAGGCCACGTGGGGCAGAACGGCACCGAACAAGCAACCGGCAAAACCCCGGGCACGCGACCAGCCGGGAGAGGGGAGAGCTCGGTAAAAGGTGGCAGCACCCTTGGCAAGGGCTCGTGCGTTTTGCTGGGTTTGGGGGGTAGGAGACAGCAAACGCGCACGGTTCCTCTCCTTGTGATCCCCAGCGCCCCTCGGCTCTGCGCCGGCACATGCCGAAGGATCGTGTCCCGAACACCGCCGATCCCCAAACGCCCTCCAGAGCCCAGCGCTGGCCCTGCACAGCCATCGCTGCGCTGGAAGAAGCGACCCGTGACTAGCAGGAGCACGATCTCACACAGCAGCCCAGGGAAGGAGCGGGGAATTAATTGAGCGAGGGATTTAACGGCCGAGCGAGCAGATCCGCGCGCGAGAGCCCCGGGAGGACAGGGACTGGCTCCCAGCCACGGGAGCAAAGCGGCAGCTAATGAGAAGGGCACGAGGGAGGCAGCGAGGCAGAGGAGCGGCAGGGCCCTGCTCCCCAGGCCCGAGCTGGGATGATGGAGCGGTGGTTGGAAGCGGTGCCGGAGCGATGCCGACGGCCTCTGCGGGACCCGGCTTGGCGCGGCGGGTGCCAGAGCCCAGCTGCTCCCGTGGGGCTCCCGGCCTCCTCGGAGCCCAGGGGCAGCGCTGCCAAGGGGTGCGAAACCCCCGCAGGTGCTCTGGGCAAAACGCAGCTCTCAGAATGGCTTAAAAGAGGTTAAGTTACCTAATACGCCCCGTTCCACCCTCCCCATCCCGACAGACGGCTCTCAACCCCCTGCCTACCAAAAAGCGACGTTTACCTACGTGAAGGAGGTCTCAATCGCACAGAGCTTCAGCGAGAAGGTCAGAGGGAACTCGTGCTTCCAAAGCACGACAGCAGCTTTGGCTGCCGACCTGGCTAAGCGACATGGTTAGACAGACCGGCGCCAATGCTAATCAGTTAAATCCGTACTTCAGCCCTGCCAAACAAAGCCCCATCCCACGTCAGGCATCAGAGCACCGGGAAGAGCATCAGCTGCTTCCTTGTCTCTCCCGCGCTGCAGCGTCGTTTCTACCTGCAGAAAGCTCGTCTACGGGACGTCCCCGCTCGGTGACCTCCTCCCACCCGGGACCACGGCAGCCTTCCCCATCTGCTTCGCGCGGGTGACTGAGCAAGCGCACAAGAACGGGAGCTCATGCAGCTCCATGCGAGAAGAAAGTGAAGAGGTGGACGGGCTTGTTGCATGTGACGAGCTGCCAGGACCGGGACGCAGCAGTCCCACGGGATGGCTAGGTCCTCCGCATGGCAAAGGCTCCCACGCAGAAAATAACTGCACTTTTAAAACAGGACCAACACTGGTAAGACAAAGCCAAGCAGAGACCAAGGGAGGAACCTCCTGTTGCTTTCCTGTACGGCTTCCCCGAGCCTTAGCGGTGATCTTTGCAAGTGAAGTTACAGGTGATTTAGAAACCAGCAGACAAAAATGAATCACCCACTCGGCTTTTCCTAAGCAGGAGGCACAATCGTTGCAACAAGTGATTAGATTGTTCTCCTGCGAACATCTCCTCATTACATCCCTGCGCGGGCACGGAGGCAGCCCTTGGGACGGCTGCAAATTATATAAAAGCCCAGCCTGAGTCACACCAATTAATCTCCGCATCAGCAGCACCACTCAGTTCCTTCCCTGCCTCTTCTGCACGTGGTTTTCTAATCAACCAGCTCAACCTGTTCCCATAGAAACTAAGCAGCACATCACTACGGAGTGGTGGCTTCTGGTTTTTTAAAGAGTTATCATCAGACCTTTTTTCTGCCCCTAAGAATGCCAGAGTGACAGCTGGAACTGTGGATGGCCACTGTCTTGTCTGCTGCCAGAAAACGAGGTTCAGCTGTGTCCTCCCATGCACAGCACTCTGAAAACTGGGCAAACAGTGGAAAGTTTGCTGTTAATATTTGGATTTCACAAATTGCTCCAGCTGCATCTGTGGTCTTCTTGGATCTGCTGCCCACAGGCAACTCACTTCTTCCCTGGCTGATATGCACTTCTAAATCAGGAGTTTTACTGGCACTGAACCTCATTACAGTAGTGAGCCCTCACTTTCTTCCAGAGAAGCAGCATCATGCAGTTTGCCAGATCAAACACGTTGCAAACAGGTGATGAAAAACCTCTAACACACCTCTGATTTCTGAAAGACCGTCGCTCCTTGCAGCTGTGGCCCTCCTAGGAAGAGCAGGAGCGCTAACCAGGCGCACCATCCACTGCAGTGAGCTTTGCTACTGCCTGGGCATAACTGACCCCCTCCAGCAAACACATCGCTGCCAGGAGCCTCGGACGTTGGCAGCGCACAGCTGAACAGCTCTGCAGTGCTTTTCCTCCGCAGACTTCAAAGGGCTGCAGAGAAAGCAGACAATTAACCCTTGCAAAGCTCTTTATACAGGGGAGGAAATTGAGTTAAAGCCTCCAGTTTGGGTGCATGTCACAGGGGATGACCTTTGATTAGCGCAAGTTTTTAAAGGCTTTTCTGGTGCCTGGGTCACTGCAATCCCCTGCACGGGAGCATCCCCCGCGCCCCAGCACATGCTGGGCTGAAGAGCATTGGCTGGGGCCGCGGAGCAAGCCAGCACCGGAGCATCTCCCCACCCGTGCCCCAGCACCCAAAGAGTCCCAAAAATGCAGGTTCTCATCCAAAGCTGTGTCCGAAAACCTGGACCAGGCCCTGAACTGAGGCTACAAAACCTGCCTGCAAGGAGGACACCGGGGAGACCCTTCCCGAGAGCATTTCTGCAGGAGGCAGAGCGTTACTGCAAAGATCTTGCTCCACTGGGAAGAGCAGCAAGAAAAGGGAGCCTCAGAGATGCATCTGACAAGAAAGCTATGATGTTTTGCCTTGAGTTTGGTTCTTCCATCAGTGCTGCTAATGTAAATATTTACTGGCAACTATTCCCATTCTATTAGCGACAAGGCTTTGTGCAGGCTGTGTTTCTTAGGGAAATACTTTAAAAATCTGCTTGATGTATTCAAATCTTCTCCAATGTATTCATTTGGTTTTTTTGCAGGAGTGAAACTCCTGCACATATGGCTATGCTTATGCAACTGGTTGATTAGATTTTACATTTCCATGGGTAATTTATGGTAAATTGCCTGCAGATTCATTAAAAAAAAACTTTAAATATATCCTGAATACTCTCTTCCCTGCATTTTATACAGAACAAAACCAGAGTGATTCTAAATTCTAAAGGGAAACCAATTGATAAGAACATGTTGTATTTGCAGTAGTCTAAATACAGGATACAGAAGATGTCTATCTTGCTTGTTTTTTAAACCCACTAAAATGTATTTCAAGGAATCAATCAGTACTGAGTCAATGTGCAAGAATTGCTTTAATAAATCCAGATAGATGTGTCAGGCTCTAAGTGAATTGCACATTAAATAAAATCTGATTCATCATTGAAGCTATTGATTGTTATCATTAAGGGCATATTTGTTACACTTTCTGAGCAGGGGGCTGATAGAAATAATAGCAGTGCAGGCTGCTGCTATGCTCCCTTTAGGTGCCTTCAAAGAGCGTGCACCAGGGAAGGGTTGTATTTTGTGTGCAACCCTGAGAAATAAAGGGGATCGCCGCATGCGTTACCAGTGGGGACCCCAGGCCTGGCTCCGAGCTCGTTCCCACGCATGGGAACGATCCCCTGGACCGCCCGGGGCAGCGCCAGGGACGCAGAGTGGGAAAGGCAGACCCGAGGGGATCGGGAGAAGCCGGATTAGGGGAAGAGGCAAGGGGGAGAGAAAGTGGCTTGGAGGGGGACAGGATGCGACAGGGAAGAGACGGCAGCCGAACGGGAAGATGCAGATGGATAAGCTGACTGCAGTAAACTGGTTGGGTCTGAAAACAGGCCTCACAGAAAGAGAAATCAAAGGGTGATTTGATTTAGAGAGCTGAGTGATGCAGAAGGGAAATGCAGTCACCAGGAGGAACCCAGCAGCTTGCAGCCAGGGAGGAGAGAGGCAGCCTGTGGGCTAGCGGCTGCCGGAGCTGCCCGGGATCCCGTGCCCGGCGGCATGGAAAAGCAGCTGAAGGAGGAGGGCTGGAGGCCAGGACACGAGTGGCCGGCACCGACCGGGCTTGCTGGGACACATTTCTCGCAGGGGCAGAGCTGAGGGAGGCCAGCGCAGAGCACAGCCCTGCTCGGCCTCCCTGACAGCAGGTTGGCCCGCTCGCCAACTGGGTTAAACAGTTAATCCATTCTCCAACGCATCTGCTGGAGCACAAAAAATACAACAGCTTTCACATATCCTGCTGCTTCCTCAGGTCTAAGAAAACGCCACCACAGCAAAGAATTCCAGAGTTACTGAACCAGAGTCATTCCTGCCTCTGCCCTGGACACAGTGCCTTATCCTGCACTCATTAGAATTGCTAAGACATGAACATTTGGTCCATTTGTTCATTGATTGCACAGGGATAACTAATAAAAGTCCAGCAGCTTGAATACTGCACTTGAATTTCCGCGGTGGATCTTGTTGAATGTTCTTTAATCAACTCTCTTGCTGGGGAACGCACTTGGCTGCTACCGGCGTGGAACGGAGTAGTTCAGGATGAGGAGGTTTAATTGCGTGTGTCATACACCAGCCCTAATTGGAACATAACGCTACCGCAGTCCTGCAAAGCGATACGGCATCAGCATCGCATCCCATCAGCAAGGCTCTGCCAGCCACTGCCCCTCCAGCGGCACTGAAGTTACAGCACTAGCGACGGCTCGGGAGGGCGACGACGTTCCCCGCAAGGCGGGCGGCTGCCTCCAGCGCCCGGGAGCCTGCTCTCCCGGCGTGCACGAGCCCGGCAGGGCGACGCCAGCTCCACGAGCGCGAGCGCTGCATTACGGCACAGCGGCACACGCCAAGGCGCGCCTCAGTACGACCGCACGCATTTCTAGGGGAAGAGCTGCGCCCTTCGTTTCCGGAGGGGAATCCAGCTCAGCAGTGGGCCGTCGAGTGCCAGACCCCTGCCAAGGCCCTGCTGGCGCTCAGGACCGACTCCGGGGCTCCTCACTCCAGACCTGCACCCAGGGGCTGGGACTTGACTGGTCCCAATCGCGACTCACTGCAGAGCTTCGCCAGGAACGCACACGTACATCTTCCCCTTGATACGTTTCCCTTTCGTCGGCCCTTACGTTTTCTTTAACCCATTAAGCAGTTTGCAACAGATATTCTGTAACTGTATTTTCTCCCTAAAAAGCCGTTTTCCAAATGTGGGTTAGACATACAAGGAGCTGTCCAAATATCCGATTTATAAGGCATATCAAGTTTCTGATCGAAGAAAAAGTATGAAGAATTTCTCAGGTGTCTCACCAATTTATTGACCATACGGCAATTTATAAGTCATGTCAGTAACTTCATAAGTAACAATTAATTCTGAAGTTATCCCTGAGTTACCCAAGTTGTGTCACTGATGACTACGGGATGTGTTTGTGTTATAGGTTGACTCTGAACTATGATGACTCTGAAATAAGTCACAAAGTTGAGTCATAAATCATAAAATGGATGGATCCGGTTACACCATCAAATCACTAGTATGTAGTTGTATCATACACCCTGAGCTGATCGGCTAGTTGGGAGGACATCCACCCGATATATGTTTGGAAAATCATGGACTGATTTACCTAACACACAAATCATGGCCTGGCTTTGCAATCTGTGCCGATTTAAAAATCCGTATTTGTGTGACCTGCACCATGCAGGAGGCAGTAATTTAACGCGAGAACCTCCCCGCACGCAGCCCCGAGCAGGGAGGCCGTGCAGAGCAGGGCTGGGCGCCGGCCGCGTCCGCCTGGCACTGCACAGCAAGGATTTACGAGCGGGTGAGGCAGCGCCTGCATTATCTCATGGTTTGTAAATAAAAGCGAGGGGCGTAAATCTGGGACCTTGCTGCCCACGCTCCGGGGAATAGAGCCAGAAGGCTTCGGCAGCCCTTTGCACCAGGCTACACCATGCCGTGGCAGGGCAAAGGGGGAAACAGCCACCAGCGACGCAGACAGCACTTGCAGGTGTGGGATGGATGCAAACACCCCTTCAGCTGCAAACTCCCCGCCTCAGCACAGGCTCCTCCGTCACCGGAGCAGCTCAGGACTTTGCTGGCGCTCATCGATCAGGGCAGGATGATTTCAGGGGCTGCCACTCGTCCTGACTCAGCGGACTCGCGCCGCAAGCATTCGCTGAGCGCCACACAGCCCCGGAGCTCCCGCTCCCTCCCTGACCCGCAGCCTCCTCCAAGCACAGGCAGATTGAATTAATCTTTCATTATCAAAGCTGCTCCGTCAGGAAGCAGCGGGCAGCAATGATGTAGGGCAGGGAGGGCACACGTGGTGTGATTGATACCGCGCTGCAAAGGGAGCAGCCCGCCGGCTGGGACGGGGACGCTGTCAGCAGCTTTCACGGGAGCGATGTGAATGGCAAGGTGACACCAGAGGAAAGGCACCGGCTTGCTGTCCCACTCATTAGCACCCACTCCCTCCAGCCCTCCTGCTTGCCCTTCTGCAGGGGAAGGAGGTCTTTTCTGGTCTTTTGATTTGCCTGTTATTTACAGGGATTAATCCCAGGCAGCACCAGGTTATAACAGTATCAGCCACTCTACAGCCGATCGGTTGTTGTCAGGAAATCAGTCTGGAAATGCAAACGCATCAAGCTTATGACTTTCACCCTGACTTACTGCTTGTCTAAAACGAGAGAGGGTGGCTAGCTGCATCCTCAGCCCTCGCTGTCAGGGAGATTCACGTTCACCATTCACGTGTGCCTTCGTGCGCTTGCAGCCCTGCACCTCTGTACTCGCTGCAGCTCCTCAGCTGCACGCAGGCAATCACATGAAGTCCCAGCACAGCCGTGGCACCCGGGCTCCTGTCTCTAATAGCAGCAATTAGCAGGCAGCAACAGGAGCAGGATGCATCCTCCACCCACCCTCCCCACGTCTTGCAAGCAACGAGCACGCAGCTCCACAGGGCAGGCAGAGCCCCTCTGCCTCCTGCGCTGGGGGTTTGAGCATGCTGCTCGTGTTCACACGTGTGTGCATGCACACACACCCTTGTTCACAATAGGTACATGTAGCCTTTTCCCTGCTGATTAATAACTGCAGGTGTGTATCACACCCCTGTTATCTCCCTCCCTCCTCGGGTATCGACTCCACAGCAAGACCAGCTGGCACAGGCAGATATTGTAGGCTATTAATTAAGATGTCATTTACAGGCCCACTGGGTGACCTTAATTAAACTGTAAAATGGCAAACACTAAGATAGATGATATCCCTGTGGGTGGTGGATCAGGTGCATTAACCTCCCGGTAAGGGAGCTTCCCTTCGCTGGACGGCAGCGGGAGCCCCGCAGCAGCGGGAGCGCGGGGCAGCGGCAGGCTGCTCCCCCGGAGCAGGACCCTCGGGTTTGCAGGAGAGTCACAGATACTATAGCGCAGCTCTTTCCTATCCCTTACTAAAGGGAAAAACCAATGCCCAGCCTTAGATATTTCTTGATCAGCAAAAAAAGCCATTCGACTGTAGGCTACCCAGATAAGCATAAGTGAAGTTAGCCTGGGAAATGTAAGTGAAGACTGAAAATGCTTCCAGGCCACCTACCAAACAGTTTTCATGAGTTAATGGTAAAGACAACTGTTTAGGTAGTTTTGAATTTATGTTTAATCCTATATTTGCAAGGAAATCAGCTGGAGAATCTCAGAGTTTTGTTCATTTTTGTTTTCTAGGGCTACAGAAGAGCTCTACAAGCTTCGTTAAGCCTCCCTGCGCCTCGGCCCGGACCCTCCCGGGAAGCTGCTCCGAGGCAGTCCGACAGCTCTGGCACACACAGCCCGCAGTCACGCAGCCGAGACTAGCAGGAAGGGAGGTAATTACCAGAAATTGCAAAGAGTTTGGATATACAAGGAGCTTTTCTGTTTGTTTTTCTTACTGTGCATAATTCACAGATGCTGTTACGCTAAACACTCATTTCATATTCCCAGGAGGTGAGGAAGATGTCATGGGAGATACATTAACATTTGTAAACTGCAATCAAAACTAATTAAAACCAACACAAATACTGATTAATAGAGGAAGAAACCCGATTCTGAATCCCATGGTCCAACCCTTAACAACAGTGACTTAGTTTTATAAGAGGAAGATTTTCTTGTTCATCTTTCATTCTTAAGATCTGGTGACACATTTCCAAGTCCCAGACACGGAGGAGGCAGCCCGGCAGTGGCACTGCCTTGGGATGCGACGGAGGGGATGCAGTCGGATGGCCTTTACTTGTTCTGCCCAGAACACAGCTTTTCTTCTAAAAGTTCACTGATGGGACAATACAGTCCCAGCTAAGCTCCATGCCTGCTCTTACTTGGTAGCAGACCACTGTTTTCAGTTTGTTTCATTAAAGCTGAATTTATTCCAGCCAGGCAGTTAGAATATTCATTACTGTCTTGTCACCTCTAAAATTCTCCTTTCGCTGCATGCTGCCAATAATTGCTCACTCCAGGAAGAAAACTTTGGAATGTCAATTTTCCAGACAAAGTCTCAAATGAAAAAGGTGCTAACCAAAGTGAGGCAGACTTGCAGAAATAGCTCACAGAGTGAACTTCCAAGCAAGGTGTTGTTAACAACCTAATGATTAACACAAGCAGTTAGAGAAACCCTTTGCATGTGGATTCAGTGAGAAAGTGCAAAGCAGTTTGCTAAACATGTGAAATTACAAAGAGAGCACTGAGCAAAACGAGAGGAAAATGATTCCAAGTGGAACAGAAAGCCAGTTTGTTTAAAGTATTGATCATAAAAGAGAGAAAATAAGCAGAACCGCTAAACAGAGTATTAGTAATTGACATTTCTAGGAATCTAGATGACAACTTTTGAAAGCAATAACTATGGCATTGACTGCCAGCCCAGTCCTGAAGCTACACATCCTTCTGCTGGGGCACCATATCCGCCTGCCCAGCTGCCGTGCAGAACCACCATGTGCCGGCCCCAACCTTCGCAACGAACGGGACACCAAACGGGGAGCAAACGGACAGCAGAAAGAGCCGGGGGCAGGCGACGGGAAGCACTGGCCGCAGGCTGAAAGGAGCATGCTGGCTCAGCCTCTGGCAAAGGGACCGCGCTGGAGAAGGGAGGATGCAGGGAAAGTCACCCACTCCCCAGCTGCAGAGCCGCACATCTGGTGCCCTCCGTGCCCACGGGCAGTGCCGCAGCCCCACGCTGCGCCCAGAGAGCTGTCAGCATCCGAGGACCCTTGGCTGTGACGGACTTTGCACAGGTCCTTAACTCCCAAGCAGCAGCCTGTATTACACCCACTCGTACGGCTTTCCCCTTCGCAGTGAGCCTTCGCTGGGACACTGCCTGCCAGTCACTATTTTCAAATCACATTTTTTTCATGGTAGAAGGCTATTTTCCCCAGGCAGCCAGCAGGGATGTTGTTATTTAACTAGTGTGAAATTCTTCTTTACGAGGCCACTTGCCTTTTGGTCTACAAAAATGGCCTTTTTCAGCATCTAATGTTCTCTGTTATCCCAGATGCTATTTGTTAGAGAGAGAGCCTGTCCAATTTGGGCCCTGCTGTCCTGCTCTTCAGTTGCTAAATGTTAAGGATTTAAAGATAAAATGACCAATGCTGAAGGTGAAGACTGCCAGGCACAGCATCCACAGGTGGTTAATCTTCCAGTTTTCTGCAGAGGATTTTAACAGCATTTCCTTTTGGAAACTGCAAGTTTGCACTGCTTATGTCTCCTGTGCTCTGCCAGGCAAGGTCTTTGATTTGAGGGGAAGGTGAGGGAACCAAAAACAAATATTAATCAGACACCACCAAGCCAGAGCACACAGATGCCTTTCCCTGGGAGCAGGATCACTCCAGAGAGCTGGAGACACACTGAGAGCAGATATTGAGCCCCATGAGGGCTCAAGATGCAAAAAACCCCAAAAGACCCAGGACCTTCCCAGCTGCCTCGCTATGCCCAGCCCTTCCCAGCTCTGCCACGGCCGTGCCAGGAACACACCGGGTCGCCCCTGCTCCCTGGAGCATGAAGCCAGGCCTGCAGGGCACGTGGGGACAAACATTTGCAGAGGAAAAGCGTCCCAGAGGGCTTCTCTCAGCCTCTGCAAGCAAATGCTGACCTGTTGAGTGAGGAATAAATAGACATCAGCTGGGTTTGGGGTTTAATTAGATACTGCAGGGCAATAGCACTAGCTCACTTGTCAATATGACCATAAAAAGTTGATATTCCACCTTCAGCTCTACTAATTAACCCAATGTTCTTTACAAACAAAATATCACACTGCTTAATTATTTTTTGGCTAACCATTTGCAAATATCATCAATTACTGGAAACATGACACCACTGCCTTTTGCAAGGCACTGGAATCCTATTCCATGTCATACTGACAGGGGCATCATAAAACTGCATTATTCAAATTGCATATCAGTCACAAAAATTGAGGAGTAATTTGTCAAAGTCACAGCCGTGCTCAATAACCAGAGATGACTAAGTAATTAATCAATAATGCATTCTCACCTTTTCATTCCCTAGCTTTCTATGACTTGCATAGTGTAATGACTTAACCAGAATGAATTTACCCCTCAGAGAATAAACCGAATCTACACATCCAAGGACAGTCTCACCCCCTCTCTTCTGCCTCCCCCCATCTGCGCCAGGGTACAGAGAACTTTCCAAATCCTTCATTAACACACTATTTTCCACCAGTGGCAAGTGTTTGCTCAGCACAGCTAAGTGGATCACTGAGGAACTAGATGCAAGCTCAAACTCATCAAGACCATGCTTTTAACCTCAGTGCTCACCCTGTAAGCTAAATAACTGTTTATTAGAGATTGTTAATTTAGCCTAAATTCTTCCTTCTTAACGTTCTCTAAATCACACTTTCTCTAATGCAATCCAGGAATAACCCAGTGTAATGAAAAGATTTCCCTATGAGACCAAGCAGCTATTTCTCAAATGCCCTAGAAGTGATAATTTGATTAATAAAATGGTCAGATTTGCAGTACTGAAGGGCTTTTCAGCTCAGAATCAATCACTATACATCCATTACTCAATGCTGAATTCACTGAACGCGTTGTTGAACTCATTGAAAACTACGTTAGTAAAATTAAGTAATTAGTAAGATTAATGCTGTTGCAGAGCTATAACCTGGGCAGAACCCAGATTGATTAGAGTTAATTATCTTCTGCCTGCTTAAATAATTTATATACTGTTTTCCCTACTATGTAAGAGTAGAAAATACAGAAGAAAGATTCCCTCCCTTTCTCCATTGCGTGCGAAAGAGGTGTCCCCCCCCAGCTGCAGCGCAGGGCTGGGGTGCCAGCCGTGCTGCCAGCTTTGCCCCCAGGAGCGAGCAGGAGGGGAGCGCCGAGTCCCTGTACCGCGCCAGTGCCAGGAGCAAGCAAGGACAGGCTGCGGCCCTCCATGTCCCCTGGGAAAGGTGTCTTGGGGAAAATACACTGCATTTTGCTCAAGGCAGAGCAGCACAATCGCTTTGGGTAGCTTTGCTCCGCACGAGCCGCTCAGCTCCACGGGAGGCCGTGCAGGGGTGCAGAGCCCCTCGTCCCTGTGTCACCATGCCCACGCGGATGGGGCGGGCGGCTCCGGAGGCATCCGGGCGAGGGAGGACAGCCGTGTCACAGCAAGAGGGGAGCGACTGGACCGCAACTCCTGTCCCCATCCTTGCTCTGGGGCTGGGCAGCAAACCCACACGCTGCCTCCAAAGCGCGCTGCACCACGGCACAGCTCGGTGGCACTTGGCAGAGGGACAAAAGCAAGAGAGGGAAAGGGAAGCTGGGTCTGCTGGCACAGCTCCCAAGGCTTCCCTGCCCCAGGTGCTGCTCAAGGCCACAAGCACCACGGAGACTTGCAGGGCTGAAGCCAGTGGTGTCAATCAAGAAACGCTTGCAACAGCATGAGTGCCAGCTCACCATTTCATGAAGACGCCGTTAACCAGATTTCCTTGCCTCCTCCTATGCCAGTTCAATTCATTTTGTGCATCCAGCAAACACCTACCCCAGCACACATTGCTCAGCGCTGTCCTTTACTCCCACTTCCTCACCAGCTCAGGCACACCAGCGTTTGTCTGGTGTCTTAGCCAAAATGCTTCCACTGAATTCACTGATGCTACATCACTGTTTGGCCCTGAAGGCTTAGGCAATAATTTATGCATGATCCTGGCTTTCTAATCAAAATTTCATTATTATAAATGATTGCAAAAGTTTTCATATTCTACATTTTGTCTTTGCAGAGAATTTTAAACACTCGCTAATTTTGTCCCTTGGTGCTGGTATGTGTAATAATCCTGCTGATCCATATTCATTTCCTCTCAGCCTTGCAACTCCTGCAAAGATCTCAGAACTCATGGAATCATTTTTTTAAAAGAACTGAGTATCCATAATATTTATTGTTGTTATTAATGCAACATGATCTGAGCCCCTTTAATAATCACAGGACAGGATTCCCAGTGCATGTAAATAATTGATTGACTTAGAGCTCACTAATATGAATGCATCGATCCTGACTCCATGCAGCGTATCACACTACCAATAAATCAATTATGCATCTTTCTGCTCATGAAGTATCTATTCCAGTGGCTCAGGAGAAGCATCGTCATGTGCTTTTCAGAGCTGCTACGCCTGGACCCACCAGGCAACGTACCAACAGGTGAAAACTGAAGTACTTCTTACCGACACCCAGCTGCTTGCAGAGGTGTCCCCGAGGTGCGCGCAGGGGCCTGTGGCCAGCGGGCGAGCGGCCCTGGAGCGCAGGGACCACAGGGGACCACTGCAGCTGGAGCCAGCACAGACGCACTGCAGGGCAGGAGGCCTGGCATGGGCAATGTCACCGAGAGGGTGACAGCAAGGGAGGTGACCGGCTTCTGCTCTGTGGGGGTCAAGTCATAGTCTAGTCCCAACACCAGCTTTCTTCCCATGCTGGGAAACCGAGACAGGAGGCGAGCGCATCATTAGAAGGCAACAGAGCATATGCTAATTTGCCCGTGTTTGCAGTTAGCAGCGTTTTATTAGGGATGTCTGGTTTATTCATATTCAGGTCAGCCTACTAATATTGCATTAACCTCTGATTCCACTGGTGTGAACAACAGAAGTCCAACCACATTTGCAGGGATTTTGCATGCAGACAGAGGTGGCTCCTGCCCATGCTCAGCATCGTGCCCGCTAGACACAGCCCTCGCCTGCCGCCCCGTCCCATCGGGCCGGCCTTCAGCGATGCTGAACCCTCCCTCCACGGCAAGGCCTACGCCCAGCACAGGACCACGCACAGCTGGAGTGCCCCACTACTGCACCGGAGCGGGCAGAGGGAATCGCACACCCGAGCCTGCAGCGCCGAGCACCCCTCGCCGCACCACGGCTCCCGCACCGAGTGCCGCAGCCCGGGGGGTGACACGCAAAGCGCTCGCGCAGCACTGGGAGGACGAGCAGGGCGAAACCGCTTGGGCGAAAGGGTATCATGACCAGGCAACACAGCCCGGAGGCACCCGCCAGCAAAACAACATCCACACCTCCCCGCAGCAGATGAGCCCAAGGAGGGAGCTGACAAAGGCCTGTCCTTGTTGGATTAAATCTGGAGGAAGAAAATAAATAAAATATCACCTTCTGCCAGAGAGCACGAGCCCCCCGAGGCAGCAGCAGCATACGCGGCGGAGGCTGGGAGCGAGCCCCGCCGGCAGCCAGCCCCGGGCCGCGGCACAGCGCCCGGCATCCCCGGCGGTGCGTGCCAGCTCCCCGGCCACCCCGCAGGCACCGCGCAACTGTGCGCGAGATCAGCCTGTCCCACAAACACCGGAGCTGCCCAGATGGCCCACTCCCACTGCGCTCTGCACAGATCTTTTTTCCCCCAAGCCATCTTGCAGCAGCTCCGGCCCACGCAGCCGGCAGGCTGCCAGCGCAGCAGAGCACGCGGCACCGAGACACTTGGCCCCGCTGTCTCCCGACAGCGCAGCTCTTGCATTGCGGCTCTGGGCCTCCGAGGAGCAAGACACCCGGTCACACCGGCAGCAGGGAATGCAAAACAGGCCAGGAAAGCAGGCGTCGGGTCATAAGTGTAATGTTGCTGCAAATGTCAACAAAATCATTCACATATTTTCATTTTTACCTATTTGACCCATTAACTAACTGCAAAATTTCTCAGTAATCCCCAGCAGATGAGCATCAGAGAAGAGACCTATGGTTCTAGCTAATCCCTTTATTATGAAGTAATGCTACAGAAATCAAATAGCAGCAGTAAGTCAGGAGATTAACAACAAGCTGGGAAATGCACAAATTAAATTGCAATCTCTTTCATTGCTTTGCACAAGCCAACGGCACCATTTCCACTCCAGCCAAAGCAGCCTTTCCTAGCAGGAAAGCAAGGTTGGAAATCACTTTATAAAAATGAGAATCTACTTTAATCCTTGATCCAATCAGTAAATAGAGTCTGCCCAGAACACAGCTAATGCTCACACAACCCTCCCCATTTCTGTGTACATTTTAGCCCTTTCCAATTAGCCTGGAAAGGGAACAGCTTCTAGCTTTTCTAAATGCGCATTGGGATGCACAACTGGAAGCAGCGCCGGGCCGAGGAGAAGCAAGCAGGGACGACCACTCGGGGCAGCTATCCGGCAGGCAGGGCGCCGGGAGGAAGAGGGGGCTAAACCGAGCAGAGAAAGCAGCTCACCGCATCCTCACCAGCCCCTGCCGCCAGCCTGCAGGGACAGCACGAGCAGGGAGCGCGTTACCACCTCCCCTGTCCCCTGCAGCGGTGACAGGGCCCGTGCTGGCCATGTCCTGGGGCCGCGGCAGGTCCCGTGGGCTCGCTGGCGACCAGGCTGCAGGGCCCCGTTCCTGGCTCTTGCACCGAGCCCCCATGGGAGCATTCGCACTGTTTGCTTCACCTCCCAGCAGCCTGCCTACAAAACGGGGGTAATACTTCTCTGCAGACATGGGAGAGAAGAAAAACATAGTTTCTTAGTGAAAGATACTAGGAGACTAGAAAATATCCCAGCAAAGTCCTGTGACTTCTGGAAAAATGCAAAACTCTTTCTTGCCCTAGATTTGAATTCTTTGTAAAAGCAGCAATAAACCAATTGGCCAGAGAACAGCAAAAAACGACAGAGCGGTAGGATGGAGGCGGCAGAGGTTACTTTTGTCCCTTCCTGCCGTAAGGGAAGGAGATCCAACTAGGTCTGCAAGGAGGAAATCTAAAGACAGTGAGAGAAAGTCTCCCTCCCGTCCCAAGCCGGGCTGCTGAATGCATCGCTAAAGAGGCCGCCAAAGCCAAGCCCTCAGCAAGGCTGCACGGGGAGCCGACACCGGCGGAGGTAATGAGGGTGCCGATAGTTGTAACAAAAAGCTCTCACGAGGGGCACTTGGAGGCATCTTCTCCCCTTCTTGGGAGGGGGACGCGGTCACATCACACGCGGGTGACAACGGCCCAGGCCCCGGAGAGCACAGAGCATCCCTCCCGGTGCGCACGGCCCCGGCCCGCGGGGCTCCTGCTCCACAACGGCTTCATATTCCTCCTGACAGGTAGCACTGATTTATACAGCAGGAATAAATGAGTCTGCTGCACAGTTTCACCTAATTTTGTCTCCATTTCAATTTTCCATCTTTCAGCATAATGCTGGACGGTTAATTATGTTTCTGTCTTATTTCTCAGATAATACTCCTCTTGTACTGCACACCGCAGCTGCTCAAAGGGTTTCATTTTACCTTTCATTTCACCTCCTAGCACAGCTCTAAATTTAGCCAGCTTGTAATTTTTGGATATTTTATACTTTATGCCTTTATTATCGTGAAGTAAAATGGAATCCTTGTCTTTTAATTCGCTCTATAATAATTCTCCACCAAATCTTAACACAAAAAGCTTTTTTTCTGATGACTAATTGAATGGCGTGTAATTATAATACCCAGGGAGATGATATTGAAGGTACCTAACTGCGACAGCTTCCTGCGACTAACGGCCCCTCCAGCAACCCGCAGATCCTGGCTGCGCACGGTCCCACGTCGGCTAAGGCCCGAGCGCGTTCAGGCCGAGCGCGGCAGGGATCCGGTCGCGCTGCCGTGCCATGGGCCGGGCTCGCAAAGCCTCCAAACTGCTGACGCAGCCACGCTAGGTCCCCCTGGAATTCAGTGCTTTCCCTGGTGTGCCAAAGGGAAGCACGGAAAACGCAGAGGGATAGCAAAGAGGAGGAGTAACAGGAGTCACTGCAGGAGCTTCTTCCTCATCTTCCCCCAAGAAAAGAGCAAGAAAGCAACAGCTCCCAGAGACCACAGCAGCTTCCTCGGAAAAGCAGCTACTTGTTGGGAGAGCAGCTGGCAGTTTTCCCTATTTGTGTACTGCACTTTGATAGCAGCATTGAACAGGCAAGGTCAGCACTCAGCAGAGACACCACAGGGCTATTTTTTTCCCCCACTGAAGCATGTATTGCAGTAAGTGGAAAATAAGCTTTAAGGGTGGCTATTATGTAGACAATAAAATGTTTTTATATCAAAGTAGGTGTTGAGCTCAACACTCGTGCAGAGTGGATCCTTAACATCACAAACCGACTGGGAACGAGCTCCACGGAGCAGAGATGCTCCCAGCCAGCAGGGCACAGGAAGGCAAGTATTTAGTGTTTGCTGTAAAAGCTGCATTCAATATCAGAGGGAAAAAAGATATTACAGAGGGTGGCATGGAGGGGGGCTGCACAGCTTCAAAGGCAGCGTAAGGAGCAGACTAGGAAGGAGCCCTCTGCCCCCCACAGAGGGTGAGGGCAGCACAAGAAGGGCTGCACAGGCTCATTTTCCAGCTAACTGCACGGGCCTAACACAGCAAGAGCCAGAGCGGACACCAGCAAGCAGCTGCAGGACACCGCAAGCTGTCACCTCTCCAGCACAGGAGCAGCCTGCAGAAGGGCTGCAAGACAGCCCAGGGCAGCAACACCAGAGAGGAGCCAGAGCTCCTCAGATGCCCCCTGGGCTCAAAGCAGTACTGCTCCATCCCAGCCTCAAGACAAAAACAACCCCCTGCCAAAACTGCCCGGGCCCCAGCACACTGCTCACGGGAAAGGCAAGCCTCCCCCTCCCCCTCCCGGCCCAGCCACCCCAGCCTTGCCCAAGAAAGCAAGAAACGCAGAGGACAGCCTACCTTCATCTAGCTTTTCCAGGAAACAGATCCAAAGAGCTGAAAGCATCTCCTTCCTCACAGCATTCACCCATCACCAGCACACCCCCCACCATTTAAGTCAGCTTGGGGCCTGATTGCCAACTGCCCCCAGCTGCCCTCAACCACACCTCCTAACCCTGCCCAGCCCCAGGCGGGAGGGCACTATCACAGCCCGCCTGCCCCTCGGACCACGGGCAAGCGGGTGCCTCTGAACCTGCGTCTGCGTGCACGGTGGGCACCTCTGGAACCATATGTGCATGCACAGCGTGCACAGGCACCTCTGAGGCCGTGCTCACGCGCACGGCATGCGTGGGTGCCTCTGAGGCCGTGGTCAGGTGCACAGCATGCGTGGGTGCCTCTGAAGCCGTGGTCAGGTGCACGGCATGCGTGGGTGCCTCTGAGGCCGTGGTCAGGTGCACAGCATGCGTGGGTGCCTCTGAGGCCGTGTTTGCACGCATGGCGGGCACCTCTGAAGCGGTGTTCGTGTGCACAGTGTGCACGGGCACCTCCAAACCCGTGTCTGTGTGCGTGATGTGCACGGGCACCTGTGAAGCTCTGCTCACATGCACGATGTGCACAGGCACCTCTGAACCCGTGCTTGCGTGCATAGCGTGTCCGGTGCTGCCTGCTCCTCTGGATGGGGCGGGGGTCTGTGGGCAAGAGGGCACCCCGCAGGGTCCCAGCTCTTCCTCAACGAGGGGGAAGCAACAATTTTTCATACAAATAGTGGGCGTCAGAGGCATGACTCCAAAGGGATCTGTGCCTTCGCAAGGCCAGTTTCTTTCAGCTGAGCAAGGAGGCAGGGGGAAAACGTTTGTATATTCACCAAAGTGCAGCCCTGCCTTCCTCCTCGCCTGGCCCTGTGCTCCTCTCCTCTAAGATGTCACCTGAGAGCATCTGGATAAATTATTCATCCTGTAAACAGAGAACCAATAAATAAACTGTTGGTTTCAGCCTGGCAAACCCATCCCTCGCCCTGTGTCCTGGCCGGGTGCAGGGCAGAAGGGGCCCCTCCACGCGCCCTGCCCACCGCCTCGCTGCTCGCAACCACCGCTCCATGCGCGCCGCGGGATGAGCCCTGCTGCTCGTCTCTAACAGGACACATGGCCCTCTTCAGAGTACGTCTGCAGGGCAATAAAACCCATCCTCCTAACAGTGAAGGATAAATGTCGTAACTCAGCACACTGGCGATGCCATGAGGAGCAGGGGCACCAGCCTTTCTGTGCTGCAATAAATCAGGAGCAGGCTGAACCGCCAGCTCGCGATCAGTAAAATACCACGGGGCCCTCAGCAAAGTGACAGCCCACGCTGCCTGCCAAGATGGAAGAGAGCGGGATTGCAACATCAAAAATCAGCAGCAGCTGATTCACACAGGCAGCACACGCCGGTCTTTTCTCCTTCTTTCCTGCGGGGCGCTCAGGAGACGCACAACAGCGGCGAGGTCCAGGAGCTCCTGCCCCGGGCGCAGGCACCGGGAGCTGCCGGCGCTGCAGGTGCGCTCTGCCGAGCCGTGCAACGCGCAGGGGCAGGAGCCACGGGAAATTACGCTGCAGAAGGCAGCGTTCACTTTACCATTCATATTTCTATCGACTGGGGGCAGGTGGAGCACTGGTCCTACGCCCTGGCTGCACCCCTCTGCTCTGTGCCACCACAACTGCCCTGGGTTCACGGCAAAGCCTCCCGTCCCCGGCTGCACCGCACCACTCCCCGTGAGCCAGAAAACGTTCTGCGTCCCTCCTCTGCTGTCCTAATACCTGAGCGCTCAAATGTCATCTCCATGTCTGCTGACCTTCTCTGTGCAAAGGTATTTGTGTGCACATGGACAAACACAGCATCATTCCACCGCCTATTCCTGTTAACTGTAAGCACACTTGCTCTGATTTTCTACCCAGTGCTCTCTTTCAATGCTGAGGAATCTCTTGCGGACGATTCTGGATTTGTTTCTTTTTGAGGTGCCCCACCAGCTATGTCTCTGCATCTGGAGAGATACAGAAAGCTGAAGGTGTTTCCCTGCATCTTCTGTCCACGTTAGTCCTGCTTCCCAAGGGAGGGAGGCGCCTGCAGTCCTGCCACGCGTCCCTCCTCCTGCACCTTGTGGCCCAGGCTCCTGTCACCGCTTCGACAGAGGAAAGCCGTCTCAAGGGCCGGTTAAGCTCTTCCGACTTTCCTGGGCCCAGGATGGGGCCTGCAGTGTGACAGGTCCTGGCACCAGGAAGCTTTCCTGCAGGAGGATCCAAATGTCCCGATGGGGAAAGCCTCAAACTGCCCCCACGCATGCACAAGCACCCGGGAGAAATTCCTGGAAGCTCGGTCTAATATTCTACAGGGCTTTGTCCATTGCTCCTCAAACTATTCTAGGAAATGCGATTAATAATAATAATAATTATTATAATAAAAGTATCCAAACCCTTGACAAAACACACAAGCACTTGCTGGATAACACAGCAGACGAATGCCATGTAGGGCTGATAAACAGGACAAACATTCTTGCAGCGCTGGCAGCAAATCAGTGGCCATGACACCAATACACAGCTACCTGCTGACCAAACCAGGAAAGCAGAGGGCTGTCTTTGGTCAAATCCCAGGATGCTGAAATGGAACTGAACTGATGAAATTCATCCCTGCGGAAACATCAGTGAAATCAGGATGAAAATCGGCCTGTTGTGTATAGCCCAAACTGCTCCGCTGTGGTTCGGCTAAATGAAAGAGTATGCCTTTTTAATGCAACATGTAATTAGACAGCGTAAGTCACAGCCAAA
The DNA here is from genome assembly GCF_036370855.1 of Dromaius novaehollandiae. Lineage (NCBI taxonomy): Eukaryota > Metazoa > Chordata > Aves > Casuariiformes > Dromaiidae > Dromaius > Dromaius novaehollandiae. The sequence goes on along the minus strand of NC_088124.1, from coordinate 7,329,309 downwards.
AGATTTTATTGAGCCAAAGAATTAGACAGTTGCATGAATAACGAGAATAGCTGCAGTTGCAGGAGCTAGTTAGGATTCAGGAAGGATGTAATGTTTCTGGCACGGGTCAGCAGCCAAACTCTCGGCGGAGGCTCTACGCACCTGACACCACCTGAACGCTGGGTCTCTCACGCAACCCTCGCCCCAAGGCGCTCGGGCTCCTGGCCAGCTCAAAACAGAGCAAGCAATGGCCATTCCTCGACTGCAAGGGTGTTGCCAAATACACGGGACCTCGCAGTCAGGAGGTTTTCCCTGCTGTTCAGCTTTTGTCTCTCCTGGCCCTAACTGCAAGCCCAAGGCCATGGGGTAAATATGCCATGAATTTATCATGGACAAAAATCTCTACTGAACAAGCATTGAACGCAAACAGCGGATCTGAGAGATCTTTCCTAAACTTCATGGCTTGTAAATCGGCCTCCACAGAATTAAAATCTCTAGACTCATTCAAAATACATTCTTCCCTCTTAACCTCCCATTGAAGGAATTAAAAGAAACCTGAAATCCTGTGTACTTCAAAAACACAAAGGATGAAAAATCCAACAAAGTAGTTCAACACATTGGGGAACTGGTGTGTAAATGTCCCTGGCCTGATGACACTAAAATTCAATTTTAAGCATTTCAGCCACTAATAATGTTGCAAGTGGTCCTCAGCCTCAGAGCAGCCATGTCTTTTGCACAGGGAAAATGTCAGCGCTAACCTCTGCTACCACAGCAAGTGTAACTTGGGGAGCACTGCAGAGCCGGAGAGTCATGCAGGACGTGAACTGGAAAAACAGCATTCATTACAGCGAAATGAGACTACACCAGGGAGCCCGAGACAAACAAAGGGCAGGAAGCTCATCAGCATGACAATAGCCACCTCTTTCACGCTAAATCCGTCTCCTCGCGCTCTGCAGGAATAATAGTCCGGTTACAGAATGACAGAAGCAGTGAAAAATAAAAAATGAAAACCAGGAACAATTCCTCTATTAAACAGAAGATCTAGTATAGCAGATGACAATGGGAACAGGCTGCCCGTCCCCAAAGAGCCCTCGCAGGGTGCCTGGTGCGTGCGGGGGCAGCGAGGGGACGGCGAGCAGGCGGCAGCGCTGGACAAACTCCTCCGACGCGAACGGGGATGTCCCACGCCCCAGGGAGCGGCAGGGTTCAAAATGCCGTCTCCAGGTCGTGCCGGCGGCACGCTCGGCCCTGCAGACGCGGACAGCAGCGCTACCTGCCCACCGGGAAAGACCCGGCCATGTACCCGAACACGGGGGCTGCGACCAGCTCTGCAGCCCCCAGCAAGAGGCTGCGGTGCAAAGGGAAGGAGGGCAGAAGCGGCGCTGCGCAAACCTCGGCCCGCACGCAGCACCAGCGACGGCCGCGCTCCCCGCTCGCGCTTCGGGCCAGCACGGAGCCCTCCCAGACCAGAGGCTTTACCTTTTATTTGCTTGGCAAGAAAAATGCTCTTAAAGCCTTCCTTCGTTTTTGAATGACAAGATCTTTTGCAGAGATTAAAATGGTTTTAATATTTCACAGTCTGGTATTTACATCACATCTGAACCAGGTATTACGTACCCCGTTACAAAAACATTTAAATAACAAGTCTGCAGTTGGAGCGCAGAGGCCGACTGCTGCAAAACACACCCGCGCCCCTCCGAAGCGCCGCTCCGCTCCCCGCTGCTGGTCCCACTCGCGCCCGGGGAGCGCTCGGGGCTCGGGGCGCATCGCACATCGGGCGTTTCCATTCCCAGCGCTTCATCCATGCACCCGCCCGAGCCAACAGTGCCCAGTAACACCACCTCCCGCCAGCCCCGCGTGCTGGTAACGAGAGCGGCACGGAGGGGAACGGCGAGGCCACTCGCGCTCGCCGGCTTCCCCGGCCCCTCCTTGGATGGCGGCGGCGGGTCCCTCGGCCAGGGCGGGCTCCGGCGGTGGTGGCGCCTGGAGGAATTTGGGAAGACGGGGTTCACGCTGCCTCCCCCTCTAGCTACTACATCGGGGCAACGGCACGTCCTGGGAAAGGACATGAGCTCACTGCTGGGACACGGTACATTTTTCTTTATTTATTTTGAATTAATGCAACAACAAAGCCTGTCTCGGTCTGTCTGGGTCTCTGGACAGCTGCCTATGTTGTATCAGGCATGACAAACCAAACAGAAAGAAGAAGGGTTCCCCCTCGCATTATTCTGAAATGCTATTGCAAACATTAGCAGTAATTTGGTGTCTGGGACTTGCATTGTAGAGAACAGATATTAAACTAACACCCTGATTAATGCAATTACAGAGGAAGAAAAAAACAGCAGCGTGCTCCATGGCTACAGTATATCATCTCCGGTGTCTGGAGCGGTGTCAGACAGCCCAGGCTGCACTGCCGCTTTCACCACGTGTGGGGCTTGGTTATGGTTACGTGGGCTAGATTACGGGGCAGAGAGGAAAATGCCACCAATGTCAGCGGAGTCCTCCCAGCCTTAGGCGAGGATAACAAGATCAGGATCTGGTCCAGAGCGTGCAAACTTCCTGGGATCCCATCTGGGTTAAAAACAGTGAATCAAATGGCAGGGAGGACTTTATATGAACATTGAGTTCTAATTTCCAGATGGTGACACTGGTTCAAGATCTTGGAGATGGGGGAAAGATGACTCTCACAGCAATTATTTTACCTAAATGAAAGAATAAAGCCAGTTTTGGGGGACTGTTGTCTTTCTCTGTAATTGTCAACAGCTCTTATATGACTTGAGAATTTTATTTACCGGGATAGGAAAATGAGCCCACGGTGAGTGTGTCCATGAGCAGGAAGGGGGCCGTGGAGTGACAGGAGTCTTGCAACGGCATTCGGGACCCATGACTAGCCTTAAGGGAAGCTGGATGTCAGCAGCGGCACTGGAGCGGTACCTGGCATGGTCTGAACAGCAACGAGACACGTTCCCAGGAACGAAGGCCCAGGACACCGTCAGGCTTCCGCCAGCCTCGGCTCTCCGGCGCAGCAGGCACAGAGCATCAGCAGATGCCCAGCAGCAAGGGCAACGGGGTGCAGCGCTGGGGGATCGCCACGCGCTCTGGCACAGCTGCAATCTGTCCACCGCCAGGAAAGTCCTGCTGCTCCTGGCTCTGCGGAGCATGGAAGGTTCCTGTCCCTGTGGGATCAGCGCTGTGCTGCACCGCTCCACGTCCCGGCTGCTGCAACAGCAACGCTCACCAGCCGAGTCCACAGCAGAGCACCACCAAAGCTACCGCGTGACCTGTGGGCAAAGGAGAGAAGTGTCAGGCAGGCACTTGCCACTGTTCAGCTATCAGGGCGAGCTAGAGCTTCCTTCACGCTCGGGTTATTGCTCACACAGCTCTAAGAAAGGTGTGTCTCACCTCTGGCCAATGTCCTGAACTGCTTCCTCTACAACGTCCAGTATTTTGGACAGCGCTTTGCAAGATACAGGAATTTAAGTCACTGTTTCCTTCCGTATTTGCCAATGTTTCTGATACTTGTTGCAACTGCTTTGTGCTCTGGCTCTGTCCATCACCCAGCACAACATCTGGATTAAGTGCTAGTTCAGCGTAAAAGAATGAAGTTACAGTAACAATTACAATAGCTAAGCCTTACAATACACCCATGCTACTGCAAGAAGAACGCAAACCCGCGGCGTGAGGGGCTGGCGGCACTGTACACGTTCGTGACGGAGCAGAAAGTTTTCTCTTTTACTGCTGCAGAAGTGAGCGGTCCCGACTGCACCTTGGAGAGCGCACGGGACCCAGGGCTGTCTCTGATGCTGCACAATTTGTGGTCACTCTCTGTGTGCGGATGCTCCCAGCCCACACCCCCACACCAGGCTACAGGATGCCCTGGGAATTGTATACTGTAATCCCGTACTGTTATTTTCTTAAAATCTCATGACTTAGAATATTCTGTGTCACGGCTTTCAGTCGCTCCAAGTTGGTGATGTGTTTTGCATGGATTAGTTCTAGTCCCATGACAGCTAAATCCCTTCCCTGCTGAGCAAATAATTTGTCACAAAATTCTTCAGAGAGCCACATTCTCCCTTTTCCACTAATGGATTACGCATGGAGACATCATGCTCCCCTCTCGTTTATTTGTTGTTTGAAATGATTTTCCCGAAGAAGTCCGTTTGGTATCTTCTTTGCTAATGGAAACGGTCAATCTGCTTGCAGTGGGCAAGTTATCTAACACATCCAGCTGATTCTCCCACTTGTGAATTTTCAGCAAACAGTCCCAGCAGATGCAAACACAATTTGCTCTTTGCATTTGTTTGATGGGATGCTTGTTCCAAATTTAAGCTTATAGATTATTTGTGAACTCCTTGTTTGGCTACAGCTTCTCTTTTGGGCTCTATTTGCACTGAGCAACTGAGAGGTGCCTCAAACTTTCTGGAAATCCAGCCCCTTTCAGGGTTTAGTGCTTAACAGGGCATTAAAAGTCACTAGTCATTCTGAAAACATAGGTCTGAGTTTTTAAGACGCAGCCTCCCTGAGGAGACGGGCAAAAAAGCCAAAAAAGGATGTTAAGAGGATTGCCATAAAGGAGATCAGGGCTGCCGGAAGGGGAGAAGAGCAGAAGCTCTGGCCTCTTGCAGACTGGAACAGTCCCAGTAGGAACCCAGGGTCAGCAAAGCCTCAGACGCTTTGAGTTACATTATCAACTGGGGGGAAGAATTAATTAAGAAGTATAAAGAAGGGAAAAAGAAGACGAGCTAAAAGTAGTGCTGCAATTACTGGTCAGTGATGGATGCCAGGCGAGAGGAACCTTTTCTGACACCCATAAAAACATCTGAGCATGAAAATGCTTTTTGTGTACAAAAATAATAGTGATAATGAAAAAAATCCCCACATCACTTTTTTAATGCGATAATTTTACAGCAGGGTATGTGGGGTGAGAAGAGCTAAAGCATACGGAATAATTACACTCAACTGTATGAACAATGATTACAAAATTATGCAACTGATTAACCATGACATATATATAATTACTAATGAGTTTGATAAAATTTTAATTATACCTTGTTCTTTGGGGCATTCAGCAAGCCATGAAAATAATAATCATGTAGCTCTCTGTCACAGATGACTGCTTCAGATGGGGAAGCAGTGACATCCCAGAAAGCCTCAATGGATCCAGGGCTGTGCCAGAAGGCTGGGACAAGGAGCCCGCTGCTCCAGGGAGCAGCTGGGAGACGGTGAGCCAAGAGCTCCCAGGCCGACACCAGCCCTGGGACTGACTCAGTGTTCGTGCTGTCCTCGCTGCCATGGGCGAGCTCCTTCCCACTCCACCTCCCTGCACAGCCGGCACGTGGACACCCAGGTTGCTCCCTCCGCTGGGTTTGGCACAACCGCAGCAAATTGCACGTGCCCTGGAGAAGCCAGAGCTCTCCTCTTCCTCCCTGTGAACTCTCTGGGGCATGTTCCTGGGTTTCAAAGCAAAAGTCTGATTGCCCCAGGCTGGGGAAAGGGCAGCGAGGTGTCCCCGTCTCCCCAGCATGCTGCCAGTCTGAGCCCAGTGCTCGCTGGCCCTCCGGCTCCGCTCCAGCTCCTCACGCCCCACGGCACAGCCGCCCACAAGGGACCGCGACACGGAAATACCTTGGTCGTCTTCACTTTGTTGCCACTACTGCAGCTCCAGCCGGAGAGGTCCGGCAGGACCTTGCACTCCTCGCCTTCGAGGCAGGGCTCCATCTGGCACCACCACTTCTGGAGCACGATGGAGGCTGGAAGGAGAGGAGGGATGTGTCAGGAGCAGCCGAAACCACCCGCGGGCAGGGAGGGACGACACAGGCGGTCTGGGCACCGGGAGCAGGCGCAGCCACCCTGCGACAGAGGAGCCGAGCCGGGAAAGCCATCAGCCTGGTGGGGTTTGGGGAAGCCCTCGGCCCCCATGCACAGCACACCCAGACACACACTTCGCCGTCCGAGCCGCCTCCGCCGTGCCACAACAGGAGGTGCCTCCCTTCCGCCTCCGGCACGCTCCGGGTGGGAACGCCACCCATTTTGCAAATCTGTGGAAAACAAGGATCTCTGCTTGTCAGCTAGATGACCTAATTTGTCCCAGTTTCTCCACTTGCCTCTGAGGTGCCCTGTTTTCTTGCACTATCCCGAGCTAAAAGCCTGCTATCAGCCCTGTCCTCATTCTGGACAACAGCAGGGAAAACAGCTTTGTTCACTAACCTACTTCAGGCTCCACTTACCAAGGCAAAGTGACTGTCTATTAGTACCTGACTTTGTTAAACTCTTGTAATTTATGCCTACAATGTGCATAACTACAGGGGGCTTCTCCATATTTGGGAAAGACAACACAAAAGCTGCTCAGGACAGAAAACCTTCCCTGAGAATTAACCCAGTCGTTTCTTGGTGTTGTGCACAAATGCATTCACATGATGTAGGCTCTCAAGTGAATCAATAATGCACTGGCAGAAGCTTCCAGCTGCTTCTGGTGGCTCTACTGTGAGGACCACATGATGACATTCAATAAAATATATATGGCTTGAGTTTTGCTTAGTACTCTCCATAAATGGTGCTGCCTCGTTGGAGTCATGTCCGTGCCTGCAGCTGCAGCACCATGGCAAGCTGGACGCGCAGAGACCAATGCTGCAAGGTCCAGCTCTAGCGGAGCAACACGGCAGGGCTCTGCACAACAACATCGGGGAGGAGCTCGAGCCCCCGAAGCTCCATAATGTGCCTGTGCACATGCAGCCTCTGGGCTGCACAGGGTAGAATAATGCAGCTACATCAAAGGAGAAATCAAAAACGCTGGTTCCCCCCCTCTGCTCCATTGCAGGAGCTCTCACTTGGAGCCCAGGTTGGAGAGTTTCATCCTATCCATGCAGAGAAATCCAGCCAGGGCCCCTGGGCAGAAGTCCTCCCTTAGTCCCAGGTATATGAAAACTGCACTGGCCTGATCAAATGGGAAAATACAGTCAGCAGGGAGCACAGGTGTGAGGCTTGCCGACTGCTGGGTACTCACCATCCACGCACGACGGGGCTGCCCGCGTCGTCCCCGCCACCTGCCCTGGGAAGCAGGAACATTTCACCGTCTGGGAGCGCTCCTCAATCTTGTTCTTATTGCAGCATCGGTGAGCTGCAATGACTTCACACGTGCCCGGCTCTATGTGCACTGCAGGAGGGGAAACGACCACGGTTACAGGGGGCTGCCCCGGGGCCCCCAGCCACGTCCTGGCCCGGAAGCCCCCCGAGCGGGGCCGGGCAGCGGAGAGCTGTGGCTCTGCCAGCCCAAGCACAGGGGCCTAGGGCAGCGCGTGCTGTGGCCGATGGCCCGGGTGGAGGCAGGGCTTGGGCAGAGCTGTCCTGCGCCCCAGGAACTTCACCAGGCCCCAAGGCTGCTGCGCACACACATACGGGCCAGTCCAGCCCCTCCCCACCCATCTGTAACGAGGAAGAACAGTGGTCCTGCTCCAGACACCCTGCCGTGCAGGCTTATGGTCCTAACAGCCCTCATGCCCATCCCGCTGAGCAAAATTAACAGCCTTTTGCATGGCCAAGGGAAGCGGTTTATTGAAATGAATGAGCACATTAGTTAATTGGAGCTGATAATGAGATGCTACACGAGGGGGATGGTGCCTTGTGTTGCCTTTGGCTTCAAACAGAGTAATGCCACCTCTGACCCCAGCCCCAGCCATAGCTGAAAGGGATGCTCCCGCCCGATCATCACACTCCATCCGCTGCAAGGGGAAGGGAGTACCAGGAGTGCATTTCCACCCTGCAGCGACACAGAAATGTCATGGTCTTCATCAGAAATCCAGGCTAATCTGCAGTTCCCCCATCCCAGTGCCATTAAAATATTAAGGAAGAAAGAAAAACTGATGTGCTGGCTTATCACCTCTGGGATCTGGGCTTAGAATCTAGTTAGCATCACAAATCAATGAATTTCGTTGGCTAATGGCCCACACAACCACAATACAAATTAGCCAAATGAGGCTGCATAGACTTTATTCCCAAGACCTGGGAGCGTGTGATCCCTGCAGGTCTTGCTTAACGAGCACCGGAGGAGCGAGCGCAGAGCTGCACACTGAGGCCTCCCATGTGCTGCTGGGAACAGTCTTTGATTTACGCAGTAAGCAGCAGTCAGGCTGCTAGGAGCACACGGAAGCCGTGTTCCTACAGCGCACCAGCCCAAAACACGTGCAGGCAGGCAGGCACGCACCGCGCGGTCGCAGCCAACCGCCTGGTTTCTGCCCTTGCTCTCCACTCAAGGCCATGCACGAGTCCTCTGCCAACCCCCACAGCAGCACCAGCCACAGCAGCAGGAGCCCTGAGGGCACCTTCGGCAGCGATCGGGGGAGAAGCTTGACAAAAGGTGCAAATGCGAGGAGCGAGGCTGAGGCGGCGGGCGCTCTGGGTGCTCTGCCGCTGGCGGTACTCCCGCGAGGGACGAGCCCGCGCTCGGCCCCTTTGGCAGTGCCTCCCAGCTCTGCTGTCGCTGGAGAGCCCATCGCGCACAGGGCCAGGGAAACGCTGACCCTTATGCTCATCGCCGAGTTATCACATAGGCAACAGGCTGCCAAACCAACTGGCAATGCATGGAGATGCAGCTTACGGCCCCAAATTTACTGCTGCGCTGAGCCTACAAACACAAGAGCAGCAAGTTAAGCACAAGACCTCTGAGCCTCCTAGGCCTGCAGGCTGCTTTAGCGGCAGCAAGGCGGGATGCGCAGTTTTGGTGCCTTTCCCGGCTCTTCCAGGACATGGCTCCTGGGAAGCAGCTACCTGCCTGGCGAGGTCCTGCACAGTCCAACAGCCAAACCGTCCGCGCTGCAGATCCCAGGGAGCACGTTCGCTCTTGAACTCGCTAAAGCATGCGGGCCCAGGGAAGCAGTGCCGCGGTTTTCTGCTGGTTTAACTCCTGTTCATTTCTGCTACAATTTCCATAAGAAGGAAAACGGAGAGAACGGCTGAAGCCCTGCCTGTGTCATGGCAAACGCCTGTGGGTCCCCAAAGAGAGGTATCGAACACTCACGCTCGCTAGGAAAGACCTCCTGCTTTTCAGAAGCTCTCAGAAACCAGCCTCTTAATCTCCTGAAGTGAAAGCTCAGGGAATGGGATCTCTCCTCAGCCTCAAGGGGGAAAGCCCTCTGCCTTGCAACAACATTTTCACCTCGCTGTTGGGAAACGCCAGCACAAACGCAACCTCCCCGCTTGCCTGGCACGGCGCAGCAGTGCCTGCCTGCAGGCTTGGCTCAGCTCTGCGCCGCTGAACCTCGTCCCTGCCTCCGAACCTGCTACTTACATCTGCATGGCGCAGCCCCGGTCATTTGGGGGCTGCTCCAGGAGCTTGTCCTCAGGGCTTCTCCGATGCCTCAAAACCAGCAACGCCAGGAGACAGTGGAGGCAGCCAGGCTGCAGAGCTGGAGGCTGCCAGCAAGGCGGGAGCCTGGGGCCCCGCTGGCTCTGACTTGCAGAAGGACGGCCGTGCCGAAGAGCTAATTCCCCTCCTCAGCCACCACAGGTCTCCCACCACTGCCAGCTGGTCAGCAATTACCGCGACGGGAAGGGGAAGGTATCAAATATTTATATCCCCCTTATTCCTGGAATGTGTCCGCACTGAGTCACGGAGGAGCTGCACAAACGGCGCCTTGGAGCCGGTCGCTCACAGAGGCGATGCTGCGTCGCTGCCGTTCATACCAACCAACCACCCCCGAGCCCGGACGACATTTCACAGTTTTTTTGCTAACTTCCACTTGCTGCCAAAAGAGCCAAGAACACTGCATCCTGCCTCACTGTCCAAAGCAGTTATTCTCCCCTGTTCCCGCAGCACCTCGGCACCTACCGAGGGGTGAAACGAGGGCAGGACTCAAGGACTGAACCAGGATGCACTCACCAGCGGTGCCACCAGACCAGGACCAGGGGCAGGCTGACATCTGCTTTCGTGCAGAAAATCGGTGCTGTGGGGAGCACGGACAGGAGGAAGAGCACGCTGCGACCCTCGGGACTCTGCGGATTTCAGAGCCACCTAACGCCACGTCCCTCCCTGCTGCGGTCCTCCCCCTGCCATGCCCGTGACGGTGGCCAGTCCCACACCTGCGTCCTTGAGGAACCAGGGGCTGGGCTCTACAGGCCGGCGTGCCCCGCGCCGGCTGGCACGCAGGCAGGATGGGCTGTGCGATTACTACGGCTTTTATTTGGCTTTATTTATTGTTATTTCACGGTCATTTTCTGTTAATGAACCATTGCTTTCATATCTGCCCATAATAATTACACAATTACCTATCCTGGAAGCATTTTGTAACAGCATCTCTGGCTATAAATTTTATCCTCCCTTCTAAATGCCATCATAATTCAGTTTTAATGAAGGTTCCCACTCTCTCTGAATGTAGAGATGATAGACTCTGGTCAAAGCGAAAAGGAAAGCAACTCATTACAGAACAAACGTGGCTGTTTTGCCTTGTTTTTCATGGTTAACGGGATTTTCCATATAATCTGAGAAATAAGCAGAGGTCCTTGGGTTTGGCTAACCATAAACATGAGCACAGATTTGTGCTGCAGGGCGAGCCCACCGCAACACCGCGTCCACCCTCGTGCCTTGCTCCCACACGAACGAAGGCCCGAGGCGGTGGCTGATGCAGCATCCTGGGAGACCTGGCCTCGTCGGGTATTTTGCACCAGCCCAAACTCCCACTCATTTGAGTTCTCCCCACTTCTCTCCCTCTCCTGCCCCGCACGCCCGCCGCATGGTCCAGCAGCGTGGAGAGTCGCTTACCCCAGCTGCAGGTCACGCCCTGCCTGAACAAGTGATTTTATAACCTTCAACTTCGGTGCTCACACACATTTGTGATTTTGACTCATTTTTATAGAAGTCTCTCTATAAAGCTTCATTAGCAGAGCTCTTCCCAAGAGGAAGGCCCAGACGATCCCCTCTGCTCCCTTTCACTTCAGCTCTCTGGCTTCTCATTTTCAGCTAATTTAAAAAGATTCAGCAGAGGGAGAGCAAGGCAGAACTGAGAAATCACTCATTAGAGCCATTCAATAAGAGTTCACTAACATGCCAAAACCCTTTTAATTTCCTCAAAAAGGTGCAGCAGGGAGATAAAGAAAAATTAGATTCTCCTCCCTGTTACTGCTGCTGCCTGAACCCAGCAACCGCGACAACAACTGCGGGTTGAAGGACTCGGCGCCTCAGGGCAGGGTCGGCCCCCGCCGCCTCCGCGTGCGCCGCGCTCCCCGCGTTGGGCTGCGTTGCTGGGCGAGGGCCCTGTGCAACGACGCTTTTCCCATGCTGACATTTCGGTCTCTGTGTCCTGCAAAGAGAGGCCCCCACGCGCCTTTGCCACCGCTGCCTGCCCAGCGGCGAGGCCCGCGCCTGTAAGCCCTGCGCCAACAGGCACACGGCCCGGGGCCCGTTGTTCTGTTCCAGCGGGCGCCTGGGCAGCATCTGCGCAAGTCGTGCCCAGCGACTGCTGCAGGAGTTTGCAGACTGCAAGTGCGCGGATGCAAGAAACGAGCTCCCACCGGAGCAGGCTGACGCAGTCCCGACTCCAGCTAGCGCTTGCCTCTTCCCTTGCCTGGAGGGCAGGTTATAATGTAAGTGGGAGTGTCCACAGCCCCGGGCACGCCATGGGGCGAAGATAAAATCCATCTCAGACAAGAGATGCTCTTACTAATAAGCCGGTGCTTTGTGCTCCAGCCCTGCTGGATTCAGCTACAGGCTGTAATTAGCCCAGCTGCGCCAGAGGTGCACGTCTGCCATTGTGTGGAGTGCGGAGGGTGACTGCCATCCGCACAGCAGAAATGTTCAGAAAGCCCTTTGTTTTCCCTCAAAAGCATACAGCTTTCCTTTGAGCCAGTCAGAGCACAGGCATCTGCTGATAAATGGGGTCAGGCAGCAAACTACAGTGCCAGGAGCTGCTGCCTCCTTGCCCCAGGAAGAGCTGACTACGAGGAGCACCTCGCAGGGGGGCTGACAGCCCATCATCCACAGCAGTGCCGCTCCTCGCTCACGCACTTGCCTCTGCTCCCGAGCTCAGACCTGAACTGCTCATCAAAGAACCGCCAACGTGCCACGGAGGTCAGGCAGCCTCCAGGCACCAGCCCCTGCAGCCGCCCAGGGCCACGCACAGCCCTGCCTCTCCCTCGCATCCCCGCAGCAACCGCTCCGCGGGCAGAGCCGGGGCAGCAGCACGCGGCCCTGGGGCCGGGCCCTCCCTCGGGCTGTGAAAGCCTTTCGTCTGCCTGTGGGTGGTTTGAGCATCCCGATATCCTGTCCTGGGAAGCAACGACGCAGGAAGCTCGCCCCAGGCCTCTCTCCGGTGCAGACCTCTCCACGCACCACGTCCCCCGCTCCAGCCGGGAGCACAGCAGCAGGGCACGGCGCGTTGCCTTCCCGTAAGTAATTGCTCCCGATAAAGCTGCGGGCTGTGTTCGAACGTAGCGGGGGGATTAAGGAGGCGGAGGCAGCTTTCCCTTTGGAAAAGGGAAATCTCTCTGCACCGGCACGGCAGCCTGTCTGCACTCTCCTAGAGCACCTCGGGAGTCTCGTTAGGGCTGACGGTCTGGGACCAGGGCTCGCTGCTGAGCCGCAGCCCAGGATGCCAGCGAGCCGCTTGGCTGTTCCCTCGTTGTGGGAAAAGGGATTAACAGCACCGTGCCGCGGCAGGGGCCACGCTGCACCGCACAGCGTGCCGCTGAGCAGCTCCGTGCTACGCTGGTCTTTTATGTCACCCATCCAGGCAGAAAGAGCTGCAAGTCTGAGAATAAGTGCAGGGAGAATGTCAGGATTCGCTGGAGCTCCCTGCAGGTGCTTCCCTTTTTCCCTGAACGGCAGGAAACTTCATATTAGATACAACTGAAAAATGCAAATCAGATGGTGTGTTTAACACCGAGAGTAGGAAACCCTCCGAGAGCCTGGGACAAATTCCAGAGCTGCTGGCATGCTTTTCCCTCCAATTTAACTGTTATTTCCCCACTGGAACCCTTTTAAAAAATCTTATCTCATGGAACCATAAAGACATTGTAAAAGCACCAGGCTTTGAATCCTGCATGTAAAAATAAAATAAAAATGCTGTCCTACTCTGGCTGACCTTTAAATGAGCAGCAGAACATGCTTTTTATTGCATAACCTGAAATGACATATTTTGTCTGTCTCAGGGAGGTGTGGGCACTGCTCTGCTTGTTCAGCATAAAATACTGCTGTTTCCTGGTGGAAAGTTGTAAAATGAAGAGAAGCTGAACACGTTACAACTGCCAGGCAATGCCGAAACCCTCCACTCCACAACGCCTTCCTCCTGGGCAGCAAAGCGCCATTGAACTGGTCTAGAGCATCCTCCAAAAGACTGCGCAACACCTCGGGAAACCAGCGGAAACCTGGAAGGCAGCACCTGGGTCCAGTCCCCACAAGGAGACGGGGACCCGGAGCTTTCTCGGCTGCTCAGGTGAGCTCTGTCTCGGAGACAGCACAGCCTCATGGAGCTTGCAGTTTTGCCACGAGCCACTTCTCACCTTTGTGCCTCCTTCCCCACCTCTGTCTCTGCTCCTTAGGGAAAGCCTTCCTCCCCTCGAAGGAGGGGAGCCCCGCGCAGCCCACGCTGCAGCGACGTGAGCTATCTGTACACCGTACCCAGCAAGAACTCTACTACTAATACTCACTAAATAATTAAAGGCTTAAAATCACTACTGCCTTAGACACATGTATTATTTAAAATGGTTTTGGAGAGAAGTAGACCTGTTTTTATTGCCCATTATCAGTGCATGTCAGCAGGGCTTTTTTACTGCATTGTCGAATCAAAACTTCAGCTCACACTATGTTCCCCTTCGCCATATGTGCAAGCTCCTTCGTAAACGTCTCTTCCAAATCCGACCACTTTAAATTTGCAAGCAGAAAAAAACCACAAATGCATGGACAGTGTTGAGAATAGCTTAAACTGTTCTGCCGTTGTGTGTCAGAGAGAAACCTATATGGAAATACTACAGCTAGAGGATAGAGCTACGATCAAGCAATCTGCCTTCTTGTGTGATACGAGGCACAGACCTGCTGCTTCCCACACACTCAACCGCAGCTTCTGCCTGATCTAGAGAAGATGGTTCAGAAAAATGTTCTGTCTTGATTTAAAGGCTGCACATCACCTCCCTAGGCAAAGAGGGGAATTTGCAGAAGCATCTCACAAATAAAAGCCACCTAGCTACTGTGCTCACTCCAAACAATGACATGCTGGTCAGTAAATCTCTCTTTGAGATAATCAGAAATCAGTGCTCTTCATTCATTCAGAGAACCCCATTTCCCAATAGCAAATCCTAGCTGTCAAAATGTCTTTACTTCTGCTCCGTGTTGAGTGATGAATGTGAACAAAGGCAAAGGTTGCACTCTGATAATCGGCATTAGAGGGGTTTATCTGAAGATGCTGGACCATCTTTGTAGGAGCTACATCCAGACAAGCAAGTCTTGCTCATCAGGTAAAGCTCACCAAGTTATATGGGAGACTACATTGCTGGTGAATCATTCTTCACCAAGGAGTTTCCTATTCCATTTCCAAATGACTTAATCTCAGCACTTGATTCATGTGGCTATTTAAATCCAACCACATAAACCAGGAAGCACTGCTCTGCTTCGACACATTAGCATTCTCCACGTGTTGGGTGAACTAAGTGATTAGATCTTATTTCCAAAGCCATATGTTTAAAATGTATTGTTTTCCTGGAAGGCTAACAAAGAGGATCTGCATGCATTCTTTCTTTTTAAGAAATTCATGCGTTTGGGGATCTGAAATCTTGTGGCCACATAGTCACAATTAAATGCTATGTTTCATTTTTAAGTTCCACACCTGGTTTTAACTGTGAATAAATGCAATGGTATAAAGGGCCAAAAGCATTGCATGTCTATATCCTTTTATGCATTTAATTCATCAGCGTCTCTGAGAGTCATAGTCAGGCATTAAGGGTGCAGCTATCCTGTTTCACACCTCTAGGTCATTTCCACTTGCAGAAATATGACTGCAGGTTTTCTAGGGGAAAAAACGTCATCACAACTGAGAACAAGACCTTATGAAAGTATGTTTCAAACATAACCTTTGCTAAAAACTGTCCCAAGTGAAGCAGAAGCACAAGCAGACAACAGGAAAATAAAACCCACAAACTTCACCAAGCAGCCTAAAAAATCCTGTTTTGAGCAAATGGAGACACAGCCTAGGAAAATAAGAAATAGACAGTGCAAATACGCAAAATTCTTACAATATAGGAAGTGCAGAAAGCAAGCTTGTTAATGCAGAGACACAGAGTAGGGTCAAACCTTTAAGTATTTGCTCCTACTATGGCCTCTTTGCTGCAGGTTAGAATTTGCTTGAATAAGAAGCACAAGATTTGGTCCACTGTGGAATACTCTGTGTGAGTGAAAAAACCCTCCTCTCTCCCTGTGAACACATGAATACATAAGCATGTCTTTTTACGTTCGGAGTGAGACTTATACATAATTCACACCCCACACATACACTTGGGCATCTGCACTTTTAAACCCAGATGAGCCTCTGCTTTGTTAATTCCAGGTCCGACTCTTCCCAGAAGGGGGACAGCTCCTGGCCTCCAGGTTTTCAAGTCAAGGAGAGTCGGACCAAAGCAACAGTTTGTGTGAGCGTCCCCCAGCCACGCTCCACCAGTGCATGGGCAGCGATACTGGACTGAACGAGATGCTAACGTGAAACCTCCCCAGCACTGTCTAACCAAACAGACACATCTGCAAACACTGCAAATCTCCGATCTATCCCAGCGAGCTCCCATCGGCTTAAAGGTTCATCTGATACAAATATCCCTGTAGCCAGGGCAGCATTTTCAGTAAAGGCTTCACTCCAAGCACTCCCACGCAAGATGGCACATGGATCACCCAGGTAGTCCGCCTGCATCCTGGGAAGTCCTGAGCTCGCGCCAAAAATAATTCCAGAGATGACTGAGGAGTTTTATATTTCATGCACCTGTTACAGGTTGGAAAGAGGGTAAAGCAGGTAACTGCTGACTAGCTAGTTGACAGAGTCACTCCGGAAGATATGTTTTGGTTTTAAGCAATGAGGATGGGGATTATAGGATTAGAACTGCTTTAACTGTCAGGGAAAAATGACAGAAATAGGACAGGGGTTAGGTGTGGGGTCAGGCAGTAGCAAGAACATTCTCAAATTAACCCTTAAATCTCCTCTTTTCTAAACACAGACTACATTCGAGCATCTTGATGGAAACCCCTGAAGAGGGTTAAAGTTCTGGCACTCTTTCAGGGGTAAGGCCTGGTCCGAGGCCTACATAACTCCGCACCCTTTTTCTCTTTCAGCTCAGACCGCGGTTGCTTTGCTCAGCTCAAAGCCGAGTGCAATCGGAGCTGTGCCCTGAGAGCTGGCCAGCAAGAGAAGCACGGTTGCACCGGCAGTGTGCAAGGGGAGAGCCCTGGCCAGCAAACCACCCTCCCAGCCCCGGCGCCAGCGTGGTCCGCCCAGCTCACGGATTAAATACGAGTTTCCCTACCTGAATGGCTTCTGTGGTGGGTGGAGGCCAGCGTCAGTCTTCCCCACAGCGTGGTAAGGCAGA
Organism: Dromaius novaehollandiae; assembly: GCF_036370855.1. Taxonomy (NCBI): domain Eukaryota; kingdom Metazoa; phylum Chordata; class Aves; order Casuariiformes; family Dromaiidae; genus Dromaius; species Dromaius novaehollandiae. The sequence continues at coordinate 7,312,782 of NC_088124.1, read as the reverse complement.
GAGTGAGCACCAAAACCCATTTGCTCAAGCTTTGTAAGTCTCTCTCACTCATTCTACCAAAAACAAAAAGAGAAAGAGAGATGCACGGAGGAAGGGGGGCTGCGAAGTGAGGTGCAAGGGGCAGCGCGCACGCACACTGCTGAATGCAGCATTTCAGCTCCCTAACGCGCACTGCGACGGGACCGAGGGCCCTGCCACGACTGCGGCCCCGGGGCAGGCGCAGGCGCACACGCAGCGAGCACGTGTGTGCCCTGGGGTTCACCGCCACACAGATTTCCCAAGCAGCGTGGCCCGTTCAGGCAGGTCAGAAATCACGTCACACCAAGAGCAGCAGAGAGAGACGTTTACCTCTTACTGGGGTTTCGCAGCTAACACCTGTGCATCTGCCGGCCTCCGAGAGATCAGGTCTTTACGCAGAAGGGCAAACATCAGTGCACCTGAAAGAGGAGAGAGAAACAACGCTCGGATAACAGTACCTGCTGGAAGGGCTGCACCCGAGAGGTCGGAAACGCGGAGCTCCCCGGGAGCGGTGGGGAAGGACCCCGAGCCTCAGCGGGCTCCCGCGCAGGGGCAGCATTTCCACACCGACCGAGCCAGGACACTGGGGAAGGTACAGAGGTGCGCAGGAGCGGATCGGGCAGCAAAGCACGTGTCTGCACACACGCGTGAGCATGCACCACGCGCCAAAGTCTCTCCAGTAACTGCATCCATAACCATGGTTGCCTGTTTTACACCAGTGTGACCCCACCTGCTTTGGTTACTCCTGACTTAGAACAGAAACAGGCCCATTAAATTAGGTATTAACTGCAGATCAGAAATACTAACTATGGACCAAAAGCATCCGAGAAGAGCAAGAGTGTATTAACAGTGAATCGTTTCCACACTCTCCACAGCAGGGTTACGTACTCTCGTTGCCCCTCATGTCAGAGAGGTCCCTCGAAGGGAGCTAAGCTTGGTTCTCGCAGGCTGGGCACTCTGCACACCACGCTGACACAGAGACCGACCAGCAGCCATCCCGCGGGGACACCGGCTCCGAGAGGCAAGCACCACTACTGCCATTTACACACGGGGAGCGGAGGAGCGGGCTAGCCGCTTGTCCAGGTGGACACACACTGCCCAGGTCAGGGCCGGAAACCGAATCCAGGTGTCCCAGAGCAAAAAATACCTTCTTCTAGCACTGGTTTTCCTTTCAATACATCTGCAAAAATCTGTAAAACCACACAGACACAAAACTGTGTCCGCTATCTTTGCATACACGTGCTCCTCCAACAACAAGACTTGGCATTTAGCTCTCCCCTGCTTGTCTTCCCGGTTAAACGGCGCCGTGGGAAACGCAGCCTGCCAGGAGCAGTGCCGCTCTCCCGGGGCCGCTCCCCGGGGCCAGCCGCTCCGCAAGCGCAGCCACGTCCCGGCGAGCGGGCGCCTGCGGAAGAGCCCCGGCCGGCACGGAGAGGAGACTGCGCCGAGACCCAGCAGAGTGGTTGCTATTCATATTAGTGCAACCTGCCCTATTCTGTCTGGCAGCTGGAGGCTTCCAGGCAGACTCGAGTAGCAGCTGAAACTCTAAATTTACAAATTGCTCTCAAGTGTCATTAATGGGAAGTGAGTTGTTGCAACCAAATTGTATTTAAAATAAGGCACTAATTCAGAACGCTACTCGTGCTACCAACAGCACGGGGGCTGGATCAGGGCGCCGTTACCGCTCCACATGCCAGGAAGGATGTACATGCCAGCAAAGGAGGGCAGCAGTCGCGGCACTGGGGCGAACGGCTGGAACACGCTCCCCGGCAAAGACGCCCCTCTCCCACCTCCGCACAGAGGGCGTGGGGCCCCAGACAGCCGCAGCACCGGCCTCGCCAGCGCGCCGAGCGACCTCCTGCTCCCTTTCAGGAGCCACCTCCTAATCCTTCTTCGTGACCGGCGACTGGAAACGGATATGCTCCAGCCAGGGAGGCCGGCAGGGACTCGAGCACCACTCCTCTACTTCCAGGGCTGTGCCCGGACCACAGCAACACCTTTTTCTTTCGACTAAATGGAAGTTAGTACTGAGTATTTGGATTACGTTGTGTCCATGCAAGGAAAAAATTGTAGCAGTCACTCTATTACCTCTCTCCAGACCTTGTTTTGCTCTTGGCTGAGTTCTCTGCTCTGCTAGCCAAGAGCCCATGATAAGCAGCCTGCCTGCCCCTCTCCTACCTGCACATCCAAGCACCCCGCAGAGCAAAAACCCACCTTCCTCGTGCATGCAGACGCTGAGATAAAAGGGAACGAGGGAGCAACTTCAGAAGCAGCGCTACGGACAGAGGAGCTCGGAGCTGGAGGGACCTAATCCTTTGAAATTCTGATCCAAAGCCCCACAGCAAAGCCGGGGCCAGGACTTGGCTGCCCAGTGCCCAGGCTGGGCACGTACCGATCAGGCTACGTAGCACCGCCGGCCGCAGCCCCCGACGCCCCCTCCTCGGAGCAGCGGCACCACGGCCCTGCGCCCGGCGGGGAGCTTCACCGCACCGGGCGCTCGTCACCTCGTCCCACCGGGCTCCTCGGAGCATCCCGGACATCAACGCACGGAGCAGCAGCAGCGGCGCGAGGCATCGGCCAGGCAGCGGGAGACGAGCTGGGGCCACTTGGAGAAGCGATCTTTAATTTTCAACAATCTTCCAAATTACGCTCTGTTTTGAATCAGACACACTGAAACATACTCACATAATGAAGTGCCAGAACAGAAAACGCTGACATTTTTAAACAAAACAAAGTGATCTGAGGTGGTAAAAGGGCATTTCTTGTTTTGAAGCATTTCAAAACGAATTGTTCTGTTTTAAATTGACATTTCAAAATGAAAAATGTTTCATTCCAAAATGCTTATTTAAAATGATATTTTCCATTTTGATTCTCCCAGCTGGAAGAAAAAACAGAAAATGTCACCAAAAATGTTGACATTCACCCAGAAAAATGACAAAAACACATATTTTATGCAAGAAAAGAATTCATAGGCAAAAAAAATTTCCCACTTGATGCTGTGGGATAGCCAGCGCAGTCAGGAACACTGCGAAGCAGCGCCCAGGGAGGGCACACGCACGCCGGCACCCAGGTCTCACCGCCGGGGCCGCGGCGCATCGCTGTGCCGCTGCCGGATACGCAGCAAGCGGGGCAGCCCGGGGTGCGGAGCGGGGAACGCGGCAGGGAAGCTGCCCAGCCCTCGCGGCCTCTTCGACCGCAGCCAACGCCCGACGCCACGCGCCAGCGCGGGAGGCACGTGCTGCCGGCGGCCCTGCGGCCACGGGTGCAAGCAGGCGGTAGCGAGCGGCAAATGGTGCCGAGAGCCCGCCCCGAGCCACGGCAGCGCGAGGACGAATTAGACTGGTTTAATTTGCAGGAAAACAATCCCTGCTTGAAACGGGCACGAGCTGATGTGACAAGGCCGTGCTCACTCCCCTGCGTAAAGACGCGTTCAGGCAATCTGCAGAGCGCTGGTGGGGCCGTCAGCAGATCTGCTCTGCAAGAAGTTCCCTCAAAGAGCGGCTCTTCACGCAGCGGCCTGCACTGTAATAGTCCCCTCAGAGATGTCACAGCCTGGCATGCAGATATCGACACCGGCTTAAAACGTGTGCTATTTCCTCAATGAAGAAGTAAGCTGCCCTCTCCAAACAGCTCAGCCCTTCATGCAAATCCACGGAGCCCCCGGGCAGTGCGTGCACCAGCACTTCGGCACTGCAGCGAGCCGGGAACGAGGGCCCGGGCCAGAAAGGAGGGCAAGATGCCTCCTGCACACACCCACACCCACCGCGACGGATCTGCTCTCCCGCTCCCGCGGCTTGGCCCCACGCGCCAGCAGCGCCTGTCCCCAGGGGCATCCTCCCTGCACGTCGCCCTCGCAGGCTGGGCTCGGGGAAGGCACCGCAGCCGGGACCAGATCAGCACGGCCAACACGGGGAGGCTCTGCCTGCTGGCGCGAGACCTGCTTCTAAATGTTTTTTGGGCCAAATCTCTCTTGGCTGAGCCAAAAAGCAAGCGCACCTCTCACCTCCTCCATACCATGCAGGACACACTTCCAGCGCTCACTATATTTAGCCCAGAAGGGCTGGGCTGTTTGCTATGGCTACGAAAGCATAAATAAGTCACAGAGGTATCAATAATGCAGCCCACGCTGTCCACGCCACACTCAAAGGGAAGCTGTTGTGCTGTACTGCAGAAGCAGAGTGGGCGACCGCATAACTTCAGAGAGCTGACGTGGGCGTTTGAAGAAGCACAAGGTCTAAAAAGCCACGATCCCCTTGAGCAGGCAGCAGGCTCCAGCCCCGTGGCGCTGGGGAGCTGCTGCTCCTCCTTGGACCCACCCGGTACACGTACTCAGCGCTCTCGCTCATGCACAAATTCCCGCTAGAAAACACAGCTTCACAGAAATTGGTATTTTGACAGCTTTCAACACCCATCATCATAAGACTCAAACTAAAAATGTTTGGTCTGACTTGAAATTTTTCAGTCTGGAATGTCATTTTGAAATGAAGCGTGGTGTTCCGGCATGTCAAAGCACTTAATTTTAACTGAAAATATTGGCACTTTGCATCCTGTTACCTTCTGTTTGGAATTTTGTGGAATCTTTCATTAACGTTTTTTGTTAGTTGCTACTCTGCCTTTCTGTTCCGAGCCGGGACATGGAGTAACTGCAAAGCACCTGAATCTCTGAAGGCGAATCTCCGATCGCAGCCAGGGCGGCCGAGACGAGCGCTCCTCCGACGGTGTCCGTGCCTGTCCCCACACGCACGCGCACAGGCCCCGCGCGCTCTCATTGCTCCGGAGCGCAGGAGAGGTGGGTCACACCGCAGGACAAGCGTCCCTGCCACGAAACAACCAAAAACAGTGCTAGTTCCGGGTAGGCCACCCGCCAGGGCCTTGGTCCCCGTCTCCCCTCCGCAGAGGATGCTTCCAGCAGCGAGAGGGCAGGGACGCGGACTGCTGCTTGGGCACCTAGCCATCCACACGGTGCAAACGCCTGGACGAGCCACCGGGGATCAGGCCCTGGTCGTGCAAGAAACACCCAACGCAAAGCACGTGCGGCCAGAGCAGACCGAGACGGGGAGCAGGAGCCAACCGTCCTCGGCAGAAAGAGCAGGGAGACACATGGACATCTCCTCTCCGTGTCAGCACAGAGCCCCAGCTCTCCCGAGCATCACACCGCTCTCACACCTCTGCCCTTCGTACAGCAATTTTAATTTTTTAACACACTTGTTAAATACAGCACAGAGCTACGTGCGACGAAGTGCTAGCAGAGTTAGCAGAGGTTAATCATGAGCAGCCACGAGGCTGATCTCACGCTAAAGTGTAGCTATCATTTTTCCAAAATCGTAGGATCTGGTACCTAGGGGCTTTTTCTCCCTTTGTGTTAAAGCCACATGCAAAACCGTGAACCTCCAGCCAGGACGGCTCCATCTGTAACTCCATTTGGAAGGCAGCCTGACGCCCCACGGTGTTAATGAGGGACTTTCTGTCATGCCAAATTATGCTCAGAGTTTGCAAGTCTGGAGCATTATTTGCAATGGTCTGTATGAGCTGGATAATTGTACTTAGCAAAATTCCCCCTCCAAAAAAACAGAAAGCAGTGGGGGAGGCTGGCATATTCGCAGCTTCTCAATGCTAAATAACACAAGCACTCTCCAGTCCAGCTCCAGCACTATCAACCTTTATGCACATGCATCCCAGTAGTTTTGCTCGCCCTCTGAAAGCTATTTTAACACTCCTGCTATCTCAGCACATCTCAGAACTTCAGCATTTTTGCTCGGTGTAAAAAGAGCTGCACCCACCAGCTCGAGAAAGCACAGTCCGGGGTCCACACCACCAGGCAGCCCAGCCACAGAGGAGGAAAGCAAACTTTTACAAAGCCCAGAGGAACAAAAATATTTCCATAATTGTTGCAGGAGACGCTGCGGTGCCCACTGGAGGCGGTGATTTTATTTTAATATTCCCTGAAAAGTCAGACCATCGCAGCAATGCCCCGGTAGGTGGGAATGCAGGACAACTGCAAACTTCAGGGAACAGATTAGCCCGTAGCCATTTTCCAAGCAGGACAACGTGCAAGGATATGTAGACCCCATCAATAAAATCATATGGGGCGGTGGACAGTGCATCACCCGCCGCACGGTTACCTGGCAAACCTCACGACAGCAGTGGCCGACTCAAACCTCCCTCGTAGGAGAGGGAGGACTGGACCCCCAGACCACCACCCTCCCGCTCCGCGCTCTCAGCCGACACTCCTGGGTGAAGCTGTCCTCTCCCCTGCCCCGGAGCAAGGCTCCACGGGCCGCACAAGCAGCTGCAGCAGCACTGAAAGGCCGCAGAGTCTCCAGAGAAGCTGAAACCTCCTCAAAAGCCTTGAGCGATCATGAAAACGAGCAATGAGACACCTCCACAGTCCCTGGGGACAGCACAGCACGGGCTCCAGCTCTGCTACTGCTGCCTCCAGATCAGCGAGGCAGGCTTGGCAGGGAGGACATCACCCTTCTCACCTGAGACCGGGAAACCACCCCAGCGCCGGATCCTCTGCCGCAGCAGGCGAGGAAATGCTCAGACCTGCACGGGCTGCGGGGTCTGGGCCCAGGAGCTCCGGGCTGTTCTGCTGCTGCCCATCCTGGGAGGAAGCTGCAAGCTCCAGAAGCGGCTAGGAGGTCCCCGGAGAGGCCGATCAGCAAGACGCTCCCATCCTCCGAACACAGACCGACGGCAACAGCAGCAACCTCCACGCCAACAGCTGAGGGTGCATCAGTGCAAGCCACCGGACCGGCTAACCACTAGCTCCCTCCACAGCACTGACGATCCTTAATTACAGGCAAAGCCGAGGAGTCAGAGCTACGTGAGCCACCGCCGCAGCCGCGCCGGGGCTGAGCACCCGGGAGGGCTGGCCGCTCAGCCGGCGCTGCGCTGACTGACGGCGTTGGCAGGGCAGCTGCTGCCTCCCGTCGCTCTGCGCTCGCGGCGTCCCCCAGCCCGGCGTGGGCGGCCGGCGGCCGCGGCTCCGCTCCGGAGGAAACCCCACGGCGGGCGACCGCGTGCGGCCATCTCCCCCGGGGGTCGAGGCCGAGCCGGGCCCTTCCGCACGCCTCCGTTAGCGCCCAGCACTCTCGCTCGGGGCTCACGGCCGCCCAGCCCCGCGGGCCCGGTGGCGTCCGGCGGGCCGGGACGAGGCGCGTGCTCCGGGCAGGCCGCAGGCCAGGCGCAGGCGGGCAGGGCGCTCCTTCCCCGCGCGCTCCTGCTCTCCCCAGGCTGATTTATTCCCAGCTCCTTGCTCATCCCCTCAGCCTGCACTGCCTCCCTCCCGCCCAGGTAAGCGGAGGGCTGTGAACTCGAACTCAGCCCAGGCGCGGGCCCGACTCCTGCTCTGCTGCTCCCTCTCCCCGCAGGCAGCTCTGCCCCAGGCCCGCCCGCTCGCCGGGGCCCAAGGCCACCAGCGACCCCCCGCCGCGTCGCCGGAGCAAGGCGCGGCGCTCAGCAGCCCCGGCACCACGGCGGGAGCCCCGGGCCGCACGGCCCGGCCAGGGCGGCTCTGCAGCGGGCCCTCGAGGTGCCCTCCTCGCCCCTCTCCGCAGCGGGACCGCGGCGACCGGGCGGCGCTCCGGCCTGCCGGGCCGGTTCGGCGGGACACTGGTGCCCCGGTCCCGCTCCAGCCCCCCGGCGCGGAGGGGCTGGCGCAGGGCGGGGAGAGGAGGACTCGCGCCCGCGGGCCCCCCGAGCGGAGACCCCGCCGGCCCGGGGCCCCAGGCGGGGGGGGGGGTCCTGCCTCTCCCCCGCGGAACGAGGCGGGAGTCCGGCACCGCGGGGCCCCCGCACCGCCCCGCCCCGCCTGCCCCGGCCCACGGCGGGGGCGGCCGCGAGGGGAGCGGGACCTGCCCGGGGCAGGCAGCGGCTCCCCGCACGGCGGTGCCGGCGGCGGTAACTTCCCTCGCGCCCCGGGGAGCAGCGCGGGGACCCGGCCGGCCGGCAGCGCCTCGCCGCCCTCCCCTCCCCTCCCCTCGCCTCGCCTCCCCTCGCCTCGCCTCGCCTCGCCTCAGCGCGCCCCGGCCGCCCCGCGCCGCCCGCCCCGAACTCCCGCCGCGCCGGGCCGGGCCGGGCCGGGCCGCACGTACCTGTTGGCGCCCCGCGCGCGGGCTGTGGCGCCGCCGCCCATGGCCGCTGCGGCCCCCTGGCATCGCGGCGGCACCGCGCTCGGCTCCGCCCGGCTCGGCTCGGCTCGGCTCGGCGGGGCTCCGCTCGCCTCAGCGGGGCGGGCGGCGGCGGGGGCGCGGGCCGTCCCGGCGCGAAGGGGCGCAGCGCCGCCTGCCGGCCGCAGCGGCCGCGCCCGGTTCACCTCAGAGCGCGCCGCCCCGCGCGACGGGCGACCCGCAGCGGCCGCGGCCCGGAGCCGCCCGAACGCGGCCCCCAGAGCGGCTCCCGGGCGGGCCGAGCCCCCCCGTTCCCCCGGGACGCCTCTCCGCGAGCCCCCGCGGCGGCCAGCGCCAGGCCCGGGCCGAGCCCCGGCCCCCGGCAGAGCCCACGCGTGGGCAGCCCGCCCGCACGCCCCGGCCCGGCCCCGGCCCCGGCCCCGGCCCCGGCCCCGGCCCACCAGGGCCTTGAGGCCGCACACGGCCCCTCCCCACCAGGCCGCGCCGCGCCGCGGCCAGCGGCCCACCCGACCCCCCCCGGCAGCTCATCACCCCCCCGGTTTACACAGCCCCACACTATCCCCATTCTTACCAGGGAAACAGGCTCCCTCACTGCCCCCCCCCCCACACACACACACCCTGCTCCACCGGGTGCACTGGGGAGGTTTCTCCCCTTTGTCCACCCCCAGCAGAAGCCCGAACTTCTCTTTAATCTTGGCTCAATTTATCATATGTTAAGTTGCAGTTAATCAGACTTGGTTGCTCAAAGAGAAAAAGCTCTACAAGATTAACCCAAACCCCAGAAACAGCATGTTAAGGAAGCACAAGCATCCTCTTCTCCAGATCAGAGGGTTTTAAATAATAAAGGCAAAAATCAATATGAAACTAGATTAAATCTGCTGTTCATATTCATCAGGTAATTTGATAGAGAGTCCACAAACTCATGTCTATTGCTGTAGTGAAAAGTAAATACAAGCATATTACTTTCCAGATCACAAAGTTTTAATAGAAGCAATCAAGAGCAAATGCAATCAAAAATACCTTTCACATCAGCCAAATTCCAATTAAATTAGGCCAGATTATTCAATAAGGAAGCTTACAAAATCAAGGTCTTTATTGATGTAATGGTATAGAAAATGCAAACATGTTGCTTTCCAGATCACAGCACTTCAACACAGAAGAAAAGATTAAGTAAAACTGATTTCATTTAAATTCCAGTGAAAGTGAATATAGCAGTTTCCCCTATACCCCTCCTCCCAGCTTCTTACTTGTTAGATTTCCCAGCAACAGTCTTCTACATTGTTCTCTTTCCTGGATGTGACTTCAAATAGTCCATAGTTTTATCATGGAAAACAAAGACTTCTTCACATCCGTAACAAGTTTGGCAAGGAAAGGGACTGCAGTGCAAAATCCTGGTGATGAATACTCATCTCACCACAGAACAAATTATTTCCTCTTATATGGGATAGCTGTTGACATACCGGGAAATATTTTGTATCCTTTAACTGATGAATAACTGGCTTATCAGAAAGAAAACTCGGGGGTTACAACAAGGGCTTGGGTTAGATGGTTGTGCCAGGAGAGATGGGCATGCCACAACTCTGCAAATCCTCAGTGTGTGACCAACTTATCTACAGCTAAAGGTAGCAGCATACAAATTAGTTTAATAAAGCAGCTGGAAAAAGCAGAGATCCCACCATTTTATTCCGCAGAAAGATTTGTCACACCCACATTTTCAATGGATCACTGGATTAACGTGTAAGCTATTCATCCAGTTCCTCTGCCTACGTATTGACGCCTCCAGGCCATCTCAGCACACACTACCCCGTACTGCAGATTTCATTCTCTTTCGGAAGACTGCCCGCAGCAGGGAACTTCAGCTGCAGATTCTCAGCTGGACAACACGGCGGTGGCTCTGGAGAGCTGCAGAGGCTCAGCTGGAGGTGCAAGAGATGCTCTCCAGGAAGCCGGGGTGCCTGCAGACCAGGCAGGGCTTTTGGGGAGGTCACACTGGTGGCGTAAGTCCTATTCTAGGTCCCCACGTTGTCTGAGATCTAGATCCAGGCTTCCAGACTGAAGAAATAACATCCCCAAAGGCTCCATAAATTCAAAGTATCCTTATTATTATACATTTGTCTATTATTGTCCTTTTCTATTTCTACTATGTCAAGTGATATTATATGAGGACAGGAGACTCTTGAGGCCTTTGAGGGGAGAATTTAGCATGAAGATCCCCAGGGTGATGTGAGGGGGAAGGAAGTTTCGGCAGCAGCGGGGAGAAAAGCTCAGTGACTCAAGGAGGTTAGTCTGCTGCTCTCTCCCTCTCCACATCAGGAAGAGGTGATGGTGAAAAGCCTACAGGAAATATGCACCAGCACTGACCACAACAAGCAGCAGAGAGGTCGTGCGTGAGCTGCAAGCTGCAGTGCTCGGAAGGCTGCCCTGCACCGGGGTGGGAGCAGACACAGTAAAGCTGTGTGGCTGCAGTCAAAGGATCCCTTAAAAGAAAGAACAATAAATTCTGAACTTCCCGATTACAGAGAACAGGCAAACCTTGGAAACCATTAAAAGCTGCTGCTTCTGTTGATGAATTATCCAGAGTGCACAGAGCTATTTGCTGAGCTTCACTGTATTACACTAATTATAAATTAATATATTGCTCATTACACACTAAAGCTGTGCAGTCAACTAATGCACTGCTGTGAAGAGCCTATTTTAAAACATCCTCTGGTATTTTTATGATCTAGATGTTTAATTTACTTCTGTACTGGTTTAAATGCCACCAACATGTCCTTCTTTCATATTTTCTTACCAGAAAGTACATTACAAGGCAGAAGAAATATCCCCAGCTTCATCCTACCTCCTTTGGGGCTCAGCAGCCCATCAGAATGATGAACCTCCAGTTTTCTTAATACTGAGCAGTTGCACAAGAAATGAAGCCAAACAGCACAACTTGAGCCCAGTTCCTGTGTTATTAGTTTTTAATTGATGTTTATCATGGCAGTGGGTTGGCAGTAGGTTGTTAGTGCTGGTGCCAGTGTTCTCCATCCACAGCAGTTTCCCCTTTTCATGCACGAGGAGCTGCCAGTATCTGCTGCCCCAGGTCAAGGTCAAGGTCAGTTCAGTTCCTCTTGCCTGGAGCAGAGCCGTGCAGAACTGACAGGAAGGACCGTCTCCTCAGAAGAACAGCCGTGGGAGGCAGGGGAAGCACAGGCCACTCCGGACGGGAGTCTCCAAGGGCAGGGAAAGGCTCAGGGCACAGCCGCTGGCATCTGAAGCGGCCGCAGCAGGTTCACAGGAGTTTGCACCCCAGAGCTCCCGGTCCGACTCGGCTCTGCTTGGCTCCCTCCCCACGCACGTGCCAGGGAGCACTGTGGAAGGGAGCACCAGAAACGCGGACGAGGAGGAAGCTTCCCATTGAGCTCACAGGCAGAATGAATAGAAGAAAATGGGCTTTTTCTTTCTTGGAAAACTGTTACCTGCATTGCATTGCTTTAGGGAACATCTTGCAACATGTTTTTACGTCAGGCCATTCTTTCAGTGCAGTGCTTAGCAAATGGAAATGACGGAAATGTAAAAGAGGACTCAGACTCGCACAGAATTCATTTTGGAAACTTCAGTTTCCTTCTTTCCCAGGAATGCATCCTGGTGACTCAGTGATACACAGCACATTCGCAGCCCTGTGGGGAAGAGAAGTGTTCCCTGAGAATCCAGTGATTTTCAGCCTTAACACCACAAAGCATATTGCACTCCTATTTGAGGCATCCCTCTGCGACCAGCAGCAGGATGGAGGTGCCGTGAGGAGAAAGGCATTTGGTGCAAGGAGACAGAGGATTCAGAGCTGCTGGAGGACCGGAGGGGTCCCAGCACTCCCGGCTGTTCCCAGACAGCCCCTGCCCGCTGCCCCCATTCCCACCACAGCTCCAGGCCTTGCCAGTGCCGGCCGGGCAGCACCAGGGCTCGCAGCTGGCCAGCCCCTCCGAGCCCGGGCCGCGGGAGCGTGCAAGCAGCCAGACGGCACGGGAGGGCTGGGAGGAAAGAGGCGGGCAGCAAGTGCCAGAAGCACATTAAGCTCTAACTTGCGCCTGTGCCAGGGCTACAAACTGTTCCCTTCCCAGTGCAAAGCCGTGGAGCTCTCCTGTGTTCTGGCTCTTAGGGCTCTGGTTGCAATAAGCCACGGAGCAGTTTATAAAGGGCTGCACAGAGATGAAAGAGCCAGTAAAATTATGCCAGGAAATTCCAAGATCATTTCTATGCAGCTATTTCAAAGGCATTAGAACTTTCTATTCCTCTCCCCACCCTCCACAAGAGGAGAGGCAAGGAGCCTGACATGCTTTAGGTAATCGGCTTTTTTCAACCACAAAAAATTAAACAGGGAAAGAAGCAGCACTTCTCAGCACACTTTTCACTCAGAGCCATGCAAAGCCAGCTCTCTGGAGCGGCTGCTGGGCCCAAAGAGCACGTCCCACCCCCACCGAGGGCAGACGGACACCAGCACTGCCGTGTGGGACCCCGCGCTCTGAGCACCCTAACGGCAAACCCCGTTTGGAGGAAGCGTTTGACCCTTCAGTGCCTCTCCTTCCCGCCTCAGATCCCACTTCCAAATAACCGTTTCTGACAACGGTGACCTGAATCTTCCAGCACTGCTTTTCTGCGGGGCTCACGGGCTGCCTGCAGGGGCTGTACAGATAGACTGCCACTGCACACGTTCAGCAGCGCGGATGTCCCGGCACGCAGCCTGCGGGGCGGCAGGACGCCAGGCGCCCCAGAGCCCTGGGGAGTCCGGGGACACCCCGAGCCCCTGAACCTGGTGGCTCCAGGACACCCCGAACCGCTGGCCCCGCTGCCCCGGGACACAGGGCAGCCCGCGGCAGAGGCTGCGTCGGCATCCAGCGTCCCCCCGTCTCTCTGCAGTTTTTGCCGTGCCTCGGCCGAGGCCAGCGGCTGCAGCCGGGAGGGACGCAGCGGGTGAGGAGGGGCTGGAGCAGGCTGTGCTGGAGCAGCAGTGAGCGCCGGGGGCTGCCACAGCCCGCGCGGAGGGAACACCTGCAGCTGATGCTGGAGCAGAGGGGACCCGGGCGCAGGGAGGAGGCAGAGGAGCAAAACCTCCGGGCAGCGAGGTGTTCTCACTGAGCTCTGCACTGTGCTGGCAGCAAAGCAGCTCATACAGGAGCTTGGAGTCTACCATAATTAAAGCAAGAAAGTGCTTAGGGAAGGAGGGGGCAAAGGTGCAGAAGCCTGTGTGCCAGGTGCCCGGCTCTGCGGAGCCCTGCTCCGTGGCGGGGCTGAGCCAGCGCTCGAGGGAAGGGGCAGCACGCGGAAAGCCCAGTCACACACTTCTGTTCAGGAGGGATGGGAGCTCCAGGGAAAATCCTGCCTGTGCTCCCAGGGCACTTGGGAAACAGCTGTTCTGACAGCTGAGGACAGTGGAAAATCAGACCTGATTTATTCTGCAGCTGGAGAAAATCCCTGTGACCACAGAGTGACCAAAGAGAAATCAGTGCAGGGCTGCGCAGCCGCACAAACTCTGCCGGCTGGAGCCACAGCACCCACTGCAGAGCAGCAGGACCCGGCCTCCGCAGAGGGACTCAGCCCCCAGCTCTCCTGGCCCCCTGCTTCAGCCCCAGAGCTGTACAGGGCTATGGAGGCCTCAGCTTTCCCCCAGCTTACAAACAAGGTGAGGAACAACAACATCTGCTTCTGAAAATGGATTTGATCCACTAACATGAGATGCAAGGAAGAGATAGACATGTACCTGCTGCAAGCAGTGCCTGCCCCGCTGCAAGCTGAGAGTGCAGCATGGTAGTCCTTCTTTCAGGCTCTCCCACCTTCCCCCATTAAGGAAAGGGAAAGAGAGGAAGCAGGGAAGCATTTATCAGGGAACACATTACCCAGAGCTGAGCAACAGCTGGGATGTGCAGGTGAGCAGTGTGTGCAAGACGAGGGAGGGGACGAGGCAGCAGTTACAAATAGGGGTGGGAGAGCAGCCCTGGGAAATGTGGGTGAGCAAGGGGATGTTGGGAGGGGGATGTGGGTGCATGAGGGTTTTAGTAAGGCAGGCTGATAAATAACTTGGAGCTAGGGCTAAGATGCTGCAGGGGTGTAGGGTATAAGGAGTGCTGAATAGCATCTGTGGGGTAATCTTAGTCTAGGTGAGTTAGGAGAGCTCTGACTAAGGCAGAAGGTTAAAGCGCTGGGGACTTTGCAGAGCTGGTGGGAAGAGCCCTGCCTCTGCTCAGACCTCAGGGTGAGAAAAAGGCCTCTGTGGAAGGGAAGAAACAGTTCCCTGAGGAACTGAGAGCACTGGGGCACACACAGATTTTAGGAAATGGGCTTTAGTTTTGCTTTACAGCTGGCAAACGCTGCAGGTGCTCAGCTGGACTTCTGCTGTCACAGGAACCGGAGGTGTGGAGGTGCTGAGGTCGGGCTGTGGGAGTGACACTGTCTAAACTGGTGGCTCTTCTGCTCCCAGCTAGCGGAGATGTGCTGTTCTGGGTCAGCTGCGTCTGCGTCCTGACCGACGCCAGACCGCGGCTGCCGTGGCAGCAGGGGAGATGCGGTGCTCAGTCTTCTGTTACACTAGCTCCTTGCTCCTCTGCAGCAGCTATTAATACCCCAGCACCACTGCGGGTAGGTTGGGTTTCACTGACGAATCAAGGGAGGGTGACAAAGCACCTGTTCCTGGGTGTAGATATGGTGTTGGAGTAGGTGACTTTGCTGGAGCCCAGGGAAGATTCAAGCAGGAAATCCATGTGCTGGTCCCCAGACTAAGCACAGCGAGGGGAACAGATGCAGTGGGCAGGGTGGGCCTCCCTCTTCAGCGGAGAAGTATCTCCCTGCTTCCCTTCTGCCTCCCGCAGCCAGCAGAGGATCTTCCCAGAGCTGCTGCTCACTGGCCGCTACGTGCCCTGCCGCACAGTTCTGCCTCCTGCCCCTAACGCAAGACTAACAGCGGGAGAAGCAGGGAGCTGCCCTGCCAAAGGTCCCAGCTGCACTTCAGGTGACTGGGGCACTGGGAACTCGTTTACTGACAGCTTTCTCTCTGCCCAGACTTCATGCCAAGAGGTTTTAGATCTCCTAATCAGAACTCCTTTATCTGGCCTTCCTGGTTTCAGGTCGATGCAAAGTAGAGGTTTCTACTTATTGCGCTGTAAAGCTACCGGACCAGTCGAGGTCCTTGCAGCACCGTGGATGCATCATTGCCGCTGCCGCGGAGCCTGGCAGTGCGTTGCCTGCTCTGGGCACCCGCGTGGGGCGGCGGTGCCGGTGCTGAGGAGGCCGCGCTGGTTCACGCCTCCACCCGCGCTGCCAGCCGGGGGCCCTGGCGTAACCCCCCCCGCCAGCTGGGCCTGGCCCGGAGCAGAGATCGAGAGCAAATCGGGACGTATCCACCGGGCAGAGCCGGGGCGCGGAGCGGCGCCGGGAGCGAGCCGAGCGGACGGGGCTGCGTGTGCGGCGAGGGGCGGCGCAGCCCGGTAGGGGAAGCAGCCCCCGGGTCCCCCGGGCCCGCTGCCCGCCGGTGCCGGTGCCGGTGCCGGGGTCTGCGGCTCGCCGGGGCTCCGGACCCGCCCGCGCGCCAGCAGCGCCCCGCTCCCGGGGGGGGGGGCCCAGCGAGGGCCTCTGCCGCGGGGGGACGGAGCAGGAGGCGCCGCAGCGGGGCGGGCGCGCTCGCTGCCGGCCTCCCCCACCTGCGCCCGCCCTGGGGCCGGGCCGCGCTCCGCTCCCGCATCCCCGGCTGCCGGCGGCGCGGAGCCGCGGGCGCTGGCGGCCGCGATCCTTCCTCCTCCTCCTCCTCCTCCTCCTCCTCCTTTCCCTGCTCTTCTCTCCGCCGCCCGCGGAGCCTGGCCCCGGGGCCGGGGCGGGGCGCGGGGCGGGGCGGCGGGATCCGCTGGCTCTGCCCGGCTCTGCCCGGCCCGGCCCGGCCCGGCATGCTGCTGCGGGTGCGCACGGCCGTGGCGCACCTGGTACCGGGGCTGGGCCCGGGCCCCGGCGGCGGCGGCCCCGGTGCGCAGCCCCCCGCGGCGGCGGGCGAGCCCCGGCGCGGCCCCGGCCCCGGCCCCGGCCCCGGTCCCGGGGGGGGCCCGGCCTTCTGCCGCCCGGCCTTCCTGCAGCTGACGCCCGAGGAGCTGCGCCGCGCCGACGACCACACGGGCCGCGCCGTGCAGAGCCCCCGCGACGGCCGCCGCCGCCTGCCCTGGAGCACGGGCTACGCCGAGTGAGCGGGGCGGGGGGGCGGGGGGGCGGCCGTCCGGGGGCAGCTCGTCGGCGCCGCTCCGCGCCTCCCCCGCGCTTCCCGGGGTGCTGCGGCTGCCGCCGGGCAGGGAAGCGCCGCTGGCTTGTAAGCAGGTTACGCGGCTGAGCTCTGCGATAATGGCATCCAGTCTAAATATACCTCCCTCCTCGGGGAGCGCCGAGCGGGCTGCGAGTCCTCTGGGCACCTTTTCTGGAGCAGGCCAGGTGCGGTTCCCCTGCCCTCGCAGACCCGCCGCTGCGTCTGAGCGGGTGCTGGATGTTCCCCGCTCCTCGGCGTTAGGATGGGCAGAATCCCGCGCTGAAGGGACTCCCCAGGCCCGCAGAGGCTTGCGCGGTGCTTGGTGCTGCGCCCCGGGCAGCTGTGCCTGCTGCAGCTGGAAGGTGCCCTGCAGCCCAGGGACGCTCAGGGTGGAAACGCGCCAGCCTGGCCTGGGATCTTTAGCAGCTCACTCGGGTCGCAGCTCGTCGGTGATGAGCTGTGTGTGTTTCCCCCAGAGCGGTGGATGGGAAGCCTGCTCTCTAAATGTCTGGCGGCGCACAAGCAATCAGTGTGTGTGCTGTTACCCATCGGTGAATATTTCAAGCTCTTCTGTCTTTTTTATTCTCTGTACTTATTTGCAAAATACCCGGTGTCACAGATGGGGAACTGACACGCTGAGGGACGAAGGAACTGTTCCAGCTCACGCAGGAAATGTGAGGGGGAGTAGGGAATTGAAGCTGCCTTTGGAGGGGGACCTGACTTCAACTTCCCCTTTGACGGCCTGATTTTCTTCTCCTTTTACTCGCTGTGAGTTTCCCCCTTAACTGCAGGCAGGTGGGGAGCGTCAGGCTTTGAAGGCCAGCTTTATTGCTCGGTGGGTCTGTTCCTGCATCTCTCTGCACAAATAGACCTTCCTGATCGCCCTGGGAGCCCTCAGAAATGTTAATCCACCCCGGCAGGTCCTGGGGTGAGAGTGCCCTGTGCCTGATCTCACAGGAGCAGGAACCTTGCAAACTCTGTGGGGAAAGAGGGAAAACCACGCTCTGCTGAGCAGCAAGACTTCTCTGTGTCCCAAGACTTCTTCCTGCAAACCAAAGAGCTCATCCTGTTATGCATCTTTACAACTTCCTCCCACGAGCAGCTTTTGCAATCTAGATCTGAAATCTGCTTTGCCAGCGTAAACTGGCAAGTTAGTGTGAATCTTTTTGCAAAAGTTCTGCGGGTTTCATCCTTCCGTCCTTCTCCCCATCTTCTCTGAGCTACCTGGTCTCCGAGCAGTGCCCTGCGTTTCACAGCGCGCGGATGAGGCCGGGATCCCCGCGAGGACCCGAGTCCGGGCTCGGGGTGCGTGCAGCGAGGCGGGCGCAGGCTCTGCTCGGGGCGCTGCGTGGGAGCATCCTTCTTCCAGAGCAGCTGGGCTCAGCCGGGAGCTGCTCTTCTCATCCCGCGTAGCCAGGGAGAGCGAGGGATGGGCTGGCCCTGGCCACTCTCTCCGAAGTTGCTGTGTAAAACCTGCCAGTCGGTAGATGGTTTTTGTTCCTCGGAAGGGCTCGCCTGCGCTCGGAGCGGCTTAGGAACAGCTATTTCCAAATAATGCCGTGAAGTGACCGCTTATTCCAGAGCAACAGTGCTTCTGTCCAGACCGGGACTGAGCGATGCAGGGAAGCTGATTCAGGTTGGGGGGTGGGGACCGGCAGCCAAGCAGCTTTTTCTGGTCACCCCCCTTTGCGCAGGCTCTGAAGAGCTGCGCTCCTGGGGCCCTGCTGCCTCAGCGGGAGGGGGGACCGCTGTCGCCCTGCGGATCAGCCGGTGCCACTGGTTTGGGAAGTGTTTGCTTGCCCGGCTGCTGCTGCCCAAACGGGCAGGAGTACCTGCAAAGAGCATCGCCAGGGACCTGGGGGGACGCGGTGGGGGGCTGGTTGCTGCTGGGGCGACCTCCCCCAGAGGCACGGCGGGTAGCAGGGATGCCTGCCTGCATCCTTGTTCTCGTGTCCGCAGAGGCAGTGAACTCGTGTGGACGAGCCCTGAAATCACTGTCGGTGCACAAGGGTCTTTACACCCCTTTCCCTCCGGCAGGGTGATAAATGCTGGGAAGAGCCAGCACAACGAGGACCAGGCCTGCTGCGAGGTGGTGGTGGTGGAGAGACGGCCCAGCCCGCGGAGCCGTCTGCCGTCCCGGGAGGGCACCGGGGAGCCGGAGGGGGTGAGAGCCCGGATCTGCCGTGCTGCGCCGTGCGGGGCTGGGAGGGGATGCCTGCCGGGGGGATGCGAGACGGGGGACGCGGAGACGCGGGAGCCCTGGCCTCCGCGTGCCCGGGGATCCCCTCGGCCCCGGGCCGGCTGCCTGCTCCTCGCCTGCTCCGTTGGTGCCCTCGCCAGGCAGCTCGGGGCTGGCAGGTGCCTGCGGGGGGGGGGGGGGGTGTCGTGGTGCTGCCCCCCACGCGCCGTGCCCCCCACGCGCCGTGCCCCCCACGCGCCGTGCCCCCCGGGGCAACCGGCTGCCGCAGGAGGCTGTTCCGCAGCGCGGGGCTCGTGACGCAGGACGAGGCTGAAGCCAGGGATCGGTTACGTGCGGGCGCCCTGGATCAGCTGCCTGGGTCGCTCCTGCGCTGTGCTGGACGGGGACCGGGGAGCCGGCGGCGAAGCCCCGGTGTCCTGCTGTCCAGCGCTGCTCGCTCTGCAGCCCCGACTCCGGCTGCTGGGACCTCCCGGACCTGCTTCCCTGGATCCCTGCAGGCTCCCTGAACCTTCCTCTTTTCCCAGGGCAGGAAGGGCTTTCATTTCCACTACTGGGCCCTGTTCGATGGCCACGCGGGCGGCGGTGCTGCTGTCCTGGCGTCCAAGAGGCTCCACCTGCACCTCTGCGAGCAGCTCCGGGACCTCGTGGACATCTTGCAGGACCCCTCCCCGCCCCCCATCTGCCTCCAGCGGGACGCGCGGGCCGGCCTGGCGGGGCCCAACCGGGCGCCCCTCGCGGGGGACGACGGCGAGGTCCCCGGCGACGCTCTGCCGCGCTTCCACCTGGAGAAAGCGGTCTCCCACGAAAGCCTGGTGATCGGCGCCATCGAGAACGCCTTCAAGCGCATGGTGAGCCTTGGCCCTGCCTTGCCCGGCGCTCCCCGAGCTGCAGCCTCGCGAGCCCCTCGCTCTCCGTCTCCCCAGGACGAGCAAATGGAGCGCGAGCGGGCGGCCCAGCGCGTGTCCGGGGGCTGCTGCGCCCTGGCCGCCGTCTACCTCCTGGGCAAGTTCTACGTGGCCAACGCCGGCGACAGCAGGTACGGCGCGGCACGCGGGCCCGTCGGCCGGCGCGGAGGGAGCGCGCGGGGCTGCCGGGTCGCCCGTCGCCTGGGTTCCCTCCCTGCCCCCCCGGCAGCTTCTCTGCTGGGCGTTTTGGTCGCGCCCCAGCCCCTGCCGCCGGCACCGGCCTCGGCCGGGAGCTGGGAAGTGAAAATCGCCCTCAGCAAAGCGTTCAAAAGTACACAAGAATTTTTAATTTTAGGCACGCTTTATAGCAATGAACCCTTCAAGAGAAGGGCGAGTTTTCTACCAAAACTGATACAAATCTGTGTGCAGACAAGCCCTGTGGAGTTTGGAGCCCAAAGGTTTTGATTCATAGGTGCATTACCTTGGCTGCATTTCTGAGATTGGCCATGGATGGGTGTTTATCCCACAAGAAGTATCAGGTAGGCAGTCCACCTTACGCTGAGCGGAGCTGTTTTGAATTGCCCTGTGTTCACTGCAGGGTTAGCCTACCCTGGCCAACGTCGTGCCGGCAAACGCAGGCCTTGGTGCAGTTACCTGAGGCTGGTGGGTGCACTTGCAGCTCTGGGACTGTGGAGAAGGTGCAGGAGCTCCTTCGTGCCTTTCTGCCTGGGGTTTTCAGAGCAGAGTGAGGCGGGACCATGGCTGGGGGCTGGGGGTGGTGAGCTGGGCTGTGCGCTTGGCTCCAGCCGAGCCCTGAGTGGCGGCTGGGTGATGGCCTGGGGGCATCATCTGTCACTGCTGACACGGATCCTCGATCCCCTAGGACCTCCAGAAATGTCTCATAAGTAGACTTTTTCTAATGCCTCGAAGGAACAGGCCGTCCCCTCTGCCAGCCCCGGCGGTGAGCCTGCCGCGCTGGCGTGCACGGGCTGGGCACTCGCACCCGTGTCCTGCTGCGCCTCGGCTGTGCCCGTCCCAGGTCCCGCTCGCCTGTTAGGAGGCTTTGCAACCTTCGCGCTGCTCCTCTCACAGCATCCCTTCCTCGCTTTGCCCCGCGCTGTTCTCCCCTGCCCCACACTTCTCCATTTTCTCTTCCTCCCTCCCTCCCTCCTGCGAATGGCCAGCGTGCCCCGCGTGCATCCCCGAGCGGGCACGCCGGCAGCGAGCTGCCGCACGGCCAGAGAAGGGCTCCCCGCCCGGGGCTGGGCGGCGGGACGGCAGCCGGTACGGGAAGGCGTTGCTCCGGCCCTGAGCGTCCCGCGCACCGCGGCCGGGCGGCGAGAGCCGCGCTTAGCTGCCACCCTTCATGTCGCCTCTTCCTCTCTAACCTCACCCTTCCATGTCTCATTGCAGGGCCATTATCATCCGTAATGGGGAAATCATTCCAATGTCCAGGGAGTTTACTCCAGAGACAGAGAGGCAGAGGCTGCAGTTTTTAGTAAGAAAGACCTTTCTTCTAATCCCATTGCTGCTAAAGCACCTCCTGGCCCCCTTCCCCGGCCCCTCGTCCTCCCTGCCGGGACCTCTCCTCCGCAGGAGGTGCTGGGGATCGAGGGGCAGCGTCGCAGCCGGCGTCTAGCCGGGGCGCTCGTTCATGCCGGCCCTGCCGAGGGCCCTGCCGGCTCAAAGGGGTGGGGAGAGGCGTTGGGGACAGGGAGCGCCTCCGGCTCGCGGCTGGGCTGACTGGTGGCTGGTGGGGTCCCAGCTTGCCGCATCTGGGTCCAAGCGAAAGCCATGTGCGCGGGCCTGGCGTGGCGGACCGTGCTCTGGGAATCCTGTGCTCCGGGACTGTCCCGGTGCCATCCTGTGGACCCCGATCAGCCCATCTCCCCCTGCACCTGCCTGGGGAACAGGGAGAGCGTCGCCCTTCTGAGCCGGGGGCCTGCGTCCCGCCCGGCCGTTGCAGCGGGAGCACTGGGCTCGCCTGCGCAACGGCCTGCGAGGGAGCTGCTCGGCGTGCTGGACGAGCGTGTTTCTTCTCCCTTCGCCCATCGCGTCCCCTCGCTCATTGGAAAAGGCCGCGGTGCTGGTGCTGAGTCCTAGTTTCTCGCCTGGATGCTCCCTCGAGAGCTGGGGAGCTGACGTGTGCCAGCTGCCCTCCAGCTTTCTTCCTGAAAGCGCCTCTCCTGCTTGTGCTGGGCGAACCTCTGTGCCGGGCGGTGAGCGGGCTCTTCTCCTTACTTCTAGCTCCCCTCTCTTTCTCCATCACCGTTTCCCAGCATCGCCAGCGCCCCTGTTCCCAGCACTGCTCTCCCGGGGCGGCGGGGCCCCACGCGCCTGCGTGCCGCGCTCCGGGGCGGCTTGGGGCTGCTGGCGCAGAGGATTGCCTGGAGGTTTGCGGGCGGCACGCTGGCGCGCGTGGAGGCGTGGGTCTCGGCAGTGGTGTGCAGCACCCGTGCGGTTACCGCCTTTCAGGGTGTTCCGGCGTCGCGTCCCCGGCAGGAGCCCTCTTGGCAGAGCGGGGAGTGCTGGGACCTCTGCGCGGTGGGCTTAACGCCCGCAGCGGTGTTCGTGGGCTGTTCACCGTCACCCGGCCGCTGCTAGCGGACACCCGGCCCCAGGAGCCGGGGCTGGCGGGCGTCCTGGCGCGGGCCCCGTCCGCTGCCCCTTGGGCAAGGTGCTCCGCGTTGCCTCTGGCTCCGCGCGCTTTCCGAGTCACGGCTGCAGCTGGGACAGTGCTTTCCGAACAGACCCGGCAGATCCTTTCCTCAGGCGAATGCCGTTTTCTGTGCTGAGCTTTGCAGCCCCAGGGTTCTTTGCAGGTCCGACTCTTCCTAGGCAAATTCCAGCTTGTCCTAGAATTTGCTCTTTTGCATTTTTGATCCCTTTTGGTCTAGTTATTCCCCAAACCTCTCGGTGCAAGAGCGTCAACTCTTTTTGCTCTGTGTTGGCACGGCTGCCCCTCGCTGCTTGGCGGAGGGGACCGGTACACCCGGGCCGTCCCTCGTTCGGGGCGCTCGCCTCGTGCTGCGGCTGAGCCCGGGCACCTTCCCGCAGGGCTTCCTGAGGCCCGAGCTGCTGGGCAAGGAGTTCACGCACCTGGAGTTTCCCCGCAGGATCCAGCCCAAGGAGCTGGGGAAGAAGATGCTCTACAGAGACCAAAACATGAACGGCTGGTAACGCTGCTGATCCGCGCGCGGTGCTCGGCTCCGGGGGACGCAGCCCCGGTTCCCGCGTGGCTGCCGGCTCCGGCCGCGGCAGCCCGTGCCCTCCCCTGCGTGGCACGCCGTGCTCCGGGTGTCTGGGGTCCGATTCCCGATGGATGCCTCGCCGTGTCCCAAGCAAGCAAAGGGGTGCCCAGAGCCCTCACCCGCCCGCTGACCCGTCCTCTCCGGTTTATCTTAACCAGGGCTTACAAAAAGATAGAGGAGGATGACCTGAAGTTCCCGCTTATCTACGGGGAAGGTAAAAAGGTAAAGTGCTGCGGCGGGAGCTGTGCGGCGGGAGGCTCGGGCACCGTGGGTCACCGCTCCCCGAGGGACCGCCGGCCCTGGCACACGTGCGGGGCCGTTTCCCACCCGCCCGCGGTGAATTGGGGGTTTCCAGCCTGTTTTCACTGTTGCGGCGACAGCTCCAAAGCTGCGTGCGTCTTCTGAGATGGGAACAGAGGTGGAGAGAAAGCGGCTTGAGGTTCTGTTTTGGCTTTGCCTGTTCTCCAGGCTCGGGTGATGGCCACGATTGGGGTCACGCGGGGCCTGGGAGACCACGACCTCAAGGTGTTCAGCTCCAACATCCACATCAAGCCTTTCCTGTCCTGCTTCCCCGAGGTGAGTCTGCCTGGCCGGTCCCTCCTCGCTGGAGGCTCCCTGCGGTGCCTGGAGCTGGTTGAGGTCACCAGATCCCCACACGGGGCAACGCCAGCGCTGACCGGGGCTGGTGGCACATCCAGGCCGTCGCTGAGCCTCCTCCGCGCCCCTCACCCGTGCGTCTCGCCCCGTTGCTTCGCAGGTCAGGGTTTACGACCTGACGCAGTACGAGCACTGCCCCGACGACGTTCTCGTCTTGGGCACCGACGGGCTCTGGGATGTCACCACCGACGAGGAAGTGGCTGGCGTGGTGATGGAGGTGCTGACGAGCTACGAGCCCAACGACCCGTGCAGGTGGGCGTGGGGCTCCCAGGGCAGCCTCCGGCCTCTTCCCTCCCTGCCAGGCACCGCGGGGGGGCCGGGGGTTGCTGCTGAGCCGCGCTCTGCCCCCGGCCAGGTACACCATGGTGGCCCAGGAGCTGGTGGTGCGGTCCAGAGGGGTCCTGAAGGAGCGCGGCTGGCGGCTGGCCAACGACAAGCTGGGCTCCGGTGACGACATCTCCGTCTTCGTGATCCCTCTGGGCGGCCCCGGCAACTACACGTGATGCCCCGATACCCCGGGGCAGAGGGGCTCGCGTGCCTGGACGGACGCCAGCGGGACGCCAGCGCTGCCTCGGGGCCGCCTCTCCGGAGAGCACTTGCTTCCTGAGCCGACTGCAAGGAGAGTAAGAAACCTGGAGCCTCCGTGCCCCAGGCCCCTGCCCGGAGCATCCCAGCCCCACGCCGCATCCCAGCCCCACGCGCCGCCAAGCCCACGCGGAGGGAAGGAGAGGGGCTGGCGTACAGGGGCGGTTTTCATGTTGCCATTTTCTTGATTGCTGTGAAAAGCCTGAACACTCCCCGGCTTCTCGGTGCGCCCCTTGCACCTCCGCTCTGGGCCGGGGCGCGCGGACCTCGTGAAGCGTGTGCTTGCTGCTGCAAACGTCTCCTCTCCCCACCACCCCTCGGAATTGGCACCATTAACACTGAAGCTGCTGCCGCTGCACCGGTGCCGTCGGGACGGGCGCCGCATCAAGACCGCGCCGCTGCCAGGAGCAGAGCCCTGTCGGTCCGTCTCCCGCTGGCAGTGGGGGTGACGCCTAACTCGGCGGCCCTGAGGGGGAGAAACCAGGCTGTGGGTGGCCCTGGCAGCGGCTGAGCCCCGCGACCGACGTCTCGGCTTTGTGCTTGCCCTCCTTGGCTGTTCGGGCCTTCCTCCCAGGCTGTTCGCTGCGTCCTCCTCTCAGGTTTGGGGGATGCGGCAGGTGCTCGGTCGCCGCAGCGCGCAGCACCCGCGAAGCTACGAGCCTGCTGCACCTGCACGGTGTTCGCCAGCCCCTGGCTGCGGGGGGGCTCAGCCCACCAAATCCCCTCATGCCTTGGGTCACCGCTGTGTTTCTAGAGCCAGTTAGTTATTATTAATTAGCTGAGTGGGAGAATGCCCAGCTTCAGAGGTTTGGTTTTGGGGGAGGGAGAGCAGGTATGAATCTGTCTGTGTCTCTGAGCAGTTCTGGTCTGGGCGCTGCTGAGCACCCGTCATACAGAGCAGCCCTGTTCAGCCACGCTTAACAGCTCAGCCCCGCGGCACCCATCTGCTTAGCCAGGGCTGGAGACCAACAACAAAATCTGCTTGCCGGGATTGAGAAGAAATCCCTCCTTTTCCTTCCTAACCTCGAAGCCGGTGCTGAGCAGCAGCTGGTCTCCGCAGAACCCCCCATTTTGTGCCGTGCTCTGCTCCGGGCTGGAAGGGGAGTTTCCTGGGCCCCGGCGGAGCATCGCCCGCTCCCAGCGCGGGGGGGGCCCATCCTGGCAGCCCGGGGCTGGCCGTGGCCGCTGTGCTGGAAACGCCCTGTGGTGCTGGCAGCTTCTCCGTGTCCCGCTGTCGCTGGGGGCAGCCAGCGCTTGTCAGATGTCACCTCTGGTGGATGTTGTTTGTCTCTCGTAATCGGCAAGATGTAAATAAATTGGGTGCACTTAATGGGAAGTGAAAGTTATCCAGTGCAGTTTTAACCGACTGGTGTCTCCCGCGCTGGAGGGAGCGTGAAGCGATGTGCGGGCCGGGGGGACTCTCCTGGGCTGCTCGAAGGAAGGGTTTGCTGCTTCGCCTCCCACTCCAGTCTTGCAAAAGAGACGTATTGAAAACTGATGGTTTCACTGGCTCTGTCCTTTCTGCTCCCTCCGCTCAGCCCCGGAGGAGGAGTCCCTGTGGCGGAGAGGGGACGTGCCAGCGAGGCGGCTCTGGATGGAGGCAGCTCCGCCGGCGGCAAGTCCCGGGGGAGCGCCGGGAGCCAAGGCTCTGCGGGGAGGCAGGGCTGTGCTGGCCGGGCGTCCCGTCCCTGCCGCGGTGCTCCGGGGCCTCCGGGCACGAGCACGGGCTGCTGCGGCCCGCTGGAAGCGTCCCTGCCGTCACACTGCAGCCCTCGCGTGCAAGCGCTCGCACGTGTTTCCCTGCAGCCCCGTCCTCTCGTGCCCCGGTTCGCACAGCCCCAGCGCCCTGGAGCATCATGCTCCGATGCCGGTCGCTGAGAACAGGCTCTGCTTTTCCAGATCACTGCCGGGAGCAGCTGGATAAAGGCAGGGAAGCAGAGGTTGCGTTTAAAGCTTCCTCTGTGGCTCTCTTTCTCTCTGGGAACATTTCCTTTGGAGCCATCTCTGGTCTGGAGCTTGATAAATTAAGAAAAACCATCTCCCAGCCCTAAAAATAGAAACGGTTTATGTGCCTGGGTCTGGGCCAGGACCTGGAGCTGCCTTTCCCTTGCTGAGTCACGGACACTCGCCCTGCGGCTGGGGCGTCGCGGGAGTGGCGTGCCTTGCTCTCCCGGCCGGCCGGGCCGCGCTCCTCCGGGCCACAGTCCGCGGGCTCCTTCCCGCGCGAGCAGCGGCAGCGCGGCCAGAGCGTCCTGGCCCCACCGCGGCCCTTCGCTGGGCCTGGGGCTCCGCTCGGTCCCCTTAGAGGAGACGCGAGCTCCCGAGGACAGCGCTGCCCCGCTCGTGTCGGCACAGTGGGAAAACTCTCCTTCCCGGGCACCTCCGTAGGGGCCACCCAGCAGCCAGGCGGCCCCGAAAGCTGGGGCAGCGCCCGGAGGTGTGAAGGAAGGGATGAGCTGCTGGCCTCCTCCTCCTCCTCCTCCTCCTCCTCCTCCTCCTGCTCCTCCTCCTCTCCTCTCGCTGGTGCTGCCGCTTTGGTGAGGAGCCTTTCGGGCGGGCCCGGCTCGTGCTGGCTCTCGGCCCTGCCTCGAGCGGTGCTGGGGGGGGAGGGCAGTTCCTGGGGATGAGCCGGGCGACGGAGGCCCCCGCTCGGGGCGGTGCAGCACGCGACGCCCGTTGCCGCTCGCCCTGCCCGGGCGGAGGAGGCGGCGAGGGCAGCCCGGCTCTTCCCGCCCGCGCCCGCAGCCGGTGGGAGACGCGGGCCGATGCCGCGAGGGCCGCGCTCCGCTCCGGCGCCAGGAAACGGGGGAGAACATTTCCCGGCCGGCTCCGCAGCTCGGCAGCAAGCAGCCAGTCCGCAGAAACGCCTCTACCGTCCTCCCCCTCCGCCACCGTCCCTGCCCCCCGGACAAGCACCCGGCCCGCGGCCCCGGCACGCTCCTCCTCCCGGCGCCGGGGCGGCCGCTGGGCGCGTCCCGCGGGGGGGGTAGCGGGGGGGGGGGCAGCGGCGCTGCCGGGGCGGCACCGACGGGCGGTTCCCAGCTGGGCCCGGTCCGGCCCGGTCCGACCCGGCTCGGCCCGCCCCTCCCCGCCCCTCGCGGGCGGCCCCACGGCGGGCGGCACCGCCCGAGCCCGAGCCCGAGCCCGAGCCGGAGCCGGAGCCGGAGCCGGAGCCGGAGCCGCGCCGGAGCGAGGTGCGGGGCGGGGGGGCTGCTGGGGGCCCGGGGGGTTATTAGGGGTCCGGGGGGCTGCTGGGGGTCCGGGGTCCCTGCTGGGGGCCCGGGGAGTTGTTCGGGGTCCGGGGTCCCTGCGGGGGGCCCGGGCGCGGCTGGGGAGCAGCGGGACACCCGAGCGGTGCCGGTCCGGTCCATGGGCGCCCCGGGGGGGTCGGGCCGGGCGGGTGTCCTACCCCCCCCCCCCGAGGCCGGGGGGTCCCGTGCCCGGACGCGCCCGGCTGCGGGCGGCCCCTCCCCTCCCCGCGCCACCCCCCGCCCCGGCCCCCCGCGGCCCCCCCCGTCTGAGCGGCGGCGCCGTGTTTGCTCCGGAAAAAGGGGGAAAAGTTCCCCTGCTGCTGCCGAGCGCTGGGGCGGGGGGGCCCGGGCGGGGGGGGCCGCCGGGCAGCGTCTCGGGAGCGGGGAAGCGCTGCAGAACCGCCACCGCGCCGCGCTCGCAGCAGGGACCGCCGGGGCGCCGGGTCCCGCCAGCGGCTGCCGAGCCCCCCCGGCCCGGCCCGGCCCGGCATCGGCCCCCGGAGCCCCCGGAGAGGCAGCGCCGCGGTCCCGGGCATCGGCGCAGGGTCTCGGCCGCGCCACATCCCTAGCAAAGCGCTTGCTTCGGTTGTGAAACCAAAGGCAGGAAGCCGATAGCTTCGGTTAGGTGTTTTATCTGTATCTCGCTGATACCGGTTGCGTTTTATTTTCTTTTTTTCGAGTGTCTTCTGGTGGCCCAGCGGCTTCGCTCTGCGCTCGGCTGCTCTTTCTTAGCTGCGAGGAGTGTAGTTAAAGGCTGTGCGAGACCTGACGGGCCTGAAATTGCAGCCACCTCCTTGACAGATAGAGCTTTTCCAGGGAAAATGTTTTTTAAGTGGAAAATAAGCCAAGTCACCCTTTTCCAACAGGTTATCGGGAGCATTTAACCAGGTTTATCTTGTAACTTGCTGTTTACACTGGAGAGGAGTATTGACATGAGGAGTAAGGAATGTATTAGCAAACATTGATTGGCCCTGGGGCAACGGCAGTAAAGCCTTGCACAAGCGCAGGCCTTGGCTGAGATCTGGTGTGTGATTCGAAGCTTTCGGCAAGATACTGGCGTTACTGTGAGCCTGGGAGGGGGCAGGTAAAATAGAGCGTAATGCTCTTTGGGAAAAGAGGTCAGGGCAGGCAGCGCAGGCCTCTGAGGGAGGAGGCAAAATGATGTAGGTACCAGATGGAGCAGAAAATTGGAAGAAAGAGGAAACTCTCTATCACCTTGGTATACTGATGGGGTTTTCCTTGCTGCCCGCTCCCTGTGTGCCACGTTTTTCACTCAAATTGTTTTCATTGTACACTATTAAAATAAAACACTTCAGGTAGCCCAACAGGTTCAGCAACTGCATATAAAAAGTTAGCTTCTCTTTAGCTTAGTGATATGTAAGAAGTCCACAGCTGCCATCAATGTGAGTTTAATTTAAGAGGTGTTTTGTGTGCGTGAGGTTTACTCACTGCTTCAAGAGTGATCATCTGCTTTCACTTCTTTGGATACCACCTTGACACAAAAGACATTTAAACTGGTAATAACAAGACTCCTTGCTCCTGGTGACGTTGGTCTAATACGTGGGATTGTTGGGCGCTTACGCGCAGCATCACCGCTGCAGAGCGAGCACGGGGCTTACTGCCCTGGAGCACGCTCTAAAACTCAGCCCGTCTGATCGTGCCGAAACCACGTCACGCAATTTGTGAGCTCCAGAAGTCCAGCGCTGAGTCTGAGCTCCTGTTCTGCTCATCACCGGTCCCTTGGCTGTGGCAGGCCGAGGCCTTGAGCAGCAGTTTTGGGCAGCGTTCCCAGGGATGTGTAAAGGCGCTCTGCTCATCCGCGGTGTTGCGTGCCTGGGGACTTTGGAAGCGGTGGCAAGCAGGACCGAGAAGCCCTGGGCTCGCGCACGGCATGAGATCGCCTTTTGCTGGCATCCTCGCGGGAGAGCCTTGGAGAAGCCGCGCAGCTTCCCGCCGCCCGCTCCCCTCCCTCCAAAAAGCGCCGCGGCCTGGGGCGATCAGCGAGGGTCACGCCAGACGCCCGCAGGGAGGGACGCGGCTTTGGGTGGGAGCTGCTCGTCGCGTGGTTCGTACCCGAGGCGCAGGGCTCCGACGTGGGCGTGAGCGGTGGCTGCTCGCAGCAGCAGGGCTGCGGGCTCGGGCTCGCGCGGCACCTACAAGCGCGCGGCGGGACCCGCTCGGCAGCGGCGCAAACGTGAAGCTGCAGTTGCTTGTCCTGCCGCAGCCTGTGCCGCTGCGAGCGTCTGTCCGGAAGCTGAGGGCTGCCCGGGAGCTCCTCACGGCAGGATTCAGGCTCCGCTTTCCCTTGAGTTTCGCGGCATTGCTGTCTTCCCTTCGAGACGGTTTTGGAACTTTTTTCTGCTCCCGTTTGAGAATTCCTCTCATACCCGAGATATCTGCCAGGAAGTCCTGTACTGCTTGTGCTGTGATTTAGACAGCTCCGCACGTTACACTCCCCTCAGTGGGGTCACCTTTCGGATTTTAATTCGGAAGTTTACTTTCTTCCTCACTGCACCAGCAACGCCAGCAAGTAACGCTAGCTGAAGCCATTTCTGCTGCGCAACAGCAGAATTAAGGGACTTTCTGCTGGGAATCCGTGCCAATTTAGAGCCGTAGGTCTGTGTCACAGGGGAGCGAAGGGAGAGCTTTGCTGCTCTTGCTGTGTTTCTGAGCCCTCCCTGCTCGCTTCGCGGGGCCGTTTGCAGCTGGGGCTCTGGCAGCTCCGGCGCTGATTTGTGGCTCCCCGCAAGCCGCAGCCGTTTGCCCGTCGCGCGCTCGCCCGGCCGTGCCTCGGAGGTGGCCGCGTCCCCTGCGCACAGAGCCGTGTTTAGAAGCAGAGACGGTTTGTCCCCGGCTGCACCGGTTAGCAAACGTTTTTGTGTTCCTCGCTGGGGTTTCCTGCTGTCTGCCGTGCTCTCTGGGTGCTGTGGGCTCCCTTAGCCCTCGCCTGTGTTACCGGTTGCGCTGGCCTAACTAAAGGCCTCAGGTTTGGGGTCTGGGGAATCTGGTGAAACGCCGCGCGAGTTGTTCTAGCCTTCAGTCTGCCTTGGGCTGCAGCAGCCCAGCTCCTTCCCAAACCAAGGTCAAATCGAAGCAGCCTGACTTCTCGTTGCAAAGTGGCTTTGGGGACAGAGTTAACTTGTTGTTTTAAACAATGGTGTTGGACCAGTTTTTCTGAATGTTTTGCTGCCTTTGAGTCCTGGAGGAGCAATGGGAGAACTGCCACAACGGGAGAAACGTTTCCTGATAATCCCAGGAGCCTGTGATGAAACGCTTTGTGGTGCTCTGCAAAGCTGCCCTGGAAGCGCAGGCGCCCCGGGTCTGCTCTGCCGTCTCCTGCCGAGACCATCGCTGGGGGAGCGCTGACGGCTTCAGCTCGCCTGGCTGCGCGGGGCGTCACGAGATGGGGTTCGTGCTGTGGAAGCGCTGTCGGAAGACCTGGCGCTCTGTCTCGCTCCACCATCCCCGCAGATCCCCGGAGAGGGGGTTTGATTCGGGGCGGGACGTCTGCTGGGCTGGGGCCCCTCGCGGCACGGCCCGGCTCGCCGCCCCAGCCCGTCCCAGTTGCCCCACTGCGGGGTCGCGGCCAGGCGGACACTCGGATGGTTTGGCGGGTGGGTGGTGTCAGGTCCAGCAGAAGCCTGGACTATCAACGGGCGGTTTGTCCTGAATTAGAAATTCCCCACACTCTTCCACTGGCGCGGGGAGCTCGGGTCTGGCGAAAGGGGTTGGCTGGAAGGTTTCTGTCCCGGGTTTTGTTCCTCCTTCAAAGCGTTAACGTCCTTCTCTGCCGTTTCCTGAGATCCCGTAACAGAAGCTGGATGAAAGATGCATCCTGTTTCCAGAGGAATTCCCCGTTTCCTACCAGCAGGAACTTTGTATCTCGAATCACGAAGCCGGGAGAGGCTCGTACTGCAACGGCCCTGCTGGAGCCCTTGCTATTTTTACCGCAATGACTTGAGAGTAGCTGCTTGGAAAATAGAGGAGAGCAATTTTGTTTCATTTTGCAATTTCTTGGCATGCCGAAGGCGCTGCCTGTTTAGGCTTTGCTCTTTTGAACAAGCACCAGAAATCTCAAGTTAGGCACCTAAAATGCTGCTCGCTCCTGAAAACCTCGGTTGCTCCACGCGCCAGGTCAGCTCGTTAAAGTATTTCAGCCCCCAGCGTTCATTAAAGCGCGGGGTGGTTAGCGCTCAGCAGGTTCGTAATCTGCGTTTCCGTGTCTAAGGCTGGGGGCTGCTGCTGCTCAGCCGTTTGACCCGCTGGCGGTTTCGGCGAAGCTCCCCCGTGAGCTGCCCCGGATTTGGTGCCGCGGGTCACCAGCCTGTGGTCTGGGGGCGGGGGGGGGGACCGATGCAGACCAGGCCCTTTGCACTGCGCATCTGGGGGGGGGGACACGGCTGGGGGCTCCCCGGGGGCTGCCGGCGGCCCGCGGGCTCCCGCCTTGCTCGTCTCCAGGCACCGACTCCAGGTTGCTATTTGTGGCGGCGCCGGTGAGTAATGCGGTGAATTGTGTTGAGATTTTGGGTGGGGGAGAAAAGTCCCTGCGCTGATGAGTCAGCGCGGAGCATCCCGCGGCTCCGGAAGCGGCCGGCTCCCCGCGCGGGGCGGGCGTCGCGCTCCCGCCGGTGCCTCTCCCGGGCCGCGGGACGGAGCCCCTCGGCTTGGGACCCTCCTCGCCGGGGCGTCTCGGACTCCTCCTCCGGCGAGCGAGGCGGCGGCGGCCGCGCGGGCTGTGCTGCGGGCTCGCTGCTGTGCCGCACGCGCCGACGACTCCGGCGGTTTGCGTTTGAGACCAGAAGTGCTGCCGCTGCACGAGCGAGTCTCGCTTTTCCACCCGGAATCAGGCGGTTGCTCTCCGCGGATGCTCTCATCCGCGCGCTGCGGAGGTGCCTCCCCCGTGCTGGGCCGATGAGATAGCGGCGCTTCCCCCGCCGCCCTTCCGCCGCCGTCGTCTCGCAGGTGCGGAATAACAACGCGGCAAATCACGGTCTGCTGCGGGCGAAGGAATTCTCTGCCTAAGTAAATAGATTTTTTTTTCCCCCGCCCACGCGCTCTCCCCGCTCCGTGCCGCGAAGGTGGCGGCGCGCGGGCAGCACGAGCCTGGCGAGGTTGGCGGGGCCCCGCAGGACGCCTGCTCCCCCGGCCCGGGGGCTCAGCCGGCACCGGGAGCGCCTGCGGGGATGGAGCCCTGCAGAGGCCTGGGCATGCGTATGAGAATAAAAAAAGAGAGAGAGAGAGGTGTGGACACGTAGACACACACACGAACGTACATATATAGACATCCGTGTACGTAGGGGCGTTGCTGTGTTGGGATGTGCGTCTGACGCCGCGGGCTCGCCTGGTTGAGGAGCGTCGGCTCCTGCTGCGCGGGGCCCGTTGTCCCAGCTCTTCTCACGTTACATCCACGACTTACTGTTTTTATTAACGGCCCTGTGGCATGAGTAAAACATTGCATGAGCAGCGGAGGCGGAAGCCCCTCAGCCCAGCGCCGGCCCGGCTGGGAACGCCGGCTCTCGGTGCCCGGGTTTGCTGGCGTGCCGTCGTGCCGCGGGCGGCCGTGCCGGGGGCGCGGGGGCATCGGAGGAGCCGCAGAGCGATGCGTCTGCTCCGTCCCCCACCCAGGCTCCCGTTTCCGCAGCCATGGCGGCGATCCGCAAGAAGCTGGTGATCGTGGGCGACGGCGCCTGCGGGAAGACCTGCCTGCTGATCGTCTTCAGCAAGGACCAGTTCCCCGAGGTCTACGTGCCCACGGTGTTCGAGAACTACATTGCTGACATCGAGGTCGACGGAAAGCAGGTAAGCGTCCCGGGGGAGCAGGGGAGCCGTCCCCCCTGAAGGGCCGGGGCCGAGGAGGGGGCGGCGGGTCGGGCCGCGCGGGCGCGGATCGGTGCTCCCGCGGCGCCGCTGAGCCCGGTCTCCCTCCCAGGTGGAGCTGGCCCTCTGGGACACGGCGGGCCAGGAGGACTACGACCGGCTGCGGCCCCTCTCGTACCCGGACACGGACGTTATCCTCATGTGCTTCTCCATCGACAGCCCGGACAGCCTAGGTGGGACCCGGGGGGGACACGGTGCCCGCCGCCGGCCGGGGGGGGACGCGCCGCGGGGGCTTAGCGGAGCGGGCGCTCTCTCCGCAGAGAACATCCCCGAGAAGTGGACCCCCGAAGTGAAGCACTTCTGCCCCAACGTGCCCATCATCCTCGTCGGCAACAAGAAGGACCTGCGGAACGACGAGCACACGC
Source organism: Dromaius novaehollandiae (assembly GCF_036370855.1). Lineage (NCBI taxonomy): Eukaryota > Metazoa > Chordata > Aves > Casuariiformes > Dromaiidae > Dromaius > Dromaius novaehollandiae. The sequence goes on along the minus strand of NC_088124.1, from coordinate 7,279,290 downwards.
GGCGGGAGCTCGCCAAGATGAAGCAGGTAGGGCTGCGCCCCGCCGGGTCCTCCCGGCCCCCCGCCCGCTCCGGGCGCTCCCGAGCCGCCTTCCCCTGACTTCCAGGAGCCCGTGAAGCCGGAGGAGGGGAGGGACATGGCCAACAGGATCAACGCCTTCGGCTACCTGGAGTGCTCGGCCAAGACCAAGGAGGGCGTGCGGGAGGTCTTCGAGATGGCCACGCGCGCCGGCTTGCAAGTGCGGAAGAACAAGAAGCGCAGGGGCTGCCCGCTGCTGTGAGCGCCCCGGCGAGGCGGGGGCCGCCCCGGCCCACGTCCCCCCCCCGTCCCCCTCCCGCGGCGTTGGTGGGGGGGCCGCCGGCAGGCAGGTCTCAGCCGCCCCTCGGCCGGCGCGGCGCAGCGTGGTGCATCATGGCCCCGGCGGGCTCCCCGTGCCGGCCGTCGGCGCAGGCTCGCCGGGCAGCTCCGGTCCCCGTCCGCGGGCAGAGCCGTGCGGAGCTGCCCCCATGCAAGCCCTGCCGCTGCCCGGCCGCTCGGCTCCCCGGACCCGCGCCGGTGCCGGCGCCTCCTCCCAGCCCCCGAGCAGCGTCAGGCCTCGCTCGTCTTTACGGTTGAACTGACTGTGGACTCAGCACCAGTAAATCACACCGTGTAACGGGGAGAATAAATGCAAAGCGGTATTTTAGTAACGGCAACTGCCGGTGTGGCACCCTCCTGACGCGGCCCCGGTGCTCGGCCCCGCGCTGGGCTCCCGCGCCCGGAGCAGCCCGGAGCAGCCCGGAGCCCTTCCCTGCGGCGGCACGGCCGGGCGGGCGGGAACCAGCGCAGCGGTCGTCTCGAAGCCTTTATCGCCGGGAAGGGAAGGCGGCGCGTGCCGAGGCGGCGGTGCCGGTGCCGGTGCCGGTGCGGGGGGCGGCCCGCGGGGCGTTGGCGGTGCCTCTGCTCCGGGCTGCCGAACCCGCGCGGGGTCCTGGCCGCGGCACCGCTGCTCCCCGGGGGTCCCGGCCCCGGCGCACCCGGGCGCTAGTTGCTGAGGCGGAGGGAGCCGAGCTCCGCGGCCAGCCCGTCCTCCTCCGCGCCCTCCTCGGCGTAGGGGTAGCCCGTGTAGCCGCCCTCCTCCTTGCAGTACGCGAGAAACCTGGCGGGTGGGGAGCAAGGGGCGGGCGGGGAGCACCGCGGCGCGTTGCTGCTCTTGCAAGGAGCGCCAAGGCCGCCGCTCCCGCCGCGCGCGCAGAGGCAGGAGCCTCGTCTCGTCCAGGCGAGGGCCGGGAGGCAGCCGAGCCCGGCTTACCTGCGCCAGTGGCGGTCCTTGCTGAGGACAGCGGGGTTGCCCACCACTATGAGCAGAGCCTTGGCCCTGGTGAGGGCTACGTTGAGTCTCTGCAGCGGAGGAGAGCAGGAGCGGGGGCTTCGCCCCTGCAGCGGCCGGCTCCCGCAGCCCCGGGACGCGCGGCGCTGCCCCAGCCGTGCCCGGCCGCGTGGGTGGGGGGCCCGGGGCACGGCGGTACCTTGGGGTTCTTGAGGAAGCCCAGCTTGAAGGTCTCGTCGAGGCGGAGGTACTCGCTGCAGCTGCGCACGGTGGAGATGAGGACCACGCGCCGCTCCTGGCCCTGGAACTCCTCCACGGAGCCCACCTGGCAGCGCGTCGGCGTGAGGCCGGGCGCCGCGGCCCCCTCCGCCCCCCCAGCCGCCCGCGCGGGTCACGGCCGCCCCCTGCGCCCCCGTCCCTCCCGCCGTACCTTCAGCAGGCCGATGTCCGGCAGCTTCCGCAAGTCGTGGTCCAGGGAGGTGATGGCTCTCCGGATCTTCTCCACCTGGGCGGAGCGGCCGGTGAAGCAGCGCCGCGGGGAGCCCCGCGTGCCAGCGGCTCCCGCCCGCCCTCACCTGCTTCCTGTACGGCGAGATGACGCCGACGTCCGCGGGCGAGACGGGGGGGCAGCCGCCCTTGCCCCCGCTCTGCAGCAGCTTCCTGAGGTAGCCGAGCAGCACCTCGATCTCGGCCGTGTTGAAGAACGAGGGGCTCCCGGCCTCCCGCTTGTCCTCCCCGGAGACGCCGTGGAAGATGACGGGGAAGCCCTGGGGGCAGAGGGAGGGGGAGCTGCCGGCAGCCCCGGCCGTGGCCGCGGCCCCGCGGGCGCTCCGCCAGCCTCACCTCGCGGGGCAGCTCCTGCCAGGCGCAGTAGAGGCCCCGGGGGTCGCGCGGGCGGCTGCCGCAGGCCTTCAGCTCGTTCTCGTAGAAGAGCTCGTTGGGCACCTTGAGGATGGCCGCGTGGGACCTGGCGGCGGGCGGCGGGGCTGGGTGGCGGCGCCGGCGGGGGGGACGCGTCCGCCGTCCCGCCCGGCCGAGACCCCCCTCGGGCCCTGCGCGTCCCACCTGTAGTTCCACAGCAGCTTGGTGACGAAGCACGGGTCGTAGCCGCCGTCCGCCTTGGCGTAGAGGCGGTTGTGCCGCATCAGCCGCTCCAGCAGCGAGGTGCCTGCGCGTGGGGACACCGTCGCTCCCGGCCCCGCCGCCGCCGCCGTGCCGCGTGGGGACACCGCGTGGGGACACCGCGTGGGGACACCGCCGCCGCCCCCCTGCCCTGCTCACCCAAGCCGTGCTCGGCGGCCAGCGGCGACCGCAGCACGGGGCCGAGCTGCTGGGGGTCCCCGGCCAGCACCAGCTGCCCTCCGCCCGGGTTGGTGTCGGGGTCCGTGGCGGCGAGGATGCCTGGGCAGAGGCAGGTCTCAGCGCCGGCGCGGCGGCACAACGGGCAGCGCGGGGCACGCGCGGTGCCGCTCACCCGCCACGGCCACCACGCTCTCCGGCTCGGCCGCGTGGCCGCACTCGTCGATGAAGACGTGGGTGAAGTGTCCCGGCGGGAAGTTGGCCGACGCCAGCCTGGGGGAGAGGGGAGCGGCGATGGCCCCGGCCGCCCCGGCCGTCCCCCCTCCTCTCCCTGCGGCGCCGGGACCGCCGCGCCCTCCCGCTTCGCCCCGGCCCGGCCCTCGCACCTGCCTGCCGTCACCAGGGTGGTGACCAGGACCCGGCGCTGCGCCAGGCGCATCCTGCTCGGGTACACGTAGCACTGCCGCGCGTCGTCCCAGTTGCAGCAGGGCTGAGAGGTGGCACGGGGTGGGACGGCTGCCCCTCGCGGGGGGACGGGGACGGGGATGGGGACGGGGGCGCGGACCTACCCGGATGTCCGCAGGCACCTCCCGGTAGCTCCTGGAGTTGGCCACGATCCTGTAGACGTGCCGGGCGGCGATGTCCTGGATGAGGCGCTGGCACAGCAGGTCTGCGGCGCTGTTGGACGGGGCACAGGCCAAGATCCGCGAGTCCTTCAGGCATGTCCACACCTGCGCGGGGAGCAGGAGGAGGAGGAGGAGGAGACAGGGCTGAGGCCAGCGGCTGCTGCGACGGCTCCGGGCCGGCCCCTCACCTGTTTGATGGCCTCCACGATGGTGACCGTCTTGCCGGTGCCGGGCGGCCCGAAGATGAGGTAGGGGGCTGGCCGGGACACGCCCGTCACGATGTGCGTCACCGCTCGGCGCTGCTCCTCGTTGTCCCGCAGCTTCTGGTCGAACCAGCTGCAGGAGCAAAGCTGAGCGCGGGCAGCACCCCCGCGCCCGTCCCGTCCCACCGCCCCGCCGCGAGGCCACGGCGACCCACCGGGGCTGGAAGGCGCCGTCGAAGAGGGACTGCTGGAGGGAGGAGGAGGGGAAGAGGACGCTGGCCAAGCCCCGCTGCATGGCCAGGACCACGGCCCGGTGCTGCATCTGCAGCGGCAGCCGGCCGAAGGTGAAGGTCACGTCGAACTTCAGGTTATTCACAAACTTCTTCTGCAGCCTGGGGAAGGGCCGCGTGAGCAGGACGCGAGGAGCCGGCCAGACTGGCCTTCGCCGCGGTGCCCCCCACCCCGCCGTCCTCCTGCCGCCCCGGGGCTGCTGGGCCCCACGACGCCCGCGGGGCCCCGACACGACTCACTTGGAGGAGAAGCCCAGCCTGACCTTCTCCTGCTCCACGGCGTGCACGTAGCCCTTGTACCGGACGAGCGGGGCGCGCTCCCGCTCGCTGCTGAGGCTGGCGAAGAGGTGGTCGCCCCGCAGCACCGACGGGCGGTTCTCGGCCACGCCGGGCACCTGCGCCGCACAGCCGGCGTGACGCCGGGTCCCCTCCGCGCCGCCCCGGACCCCCGCCCCGCCGCTCCCCCTACGCACGTCGAGGACCAGCAGCGCCCTGTCCTGCACCATGGTCGCGTCCCGCATGTCGTAGCGGCGGATGTCCACCTCCATTTGGATCTCCTCCAGGTGCAGCAGCAGCTGGAATTTCTCCCGGTAGTTCTGGGGCTGCAGGGGGGCCTCCAGCAGCGACCTGCGGGGCCGGGGCACGCGGAGGAGCTCGCGCCCAACGTGCTGGGAACGCGTCCCCAGGCCCGGAGCCACCAGAGCTCCCCGCGCCTTGGCCGCCCCCCCGGACGCTCAGCCACGGGGGCTGCAGAGCCGGGGAGCGGACGGGGGCTGCAGAGCCGGGGAGCGGACGGGGGCTGCCCCGCCGCGGCACTCACTTCATGGCAGCCCGGGCGGGGTGAGCGCCGGCGCCGGGGCCGAGCACGATGGCGTCCTTGAGGCTCTTTGGGTACCGGTAGGGGCTCAGCGGGATTTCCCTCTCCAGCTCGTTCTCCAGGTTGCTGGGCAGAGGAGACGGGGCGCTGCGGGACTGCCGGGCTCCCTCCGAGCGGGACGGGGCGCACGGCCGCTCACGGCCCCGGCGGGCAGCACGGCCCCTAACCGCCGGCACGCGGGGACGATGCCCGCCGAGCGGCCCGGGCTGCTGCGAGACCCCGGCCCGGCCGGCTGCGGGCCCAGCCCCTACCTCCCGGGCGGCGTCCCCTCCTCGGTGACCACCGTGACCGGCCGCCGGAGGCCGGCCTGGTAGGGCTCGTAGGGCGCCGAGGGCCCCAGCTCCTTGGCCAGCTGGGTCTCGGCGGTGGCGGAGAGGAAGCGCCCGATGCTGAAGGGCTCGCCGGGCTCCGCGGCGAACTCGAACACCAGGGTGACGAGGAAGCAGCCGTTGAAGGCGGTCAGGCACCGCGCCTGGATGGGGTAGGTGCTGCCTGCAAGGCAAAGGGGTGGGAGCGGCGGAGCCGGCGCCCCGGCCCCTCCCGGGCCTCGGCCGCCCTCGGCAGCGCGCGAGCGGGCGGACGGGACGGGCCCTTACCCGGGTGCAGCACCAGCGCCTGCCCCTGCGTCACGCCGTGCTCGTCCGAGAAGGAGAACTCCTGCTGCGGCCGGAGCGGCCGGCACCGCAGCAGCGTCACGGCCCCCTCGCCGCCGTTCTGCACCCGGACCGTGGCCGTCCGCGGCTCGCCGAGAGGCACGTGCAGGCGGATGTGCCCGTCCCCCTGGTCGTGCTCCGAGATGATCTCTATCCCGTGCTTCCCGCGGATGAACTCGGCCCTGCGGGCCGGGGCCGTCAGCCTCTCCCGCCGGGTCCAGCCCCGCGCGGCTCCCTCCCTGCCGCCGCGCGGCCCCGGGACCGCCGGGCTCGTACCTCTCCTTGGCGCGTCCCCTGGGGACGCGGGCGCTGGAGCCGGGCTGCTGGCCGGCTGCCGACGCCGACGGCTCTGCGTCCGCCCGGGGTCTCCGGTACTGGTCCGCCACCACCACGCGCCTCTTCTCCTGCGAGGAGCAGCCGCGGCAGCGGGACCCTCGGCGCGTGGGCACGGCCCCGCGGGAGCCGCCGTGCAGCCGGGCCGCGGCCTCCCTTACCTTCTTGAAGTGCACGGACACCCCGTGCACCTGCGCGCGGTGGGTCACCTTCAGGGCGTACAAGATGCAGGAGAAATTGGGCATTTTTGTGTCAGTCCTGCACAGGTAAGAGGGAGAGAGGGTTTTGCCGCGGGGGGAGCGCAGAGGCTGGGCTGGCAGCACCGGGGAACAGGGGGACGGGGTGGCGGTGAGGGGCGAAGCCGGGGGTGGCACAGCCTGCGCAAGGGGTGACCTAAACAGTCCCCTTTGCTCTGGGCGATGAAAAAAAGACTGTGGCTTTTGCACTGGTGCCACTCAAATCTTGCATCCCGGCCGGCTGCTATGGCTCACATGCTTAACCTCACGCTACCCACAGGCTTGGGGGGGGGGGGGGTGCCATGCGAGCAGGGCTGGGGCATGGGCACGCGGGTGTCAGCACAGAGCCCCGGGCAGCTCCGCGGTACGACGGCAAACAGCTGGCGCAGGCGCTGCAGGGACCTCGGCCCGGCAAGCGCAGGCGTTTCTGATGCCCCACGTGAAGCTGCGGCCCTGGGCCAAGCTGCTCGGATGCCGTTCCAGCTGCGCTGTGGCAATCCCAGCTGTGGCCGTTCCAGCAGCAACGTGGCCCTTCCAGATGTGCCACAGTTGTTCCAGCTGTGCCATGGCTGTTTCAGATGTGCTGTGCCCATTCCAGCTGTGTTGTGGCTGTTCCAGCTGTGCCGTGGTCCTTCCAGCTGTGCCGCCGAGTGCCCCCCGGCCCGTCGGGGCGTGCAGCCTCGGCACCTGCCTGTGCACAGGCGGCAGCGGGGCAGGGAGGCGGCACCGTCCCCGGACCTGGGCGGAGGACGATGTCCCGGAGGGGCAGGGGCTCCGCGGCGGGGTCAGCTCCCAGGGCCGAGCTGCGCAGGGGCGGCCGGGAGAGAAGCTGCTTGGGCAGCTCCGGGCCAAGCCGACGCTCCGAAGCTCCCGCCGGGGTCAGACAGCGTCTCTACGGCACCGGCCGCTTCCGGACCCCGGCAGGACGGCTGCCTCCCGCGGCGGTTCCCCCCGTGCCGCGGAGCACATCCCCGTGACGGCCTGGCTGTCTGCGCCCAGACTGGGACAATGATTGACAGCGGTGACGTTGCACCGGGCCCCGCTCTGGGTCAGCGTGGCCGGTGCCGGCGGGGGTCCCGGGCAGCGGGTGCTGGAGCAGCCGCCGAGGCGCTGCCTGGGTGGCCGAGGATCGTCCCGGCAGAGGCACGGGCGTCCGGCACGTCCGGCAGGGACTGCTCTGCTGCTGCCCGCATCCGCGGCCCAGCGGGAGACAGGCAGCCCCGCCGGCATCGCGCTACTTCCCTCCTGCCCCGAGAGCGCGAAGCCCCTGGGCTGGGAGTGTAACGAGCCCGGGCGGCCCCTCGCTGCTGGCACGTGCCACCCGGGGACCGAGGAGCGCCCCGACGGCCCAGGCCGCTCCCCTGGGGGTATCCTCACGCCCGGAGCGCCAGCCCTGGGCCCAGCCGCCCCGGTGCGGGTGATGGCGGCCGGGGCCGGGGTGATGCTGCCCGTCGGAGCTGGGTGATGCTGGCCAGGGACTGGGGGGGGGGCTGGGGGGAGGCAGATGACGCTGACTGGGAATGGGGCGATGCTGGCCGAGGACTGGGCACTGCTGCTGGGGGGAGGCAGATGATGCTGGCTGGGAACTGAGTGATGCTGGCCGGGGATGCTGGCGGGGGACGGGCGCTGCTGCTCGGGGACGGGGCGATGCTGCTATGGGGAGGCAGGTGATGCCGGCTGGGGACAGGGCGCTGCTGACCGGGGACGGGGCGATGCCGCGGGGGCCCCTTGGGAGGACTGGCCCGGGGCTCTCACCTGGCCCGAAACTCCTGGGTGTAGATGCTCCGCAGCGCGTCGCGCTGGCTCTCCTGCTCCCGGCCCGTGTCCTGCAGGAACTGCACGAACTGCTCCCCGCAGCGCCTCGCCTCCGCCACGCTACACCGCGGCATGGCCGAGCCGTGCCGAGCCGAGCCGGGCTGAGCTGGGCCGAGCTGAGCTGGGCAGAGCTGGGCCGGGCTGAGCTGGGCAGAGCTGGGCCGGCGGCGCGGAGAAACGAAAGCGAAAGGTGCCGCGCGGGGCGATGCGCCCGCCCCGTCGGGGCTGGGCTGGGGCGGGCTGGGGCGGCCCCCGCCCGCCTAACCGCCCGTGCCGGGCTGCCGGGAGGCTCCTGGGACCCCCGCAGCCCCTCGCCGGGCTCCGGCATCGCCCCGAGCTCCCCGGCCTGGCAGCCTGACCCCCCCCCCCCCCCCCCCCCCCGCTCCGGGGCTCCCCGGCCCGGCAGCCTGGTCCCCGCACTCCGGGGCTCCCCGTGCCCCGGGCACGAGCGCTCCTGGGCCAGTGGCAGGTCCCACGACCTAGAGCGTGAGCAGAGGGTCCCGGCTGGGGGCTTCGCCTGTGACACGAACACGGGAATTGCCCCGGCTGCACGAGAGCGGGGCTGGAGCGGGCCCCAGGCAGCTGGGGTGCCCGCAGGGGTTGGCACCCTCGCTGCTCTCAGGGCTACGTGAAAAGCGGTGGGTGCGTGCCCAAGCTGAGAGGTGTTTGCGGGGGCCTGGGAAAGCAGAGCTGCCAAGTGTCAAAGCGCAGGCTGGCTGGTCGACTTGGGCCCGGAGCCACGACGCTCGTCACCCCCAGGGAGAGCGACCAGGCACTGCAGGCTCGGAGCAGCTGCCAGGGCTCCTTGCTGGCAGGAGACGTGGTGCCCAGGTGCACTGCGTTGCCCTATCCAATGATGAGGGCTAAGAGCTCCCAGAGCTCACACTGCTGCTCTATAAATAGGGCAGCGGCAGCAGCAAAGCCACTTTCTATGTTTGGCTCTACCTCTGATTTCTTGTGCTTTAAATCTCCAGCCTGCTCAGTGTGGTGAGTGATCTCTGACCTGCTTCTGCGAGGTGGCTCAAGGCCCTGGGAGGGCTTGCGGTGCTACTTAACATGTTGATTTTGCCTTGTCTGCAGCCAAAGGATGCTGAGGTAAGTCTGCTGTTTTTACCCCTTCGGTTGCAGCGGGCTTTTCCCCGGCTGGAGCCCTGCTGCTGCCTGGAGGAGGCTGGCAGGCTGCGGCGGTGCGTGACCCCCCGGCAGGCTGTGGGAGCCTCTAAGCTGCTTCCAAAACAACTGCCTGCCTGTACCCTGGGCAAGGACACGCTGCGAGTCTGAGTGCTGAGGCTTGAATAACTTGCATGTGACTTCCTCTGGAGAAGCTGCTTTTCTTTCTGAAAGATGTTGTTTGTAGTTAAAGCAGCTTCTCAGCCTTTGGAGTACAAGCTAGAAAAGTAGCAATTAACTCCAAGGCCCTTTTGCTGTCATCAGCTCTTGCAGTGCCTCACAAAAGGAGTGAGGATCACTGTCCTATCTAGGAGCTATGGAAAATAGGCCATAGATAGGAAAACAACACAGATTTGAGTCCTGTTCCAGTGCCCTGTGTACTTATTTAAAAACTCTATTTTGCAACCTCTGAAGCTTATAAAATCGCTTTCTCCTCAGTATATGTCATGCATTGTAGGTGGAGTCCTGAAAGCTTAAGCTTTGCTCTTGCAAGCAGATAGGGGAGCCCTTATTGCGATCATCTGGGCAGCCCTGTGGATGTCCCTGGGGCTGGTAGGGATCCTCTCCGTGGGACTGGGGCAGGAAAGCTATGTTTCACTTAGCTTCCCTGAGTGGGTCACAGCGCCTCTGCACTGTAACAGATCTGGGTTCATGCTGCCTACTTAAAGGCACCGGCTTCTGTACACCTCAGCCCAACCAGTCCAGTACAGATCCTGTTCCCCAGCTGGCCTCAGTCTTGTGTAAAACTGCTGGTCTTAAGCAGAGAATAGCTGATGGTTTTGAAGATTAACATGCCTTTAGGTATGTGTCACCACTTGCACTTGTGTAATGCCTTATTGGCAGTGAGAGCTGTGTCAAGTTTTTTCTCCAAGGAAGAAATAGGAGCTGAGAAGCAGCTAGAATTGGGATCAGCTGAGTCTTTGCTGTAGCAAAGGATGATGGGCGAAAAGGGTGAGGAGATAACAGGGAATGAGTTGGCCCTAAAGGATGATTAGCTAAAACTCAGAGAAAGGAGAAGAGAGACTAAGACTGGAACAAGTGGTGGCAGACTACTTGTAGTGCAACTAACTTGGAGCAAGGAAACACTAGCCTTGTGACTTAGGCTGTGCTGGAAGATAAAAGCCCTGTTGTGTGCACACTGTTATCTTGGGCCCCGCTTCAGTTTCACATTCCTGGAATAGCTGTAGTGCTTGTCTGGATGGGACTGTAGCCACACAGACTACAGCCGCTTAGGTGCTCATGCACACGGTGTTTCATTTCTTCTAGGAACGACAGGGAGGAAACTCTTTCTACAAGCACCCAGTGGCAGAAGCACTAGCCTGAGCAACTCCTAGCACAGTTGTGTGTAAAACTGACCGGAACGTGACAAGTCTTGCTTTGTCCAATGCACCTGACGTTAGATGTTTCCAGTGGTTAGTGTTTAACAATTCAAAAGTATGAAGCTACGTAGGTGCTATAATAAGATATAAATGATTAGTGAAATAACCTTATCTGCTATTTTTTCTTGGGGTTGTGTGACATGATTGGAGTCATGTGACTATTTTTCTTTTAAGTTTAACTTTGCAAGCAATACTGTTCCAGTGTTCAGGCTACTTAAGATATCACCTGCAGTTTTACCTTGATCAGGAATTTATAGAAGTGAGACCATAAAAGGACAGACACAAATGGCTTTAAAACAAAGACTGGTGTATTTCTACTAGACTACTTGATACAGAGGATGCCTGTAGGATGAATGGTCAGTCTTAACAGCAAATACAAATATATTTTATTTGGACAAAATTTCTCACACAGGATAGAACACTGACACTTACATTATGGTATTACTGTGCAAAACCTAAAGTGTAATGCACAAGCAGTCCCACCCCTATCTTCCCAACCCCTTTCCTTGTGTATGTAAAAATAGGAAGACACCAGCCAATTAAAAAAAAAACACCTGCAAAAAGGCCAAGTGAGAAACAAGTGTAAACAAAGCAAAGTGAATTAACTACAGGGGCTTCATTTTACAGTGAATCTATGTTCAGAGTTCTGACTGAGAAAGTATTCACATGCCCTTCCAACCTCCTGTTAAAGGAAGCTGCTTGGGACTGCTACTTTTGATTTTTACAGGAAAACAAAGTAACCTAGAACGAGCTTTTAGAGTGCAGTGGAGAGATTAAGCCCAACGTCCCCATTAAGTGTAAGAAGAAACTGGCCACAATAGAGACAAAATGGAAAGTTTTTTTTCTCTCACTTTGGTGCAAGTTTATTTATCATTTTGTACACTATCCATTCATACACCTGTGATACAAATTCTAGGAACCTGCCACAAAGCATTAAAGCACAACATACCTATTATTCTGTAGACATTTGCATTTTTAATCTCCATTCAGACTAAAGGGATCAGCAGTGATCCATCCAACAAAAACCTTAGTTCTATAAAAATGCAGATGTCTGATAACCGCACATACATGAGGGAGGGGACAGCAAAAATGTTCACTTACAGGAAACATGGCTCAAATCTTCAGATTAAAAAAAAGCTACATCCCTGGAAGAGCTGGCTGTGTAGGGATTTCTGTAGGGGATCTTGTAAACTCATTTCACATAGTAAAATCTAAGCCTACAGGCTTTTTGCTTTGTGGAGGTCAGTAGTAAGGATACATGGGAGAACTTACTGTCTTTTGCATTTATTATATCTTGCAGCATAGCGCCTTGAGCTGTTGGCAGATTTGACAAACCTACTGGAGTACCTGGAGTGCTGTATATGGGTGAAAGGAATGCTCTACACCCTTGGCTGTATTTATTATAGGGCTTTTGCAGCTAGGAAGTTTTCCAACCGGTACAATTATAGTGATTGAAAACAGCTATACTTCTGAACCATGAATGTGGCTCAATTAAAATGACCTACCAGTAAATGCAGTCACAATAGGAAGTTTATATGGCAGGGAACACAAAACACAAAGACAATGCTATTTGTTCCACAGTTCTCTGAGGCTAGAAAACCTGTTAACTTTGAAAGCCCTAGAAAAAATGCTGCACTGGTTTAGAAACCATCTACTTGGCATAAGATCACATTTCTTTTTGTGTTCTTTTTGCACAAAACACTTCATAATCTCATAATTTCTGCATTAAGCATTCTGCATTTCTTTGCCAATCTTGTAGCTGAGGATTTTGTTCCAGTCGATCTTGGTGCGGGTGACAGGTAACTGCCGGCGTAAGGCTTTGAATGTGGTGTCTGACATAGTCTGGTAGTTTTCACTGATTGCTGTCTGTAATGGCAAGCAGGTTCAGTTATAGTAGTAACAGAATACTCTGAAAAAGCATGACTTGGTGTTAAAGCCACACAACCCTTTCTATAAGGGGAAGGCATACTACCAACTAATTAATAATGCAAAATCACCAGTATGTGTGTGCACAAGGGTTTCTGTTAGACACCTAAGGAGGAATCGCTACATTCACAGAAGAGTTTAACTGACTTATTTGCACCAAGTCTCCTTCTTGCATGCAGGCTGGGACAATGTAAAAAGCTGTCACACATTTTTTGTTAATATTTTTCAGCTGTGACAAAGGAAAGTATTTAGACTCACCCACACCCCTTCCATGCTTGTTCCAGACATAGTTTGTAATGCTTTAAAATAACTATGGCAAGCTTTGATTATTAGCAGCATACAGCTTCAATACTATACTGTCAACAAATACAACTGCTCTTTCCTAAGTAATTCTTACAGTCAATACAATATTAAGTTAAAAACAGAATTAGTAGTCATGTTTCCATTAACTGTAAATGGACATGATTCCATCATGCTTATTTTTAACAATATCTGATCTTACCTGGTACTCGTTTTCTGCATTTTCTATTATCTTAATAAATTCCTTAGCTGTCTGGACATCACTCTACAGAGCAAATGGGAAAAATGTTTTAATATATTAAAAATATAAGTTACTCAGTATAGTTAAGTGACATGCTGTGCACACATGAAGTGCACAGTATCAGCAGCTTTCACCTTCTGTTTCTGGCAGGTTCCTTTTAGTTATTATGGATGTGACTCAGTGGACAAGACAGAAGTATGTATTAGCTAGGACTTAGGCTCCAAACTGAAACAGGGCTGTGCCCTAGTGTGAGCAAAAGGAAAGCAGACCTTCACTGATATAGATTAGGGATTTTGTGACTATTGCTCCCTCTACTGTCACTATAGGACTAATTGCTCAGTGCACTGTTCATACTATTTTTCCTTTGCATGTAGATGAAAAGGCATATCCTGTTCCTCTTTAACTGATGTTTCCATGATAAGCTGACCAATAGTGAATGAATATTTAACACAGTCTAATTTTAAGCAAGAGAGGAACCTGTTTCCCATGTGACTCTGAACACTACAGCTACACAGACTGCTCACCCTAAAATTACATTAGTTTTTTAGAGAGTCAAGAGTGTAGTCATAGAAGTGTACATCTGGTGAGATGTTTAAGAAAAATAGTTGCTTTATTATAAAAAAAATCTTGTATCATACTTACTGAAACCTGTACAGAGTCCTGGATATCTTTATGACTAACCAGTTGAACATTACCATCTTCATAATAATGAACCTGAACAAGGACAGACAAATACAGGTTATCATTAACACTCATTTTATAAACCCTAGAGCCCCCAAATGCTACCAGAATGGCACAACAGCATTGTTGTGCCAGTCTTCTCTGCTTACGTGGAGACTAAAAGCAGGATGGATTTTCTAAAAGGTTTCATTCTTTGTCAAGCCTGTTCAAGCCTGTTCAAGATTATGTTAATGCAGTAAACGCCTAGAGTTGAAATAAGAGCAATTATAAAAGAATTCACGGTATAGTTTTTAGCCCTATAAAGCGAAGCAGACTTGGAGGCATATAGGGTAATGCTACGTATTAAACCACAGGCCAGACTTTAGGCAATGTTTAAGACGCTAAAGTTTTAAGAATAAATGTCTTTATTTGTATAGATTAATAGCATCTTGGTTCTAAAAGGACATCTTAGCTGTATTTCAGCATTTCATTTTTGAGTCAAAAATATCAGTATAAGAGAAGCAGCAATGCAGCTTCTAGTTATTGCCAGGCAGCGTAACTCACCTGGATCTTGAGCACAGCAGCCACCTGAGCTGTTGGTGGTGTGATGGTAAACTTCCATTCTGATCTCCAACGACCGTTCCTAAAAACAATCACACCATGAAGCCTGTATTTACAAGAAGCTCTAACAACAAAAAGAGCCAAATCAACAAGAGCATGTTGTTTCTGTCATCTTCCTATTGCTTTGTGTTCAACGTTAAAGTGCCTTATGGCACTGAATTCCATTCCTGAGGCACAGTTCAAAACAATGAAGCTTCACACTGGCTCTGGTGCACTTTTGCTCAGGAATATGTAAGGGGATAACTATCCAGCTTTGCTAATGCTTTTCTCTCTGGATAGGTCACTGAGCTATACTGGAGCCTTTAATGGACCACAGGAAGTAGAACTGATTGGGAAGCCCAAGACTACCTGGCTTTCAGACTGTCAGAGCCAGATAGAGGAAGAGTTTGTGTTTGAGGTCTAGGAAAGGAAGAAAATACAGTATGTTTAAATAGTCTTACCAAAAGTTTTTGGGCTGGAACTGGTGGCTCTCAATACAGGCAATAATTGTCTGCTGACCATCTATAGATTTACCATAAACCTGTATTTAGAAAAAGTTAAAACAGGTTCTGTGATACATACCACAAGAGCTGAGGAGAGCTATTTTCTGTTTTTGACAGCATTGTGGAGGCTTGGTGTTGTGCTATGTCACTGGGCATGCATACCACTAGCTAACTTGCCCAATACTTCTACTTGCATGTATGTGCAAATTATGCCTCCTTTTCCTTAACTGCAGATATTAAGGTGCAGCCATGCCTATGAGCAAACAAGGCCCAATAAGCCTTTACCACTGTGTGCATATCAATATATTTGCACCCTTTCTGGAACTCATTATTCCAAAATTAGGAAAAACAATACAGACACTAGTGAAGGCGGACAATTCAAACAGCACTGCTCAATACAAAGTCCCTTTAAGGTATCGATTGACAGGAAGCAAAGCTTTCAATGAAACAAGATGGATACTCAACAGTACAGAAGCCATTGGGGTAGTGATCTTTCACGTATGCTCTCAATGCACTGTCACAAGCATCTCTCCATGGTTTTAAAGCTGCTTCTGTGTCCTCAGGCTGGGGGTCACTTGCTTCTTTCCTTAAATGATCAAACTTAAAAGAAAGCTTGTTTCTTGGGTCTAAAAATCTGCCATTGCCCAAATCGCCATGTTCTGTGATTAAGACCTGGAAAATAAGAGTGGAAATTAAGAAGCTCTTATGCTGCTATAAATGTGGTGTTTTGGGTTTCTCCCTGACTAATGGATTATTTCATTGAGCTCTAATATCTTGTAAAGAAACAAGGACCTTCAGCAGTAATCTCAATTAAGGGCAGAATGGTTGTGGCTCTTCACAGTAATATTGCACTTAGTCTTCTGTTCCAGAAATGGCTACTACAGTAGTGTTGTATATATTTAGCTTAAAGTTACAATATAAACAGGTGGTTCTGTTTTTAAAAAGTTACATCTTGCCCTGTTCTTTCCACATTTCTAGAGGAAACAAAGAATCTTTCTCTGGGATTTACCGTTTACTGTAGTGTTCTATGTTGCAACAGCTTTCCTTCCAGTCAAGAGGATATGTAGATGCGGCTACTTCTAATATACACAAGCGAGAGCACGCAGAGCAGCACAATACATTCTATCTTCTTGTCTTGCTTACAAGATTTCTCTGGCTTCCCAAACACTGATTTGTTTTTAATTATTTTTTCTCCGCCTTGCAGGCTATACAGCAACTTTTTCTTGTCAAAGTTATTTCTATGGACAGAGCTCTTGCAACATCTGCTTCCTTTGAACATATCTGGGATGCTAGTAAAAGCTAGGTCAGTACTGTGCTCAGAGGATAGAACAGATGGCCAAGCCAGCTTTCTATCCTCTGTAGAACTTGCTGTCAAAAAAACTAGGTCTTTTTATTCCCTGTAAAATGTCATACTTGTGTGTAGTCATCAAGAAGTTAAAGAAAAACCTGGGCCGTTCTGGAAAGACAGTTGTTCTCCAGCTTGTCTCTTTATAAGAGGCATTACAAAGGGAAATGCAAAAATTGGTGTAGATTGGATAGTATTAGACTTCTATAATCAAAGATACACATTTAGGGTAACTGGGGATGGTTAAAAATGAAGACAGTGGACAAATACTATTAAGAATTCACTATTGATTTCAGTAGGAACTGTGAGCATGCAGTAACATAAGGATTTGTAAATGAACTTTAAATGAACAGCAGTCTTTAATCATTCAAACTCTAACTAGAATCTCAATGACTTCAGCATCCTTTACTTAAGGAACAATAAATTAGAGTTACCAGTTAGTAACAGACAAAGCTTTAAGGGAACAATCCACCTATACGTCTTTTATAAGGACAAAAATTTGGTAATATAAAGATGGCAGGGGGGAGGAGAGATGACTAGCTTCATCCTACCCACAACTTGCAAGATCTTTAAGAAACAAAGTATTTATTACTTTTGCACAGTGCAGTAATACAAACCCCTAGACTGTACAAAACACAAAAAGCCTTTCGTACCTGATCATCATACCCTTCTATCTTCACCGGAGTGAACTGATCCATGTTATACTGTGCAAACGCACTGTTAAGAATTGAAAGAACATGAGCTGTAACTGTACACAGTTATTTTTCACTTGGGAATAAGTATATAGTGGGACTTAAACTACAGGAAAAATGTCCAATTTAATAGTTTTGCAGACAATACACACTAGGACTTACAAAATTTTTCAATTTTTTATTAGTGATAGCTATAAAAAGTCTAAAGCAAGGTTTATTTAGTAATGATCAGGAAAATACAGAGTTCAGAGGAAGAACTGTGCCTAACAGAATATGAGCAGTCCAAGGCAAAACAGGAGCACACAAGCTACAACTTAGCAGAATGGTAAACAAATATGAGTTGACTAATTTATGACAACTTTCTGTTGTAAAAACCTGCTGACTGACATGTCAAAGCTCAAAGCAAGCAAACCTTGGCATCAAAAAGCTTGTATGCATAACCTTTAGGTGCCTTCTGATGAGACTAAGTAGGTTAACAAGATAGTTTGAAAGCATTTTTTTTGAGGGTAGTTCTTAAAAGTGAAACAAAAAACCTCTGGCTTAGGACTGCTCAGTATTTCAGGCTTCACTTGCCTTACAAATTATTTCACTTGCTTCACCAAGATCAGACATTCCTGCTCCAGTTGAATGTTTTAGCAGAGTACCTTCCTGTCAGTTTTATATGGCCTCTACAGCATGAATTCCAATTCTGGCCTTTTAAAAAGAATCTGCCATGTCTTTCATTATATTTTGTAGAGGGAGAAGTTACAGTAGACTTTTTTCAACACCACAAATGACTTATACTCATAATTCTGTGATGAATTAAGAAAACGTGTTTAAGATGCTAATTTGACATACATTTGAAACAATATTTTGAAAAATAGTACTTACTGTGCTGCTCCTTCCCTGAGAAGATTGTCATTGCTAAGCAATAACCTGACATCTGGAGGAAAAAAAATGTCCAGATTACTGAATTTTCTTGATCAAATGTTTCTCTTGCATTTCATCTTTAGCTGTACAAATACACCCATTAAAATGATTAATTTAAATTTCATTAAGAGTCATAGAATGACAGTATACTTTTCCTCATTTATATTTGCTGGCCTTAAAGAGTATATGACATAGCTATAAACTTCCATAACAAGTGAAACATGAAGAAAACCCAGCTGATCATTCTTCTTTGTTTACTTACCATTGAATACTTCATTAAATTCTCCAGGGGGTGCATGAGTGATGAATTTTGCAGCTATGCGCACCTACAATAAAGCAGAAGAGTAATTAACAAACTTGAGAGAAAAGACCAATTACAAATGGTAACAACAGCTACAACCTACATTGAAGCAATTCACTGACAAAACCAACTTGGACAGTAAGAGGGAGTGCTAGATTTAGGGAAAGACTGAGGCATGCATTTTCAAAATGAGAATGGTCTCATAGAAGACCAGGTTTTTCAGTGCAACTGAGCAGAACAACTCTAAATACACTCAGCAAGAAGTGCAAACTTAACATGGGCAGCTGTAAAAATGTGAACTGTTCTAGTACTGCACAGCACTAGATTTTTTTTTAAGGACATGAATGCTGGCTAGCCACTTTTCTTGTTGACATTACTAAACAGTGGCTTTTTCCAATCCCTGTTAGTAAGCAGAAATCTGTGTCAAGATATATAAGGAATAAGAAGCCCCTGTGGTAAATCACACTGTAACTAGATGGCAGCCTACAGCACAACCAGGTAGCTAAGGAGTGTCTAACACATTGTGAGACTCATTGATTCCCTGTGATGCAACTCATTTGACGCTGATGACTGGCTGAAGGAGATGCCACTGACTAGCAGCAAACAGCGTGTGAAGACTGAGGAGTTGATCCCTCTAGAAACAGAACAGTAAATCAATTATATGAACTACCATGGGACTGCTTTCTGAGTTAATTATGTTTCACAGCCTTTGAAAAGACAGTGATGTACTCAGAGTGCAGAGGGCAGTATGGAGATGCAAAGGAAACAGATGGAAAATGACAGAAACGTGGAAGGTGATGGAAAGCTTCAAAATGAATCTGACAAGTCAACAGGAACGGATGGTGCCTCCAGAAACCTCCAAAAGTCAGCAGATGATTTTCCTTGCTCCTCTTGTAGTGCAGTCCTGGTCACTTCTAACACCCTGAGCAGTGGAGACAACACCTGCCAGCCATGCCTAAGCTTATGGCGGATGAACTCCAAGGAAAATCACGCTCTGGAATGCAGACCATCAGAACCTCGACAGGAACCAGGAGATCCTTCACAGATTAGTCCTATGCTCCACCAAGCGATGGAAACTTTGTCTCCCAATAACACTGTAGAAAGAGGCATGGCTAGGAAGAGGAGTGATACAGCCCACAATGTCTTTCATAAGCATGGGAATGGTCAGAAAGTTAGCCAGCAGTGGGGCTGGCTATTCTTGGGGATTTTGACCTCTCTAGTTGCTGTAAGTAACATTCTACGCATTCATCTATGGATTGAGAACAAACACCCAGTGCAGGATCCTCTTGCTCACCTGAAGTCTCCTTGTCCTGCAGAGAGCACAAACTACAGTCTAGCTAACAGTAGCCATAAAGAAACTTTTCTGGTGGAATTAAAGAATCTGCAACATGAAAAGCAACATTACGGTCTTTGGGAATACCAGGCTGCAAAACCCAAGCCATCGCTGTTCCTCCTGCATGCATTAAGCACCTCTCCAAGACTTGGGATATTGTATATATACTATTTTGATTACACAGAAACATTTCTGCCTTTCATCCATACGGTATGTCCTGTGCAAGAACATGGAGTGGATGCACACAAGAAACTTTCAGATCTTAAACCTCCTACTTGGAAGCAATGGAGAAAACTTCTGTTTAAGCTCACCTTGGCTTATCCATTAGTTGCTGAATTTGCCTGGAGCTGGCTAGGGATTCATTACTGGACATCATGGTTTCTTGTTATCAATGCCATGCTACTCTCTCTTCTAGAACTACTGTCCGTTTGGAATCTCTGGTCAAGAAAAGAATTGCAAACTATTCCGTGCAGAGCATGCAAGCACTTCTGGCACGTGTCCACTCAAGGATTACTGGGGGCCATTCTGTGGCATCTTATTCCTTCGTTTATCTGGAAGTATGTATTTTATTGGAAATTGTACTGTAGTCCAGTCATAAACTTTCAGAAAATAGTGAAAAAACTACGGGATTTGGAAATGTAAGTAATGCAATAAATATCTGAGAAGGCCAACTGTAAGGAAAATACCTAAATGTTTTGAACTCTGAAGCTGGAACAAGAAAACCCATTCTCTTTTAAAGAGAATAAAAATGCACTGTGTTCTAAAAACCAATATATATGTTTTGTGTTATTAGAATTCAGGGGCCCTAGGTATTGATTCTGTTCAAACTATTTACCAAAACAACAACCCTTTATTTAGTATTAATAATCAAGTCTTTTATGCCTTTTACAGCACCTAAGGGAATAAAATCCTCATGGACAAGACTGGAGACAGGATATGTCATAAAATTAAACCTCTCACTTAGAATGATACAAAATGTACTTGTTCCTCTCAGTCTTCCAGGTTTTAATTAAAAATAGTTGTTTATGATTTGTCACATCATAATTTAAAAAGCAAGCTATGAAAGGAAGTATGCATCTTTCCAAGCAAAAGATGTACTGGCTTATTCCATTATAACAGTATCAAATAGCAACTCTATCTTAGCTGGATTGAGCTTCAGATAAAAATAGATCATTTTCCAAATTAGCACCTATTTTTTAAAAAAAGTATGTACATCCTTTATGCCTTAAAATGCAATACAAGTGAACAATAAACTAAAAAAGTAGTTACTGTAGTTGATGCATTATGAAACGTCAGACCATTTTCTCCTGATGTTCTGCTTTTAGATAAGCTTGGTAAGTATACAGCAATGGTAAAAATGTAGCTCTTGGAGTTTGAAAAGTGTGTACCAATTACAGTTATTTAAATAGTGACATTGTTTCCATAGTCTTGTTAAATTTCACTATCAGAAGCTTAGATAGTGACTAAGATAACATAATAGTAATAAAGAGAGACACTGCTACTTTATATTGTTTGTGGTCTCTGCTGAGAGACAGCCCTAAATGGTTGAAAGATCTATCATATCTATCTTTTCTAAGAAAGCACAAGTGTAAGCGCTAGTACAGGCATATCCAACTCAGTATTAAAGCCTTTACAAATACAGTACTCCGAGCTCATGTATTATTTTATGCCCAGATCCATTTCAATGGGAGGACTGCACTAGAATACATTCTGCAAATTAACTGCCCAGCTGAGCAGACTCCCTTTTACAAGCTGCCTAAATCAACATACAGAAAAAATAAGGCCCCCAAAAGCCATAAAACTTACAGTCTCTGTATTTATGCAACAGTGTTGCAGCTGCAGAATAGTTCTGTACATGGAATCCTCATAAAGGAGACTACTTGTTTAATAGATTGACTTCTAGGTCAACAGTTTGATTGAAACACCCTCTTAATAACAATGTGTTTCAAATCTTGCAGAAAAGGTTTCTACAGTCTTCCAGAAATTCTTCCACCTTGGGAAGATGAGTGAAATCAAATCAACACCATAAGGGCTCCATATTTCAAACAAACATCACAAAAAGACATGAACAAAGCAAACACTGCAAGTGAAAGTTGGTCAGTTCTATAAAGTATCACCAGACCTGCCTCTCTTTTGGAGCGATAAAACACAATGCCTTTAAGTCAAACTACGGAAATCAAAAGTGCAGTGCCAGAAACAGACTGTATAGAGTAAAGTGATTAATGTCAAGCATTTGAATTGTTGTTCCTTATCATTTTCAGAGTTTATTTGTTTCAAAGTGGTGTCAGCACGCTGGCAGGATGTTCACTTGCAGAAGCATGAAAAGACTTTCTGCAAGCTGACCTATTTCCTGGCTCATCATTACCATTTTGGGTAGCTCTGCAGTATGCTAGCAAAAAGTAGCTTCCTTTTTCTAAAATGGGGAAAGTATCTAATAGGGAAGCTACTCGATCATTAGTTCAAGCCAGCAAAATGGCAGCAGAAACAACTTACGTAGGCAATAAGATGCCTTCCGCTAGGCCTTGAACTAGCACATGTCCTTAGTTTACCGAAATACGCCTACAGAGAATAGAGAACTGACACTTGTAGAAGGGAAGAACACTTCATTTTGTTGTGATTGTTGGTTTCTTTGCTTTTTCTTAAAGCACTGGCAAACTCGAGACTTAAAGGAAATGTAAAACAGTTGTAGACTTGTCTGAATGATTATTAAATGGATACTAGAAAAATCTTTGCTGCAAGACTTTTTTTCAGAATCCTGCTGGAGAGCATCCCTTTCTATCTGTGCTGAGCATGAAACTACTTTAAATTCACACTAGGTTGCCTCAGCACAGACATGAAGAAGAACACAGGCTCCAGTTTCAAGCAAAATCCCATCTGTTCTGCCAAATAAAGTCTTTGGGCACATATAGTTCTGTGGGCCTTTTCCTGAAGAAGGACAAGTCTTCCCATAGGTAGCTTTGAAAGAGTTGTAGACTTCAAGTGAATGTAAGGGGAAGAGGGGAAAGAAAGGCCTAGTGACCCCAGGTTCTTGCAGCACAGACTCTCATTCTCAGACCAAATTAACTAAGTTAAGAGCATAGTTTAGACATAGCCTACAAACAGGGACTCCAGTTCTAGTTCTGTTAACGACTTGCCACATTACCAAAGGCAACTTATTTCATCTCTATCTCATTCTCAAAATCTGTACCAGCATAACCCCCAGCATGATAAATCCTTACTTTTGTTTTCATTTTCATATCAAATGCAATGTTGACTACAATTTCAGTAGCTGAAATCAGAATGAACTTCAGCTAAATGACAACAGATAAAATACACATTTTACACAGCATTGAATAAATTTCAGTTATGTGCTAAAGACCAAAGGAATTCTGTTCTGCAAAACTTATTTCAAATAGTGCTCACATGCTCTTAACTAACATTTAGAGTCTAACTACAGTGTTGGATTGTATCATAAGAACATGCTAAGCTAAATCTTCAGTTACTTAGCTAATACAGACTAAGCTATAAATATTGATTAAAAATTGGATCATGCAGCATGATGGCTAACATAAATGTTATTCCTTGCCTCCTGTGAACATTTAGGTCCTTCCAGTGAAAAGCAAGACTGATGAATTGCTTTCTGCAGTAACATGGCTAAGATAGTCTCTTATTTTACAGTGAAACACACCAGGAACTTGCCTGGCCAGCTGAAGATGAATAATTACTAGCTTAAGGAGAGCAGAAATATTTTCAAAACAAATACGACTCCTGTACCATATTAGTTTTAAGGTGACCAGGTACATAACCATAGTACGGACCTAGTTCCATACCTGCAGAAATATTAATGGAGGAATTGCACCCTGAGGCTCTATGTGGTTCCTTCATGAGGAATGTCACTACAATGAAGCTGAAATTGGCAGTTTGAAAGGCAAATGAAAGTAGACTTCAGTCTCACATGATCCTTGAAGACCTTTGAGTCTTGATGAGATGCTTCAGAACATTAAGAAAGCAAAAAGCTATACGTGTTTTTGTGATTTAAAGAAGAGTAACTTCAGAATTTTTTGTTACCCATCACTTGTACGCATCTTGTGTCTGCGGACTTACAGAAAAGGCTATTCCTTCATTTGTTACATAAACCCTAGCGCTGCCTGTAAGACTGGGATTCTTTCCTATCCCTATGCAAGAGGAATAATCTGTTTCCCCAGTTTCTAAAATAATGTGTTTCTGTATTTATTCCTTAGTCCCCACCATCCAGTACAATTTTTACAATCCACAGCAAAGTCAATAGCAGCGACCGGGACAAGCAGAAAGCCAGAAGACACGTTTTGAAGGTCCTCGCGATCCGGAGCTGAGCAGACTCCCCGACGTGTCTCTAAGGGGCCGCGAACTTTGTTGTTGATGTAGCAGAAGCCAAGAAAGCCGAAGAGCAGCGGATGCTGCTTTCCCGCACAGCACCGCGGGGAGACCCCTCCGCTAGGGCTAAGCAACGAGATGCCGCGCTGAAAAGCGAGCGCTTCACCCCCGCCTGGATCGCTCAGCCCCGGCGCGGGCCGCCCCGCAGCTCTCCCGGCCCCGGGCAGGCGGCGGCTGGGCCGGGCCCGGCCGGGCCCGCCGCGCACCGGCGCCCTCGTCCCGGCGGCCGCCCTCCCTCCCGGCGGCACCCTGCGGGGAGGCTGCGGGGCGCCGCCGGGACGGGGCGGGGCAGGGCAGGGCAGGGGGCGGCGCGGCACGACCCGTCCTACCTTCTCCTCGTCCGACACCCGCTCCTCGAAGTCGGCCATTTTGGCAGCCCTGGGACCGGACCGGCCCCGCGCGCAGCATGCCGGGAGCGGCGCGCGGCGGAGCCGGGGCGGGGCCGGAAGCGCCGCCTGCGCCATGTTGGCTGCGGTCAGACGCCGCTGGGGCCGCCATGTTGGCAGCGGGCAGAGCCGCCGGGGCCGTGGAGGGCAGCGCGGGCAGCGCGGGGGCCGGTGGCCGCCCGCGGCCGGGGCCGCCGGGGCCGAGGGGCAGCCCTGGGGCTGGGGGGGTCCTCCGTGCCGGCAGCCCCGAGGCGGGGAGGAAGGGAGGCCGGGCCGCGCCCCGCCCCGCCGTGCGGTCCGCCCCTATCCCGTCGTGCCCCGGCGGCGGCGGCCATGGCGGACGGCGGCGGGAGCGGGCGGGCGGCGCCGGGCCCGGGCGCTGCCGCGGCGCCGCGGCGCTGGGAGCAGCTGCGGGGGCGGGCGGCGGCGGCGGCGCCCTGGGCCCGCGGGCTGCTGGCGGCAGCCGCCGGCCTCGGCTTCTTCTACGTGGTGCTGCGGGTGCCGCTGCGGCTCCGCGACGGCCTGGCGGCCGGTGAGGCGCGGCGGGCCGGGCCGGGCCGGGCCCGGGGGCGACGGCGGGGCCTGCGCGGCGGGGGCGCCTCGGGCCCCTCCGTGCCCGGGGAGGCGCTGCCCGGGCTCGGGGCTCCCTGTCCGGCTGCTGCCGCCTCCGCCGCGGCTGGGAGACCCTCCGCCGCCTGCGTGGCCGCCTCGAGCTTGTGCCCCAAGGCGCCCCGGGGGCTGTGGGCGCGCTAACGTCGGGGCCTGTAACCGTGCCAGCTTCTGGGGCCTGTAACCGTGCCAGCTTCTGGGGCCTGTAACCGTGCCAGCTTCTGGGGCCTGTAACCGTGCCAGCTTCTGGGGCCTATGAGTGTGCGAACCCCGGAGGCGTCGCGCTCTCGCTGCAGCGTGCTCGCCCCGCACCTAGAGGCGGCGTTTTTAGCTCGAGCTGCTGGTCATTGTATAAATCAGCTTTCTGTCGTGGTGGGGAGCGTATTGCCGGTCTAATGATGCTCCTGAACTTAGTTTGAACCCGCAGCGGCTGGATGTGGCGGCCCCGGCGGAGGTCGTGCCGGTCGCACGGCTCCCCGGTTGGTGGTGCCACATGCCGCTAGGTTTCCCTCGCCTCTTCTTCCCTCCCCTGCTAGCCTGGATTAGAATGTAAAATAACAGGTGGAAAAAGTTGTCTGTAGTTCTAGTTAGAAAACATGGACAGGATGACAGTACAAAGCTGCATTTCCTGCTTTTTCCTGTAAATACCAGCAAAGAGAATCTATGTAAGATACAGAAGATGCAATGTGCTAAAACAGCATACTGTACAATAGTATAATATATATTAATTTTGTTATATTTTATATCTTTGTTTTAGTATTGCACAAGAATATCCTTTTTTAAAAAGTAGATTTCCCTGATGTCCTTGTTAACACTGAATAGAAACTTGTATCCAAACAATACCTTTCAGCTTTAGATTAAAATAAAATAATGTGTGAAAATGGCTTGTTTTTGTTCACCAGCCATGCAGATAGTTGAAATCATAGCCTTCTTTATCCAAAAATTTACACAGAGGTTTTAAGTTATATAACTTAACTAATGTTACAGACAGTTCTGACAAGAAGGTGACAGAAGAAAAGGATTCTCTAACAAAATAACTTATCTATAAAGTTACTAAGGCTATGTTGCATTATATCTTTGCATGGTATTTTATACAGTATTGTTTGTTTAAAAACAAATTATTTGTGTTTTTTGGTTCTGCTTATAAACTCTTTCGTTTTGTTTCTTTCAACAGTGACTGTATTCTTAAGCACTTTGACACCAAAATTCTACTTTGCACTTACTGTGACTTCATCTTTTATTTCTGGGCTGATATTTGTAAGTAGTCCATTCTCCCCCCCCCCCCCCCCCCGTTTTTTTTTAAACAACTTTTGAACTTGTTAAGGTGAAATGCAATAAACATTTTTTTTGAACAGACTCTAGAGGGTGCCTTTGTACTACAAAGGAACTTACTGTTTAGTATCCCTTCTGGTGTATTATAAGCACTCTGTCACTATGTATTCTGCATGTTTCAATAAGTCTGAGTAACCTGTGCCTGTTAAGAATTCAGGCATGTTTTAAGGTGTGTGTGTGTATATGTATGTATGTGTATATCTATATGTATGGCAATTATGCAAAATATGTTTCTTAAAAGAAAAAAGTGGATTTTGCTCAGCAACTATTTGTAGTAATGTTTCATAACAAGGAACACCATTTGTTTGAACATGGCTTATTTCTGCATGCTAATGCAAGTACTCAGATAAGTTGGTCCAGGGCTGACAATATTGTATAGTGCTCAAGGACTGTGATATGCAGATGCTTTTAATAGCATAAAAGAGAGAGACAGTAGTGCTTTTGATCCGAAAATTCTAGTAAGTGAACTAGATTACCGTTGCTTAAAACTTCCTTCCTTGGAGTTTGACTGGCAGAACATCTCAGTTTCACTATTCATTTTGTGCTTTATTTTTTAGATTAATTTTCTAAAATGAAAAAGCTACACCCAGCTTGCCTCTATGTCTAGTTTCCCCATACTGCACGCTTTGGTATTAAAAGATCCAGACACCTTCTGAAAGGGTTTAGAATTTAGCTTATTTGATGTTAATTTGTACGTAGGTAAGTTCCGTCTGTAGTCATTTGCAGGGGGCTGTCCTTGCTGTTCACAGTTTGCTCTTCATCTCTTGTGTTTATATTTGAAGAGTGTTGCCTAAAGAAATTTCTGGTGCTTTTTTACTCTCGTGACAGGTGTTTGAGTGGTGGCATTTCCGAAAATACGGCACATCTTTCATTGAGCAGGTATCTGTGAGTCATTTGAGGCCCCTCATTGGTGGAGTAGAAAACAGCCCTCCAGCACCAGTAGCTTTCTCAGCTAACAGTGGAGAGAATGAGACTAGCAGGCAGAATATGCCAGGTGATTGCTAATGTGTCCCTATGGTTTTTGTTGAGCTTCAAGAAGACCTTGTTCATGTGAATTTATTTTTCTTTTGAATGGTTTTGATTCTGCATTAGTGCTTGCAGTAACTGGAGAAAGGCCTACATTTTACCAATGTGTTTTATTAATAATGGTAAAAGAAATTAAGTGATACATAATATGTTACATAATATCATTAATCTAAAACATTCATTATTAAAAACGTCATTTTGAAAATATATTACACGTTTAGTTAGAACTGTTCCAGTAAGAATAGATGTTTGCTATTCTAAATATGTACAAGATAAACATTGCATGAATGTGAATGGCAATGTTTAATTTTTCCACCATGTGCTTTTGTATGGTGGAAATGCTGTGGGGAAAAAAATCCATGGGACAACAGAACTTTAGGGAGCAGAAAAAGGTCATATATATTAAAAAAAAAAAATCATGATTGAGATGAACCTGTATAAATCTCTGATTAAAACCAGTTGTGTTGTTTGTTGTTGTTGAAGTAAAGCTGTGTAGTTACTATATTTTAAAATCGTAGTATTTCTTGTCCTCTTAATTCAGAAAGTGCTTACCTTTTTTTCATTTTCAGAGTGCAAAGTGTGGCGAAATCCTCTCAATCTTTTCAGAGGGGCAGAATATAGCAGGTATTAATGATCTTATTTCTCACTGCATAGTTTTAAAATTAATTTGGAACGTATTTATGTTGCGTTCCCGGAGCTTGCAATAATACTATTGGGAGACAGTAAGACCTACAAGATTATAGGGGTGAAGTTTGGATTGATGCCAATCCTGTGTTTAAAAAGCACCTATCCAGACTTTGGCAGTTTCAATGTTAAGAATGCAAATATTACTGTAAATATCATCAGATTTTCAGAGCAAAGTAGGAGAAAAATGCTTCTGGATTTATTTTCTTCTTTTAGGAAAACTCTAAGAAAATAGTGGTCTCACAGCTGTTGAGTTATTTTATTCAGATGTTGAGACAGTGATTCTAATCTGAAATCTCACTTTTCGAACTAATATAGCTGTGCTGTAGGTCTCTGCTATTTCATAGGAAAAGGTGGTTCTTAGGTAGCCCATTCCCCAGTCGTTTAGAACTTCAGGATCAAAAAGACTTTTTTTCCTCTGCAGGAAGCCTCCTGGCAACCTGTACAGATTATGGAGTAGTAGTACTTGAAAACTTCTGCTTAGTAGCCCACTCTTTTATTAATAAGGTTTCTGCACTAGCTTCAGTTAAGCACATCAGATATCCTCCTTGGCATCAGCATTACCATTTACTAGCAGCACATCTTACTGAAATTTCTCTTGTTAAAGATACATGTGGGTGACTGGGAAGGAGCCTCTTACATATTACGACATGAATTTGTCTGCTCAAGATCATCAAAACTTTTTCACATGTGATATGGATGCCCTTCGGCCTTCAGATACAGGTACCAATGACATATGTATGAGATAGATAGATATATATATATATGGAATGTGTAAAGTGGATATTTTTAATGTACATCAGCATAGCACAAGCTATCATATGAAACGTTTTGTGAAATAGTAGCCTTTCTCTACTACTTAGGTGTTTGAATAGATGTTCTTTTACATTGTGCTGTCTCTAATGGCTTTAAGGGTGGCTGTGCATCAGGATCCTGAAATATTCTAAGATCTGACACTTACTAGTTGACGATATGATACTGAAAACTTGAATTATTCTTCACAAGCAGTGCAGTGGTCTCATTTAAACATATTATTGATGAACTGTGCTGTTTCCATGATTTTATCATAGTATTCCAAATGTTTGGTGCAGAAAATATACTCAACCTGGTTATTGTCAGACTAGGTGCTAACTATTACCAATTTGTCAAGTTCCGGAAACATTACTAGTCAGCTAGCTGTGACATGTTTGATGTGTTTTTGCTTCACAAATGGAGTGTATTGTCTCGCTTACTAAGCCAAGACTAATATTTTGTTTCCAAAAGAAAACTTGAACGTTTTTCCACGTTATTCTTGCTGGACAGCAGAAAGTTTTGTTCCAAAAGAAACATGCATAGGTTCTTCAGTTTTCTTATCATACTTGAGATAGGCCAGATATTTAATTCCACAAATGTAATGTTCTGGAGTTCTTTCAGAACTGATATTTTGTGTGAAAGCTATTAATTCTGCCTAGAAAATGGTAGCTATAAGTAAGCTTTCTTCTGGTTGAAGTTGGCTCCCAGTTTGGGATCCCACTTTTCTCTAGTAGAAACATATGGGGAAGGGTGTAGAGATGCTTCACTGAACTTTTTGTTTGCTTTTCATCTGACTAATTTTGAATTTGAGTTGTAATTCAAATAAAGCTTTTAAATAGGTAGATTTCGTCCTTTGTTTTTAATTCCTAGAACACCTTTCAATAAGATGATAAATGATTATATTATATCTTGAACTGGCTTTGCCATGTTATGCCACTCAAACATGCTTTGTAAATTAAAAAGAAATTGTTTAACCCTTTATGATATGGCAGTTGTCCAAACACTGAAGTAAGTGAAACAGTAACTGTGCAACACATATCTTACTGTATCAACTTTCTTTGAAGTTCTGTTTGAAAGCTTAAATTAAAATTCTGTGCAGGTCTGTGCAAGAACCGGTGTTTAACAATTGCTCCTGCCAAGCTTTCAACAAACCTTGTGAAATGTTTCCAAAAATCTGTAGCAATTTAGAAACTGTACATCTGCCTGGTTATGTAAGCTGCCTTTTGTTTCAGTTTAGGAGTTCTTCAATGGTCAATGAATAATCTTCCTGTTGGTATTGCTATCTTGGATTAAATTTGTGACATGATCAGATGCTGCAAGATTCTGCTTCTTGTAGTAGAAGCTCCTGCTGCAATTAAAATGTTTGTTTACTCTTCCCTATAGTAGTTGTTTAGCAAAGGTAAATTTGCAAAATGAAAGTGAATGTTAATCTAGTAGAATTGAAACATAAGCAGCCAATGTTGCCTCAGCCTTTCTGACTGGCTAACTAGGTGTTAGCCTGCATTCTTGTTCCTCACCAGCCTTTTAAATGTTTTTGCAACAGTTATGCAGAAAGCATGGAGAGAGAGAAACCCTCAAGCCCGGATTAAAGCAGCTTATCAAGCTTTAGAATTGAACAATGAGTAAGTTTAGAATATAAGTTAATTTTCTGTATTTCCAGTGTGAGAGATTAAATGGCATGATATTGACCACAGTATCAGTTTCTTGTCCTAATTATTTAGAATTAGCAAGAGAAGTTTCCAAATACTTTAAGGGGGATGTTTGTGAGTATGAAAATTACACAAGTGGCTGCCAGTTACACTGAAGTATTGAACTATTTTTTAGAAAAAGTAGCTTTTGTTCTCCCTTTTTCTCAGAAAGTTTTGGGTTTTCTTTATCTTTGTATCAGTAGGAATAACACGCAGGAAAACTCATGCTGAGGTGGAACAGACTAAATTGAATATGAAAATCTAGGTGTATCAGGAATGGCGTTGTGATAGTACTGTATTTGGAGTTCATAGAGGATGTTGTTCTAAGGGTTTTAAAATACACTTGCATAACCCAAACCAAAAAATTTCACTCACTTCTGCCATCAATTTTGTTTTGTAATCTGCTCCTTCTTGTATAAAAAAGTTTACCTTTTTGTTTTAGAAAACAAACAAACTGAACAAAAAGGACCTTCACATAATTATCACAGCATTTTAAGTATTTAATGGAAAATAATTTTACTAGCAGTTATAACTTTTTTTTTCTCAGAATGTTTATTTTGCCTTAAAACTGAAAAGGTTTCTGTTTTCCTGGCATTCACCATTTGAACATAACCAGTGAATATTCTGGTACAGCAGTTTACTATCATCAATGCTTAGATGCTAAACAGAAGCGAAAACTCTCTATTTCTGAAGCTTTTTACACTTATTCAAAAAAATTAAGCTTTACGTCCCTCAGAATAATTTGTGTCCTTTTTTCCCCCTGTTACAGCTGTGCAACTGCGTATGTTCTCCTGGCTGAGGAAGAAGCAACAACTATCGTAGATGCTGAGAAGTATTTTAAACAGGCTCTGAAAGCAGGAGAAACAATTTACAGAAAGTCTCAAAACTGCCATTCCCAAAGTCCCCAGCATGAAGCACAGCTGAGTAAGCACTTTTGAATCAGATAAACACCTGTTTTTCAGCAGCAACGTAAAATGAAAGTTATGATTAGTGATTTGAGTTTGATTCCCAAATCAGTGAAGCAGTTCTTACTACTTTAGCTATGCTTAGCATGACATGCTATATGATCTTTTGTAGCACCAGAATAAATCTAGAAAGTGGTAGTTATGCTATGTATTTATCACAGGTTGTCTTGTTTAGGCTCCGTTTATTCCAGCCAACATTTTTTTTGAGGGAGGAAAAGTCTTAATTTTTTTTGCCATTTAACCTCGTTAAAAGGAATTGCTGACATTGGTCTAGATGGGCTTTGGTTGGGACAGCACTCGTAATTATTTTGTGCTTTTACACATGGTTAGGGAAGAACAGGTTGCAAGTTTTTGTTTTGTTTTTTTGAGGGAGATTTGTATTTCTTCTTTTTAGAGGTGTACAAAAGATGATGACAGCAATCCCGAATGTATCTTTACTGTTTTGGTTCTACAGTCAGCTGCACCTAGATTAGCTAGTTCGAAATATTCCTGTTAGAATGTGTGTTCATGTTTGTTTTTTAAAAGGATCGTAACTGATGGACTAATATTTTCCTTTTTTTTTTAATCAGGAAGAGACACCAACGTTTTGGTATATGTGAAAAGGAGGCTAGCTATGTGTGCAAGAAAACTTGGAAGAATAAGAGAAGCTGTGAAAATGATGAGAGATGTAAGTAATTTAAAAAAAAGTGTGAGCAACTTCTGATGTTTTTCAGTCACATTGTCTAAATTGATCATGTAAAACTCCCTTTCTAGTGAATCTAATTGAATTATTTCCCAGTGAGATTTGCACATCATGATTATTTACTGGGGGGATGATGACAGTTTTTTGATTCCTGTATCTAGAAGTTACATTTTCATATTATATAATGGCATATGTTCACAGTTTTGTTGTCCAGTTTGCTTCATGCTTGGGTCAATGACTAACTTGTCAAAATAGCCAAACTTTGTACTTCATCGTATTTCACTCTTATTTTTCGCGTGCCCAAGATGTGTCTTAAATTATTATTACACAAAAAATATACTGACCAAACCCGCCCACTGGGGGAAACATGCCAATCTGGGCTGAAAGTATGGTGTATGAACACCTAAGTATACTTGTTTTCCAGCAGACAAATGCTGGCAAAAAAAGTGACCCCTTTAAGGTAGGGATAGTGCAGTACTTTTGGTTACATGCCAATTTTCAACACTGCAAAAGAACAGAGCATTGAAAAAGCTTAAATTATTGTATTGTTTTTTCTTAACTATTTCAGGAGTTCAAATAAAATACTATATAATCATACCTAATTTATTTCTCTTTATTGATTTGCAGTTAATGAAAGAGTTTCCACTTCTTAGCATGCTTAATATTCATGAAAACCTCCTGGAGGCACTGCTGGAATTACAGGCTTATGCAGATGTCCAGGCAGTTTTAGCGAAGTATGATGGTAAGTGGTGTCTGCTGGAAAAATACTGACAGTTATGTATAATCGCATAGGTGAGGGGGCAGAGTGTGTCTGTCCAAAAGCCAGGTGTCTACCAGTATCTGAGCTAGTTGGCTAGATTCCCCTCATCACCCACAAAAAGGCACTTTTAGAGCATGAGTCAAGTTTTTCCATTTAAAATGATGAGCTCAGATGGAGTTATCTGAATTTAGGTGAGCTAAATTACATATGAATTAAGTATCATGTTCTTAAGTTACCACTAATCCACAAACAGATCTCGAAGTTCACTTTGCCTCCACTCAAGGATTTTTTTTTTTTTCTAAATCTCTTCTAGATCCCTGATTATGAATAGTTTCATCAGCCTTTCTCAGTTGTCACATAGCCCTCTTAAAGTATTTGATGTAAATAGGCTGAAAAAGGTAGTTTTCCCTTCTGTCATCCTCTGGTCTTGGTCTGATGATTCTGTAATACTGAGTCTGCTTGCCAGAGCTTAGCGGAGTGCTAGCTTTGCTCCCTTAAATGGCAGTGGTTTGCTTTTGTTATCCATCTGAATTGGAGTGTTTCAGGTGCTGCACAGGTCTAGATAAATGTTAATGAAATAAGTACTTGTTTGTCCCCAGAGTTTTGCCATGTAGCTAACGCCCAGGTGTACCAAGTGCTGCTGCCAAAACTGTCCCTTCAATCCTCTTCAGAATGGAGGGATGTAGAAGCAATACTTTTGTGGCAAGCGTTCCATGCCCTTGAGAAGTCAGTGTGTTCTCTGTTCTGTCTGTGTTCTTCATTGCTTCAGAGAATCGGAAGTATGATGTTCTTGCCAAAATCTCATGCCCCTGTGTGTGGCCACTTCAGCTACGTGCTTGTATTATTTGACCATCCATTCTCTGCTGTTTGAGTTTTTATTAATTTAACAAAACCGTTTGCTCTTTTGCCAGGATGTCCTTATGTTAATGTCAGAAATTGTGACTTTCTTTCCTAGGAAAAGGGTGCTGATTTTTTTTTCTTTCCTAAGCAGCTGGAAGAATTACTGTGAGCCTTGAACTTTCTGTAGCCTCCTGGTGTTTTACTTGACAACCAAACTTCTAGTGGGTGATGGACAAGGCCAGGATGGGATTTGCAAAAACCCAAGAGCTATATGACTATACACGACATGATACTTGGGAACGAGACCCCAGGCTTTGTCTGCTTTTGAAGTAAATTTGTACTGTGAAGTGCTAACCTTCTAATCTATAATTGTCAGCTCAAACTTGGCCTTGGAAGTTGTCCTACAAAGCATCAAACTAATAGATACTTTTCCCATTGAATTGGAAAAGAATGGAAATTGCATTTTCATTAAAAATTTTTCTACCTGTCTGTTATGTAATTTTTTTGGTCAGCTTCTAGTCAGCATCTCTTTCAGTATTTTGTAAAACTCTGTGTTTGTATACAGTTACAAGATTAGGTGAAGATTAAAAGCTCATTTTAAACCTTCATGGGTTAACAGGGAAAGTACCTGGTTCTCAAGTATCTATTTATGCATGCATTTCTCTCTTTAAATCCAATTTCAGTGTCTTGGTATGTTTAGAAGAAAATTACTCTTTCCAACCTAACTGCAACTCAGAGTTTTTATCTGAGACTGACTGGTCACCAAAAGACTGCTTAGTGGCTAAGAATTTCAGGGTTTCTAATCATAGCTGAAATGTTCCAGACGTGACATTTATTGTATGATATACCCAAATAAAAATCTTTAAGCTCAAAGGAAGTGGGTTTAAAATGTTTGTCTTACCTTCAAATGTTACAGTTTAATTATTTTATTTTATCATAGATATTAGTCTTCCAAAATCAGCAGCAATATGTTACACAGCAGCCCTGTTAAAAGCCAGAGCTGTTTCAGAAAGGTAAGCAAGGCTACTTGTCAAAACAGTGATTTGTTGCTAATCTTGGATTATGTTGTAAAGTATGAATAAAAAGACCTAAATCAACATGTAGCACTTATATTTCTAAAAACAATAGCTGTTTGTTTATATAAAATTCTTTCAATATTTTTTATTGTTTTGCTTTTCTCTTGAAAAAATAAACTTTATGAACAAATAGCATGCGCTTACTTTGTGTAAAATCCGGGATATTTGAACAAAATTAAAAAAAAAAATTTAAGCATCTGTAAAATTAATACAGGTAAAGATATTATCCAAAAGCACATGTCCACACATGTACTTTTGTATAAATTAAGTTTTCAGTATTTTGCTTGTGATGTTCAGCAGGTTTTGGGTTTTTTTTGTATGTATGGATTAGGTGCTTGATATTTGTGGAAGTTCATATTGGTATTTGTCTCTTCCTGATCTATTTCCTCAGGTGATTCTAGCTTTTCCTCCTTAGAAGGTCATGTTGCAGCAATCTTACAAAAGACTGAGAACTCAATTGCCTTAGGTGATTGGCATGAAGTTTCTAAAAGGTTAACATATCTTCGTCATATTGGCATGGATGGCAGTCAAGATACCTAAATTAGCCTTTGCATTTGTTTGCTAGAAGGGTTTATTTCTCATTTTTGAAAAATCAGTCAATTCTTAGTGAGTTTCAACCTTAAACAAACAACTGCTTAGCGTTTATCAGCTTTGTTCTGCATGGGTTTTCCCTTCAGGTTCTCCCCTGAAACTGCCTCCAAAAGAGGGCTTAGTACAGCAGAAATTAATGCTGTGGAAGCAATTCACAGAGCTGTGGAATTTAACCCTCATGTTCCAAAGGTAGGAGTATTTTATTTCCTGTTGAACTACTTTATCTTCTTCTGAGAGAAGTCATCTTATGCTTTGTCTTGTGGTTTGAGCCTTTCTAGCCCTGTGCTTTTTTGAAGTTGGTTATAACTCCAGCCCTTGAGTTGTTTGTGTCATAAATGTTGGGCTAGAATTAGTTGTTTGTAACTGGTAGTATTCAGTAGTTTTGCTACAAAAAAGTTTAAATGCGAGCTAAAATTTTCTAACGTGCTGGAAAATCCAGTCATGCATTGCTGAAGGCCCTTTGTTGGGTAAGCTAAGTATTAATAAATATAAATTTAAGTCTTTTAAATCCCTGAAGCCAAATTAAATTATCCAGACAATAACTACCCATGATACTTCAAAATACTTATTTCTATTGTATTTAAAGCATGCCTTCAGAAGTCTGGTTATTGAAAGATGTGCAGTCACTTATTTTCTTCATCCCTATGTAAACAAGATTAAGAATCTGTACTGTAACATGAGGTAATTTAATGTCTGCCATTACCCGAAGTAGCCAAGGTAATAGATTCCATTAAGTGTTGTGTGAAAATAAAATCTTTTCTTGCTTTTTACTGTGCTAGTATTGGTGATGCATTCAGTTTGAAGTCTTGAATGTAGAAAGTTGGCATAGTGTTGGACATAATCCTCTGCAAATAATCATGGAGTCCAAATGACTATCGCTGTGAAGGCTTGAATTATCCAACCACTCTATTCTGTCTGCCTGTCCAATCTAATAGAATGTGCACTGAGAAAGCTAATTGCTGGGAGAAATTGCTGCTTGTTTGCATGACTGATCAAGAGCGTAGCAAGTTCATTTCAGACGGTCTCAGACAGATTTTTCTTTACCCTCTGCCTTTAGGGGAAGAAGATTATAACGCATTATCATTATCTAAAAGTTCTTTTATTTTGTATATCCTTCAGTTGTTTCAGGAGCCTCACATACCTTTTATTTATTTATTTATTTTTAAGAAGTTAGATACCATTTCAGGCAGTCTGCTTGCAAAATATGTTTGGTAGTTTTACAGACAATCAGGAAACTGAATCTAAGTTTCAGTACTTTGATCTTCTCTTCTGATTGTATACGTATCCAGATTTCTTCAAAGTTTCTTAATTACAATAGCTCCTTGAAACACCAGTTGATAAAACTGCCAGGCAGAATTTTACTGTTGCTGGCTACCTAGAGTATGGGCTGTGAAATATTTATAGTCAAAACAAAAAAGAAAAAAGAGGAGAGGAAGGGCACAAACAAGTGAAGTAACTTGCCCAATACATTATAGTGGACTAGTGGGGAAGAAAATCTGCTTTCTAAATTTGCAGTCTGTCCTTTCCTCTGAACCAGTAAGGAATGAATATGTGAAGTACAAATCTCTGTTCTTGTGTCTAATGAAAGTGATTGTCTTTGCAGATAACATCATTTTTATAAGGAAAATAAAACTAGTGTTTATTTCTTTTTGCTCTAAGTTATGCTTTTACAAGGATGGCTTTTGTTTGAAAAGCTAGGAAAGCATTTTATGGTGCTACAAAATGATACTTTTAAGCCATTTCAAATGGGAGATCTGTAGCTACGTTTTGATAATGTGCAGAACGTTCTTTTTCAATCATCTGAGTATCTTACAAATTTTAACTAGGTAAAAAGACTTTCTTAAATCAGCAAAAAAAAAAAAAAATCCTACTAATACCTTGTCTGTTTTATGGTTATAAAAAGGATATTAAAATCTTCCAGACCCTGGAATTTTTTCTGTTCATGTGGTAACATATGGGCACAGAGATGGCCAAAGCATGGAGTTTAACAGTAGTATGTTGAGGCCATCCTTGCAATGGGGCTTCACCACTGTTGCATTTGCATTCCCTTACTCTTTAAGCAGTTTGTACAACTGAAAACTAGGCACTGTAGAGAGCATGAGGAGTCAGGTCGAAGGTCAGATATTTGAGACCATTTTCCCACAGCAGCCCTGTGTGAGTGATCCTTTACTGTGTTAAAAAAAAAAAAAAAATGAAGAGGATTAGAGAGGATTAGCAAGAATATTACCCTCCAGAGTGTAGGCCCAAGGCACTAAGAGAAGAACCTAGCCAGGCAGTAAATGTGCTTTATTTGGCCAGGGCACAACCCCTACTACATTCCTTCAAGAATCTGAATGGGAAAAGTTAAGTCCTCAAACTGGATTAGTAAATAATCTCATAGTTTGTGGCATCTGCTGAAATAAATCGGTGAGTTGGCTGCATTCTTACACTTTGGGAGACAGTCAAAGGAATTGCCAGCCACATTGATCAAAGGTGTGGATTAACTTTGGCTGTTATTGAATGAGACACTATATACTAGGAGAAGACAACTCCTAAGTAAATACTAGAGCTGGAACTATCATTTCATGCTTCTAAAAATTACTTATCTGTTTTTAAAAGCTAAGTTCAAAAGGAATACCTCTCTTTTTTAATATACAATGAAAAAAACAAAATTGCATATCCTGTGTTTCAAGGGAAATGGAAAATTTATTAATTCTTGTAGTCTTTGGCTCGTCTGTGCATTGTGTATTCTGCTCATGCAGGAAGAAGGCCGAAGCTGAGAAATTCTGAAATCAGAGATACTTTGTGGTAGCACAGAAAACCACATT
Source organism: Dromaius novaehollandiae (assembly GCF_036370855.1). Classification (NCBI taxonomy): domain Eukaryota; kingdom Metazoa; phylum Chordata; class Aves; order Casuariiformes; family Dromaiidae; genus Dromaius; species Dromaius novaehollandiae. The sequence continues at coordinate 7,241,661 of NC_088124.1, read as the reverse complement.
AAAGCCATGATTTTCTGAATTTTGCTTGATTCTTCTTCCTTTTGTTAGCATGCTGGCACTTATCACCAATTTCTGATTTGCTACTGATACTTGAGAACTAAAAAATATTTAGCCTCCTGCATTGAAAGTTTCAGTGATTAAAACTCGGTAAAAATACCAGGGTTTCTATTAGCCTAAACTTGCAGCTCATTGGTAGTGTACCAACAGCACTATATTTTATACATCTTCTACAAAAATGTTTGTATTTTGCCTCATTGAAGATGCATTTTTCCTGATATTCTGCATGTGAAAATCCCAGGTTAAGAGCCTTATACACTGATGTTTCTTTCTTTTTCCTTTCCTGTGCAAATGGATGCTATTTCTTCAACAGAAGGAAGTTGATCTCTGTGTGATGTGCTCTGTTAGGCCTCAAGTAGTCCTTCATGTTTCACAGTTAATAAGGATTTAAGAATATTCCATGTAACAAAGTGTTTTCCACTTTTGCTTTCAGTATTTGCTAGAAATGAAAAGCTTAGTTCTACCTCCAGAGCATATTCTGAAACGAGGGGACAGTGAAGCAGTAGCATATGCTTTTTTTCATCTCCAGCACTGGAAGAGGATAGAAGGAGCTCTAAATCTGCTACATTGTACATGGGAGGGCAGTAAGTATCTTTGTTTTGATTGGGTGTTTTTTCTTTTTTCTTTTTGGACAGTAGACTAATCTCTCTGCCTTTATTCACCTCAATCATAGTTGGTTCTCTTTGTGGGAATCTGGTTGCTTGGTTTAGCTATGAATCTAATGTCACTCCCTCTTTTTTCAGCATTTAGGATGATCCCATACCCGTTAGAGAAAGGCCATCTTTTCTATCCCTATCCGAGTTGTACAGAAACAGCAGACAGAGAACTGTTGCCAAGTAAGTGGTCTCTAAGCACTGATGATAAAACATAACCTAATGAAGTATTCAGTTTGTGGTGTTCTGTGTTTACCTTACTGTGGTTTCAGGTTTGAGCTTCTCATGAAAGGGGATTCAGCTACTTGTTGATGCCCCTCCCAAATATTCCTTAAGCACTTTACATGTGTATGGGGATAGATGTTAGCTTGATTTTGTAATAACCTAATAGGTCTTTCCAGGAGGAAACTTCCACGTGTGGTACATTCAGCCTGCGTTTTCCCAACTTTGAGAGCAAAAAAAATGGAGCAGTTCTTTAAATCACTTTTGAAAGTCATAGATTTGGTTACTGTTGCAGAGGAGCTATTTCCTTTTAGCAAGGTGTAAATGCATGGTTCCAGTCTTACATTTAAGTATCTGGCAGAACGTGTTTGTGATCTTAAAGGAAGTCCTTGGTTAATCTATAGCTTGAGAGAATGTTTATTGGTTTCTGTGACTAATTTGTTGGTACATATTCATCTGCCGCATAGTATGCCTCTTGGGATTTTTTATCCATTTAGATCTTCTTATGGGTTTATACTAACACTTGACACTGAAGAGTAAATGCTCTTCAATTGCCTATTACCTCAAGATTATTTTATGCAAGTATGAGCCTACATGGTTTTTTGTTTCGGTAAGGCAACCTGAAAATAAACCATTAGGACCTTTACTCATTATGTCTGAGAAAGTAACATTAATTTAGATAAGAGTTGGACTCCTAATTGTATGTGCTAATAGAATTCTTCTAAGGTTAACTTCTACATCATGAAGAAACACAAGTCCCAGAGGACTGTAAAGGGCTACTGCAAAAGTACCAGCAGACCCACTGAGACCACAGCTGTGGAAAAGCAAACCTACACATACGTATTTCTATTTAAACGCCTGAAGTTATATTTAAAATGTGTAATTTAAATTTGCCCCCAGACTGCTTTAAATTACTCATTTCTCACTTATGCAGGATATTGCACAAGGAATTCCTTGGTTAGTGACTAACCCTAAATTGTAGACTTCCCAGCATAATTAAACACCAACACATGCACATATTTCAACACGATCACTCACGCATTCCTGTTATGTTTTAAATATAAAACTACCCATAAATAAAATCATCTTAGCACTTTTATTGCACTACTTCCTCAAGAAATCTTGACACTTAATTTTTTAAACTTATCTATTTAAAATAACGTTGGCCAAATTAATGATTCAAAGACCCTGAATTGGTCTGACTAGTAACAATTCCCAAATGGCTGTGAACATATAGAATTGTTTTTAGTTGTCCTTATGTATTTTGGATTTGATTCTAATATCTCAGTGTAGGAACAGCTGGTGTAAAAAGAATCCTCCTCTCTCTCTCTCTTTTTTTAATCTATCCTTTCCTAATTTATGTTGTGGTGTTTTCTAACTTACGTTGCTCCCTGTTTTAAAAATCAGGTGAGTTTTTCTACATTGCATGAGAGCATGGCACTACTCAGTAGTAACAGCCATTCTTTTGTTTGCTCGGTAAAGAAGAGTTCATTGCTGTCATACTGTATCATAAAGTAGCAGGGCTGGTTGCTTGTTAAGAAGGTGAACTGATAATCTCTGGGATGTCATTAAACAGCTCCGACTGGCATTAGACATGGAACACCGTATGTTCCACAGAGTTGTGTTCCATAATCACAGGTTTAAAAGCAAAACAAAACCAAGCCCTCTGTCATTAATGAGTTGTAGGCAAAGGCACAAGTGATTTTTGCTGGGGTTGCTTTTATAGTGATAACTTTTTTTTATGTGCCAACATTCAGAAACAACTGGGAGGGTGAACTGTCTTTTTCCTCCTCAGACTTCAGTCTGCTGCATATTAAAAACCAAAAAATACAGGTAGAAGGTGAAGAACTAGTACAATAAAAACAAATAATGAAACAGTTATATTTTCATGTTTTCTAAAAAGGCTTCCCTAAATTTTGCTTTTGTAGATCTAAAACCAGGTTGTGAAGAAATATGTGCGGCCCTTTCATAATTACTTATGTCTAAAGAAATCTTCTTTTCACTTAAAAAAAAGCTTTCAGAATCATTGATAAAAAGTCAGAACTGCAGGTATTCAGAGCCTGAAAGTAATTACAAATTCACTAAACAGGTCCTCAGCTAGTAATCAGTTTTAGTGTCTTGAGTGCTGAAAGCTCCGTATGCCAGCCCCTTAGGCTGTCTAATCACCTTCTTTTGATTTTGTGACCATAGATTGGAAATTGCAAGGAACTGTTATATACAGAATTTATAACCTAGTTCTGGTGCTGTTTTCTTTGAGGTCTGCTCTGTCAGCTGCTTGAAAAATATACTGTAGTCTACAAACCAGAAATCTTTGGGAAGTTTTATGGAGCTACCTTGCCTGCATATATGATCTGGTGATTGTTTTGGATTGTTACCGAACTTAAGGTGGATGAATATTCCATTAAAATAGGAGAGGCAGGAAAATGCTGTTCTCTTTAAATAATAGAATTAATGCTTCAAAAGTTTGAAAACACCTGAATTGTTTAAATTGGTTTAGGTAATTTGTCTGGAATGTGTATTTTGACAGCTTGTAAATTTTATAGCTCTTCCCTCTGTCCTGTTAAAAGAGTAGGTATCAAAAACTAAGCCTGATGAAATGCTTTAAAAATAAATCCCATGCAAGTGGAAAAGAAGACTGAGAAGAGAAAGCTGCAGTGACTGTTAATAATAAGCAAAGACATTTAATGTCAGGGGAAAATTTTTTAAAAAGTTTGGATAAAGTACTGGGACCTAAAGTTTTGAGCTGCACAATAGTTGTGAGTCCACACTTGTGCCTTCTGTCAGTGTAGAATTGAGTGTATAATTAATTCAGAAATCTGTCCTTGATTATCAAATGTCAATATTCTTAATATTTTCCTTTCAGCGTTTCATGAAGTCTCCGTTTACCCACAGAAGGAACTTCCCTTTTTCATCCATTTCACAGCAGGCCTGTGTTCCTTTTCAGCAATGCTCGCCCTCCTTACACACCAGTTCCCTGAGCTGATGGTCATTTTTGCTAAAGCTGTAAGTATTGTTTCGGTCATGGGGCTTGCTTAGAAAATTTGTGGGACTTTTGGAAATTCTGAGGTCCATGTTCTGTGGTGCTGGAGGCTGTAGTCGGTCTCATGCTTCTCAAGGTACTGTGTGATCTGTGTGATGCTTGACAGAATTGGATTCATAGCTTACCAAAAAAGACTGGGATTTTTGTGGTGGTCTCTTTTTCCTCTTTGTTTTTGTTTGTTTTTTCCTCTGATTTAATCAGGTTACTCCTGAATGCCCACTGAATGCAATGCAGCTCTGGCTTTTACTGTCTCATTGACTTGATTTCTCAGCTTAAAATTCAACCTGGAAATAAAAAACTTTTACATTCTGATTTAAGAGGCTTTTCCAGGAGCCAACTGGAGTTAAAATCTAAGCCCTGAGAATGTTTAGATTGTAAACTCTCTGAGGCAGAAACTGTTTAAATCTGTATCTTGTATCACGTTGAGGACATTGTGCATAACAAATAAAACTTTGCACATTCTCTATAAGCCGTTTGACTTGCTGCTGCTTTTTGTTATCTTGCAAAGGAATGCTCTACAGTGAGCAGTGATGGATGCTCCAATACTTACAATAGCAATTGTAAAATCTTCCTGTAAGACATGTTATGGCATCAAAGTTGGAAATCAAATAAAACCCTGTAACACTTTTTAATGTATTTCCATTTTACCACTATTTCTCACATCTTTGCCTTTTAAAAATCAGAGATGCGAACATCCATGCAGCAGATGTTTGCAGTGTCTCGCTATGTGTCTGCTCAGTGCTTAATACAGGAGGTGTTAAAGCTTGTGTAGGAAATTTAGACACAATCATTTATCAAATGATAACTTCTTAGCTTCTTCTGCTGTATGCATTATTACTGTTCTCTAAACAGGGGTGCTGGTCTTCTAGAATTCTGCTTGGGCAGTTGCTGTGTTTTAAAGGTGCTACTACAGAAAGGTTTAATAACTTGAGTTCTTCCATACAACAATGTTTGGCAAATCTCTGCAAAGACAGTATTTTGTGCAAGCCAGTGGAATGTTACGGAGATCTGCTTCACTTCCAGGACACAAAACTAGTGAGAGGGTGCTACCTTGTCCTAAAGAACTTAGCTATGGACAGCTTGGACAGCAGTAAACAGCCTGGTTTTGGAAGTGTCTAAAAATGTTATGTTGCAGTATGAATGACAGGCTTTTGCTGTCTGTGTTCTCAGGATTCTTCTGAGATCTATAGAAAAGTACATGGTGGTGGGTTAGAAAGCAGCAATGTCATTGCCACGGTGGTTATGTTGTGAAATACTTAAGTTGTTGGAATGCAGAAACATATTTGTGTCCCTTCACTTAACCAGTGGATTTTTCCAGCAGAATAAGGAAGAATCTACCTGTCCACTGAGCATTGTGTTGAATGTGGATTTTATTCTCTTAGAAGTTTGCAGTTGAGAGCTTCAAAAAATAAATTGGTAACTGGAGATTCTAAAAAGTGAGTAGAAAGGCAGATTGGACCCCAGAAAAAAAGATTTCTTGCTGAGCAGTGCAGTCTAGTAGCATTAAGTGAATGGAACTGACAAGAACAGTTGTAAATTAATCGTTCACTTCCAAGCCAGCTGCTTCAAAAGTTAGCTAACTTTCACTTACCTTTGGGAAACTAGACCAATGATTTTTCTATCCAGTCTGATTCCAGTTACTAGATGGGGGATTGTGTCCAGTGTAGTTAATGCATGTGTTCTGGTTCTGTCAGTCTAGTACCTATTCAAGGATGGAAATTGGGCTTTACAATGATAACAAAGCTTTTTAGCTGGATAAAATGCTTTGATGTATTCCTGATTTGCGCTGTTTTAAATATGTCTGCTATTGAGGCAGTTGTTCCTATGGATGCCTTCTGTGCCCCTCTCTTTTATTCCTCTCCCTCCTCTTTATTACTTAGGGTTTCTCTTTGTTGCTTATCTGTTAAGAATGCTACTGGCTCTCACCTTGTTGGCTTTCCTTGAACTCTGAAAGCTCTGCCATCTTACTTCAATGAAGAGGGAAGAATGGCTCAGGCAGCTTCCCCTCCCCTCTTCTCAAACTATACCATATAATACCTTTGGCCTTTCTTGAACTATGGATCCGTAATCATGCAGTAGAATGGAGTGCCTGGAGTACTAAACTCTCAATGCATTATTTATTCAAGCTTTGCTAGTTGAAAGACAGAGTGAAAGAGTTTCTGCTTTCTTGCTATTTTAATGCACCAGGTAATGGAGACCTAAGAAATAAGCCCTTTTTTCTTAAGAATACATTGTTCCTAAAACATTGGCTTTGCTAGTGATTCTAGTCTACAATGTCCAAGTCATGCAGGTCTGAGAGTGGGGGCCCCATTTCCACACAGTTCTGTTGATCTTTATGTTGGAAAATGTATTTGGACATGCCAGTGACAAATTTCAGTGCTGCTCATAATTGGCTGGCTTCATGTAACTAGGGTCTAACTATCTGCTTGATTAATTCTGTAAGGACTGCATTAGCAAAGTTGTATGATTTCCAAAGAGATACAAGGTCAAATGTTATGCTAACAAAGAATCGCTTGGTGAAGTTCTCTCTGGGTTTCTTGAACCAAAAAAAGACTTTGTGCAAGTTAGTTGGCTTTGCATAATGGCATTTTGAATGTCAAGTGACATGTTGTCCAAATGTGGGAAAAAAACTCAAAGGATTTGTTCATTTGGCAGCAATTTTATTTCACTTATTTTCTATAGGAAAGGACAGATAGTGTCTGTTCAGCTGAAAAGATGATCAAGCAGCATGCATATCACTGCATAATTTTACCAACCAATTGAACTCAATGGCAGATACAGAAAAAGGGGTTCCTGCCACACAGCATGCTAGCTTACTGCCAGCAAAAGTGGAAATTACATCTTGAGATGGAGAGGACAAGTGAATTCTTTATCATCCTACCGAGATTGACACCATCTTCTGCTATTTTAGATAGGATTATTGTTAACTTCCATTTATAGTGTAATGGCTAATATTCTTCCTTTTTTCAGTAGATTATTGTACTCTTGCCCCCTGTCCCCCCCCCCCCCCAAACATACTGCAGTGAAACAATTTGTTTTATCTCGTGTCATACCTGCAGGTAATTCCAATGTTTTAAGCTTTCTAAATTAAAAACTGCTTTTCTTGATTTCAAGCATTTTTTTATGATACTATTTTTTTTAAACTTTTATTATATATAGTAGATTGAGAGAAAGTTCAAGATAATAAGGTACTTAGAGTGCTTTGGTCTCAGTGAAAAAGTGATACAAAATAAATTTCCAACAAATTACTGGAATTACTGAATTTCCAACAAATCTAGGGCACAGTTGTAGGAATGACAATAGCAAAATATCAGGTATATGGAACTTTTCACTATATCTTTTTGGATGACTTAATTCTGACTACTCAGATTACATTTGAGTTGTTTCTTAATCAAGCTGTTTCCAGCAATTGAGTATATATTGAGTTGCATGACTCTAAAGAGCTTTAAAAAGTTGAATACCTTTCTATTGACTTGAAAAGTCTGAGTTTACATATTTTCATTTGTTAGTGCTTGAGTTTGTTTCCTCCATAATAAATCACAGGGTAAACCTTGGCAAATTGCTAAAAATATTCCAAGTGGCCAAAAATCACAATGAAGCATTTACTAGTTCCAATGTATACAATCCAATACACCATCAACAAAAGTCTTTAGCACTGGCACCTACTCTGATTCAGCTCCCTTTGAAATTGATGGCAGTCTTTCCGCTGTATTCACTGGCCTTGGGGTTAGGCGCCAGAAGGATTTTAGTTATGTTTTACACAGGTGGAGGGGTTTGCAGACATTAGGGACTGATATTTCCAGAAGTGCTGAGCATTTACTGATCCAGCTAAAGCCAACTGTGGCTTATTAGTTCTCTTGAAACGCAGACTTCTGAGTTTTAATATTCCTCAGCTAGAGGAAGATGTACCCTGCAAGCCATTTTAGGTGATGACAATGGAATATGCAGCAGTAGAAAATACAGTATGATCTGCAAAAAGAGTGCATACCCTTTCAGTGTGTGTTGTGGTTAAGAGCTCAGCCTTGCAGGTTTTTCAGGTAATTTCTGATCTTCTGGAGAATCCCTCTGTTGCTGATAATCTGGGGCTGCTTTGTTTCTTAAGCAGTTGCTGTTCAGGATTTTCTCATTAGTATGCAGAAGGGAGGAAGTACAAAAAATAGATGACATTAATATATACAGTTCACTGAGTAAGCTGAAAAATATTCTGTCATACATAACAATTTCTGTCAAAACTTCAGACAAAAGGCTCTGATTCTTTTTCTATTTGGTATGAATTTTTAATAATTGCAGAGGTGGAGAGCTGGGTAGCTATGAATAAACTTGCAGAAGTGATGTTGCACAGTTCCTTCTATAATGTCATATAAAGACACCAAAAAGTCTTCTGTTCAAGAAAATTACAGATGCAGAGTGACAGCAGGCACTGTCAACAGTCTTGTCAGAAGTGCCTGAAAACAGCTAATATGCTTACCTTCAAAAGAAATATATCCCATTTTATAAGGCCTAATATCTTTTTTCCAATATGTGCTACTAGAATAGATCATTATTCGTTAATATTATTGAAAAAAATTGCAACAATGTTCCAGTATCTTATTGAAAGCACTTGCTTGTGCAGGGAATTGGACTAGTTCCTAAGACAATCCATATTCCAAAGTGTTTGATATAGATTGCTTGGTATTTTCACAGCAAAGAAAGAAGTCATGGGACTTAAATTAAAAATTGGCTAATTTTTGTGATTACAAGATTAGGAGAAAACATTTTTTTGCTGGTTGTTCCATAGCTACCCATTAGAGCATTTCTTGCTGTTTTGCTGATAGCAGCCATTGCTAGAGACAGAATATGGGACTAAACAGACCCCAGTCTGGCAAGTGCTGTTTTCTGTGACACTCTGCTTTGCTTTCTGAGCAAATCCCCCTACCACTTTCCCCAAAGCTCATTAAGTGAGACTGGAGAATTAAGTTTTTAGCCAGCTGCTGAACTTTTCATATTTATAAACACTTGAGTCTTTTGCTTATCTAAGAGAAAATGTGTATAGTTTGGAGATGTGCACTTCCCTGCCAATGTGTAATGAGTGGTTCTACACTTCACAGAAAAAAAGCCTGAAGTTTCCTGTCACAGCTGAGTGTCGATGCCAAGGGCAAAGGTTTCTTGCCTTGCTAATCTACATCTTAACTCATGCACTTAATGTGAAGGTGCCACACGCAAATAGGCAGAGAAGAAGCTAGCTGCAATGAAAGGCTCCTGCGCTGTTGTGAATGTTATGTTTTAAAAGCCTTTTTAATGTAATATTTGAGGTTATGATATAAGCCAGGAGGGCCAAAGTAAAGCCCTCAAAGTAAATGAGTTCTGTCATTGCTGTCTCATGGAAAGAGGGTTTGTACGAGGATAACGTGAGTCCCAGTGAATAACTGGGGAGATGGGCTGGGAGGGTGCAGGGGAGTTTGCACCATTTGTTTTAACCTGGTCGTTATTTCTGGAACTGTTTAGATGGCATCTAGAATACAGATCCTGTCTGGATGCATGGGCTGTCCTTGCTGGATTGTCTGTTCAGTTTTCATACACTTGAATCAATGACCTATAAATAATCCATGCCTGAATAACGAAGAAAATATACCACCCTCCTTCCCAGTCTGCATAACACTGAAGACGTAGAGCTTAGAGCAGTTGGAAGAGTTGTAGCACGTAGAATTGCTATCCTAACTCATCCTGGTTGTGCCTAGGTATTGCGAGTTCTTTGGCCTGTGAGTGCTCCCAGCGTTCTAGCGTCCAGCTGAGAGTGGACTGTACCGTCTAAGCACAGCGGGGTGAGTTAAGGTTTGAGCCATGTCTTCACAGACCTGCCTTCCCCCCCACCCCCCCTTGGATTTGAAGTCAGATTCTTCTTTGTAGTAACACACTATAAGGTGTTATCACAATCTTACTGAAGCTATTCTGTGGCTTTAAGTACAGTTCAGATAAAAAGATGTGCAGTTAAAACAGAGAGTTTGAAGGTCCAGTTTTGTTCTCCAGCCTCCTTTTCTCATCAGCTTTAAGCAAGTCTCAACCTTTATGCCTCCATTTCCTAATAGCAAAATTGTAGTAAAGCTTCGTATGTGATAGATGTTGAGGGTTCAGTGTTGTCCTACATGTGGTTTTTTTGTTGTTTATTTTGTTGGTTTTTTGGTGTATGTAAATCTATGTTAGTATTTTCTACAAGCCTGTTTGATGGCATCAGTACTGAGGGAAATATAGCTCTGTATTGTCTTGAGGAAAGATGCAGGATTTCTTTGGTCATACCTTAAGCCTATAAAAGTATGTTGGTTTTTTGAAATTGAGTTCATTTTTGTTGTTGTTGTTGTGTTCTGTTTCTTCCAGTTCTTTGGGACTCTTCTTTCACCCTTCAGCTTCATAATGGAAAACACAGAGGTCTTCATGCTGTCTAGTCCCTGACATCAGCTGACTCCAATTTGAGTGGAGCCTGCTTTTCATGATAGTTTGATTCCGTTGATCTCATGAGCATCACCTGCAGCATCCACGGGGCATGGTTAGCTGACATCTGGATGAGGGGAAGCAAAGAAAGCTGTGTTGTTCAAAATGGTATCTTTCAGAGGCTTGTACATTGGTAACAATGCTTAACGTTATGAATTTCTTTGACCTTAGAGCCTGTAAACATCTAAGGAAATAGTTTTTGTTGAGCAATATCTTATTGCTTTCTTAATCGCTTGTACAACTAGGAGCTAATGCTTCCTTTGTAAGAAATGAAAGAGCACAAATTGAGCAGATGTTTCGAGTATTGACACTTCCTTCTCAGCTGCAGACACAGAAGATAATTGGCTTCAATTTGATTTCATAAGCCTTTTTCCAAATATTTGTTAACAGCAAAGTATGGTTCCACTTTCTTTATTAAAAGGTTGCTTCTTAACACATTGAGTATGTTGACTTCTTAAGCAGTTGCTTAATAGAGATGATACTGTGCAAAGATGTTTCTTCTGTATCCTGTACGTTTGCATTATGCAAGGAAATTGTAGTATAAATTCCCCCATTTCATATTATTATCTCTTTAGATTTAATTATACATCTTTTGTCTTTCAAATCCCTTTGCCTTGAAGAACAAGATGGTTTCTGTAACTGCCAAAGTGATTCTGGTATCTGCATGGGAGTCTCCTTGGGAGGCTTGAGCTTTCAAGTGTTAGTCTGAAGAAAAGTACTAACGTTGTTGATACCAAGACTTGAAGAGAACTAAGATGAGCGCTCTTCAGAGGAATTACTTGCTCTATGGACCTGCCACAAACATTTGTTTAGAGCAGAGGTGAAATGATAGCTGTGGCAGCTGTGGTTTGAGGTAATTGGTGTGACCTCCAGTTTCATTCTCCCCTCATTAGAGAAAGTCTACCTCTGCTACTCTGTATTGAGGAGGCAAAGTCATGTTAGCCTAGGCTTCTTAAAATGTGGAAATCCATAAAAATATCCCAGGCTTGTGGATAAAGCTAATTCTGGGCACATGAAAAGCTGTAAATTTTCATGTATTCTTTTGATAGCCGCATAGAGTTACTGATAAAGGCTAAGGAGATTTTACATGTTTAAACTTTACTGATTTTTCATGAATGAGTGGTGTAAGCTGTGACCTTGAGGGCTTCTTTGAAAGCTGTTGTAAATGACTGCAGTTTCTGAATCCTGGATGGAAGAAGCTTACTGTATCCCTTACCTATTATCTTGAGTAGTACCTAAGTCAATCAGCGGAGATAATTTTTCATTCTGAAGCTGTTCAGTTCTTTAATGGAAGCAGGACTCAAGGATATTCTAATTAATACAGATAAAATATTCCTTACTTCTGATTCTCTGAAAATCATCTTTCTGTACAGTTGCAGCTTCTAGTACTCTCTCTTTTGCCAAGCTTCCAGCCAAAGGATCAGTTAGCAGGTGCAAGGAGTGGAGTGGTCATTCCAGCTTTTGGCAGAATATAAAATGAAAATATGCAGTATGTGGTATCTCAGTCCATTTGCACTGTCTTGTAATCTTTCTTGACACATCAGACTGAGAATAAATTTGCCAAATTCTTCTTTAACATGTAAATGAAGGACTGTGAAGCAGACAGTCACGTATGCATCTCATATAAGTATAGCTTATTTATTACTGTGACCAAGAGGAAACACATGTGTTTAAGTAGAGATGTCATTGTTGCCCTCCGCTGGGTTTTTGTGTTGACTGTGCTTTAATCCAAGTTAAACACTTGCATTCATTGAGAAGTCAAGAGAGAAGTCCTGTGGAAAGGTACTACCAAAATTTTTTGAGGTTTTCCAACTACTAGTAGATAATTTTCTCAACTTTCTTTCCAGTTGAATGTAAGCCATTGGGGCCGTTTCTCACTGAGGAATCATTCTGGTGATTAATAGATATGTTGTGTTCATGTAACTTCACTTCTTGGTCCACAGGGGCCCATAAGGTAACCAACCTAATGCTTTTTAAAGTTGAACATTTTCCAGCATTTGTGTGGGGTTATAAATGAAGCACTGCCTCCATGTATCATCCCAAGAGCTGCTTTCTTTCACTGTCCTCCCCTGACATAACAGTAACAGAAAGGGGATGGGCTTATGCTGAAAGTATAGCTGGCAACAGTCTATGTAATGAAAATCTTCCTGCCTTTCCAGAAGTGCCAGTAATTCTTGAGGAAGGAGGAGCTCTCTGTATGATTTTCTAGCAGGACTGTGAATACTTTATAGGAACATTCCTTTGCTACTTATGAGCAAGAGCTCACTACCTGATCCATACTCAGTCCACATGCAATTAAGTTGTGTATATACAACAAGTCAATTATGACTCGGGAGAGATAAGCACTGATTGTTGCCATTGCCTGGAAACAAGCTGTAGAGTAACATTATAGTCATTGGGATGGCAAAAGTCCTTTTACAGAAAAGCATAGTAGACTTCTCAAATTTTCATACAAAGTAGCCAGTGAAAGTCAAGGACCTTGAAAATCAACACATTTGTGTACCTGTTGCTGATAAGTGTATTTGTAAAATAGGATAATTATGGTTTCTTTGATTCATACTGGCAGGAGTGGAGTTAAAATTGTTTTTTCCTAATGTTACTTACACTGTCTCATAACATCTTATGACAAATCCACTTCTATCAGAATATCTAGGAAGAGGAGTGCTGCATTTCTTCCTGCCAGTCTCTTACTATTCCATAAATACAATCTCTAAAAAGACAGGAAGGAAGGAAAGAGGGAAATGCTATCCCAGGCACTAAATCTATTGTTTGTGAGGCAGTTAGGTGGCTAAATTCCTCTGTGAATTTGCCCTATCTTACCATTGATTTTAATGAAAAGTAATTGAGTAAATATGTTTGTGGGTCAGGGCCTTTATTGCATACACATCTGGAGAGATCACAGAAACATGGTTTGTGGTGTTATTATTGAAGCAGAGCTTTCTAATGTTGGCTGACTAAATGAAGTGGAAGTTTAGTTCCCAAATGGTATTGGGTAGTTGATGTCATTTAGACATACAAATCCTTTAAGCCTGGCAAATGTCTATCTAGTATTCCTATATACCTATTTTATCTGAGGAATTACTAGGTTTGGGAAAGTGACTGCCACAGATTGTCTGTAGCTCTGACCCCTTTGTGCAAATAGGAGGGTTTCAATCCAATATATCGTAACAGATATAGTGGGTCCTACCAAAGGTCTACAGTGGCCAGTGTCAAACACCCAAGGTAGAGTGTAAGAGCAGGACAAGTGTGCAACAATGTCTTCAGAACACCCTCCAGGTGCCTGTAGTGCAGAGACTGTTCCACCAGAAGTGATGTCTTTATACTGAACAGCTTTCAAGGGGTAGAACTTTCCACTCACTAACTTGGTACCATAATAAAAACTGTTAAAGCAGTGGTGTGGCAGTTTAGATTAATACGTATTTCTGAGGAACAGGGTCTGCATGAGGCAACACTCATTCGTTTGGGCAATATCAGACCTCTAGAAAATGAACTCTTGCAGCTGTTTACCATGCTGGGTGCCTTTCATTTTTTGGAACTACGGATAGATGTTGCACTGCTAGCTTTTATGCGTGTATGTATGTGTATTCCATCCTGTCAGAAACCCCAGTCACCAAGGTTATGTTGCTGAGTGCATTCTGGAGATGATCGCCTCTCAGCCCTGGCTGCTGCATGGAAGTGACTCTTGGTAGAGCTTCGTTGCAGTCTGGTTTCCCTTTATTGCATCTCCTTCAGTGTTGGGCAGGCTTGTTTATTTCCCACCTCCCCATCCTGGGATTGTTGTGAGGGTGCCAAGGCTTGTAGATCCATGACTCTGAGCAAGGCAGGGTTCAGAGGTCATAGTCAAGACCATTAATAACAGGGTGCAAACGGCTGGTTTATATGTAATGTGAAGCTTTTTACCTATTTCATTTTTGCACTTTGGGGGCTCTGTTTGCTTATGGAGCACTTGGTGTCTGGTACCTATTTAGGCTGAGAGCAGGCAATTGGGTTCCTTCAGGCCTTCAGAGGAATGCAGCAAATTGTTCTCTGGTGTTGTAATTCTGCTGGGATAACTGGAGCTTATTTGTCTCCAATGCTTATTAAATGCATACTTGTGTTGAGGTCCTCTTTTTTTCTGAGAAACATTGGGTGAATCCCAAGGACCACAAGTGAGAGGAGGATTCCAGGGGGAGGGGGGAGAGTGAAGTGCATATACTTCTCTATAAACTGCATCATCAGCCTCCAGTGCCAGTGGGCTGAAGAGGTTAAATAAGAGAACAAATTCCCTCAGAGAAAAGGAGATGCACATATGGGGTTCTTAGAGCCATAAATTAATTTTGCCTGTTCCCCCCTGCCCGGAGAATGACAGGCTGAGGGGAAATGCACCTCCCAAACTACTAATATATGGGGCATGTAGGTGGGAGCCACATGAAACTGTATTGAGATTTTGGACTAGGAACAGCTGTGGAGGTAGGGAGCAGATGTGCACTGATGCTGTATTCTTAACAGAGGACCGTATTGGTAGCAAGGTCAGAGAGAGCAAGATGGAATTCATAGTCTACCAGCCTCTGAGTAGTACCCATCTTTCCGTGTTGTGCTGTCAAAAAGAAGCAGCAGACTCCTTGTTTCTCCTTTCGGTGGTTAAGTCTGTATTGCTGCATAGGTATGACGCTAGCTAGCTATCCTGATCTTCTGCTCATGGGTCAAAAATATCTCCTAAACGCCAGGTCACATTGACAATAGCAGCAATAGTGGGCTTCTGTGCTCAGTTTTGTGGTCTCAATTCACTTAACTTTTAATAAAGGTGGATTAAAAAGGAAAGGCAGCTTCAGTTGCAAGCTCTTGTCTCTGGTCTCCTAGCTATCAGCTCCCTTTCTTGAGCCTCGTAATTGAGGCACGGTCTGCATGCCCCAGCCCTTAGCACTGGGGAAGTAGAATGGTGATCAGGGATGCTGCTAATGTGTGAGGAACTTTGCGTGTCATTTCTAGCTTTAACTGGTGTGTCTTGCTTGTTGTTAGACCCTTGGGCGAGTCTGATTATTGGGGAATGCAAAATAACATACCCACATTTATTGTGTCAGTAAGGGTGCTTCCATGAAGATGCATACATTTCTCTGTTGGGGATCTTCTTTCTTTGGTTATTTCTGGCCAATTACATTTTTCTTTTACTCTGGATACATTTAATGTTACAATCGCACCTTGGCCTCATCAACTCAAACCCTTCTCTTAAGAAGCCTCTTGATTTCCTTTCTATTCTGGCTGTAGGCTATCATCAGTTATAAAACAGTGTGACAGAGTGTGACTATTGCATTCTCCTATACTGACTCATCAGCTGAGATTTCAGAGCAGTAATCCCCCTGCTGCTAGTTGGAGCAGCCCTCCATGACTTGTGTTCAGTAATAGTGGATGTGAAAGCTCCCACACAGATCTTGACAGGTTGTGCAAATGTTAGTAGAAGCACCCCAATAAATCTGTCCCTGAGATTTGGACCTGATACAGGAAGAGCGTGGTTATTCAGATAACCTACGTGCAACATGCTCTCACTTGAGAAAATGGCCAGTAGCCATTGGCACGTGCTTGAGCGAAGCCTGTCGCATAACTGCAAATGTGATGGTGGGCAGAAAGGGTCTGTGACGGTGGCAAGGAGTTTTTAGGACTGAGACGCAACTGAACAGTGTATACCCTCTGGATTGTTGTAGGTCACAAAATTAATTTTCCTATAGGTACATCCATATAGAAAAAGTATCTGCTGTCACCCAGGGCTCAGGCACTCTCACTTGCATGTGGTTTAGTAGACAGAATGCTCTGATCTGAGTTTGTATGTATCCTGTGTTTCCTATGTCTTCTACTTCTTCCTCCTGTGTGTCCTGTGCGGCTTTTTCAGGGAAGGTAAGTTATTCAGAAACTCATTAAGCAGTTAATTCTGCTCCTTGTCTTTGGGTTCAGATATGCTTTTGACTGGAGGATAATTAGAACATGATCTTCCACAAAAGGTTGCCCATGCACTTCAGGCAAATTACTTAAGAGGGGCATGTGAGTGGAATTGAGTATTCTCTGACAACACTTCAGCCTTCATAAACTTTTATAGATGGAAAACATCTGTTTTCTGAAGATGACTGCGCTGAAAGAGTTTCAGTAGGCCTCACTTGTAAGACAACATACAACAGCCTGAATTTCATTGCGCCTGCAAGTGGAACATCTTCCTACTCGAACAGTGAAAGTTAGTGCTGGTTAACCAACACATTTCTGGTTCCCAGATACTGTGCTTTTGCTATTTGCTTGTCAATAAGCCAGGAGTGAGCATTGTCTCTCAGCAAGGCACGTGTGTGCTTACAAGTGGGAAAAGTCAAAGCATGGAAACACCCTAAAACTCCCCAAGCTGTCTAAAGTGTATATGACTGTGAAAGGAGGTTATGTAATACTTGCTCCCTTTTCATCTGTCCCTAATTGCATCCCTTGATGGTAAACATAAGTAGGCCAGGACTCGGGAGTCGTGGGTTCAGCTGCCTGTGCTGTACAGACTTCCATGTGCCTTGACAAAATTGCTTTTCACTATGCCTGTTTACTTTATTCTCTCAAATGGGAAATGGTTCCCCTCTCCCTTCTGTCTTGCATATTTAGGATTGGAAGTCCTTTGCAGAAAAAAACTGTCTCACTTGGTGTATCTGATAGACTCAAACTAATTGGGCTGTATCCACAGCTGATACTCTGGGTGCTACTGTAATACTGGTACCTGCTTTACAAATTTTTACTGTTCAAGTTTATTGCTGTAAACTATCTAATTCAGTCATGTTTGAAAATTGGCAGCATTAAAGAGGGTTGCCTTTTCATCCAGCTTTAATATTTTGGTGATAATACAGTTTGCAGCCAGGAAGGGGGGAAAGGAATTAAACCCAAGACAATCCGTCCTCAGGACTTCTGGCTCCTTTGTTGTGAAATGTTGAACGTCAGCATTCAAACAGAAGAAATATTTTAGGACTCTAGCAGGAGCCAATGATTAAGCTGTCATTCATCAGGTGGGTCTACAAATCTGCTAAGAACCAGTATTTCTGTTGGAAGAGAACTCCCAGAAGTATTCTGGAGAGAAAGAAATGTTTATCAACAGCTGACCCTTGGGTCTCAGGGCACTAGGGTCCTTCTCAGCCTATTGAGTGTGTATTACTCTGGGAAGAAGAGGGAGGAGAGGCTTGGATTGATTGCAAAGGGGGCAGCATTTTTTTTTTAAAGTCTGTCTTAAATTGATGGTAGGTGGAGCAGTAATGAAGATAAATGAGAGAGCTCTTCCCAGTAGATTAGACTGCATGCTGATGAACACTGTGCTACAGCAGGCTTAAAATGCCTTTGGCCTGGTTCAAACCTCCTCCCTTTCACCTGCCAGCATTCCTCTGACACAGTCTAGAGACAGAACAAATCTTTGTGAAAATTGCCTATCCTTGAAGTTCAGAGGGCTTTGAAGGGCCTGAGGTGAGACACAGGAGCCTCCAAGATAAACATAAGCCTGAATGCAAGTTCTGCATGAGCAGTGAGAGAGGAGGAAAGGTGCTGTTGAGCCCTCTTGTGCTTAATCTATGCAGAATTCAGAAGAGAGATATTTCTGCTTGAATTCTATGAGAAAGAAGAGTGGGATGATGGAGAAATCAGGTTCTCCTTATTTGCCTCACTCTGGCCCACAAAGGTGGGAGTTGTCGTTCTTCAAGCAGTACTGAGACTCCAAGGTGCAGCGTATGCCTTGCTTCCTGTTCTTAGACCTGATATGGAGGAGGCAGGTGACTGGTATTTTAAAATGTCTTGCTTTGAAGTGGGCTGAAATGCTTGGGTGAAAAATAGGAAGCAAAGGAATTTAGGTGCCTTTGTCCAGTACTTTAAAATGGTAATAATAAGCAGATTTAAGAGCTGCATAGGATCAGGAGTTTCATAAAAGGTATTAGCATTCTGGAAGGCAGAAAACCGGCATGTACGCAGGTGTAGTTGCATTACCAGAGGTGCTCAGCTTTGCTTCAAGAATTACAGACGTACTGCCCTGTTAGCTGCAGCACAGTACCAGCCTGCAAAGCCTTGGCAGTACTGCTATTGAATTCACACCATTTTGGATTGCTGCTGCACTTCATACATAGTTCTGTTAAAATTTTACCTTTTTGCTTGTCCGTGGTTCCTCAGAAGCTAGGCCGAAGATCCGTTTTCTGCATAAGCAATCTCAGTGGTCTGTCTGGTACAGGGTAAGGCACTGCAATCTGCCCCAAAGGCAGACTGTTTAAATTCTTTGAGCATTTCCTGTCAAAACAGGTTTCTCTCGCCAGTTAAACCTAGTATTTCCTAGGGCCATTGGGTAAAATTCTGTCTCAGAGGTGGCACTTCATGCTGAACAGTGTGATAGCCAATGGTGATTTAGAAATGGAATAATCTCCCTTGGTTTAATCCCATCCTGCTGCTTTGGCTGTTCCCTGAAACCTTTGTGCTGTAGCCTGCTCAGTTCCCTCTATACAGCTCGCTGCCTGACAGCAGAAAGTCTCGAATCACTGGGAAGATTGTACAGCTCTTCCAGAAGCAATGGCAGTATAAAATCAGAACCCAATTAAAAATTTTACAGGTGAATGTTAATGTTGACTTGTCCTTTCCCATTGTTATTGTCAGTTCATGCATTCTTGAAAACTTGCTTTGAAAATTTCCTGATATGAGCGTGAAATTTACTTACCTGCCCTTCAGCATGATGATGATCAATATGAGGAAAACGAGTAACACTTTACTCAGCCGTTAAGAAAGCATGTCTTGCCCTGGGCAAATGGGACAACCGAGCTCTGGAAGGGAAGTTTAGAAGCATCTGCAACACTTAGGTCTGCCACTACAGCACTTCATGGCTGTTGACATAAAAGCACTTTATTAAATCAAAGTTCAGACTGGTGCAGTTTAGTCCAACGGTTGGTTGCTGCAGTCCTAAACTGTTGTGATGAATTCCTTGCAGACAGTAGAGTCCTGGAGTCTACTATAGGATGTTAAACTTCTAAAGCTTCAGCATATGCTCAGAAATTGCAATGATTTAGCTAAATTTCTTTCTGAATCATTTGGTTAGCGTACAAATAAGAGTTGTACCAATTCAGTCTGTGTGGGTTGATACTTTTTAATCAGTCTCTATAAAGCATCCTTAAACTAAGTAAAGCATCTCTGTAATCAGTGCTTGCCCAAACTGGGGGGGTAAGAATTGAGGAAATTTCTAGAGATGAGAAGGGTTAATCCCCATAACACATCCACTTGCAGCTCTTCAGCTTCCTGCCCCTCCTCTCATCAGCTTCAGTTTGAGTTGGTAGTTTTTAAGGCCCCTCCGTCCCCCCACCCCAGCCATGGGAAAGACATGGAAGCTCATCTGGGATCTCTTGCTTGACCCAGTATTATATCATTAGATGTCTTGGGGTGTTCTGGTTCTTATGAAGGATTCCACTGTGGGCTTAGCGTCCTGGACTATATGATTCTACTTTTCAAGAAAAAATGTGTAATTGCTGGGGTGGGGAGGTCTGTGCTTAAGGACTGCAGAACCTGTAGGCAAGAAGGCAGGAAGAAAAGCTGCAGGCTGTTTCCCAGTCTGGAGGAGAAGATTGAGGGCTTCTCTGCACAATTGATTACATAGTAATTCAAAAAGCAAAGGACATAATTTTCTGATACAGGTTTATAATGAATTTTGTCTTAAAATAATAAGCAGTATACACAACATACAAGTGAGTTTTACAGAGACACTGTTGTATCCATTGACTTCTGAACCTACCAGTTAGCTCACAGATTTTGTTTGCTTTCTCTAGCCCTCTGATTATTGTGAACATGTATGGATAGCCTTCGTCTTCTTGCAGTTATTCAGGTTTCAGCTGACAATTTACAATGCCGCCTGTCATCTTCACTGGGGGAACGAGGTGAAGCTTCTGTGCAGAAGTTGCTCTTGTTCAGCTGGTGTCAGTAGTGCAGCTGGGGTACAGTATGCCAGGTCTGCTCAAGAGAAACATTGAGATCATAGAACTTTCTTAAGAATTTGCAACACCCTTCCTCTGGCCTTGCAAAAAAGTAAAAGCAAGAGTGCTTTCTGCAAGAGTTTCTTATTTTGAACTACAGTTTTTTGTTGGTGAAACTTTACTGCAACCAATTCTTGGGGGGATGCAGTATTCCTCAGTCGTTGCATTCCAATGATCAGTCCTCTAAGTTCGTATCAGTTGCACTATCCCTTTGCAAAGATAACAATGGGCAAAAGAAGTTTCACAGTTTAAGCAAGGATTGCAGACTCCTCCTAGGTAAGAGATTAGTTTTGCTGAACAAATAGAAGGGTCTACCGTACCTCCTGGGAAATGTAGTCCTTTCTTTAGTGCTTTGCAGAATTAATTAAATAAAAGCCATGCAGTTGAACTACAACTCCCAGAATGCCATGGCCCACAGGGCACAGGGTTTTTAAAAATTGAGGGGAGGGGGGTTGCAGTTGATTCTTCCCTATGTTGTTCCCAAATCCTCAGGTTTGGTCTAACCACTCAGCCCGTTTCGGTGCTTTACAGGTGTGCACGTCCACAGTGTCCTCGCACTCCTTGCAGCGCACAGCGCAGCACCAGTGGAACTTGCACTCGCACTTGGTAATGCGAGTGACGCGAGTGGTGTCGTACCCCCGCCCGCAGCACATCACTTCACAGCCGTCTGTCCCGCGGGACATCTTGTTGCACACGCGACCTGCAGTCCCCAGGGAGCCTAGAGGAAGGAAGGAAGAGAGAATTAGGCTGTTCTTCCTCATTCTTGTCCAAATGCCTCCTCCAGCCCCCTCTCTTTGGTTGTTTGCTGTGAGTTGATGATTGGATATTTACCATCTGCAGCGGAGACCTTAGATGCAGCTGTTTTATTGGCGGGTGAAATGTAGTTATTTCTGATGCAATATACCCACATTTGTCATGATCTGCCTTTCTGAGGTCTGGGAACAGGCTGCTGGGAAGAGGCTGCAGAGCACAAGCACATGCTTGCTTTGGTTTAAGGGCATGTCTTGCAGTGTGGGTAGAAAGCCCGGCCTGCCAGAACTGCTTTGGTGACCTTCCAAGTGGCTTCTGTCCCCTGTCAGCTCACAAAATTGCCTGCTGGAGCATGCACGCTCTACTGCCGTGACTGAAGGAGCAGTGGCAGGTAGGGGTGGGCTTCTGCCCTGCCCAGCCTGTGCTCCAAGAAGGCCCCCGGAGGTCAGTTTAGCGTGTGCATGATCAGCTGGCTGGGAGCAGGGGTGATTATGGCTGAGAAAGCCAGAAGTCACCCCCTGCCTCTGCTGGCTGGAACGTCTTGGCTAATGGCTCAATTAAGCGTGGCATCAAGCAAGCGGTTCACCTTCCCCACGGAGCGCTTTTGTGTCTCGGCCACCCTCCCGCGCTCGGGGAGGTGGGCTGGCTGCCATGGTAACTGGCAGCCCTCTGAAGCCTCGCTGACCTGATGGATGGCTCCATCGCACAGAAAGCCATTGATCTTCTTTACAGAAGCCGAGTAGCAATGACACTGGCTTCCCTGCGTGTCATCCCGACCTCAGGCTGTGTTCAGAGGAGAAGCCTTCAGCCTGTTACACTAAATGGGCTCTTTATTGCTTATTCAAGGGAGCTTTACTCTGCAGAAGAAAGACTCTGCTACATTCATTATAAGAGGTCTATGAGGTTTGGATCGCTGGTTGCGGAGCCTGGGGATTTTGGACAAATCCAGTTCTGCTTTGTGCAGATGTGTGCACTTTCGTGTGCCTTGACAAGGTGCTCTGTGGATACAGCACTGCAGTGGCGAACACCAGCTGAGGGCTCTGGTGGTAGCCAGCTATGGCACCACCTGTGACAACGGCTGTCGCAAGCTGTATGAGGATGTTCCAAGGTTTGGTTGGTGTCTTCAGCCAGATGCGCATGGAATTGGGGCATGCAAAAATCTTGGAACAGGTACAATGAAAATCTCTGCCTCTCTCTAAATCTGTCCCCTTTCTCATCTCATGCTAAATGCTCATGTTAGAGTGTGGTAATACCCTGAATGGCAGGGAAGGGGTGGTCAGAGGGTGAGCACGGAGGGTAGCAGCTTTCTGGTGCTATTGAGGGCACTTTCCTGCTCTTGGTATTTGGTATAGCTGTACCAAATCTGCCCTGTGCAGGGAGTCCTGTCTATGTAGTGAGGGCATAAATTTGGCATAAGCTCTCTTGAAAATGTATTAGAAATTCAGTGGAGTAATCTATCAGACTCAGCTTGAGTGCCTGTAAGACTCAAAACAAATGACTGTGTTAGGCTAAATGCCGCAGCTTAGGAATGATCCCCAGCTCCTGGAATATCCCTGGGATAAACAGGCCAGTGTAGTGCTGGGTAGCTCCCAGAGAGGCTGTTTCCCTAAAGAGCCTGACAACCATTGCTTTTTCTTAACGTGTCTTGACTTGTGTGTCCTTGGACAAATTCAGGATTTAAACTAAATGAAGCTCAAATTCTGTTACAGCCTCTTCACAGCCTGGAGCTTATGCCTGCCTGAGCAGAGAGCAGGGATCTGTAGTGCCACACTAAGGTAAATGCAAGGCGGGCACACCCTTGCTCTGAGGACAGTCCTGCATGTCCTCAATCCCATGAGAGCACCTCGGAGCTGATGCCCTAAGGAGTAATCTCTTTCTTGGTAGAGGTGGTGGGAGTCCTGCCAGGCTGGGCTGTTTGGAAGTTGCAGGCCTGACAGGAGAGGAGGAAGAGCTGCTTTTACACTATTAATGGGACATTTTTTTTACCTGCTGACTTGTCCATCACGCAATAATCAGGTGAGTTCTCAAAATATACGAGGTCTGTTTTCGTGGGCTTCCTGAAGTTCTTGTTGGCCAGAGTGAAGCCAGTGCCGTCTTGGTTCATTGTCACTTGGATGGCCCCGTTGTATTTCTTCCTTAGATAATCCCCTGTTTTCCGAAAATCTGACATTGCCAGCCAACAAGTCCTTAGCGTGCAGGAGCCACTGACTCCGTGGCATTTGCACTCCAGCTTCAGGAAACGCTTGACAGCCTGTGAGAAGAGGGATGCCGTGAGGAGGGGCTATGACCCTGTCGTGCCTGAATCTCTTGGTCTTTGGAGTAGCTTATCAGCCCTCTCACTTGCATGGGATCATTCTCCCTGATGGGAAGGGCCGGTGTGTGATTTCTCTGAGCCCTGCACTTTGAAAAGACCACTCAGGTGAGACTGGAAAACTATGCAATTTTGCCCTTCGGTGGGGGCCCCCAGAGAAAGTGAGCTCTAGGAATGAATTAAGGCAAAGGTAGAAAGCCTCTCTAACAAAACAAACCTCCCTCTCCTCTTCCCTCCAAGGTGTGGCATCAAACTGCTGCAGTGATGCATACTAAGGATGCATTTCAGTGGATGCTGATGCTAACATCAATGAGGACATATACGCTGGAGATGAAGGTAAGCAGAGGATTTGTGATCCTCATGGGGCCGTTTGCTGTCCTGAGCATGCAGAAGAGCACAGAGAAGGCAAGGCGGTGTCCTGGAGGGAATATCCCTCTACATACTGGCAATCCCTGCCTGCAGCAGGACCCTGCCCTCCATGGGTGCCCTGAGTCCTGCTCCCTGCCCTGGCTGCTGCCAGGGCTGTGCCCGCCTTGCCAGCAGAGCAGGGAGCTGCTCCCGCTACCCACTTCTGCTGGAAGGGTCCCCGAGTGCCTGGGTGCGACTGCTGGCTTGGCACAGGGACTGGCAGCTTGAGGGCAGGGAGGTACCTTCAGCTTTGCAATAGGCACTGGTTGCTGGACTCTGCCTCGGGAAGGTTGTGCCTGGCTGCAAAGGACACTCCTTGCAGCAGAAAGGGGTGTGGGGAGGAACGTGGGAGCTGTCTTGAGTGCCAGTGAACTCACCATCCTCCCGCAGCGGTTGTTGTGCAAGTTCATCAGTGCCCGGGCATCTTTCACTTTCTTCTCCTTGGCATCCACAAAGGCTTTGGCAAACCTGATCCCGTAGTTGATGTTGTCACTGCAGCCACCCCAGTCGAACTCCCCGCGCTCATCCTTGGAGCGGCCCCTCTTGAGAGGGTCGCAGCTGCAGGCCTTCAGGTCCCCTTGGCTGCAGCCTCGGGTGATGGCATAGACCACTCCTGCCGAGGAGATGGCGTAGACGAAGGCGGCCTCCCTGCTGCCTGCCACGGGGAAGAGAAGACAAGGCTGGGGAGTGAGTGCGCAGGGGCACGTCCTGGGCCCAGGGCTCCCAGCTCCGAGAAAGGACACAAAGACTGGGAGAGAGACATGCGCCGTGTCCTGCACAAAGGTAGCGTCCTGTCAGTCTCTGCTGTGTCCACACTGCCCAGCTTTGGCTCTGAAGAGCAGCAACCTGCATTGGGAGCGAGGGATGGGGATGTGATAGGACTACATGAGACTGACAGTTTCGTGACCTCAGCATGCAGAAAAGAGCTGGGACGCTCTAGTGCAGGGACTAGAAGACCAACAGGGCAAGACCAGTCAGCAAGTTTCTGCCAGGGCCCTCATCGCACCTAGGATGATACTGAGTGCAGGCAGTGGAGAAGCTGGAGCATGCTCCAAACCCAGGTGGAAGGAGGCAGAGCAGCTGCTAGGAAGACTGAGGCTGGCTGGAGATGGCAGGGGGCTGGGGGACGGGCTTTTGTTTGCAAAGGCAGCCCCGCAGGACAGGGCCTGGCCGGGCAGCTGCTGGAAGGCTCCCCATGCAGCACAGTGTGCCGCCTGGTATTTTATGGCTCTGGTTTGAATTCACAGCTGTTTCTATAATGTTGTAAAAGAAGCTGCAAATCAAAACCATGTTAGTCTTCTTTCTGAGAGCCTTTGAAAGCAACTTCAAAGAGAACAGAGCTCTCTTTGGGCCTAGCAGGATGGGACTGTGGCAAGGAGCTTTCATGATTCCCTGTCCTTTGCCAGGACAGGACGTGGGGTCTTGGAGGAAAGGGTGCAGTCACAGGGATGGAGAGGCTCTGACCCAGGCAGGTAGCAGCACTAGGGGCTAGTGCCCCATCTTCCCAGTGCTGTCTCTTTCCCCTTCCAGCTGGCCCTGACAGCTCCTGTCTGGCGGTGGTCTGAGGTCTGGCTAGTGCACACTGCTGCTTGTCTAGTCCCTCTCCGTGAGCTGCCCCTTCCCCCAGCCAGCTGTGAGCAAGCTCACCAGCCCCCTTGTTCCCTTTTGTGGGTGCTCACATGCCCTCATATGAGCTGCTTCTGGTGAGTCAAAGCGCTATTCCCAGCCACGTCTGATTTTCAGGCCATGTGGCTGGGTGCACCATAGCAGAGTGTGTCATGGGGAGCAGCATCTGTCCCCCACGACCTCTGCTCCCAGCCACAGGACACACACTGTGGCTTACATGTGCTCCCCGGGGTCGTCTGCTTTGGCAGGGAGGCCCTTCCGTCCTCGTCCCTCCCTGGGAGCGGCTGGGGCCCACATTGCTCTTTCTGCTCTGGAACCACCTCTGTCCCTGCACCGCCTCACCCCTTCGCTCTTCACTTCTTGGACATGTCTCTGCTTTGTAGTATAAAATATGTCTGGAACATGTGGGCATCTTGGACCCCCGGACATGCTTTGAGTAGGGGTGAAGGACAGACCCCAGGTCACCTCATCTAGTTTCAGATCCCTTCCAGGTGCTTAGGAGCTTTTGCATCACAACAGCTCCAGTGGCTCAGGGAGTAGAAGCTGTTTTCAGCGATGCCTGTTCTTGCAGTTTTGTCAGGGTTTACAATTTTCCCCTTCTGCCAAAGCCCAAGCTCCAGAGTCCTGCAGTTGACAGGCTCAGGTTTCTTTTTCTAAGGAACTTGTGAATTCTGGTGGTTCCGTAGCAGATCTTGAACATGTAATCCCTATAAACTCAAGAACCAGATGGGAAATACACAATCCATGTTTATCCTTTAACAAACATATCTCATGATTTTAAATCCGGTCTCCTGACTGCGGCCCAAGTCATGGCTTTTGAACTTGTGGGATTTTTGAGCCGCTTCTAGTTTAGCAAGCGTGTTCCCGACCCGCAGGAGCTGGTGCAGGGGTGGCCAGTGCAGTGTGCTCCTCCCAGCTCCCCAGACGCTCCTGCAGTGAGGCTGCTCCGTGCCTCGAGCATCCTGGCAGAGCCTAGCGGCCCCGACTTCACCACTTTCCATGGATGGGCCGCATGGTTCCCTCTCACCTGGTGTCAGGGAGAAGCTCCCTTCTGGGCAAGGCTTGTGCCCCAGCCTTTTGTGTAGGGCGGATTCTGCCCCATAAACATGGCCCTTTTCCAAGATGAAGCCCAAAGCAATGACTTGAGCCTTAGCTCTCTGCCTTGCCTCCCTTGCCATGCAAGGGAACAGCGAGTTCCCACGTGAACCGCTGATTCCTGGCCAACCCTGCTCTCCAAATATTTATATATCCCGTTACTGTTTACATATAAGCCTGTTCTCCGGAGGTGTCTCCTCCTTCCCCCTTCTCCCTCAGTGCTCCCTCTGCTCCATCTCATCTGGTGTAGCTATTTCAAAAGCACTGGTCTGCTCCCATTACTGTTTGATTAATTTGCAAGGAAAGGCAAAGCTCTCCTAAGGAAGTAATCCAAGCCACTGTGCATGGCAACCCGTCGAGAGGAGAGGCTCTCAGAGCAACGATGAGGGGCAAACAAGGTTCCCGAACCTCCTGCGCTTTGTGCAGTGAGACGGGGAACAACGTGCTCCGCCATGGCTGGGCACGTGCGACAGTGGCGGCGCGCAGGAGGCTCTGGGACCTCTGCTAGGGGCAGGGAAGGTTGGATTTAGTCCTGGGAGGATGAAACGGGCACTTCAGTGGGGGGGGCTGCAGCTGGCTTGATGGTGGCTGGACGTGAAGCCTGTTTGTGAGAGGCTTTGAAGAGGGGACTCTAAATGCTGCGAGGTGCGGGTCTGCGGAGCGCGGGCATTGCTGCACGCGCCGGTTGGCAGCAGCGCTGCCTCCAGGCACGGGTGAGCGGTGTGCGGCTGGGGAGGCTTCCCTGCGTGCAGGGCCCAGTCGTCCAGGTCTCCAGGGGAGCTTTAAACCCCGGCCGGACAGGAGGTACGTGTGGCCGGAGCCTGAGGGCTGCAGGGCCGGCCCTCTCAGCGCCGCGGGCGCAGTGGAGGTTTGGCTCCGCTCCCCGGCGTGGGCTGGCCCTGTGCCCGCGCTGGTGGCCACTGAAACCCAGCGCAGCATCTGCTGCGGGGAAAATCCTTATCTGGAGGGCGCGAGCCATGGAAGGGTGCCCAGTGCATCACGGAGCAAGCAGACCGTGCCCCCTCCTCCCGCTAGCGGGCAGAGACCTGCTGAGTTAATCTGAGGTTTGGCACGTGGCGAGGAGGGATTCGTAACAAATAGGCTGTGCTTTAAGAACGGGAGCTGGTGGATGCCAGCTGCAGGGAATGACCTGGGTTGGAGACAGACTCCTATTACCAAATCCCCTGCCAGGTAGGTTAATTCTCTGGCACAGGGCATCCTGGTTTGAAGCGAGGTTAAACTGCAAGTGAAGGAGTTAGGGATTCATACTGAGGGCAATCTGTATCTATCTGCTTCCAGCTTCTTTTCATGTTTCCATCTTTTACCGTGTGCTGCATCCTTTGATGCAAGCCCGTCTCCAAGTGCCCAATGCACTGGGCCCCTTCACAGCCTCGGGATGACCTCGTGCTGGTGCAGGGGCCAGCACAGGACCAATGGATGCTGGAGCAGTGTTTGTTTTGCAGTGCCTGCTCCTGCATGCTGGAGTTGCTGGGTTGCAGGTTTCCAGGGCTGCTGCATCGTTTCTATTTCCACACACATCAGCTGTCTGGGGCAGCAGTTCTGCGTGACTGGACAGGGTATGGGACGTTCCAGAATTAAATTGCTCCCTTCCTGTCCTCCTTTCTCTCTGGATAGAGAGAAACCTCAAGTTCTGCAGCAAACGTTTCCTTTCCCTGTGGATTCCCCAATCCTGCCTCACCTTCGCACACTAGCTGACTCAGAGATGTGAAAGAATTTAAATGTGGAGCTCCTCATAAATCTAGAGGGAGTGACTGGCTAGCTCTCTTTCCCCTGTGGTGTGCTGCACACTGCATTTTATTGGGCCTGATTTCCTATTTTCTGCTGTAAAATGTGTTCCTTGCCCCGGGAAGAACACGGTTTTATCCACATACCTGGTTAATGCCCAGGTTTCTTTCTGCCACTGTATCTGGAGCACAGCTAATGAGAATTTTCCCATCAAAATGTGATTTCAAGGAAAAGGGTTGTTTTACGGGGAGGAAATGAAAGGAGAACTTTTACCTCCTTTTTTTGTTGTTTTTGTTTTTTTCGAAATGTCTCTGTAAAACAAATGTCATTTGCAACCAGCCATTCGGGGTACTAATTCTAAATCCCCTCTTACGATGCAGGTATCCCTGCGCTGAGGCTGTGACTTAGGACCAGGCTGCGTGGAAAAGGGAACCGCGATGGGACCTACTTCGCAGCATGACTCTGCCGAAGACGGTGTGGTCTCTATCCAGAGTGCTGCAGTTCCAGCGGTGGTGCCGGAACTGGTGCTGGCATTCCCGGATCCACTCCTTGGCTCCCTCCCCGACGGACTGCATGATGTCGGGGTACCTCTGGCACAGCTGCCGCTGCTTGTTGACCAGCCCAGGAATGTTGTCGCAGATCACCCTTGCGCCCAGGGCCCCAATGTACCTGCAGCAAAGAGACAGTTGTCCCAGCGTGAACATACTGCGCTTAGAGGCTTAAGGTGCGTGTGTTTGGGGGGGAAGGCGTCTCGATCCCGGTTCCTGACCCCGGCGTGCTGCCGTCGCCGCGCTGCACGGCAATCCTCCGCGCGCTCCGCTCGGCTGCGCGTTGGGACCGCCCCGGGGCCACGGTGCAGACAGGCGGGATGCGGGGACGGGGCACTGCTGAGCCATCACAACCTCTGGGGGCCAGTCTGTGTGTTTAACAAAATAATCCCCGGGCACAGCAGGCCCGGGGGAGGAGGGGGAAGCTCTGCTCAGTGCAGAATTGCTGCTACGGGGAGCAGGGGAACCTGCAAACCAAGCCCCCCTCAAGAGACACAGTCAGGCACAGCGAGAGAGATGGTTGCTGTAGAATGGGGTGACCTGCACCCCTTAAAGCCTGTTAGCACACTCTTATTTTGTCCTCCCTCCACCTCGCTTGTGTCGGTGAATGTTTATGATAATGCCCTGAAGACGAATAGCCCGGAGGGCTGCGCGATGTCTCCCGTCCTGCCCGTATCCCGTCTCCTCCAGCGTTGCCTCCTCACGGTGGGGAGAAGGCGGGGAGTTAGTGCAGAAAGGCAACGCACAAACAGTTGTCTGGTACAGCCTGTCTGAGCCTAACGGGCGGCTTTCCACCGGACCGGGGCTGGGGGAGGGATCCCGAGCTCTTCCCTGGGAGCCCTGCAGGCTTCTCCGCTGTCTTTAAAGCAGCACAGACAATGGAGACAAGTGTGGAATTTTCCATCTCCATTCAAAACCCTGCCTAGGTCTCTTGTTTACCCCAGGCAGAAAGCAGGATTCTTTGTGCGGGAGAATGATTTTTGCCACATACCATGAAGCTGTGATTCTGGCTGGAAGAGAAGAGGTTTGGGTGGGATTCAAATTTTTCAAACCCCCAGACTGGAAATAAGACCCTCCCTTTAATAATAATAAAAAGCAATAAACTTGGGCAATATTTCATTGTCTCTCTCTGGCTATGTTCTGTCGTTTCTATCAGTCCCAGAGATAGCTCACAGACCTAGGAAAGCCCTGTGAACACAGAAAGCAATGGGATCTTTTTCCCTTTTTAAAAATATTTTGTTTAAACACTGGCAGAAGCACAAGGTCATCTCAGGCTGGAGTTGAGGATAATAAACCCGGCTCCCCATGGCTTTGCAAGCCGGGACTCTGATGGCCAGCGAGCATTATTTTTACAGGCTTGCTCATCAGCCTTTCATCATGCAGCAGTGGCACAAGAGAGGTGGCAGAACCCATTTAAAGAAGAAAAGCCAACGGGAGCTCATGGAGAAATGCCGACTCCAGGCATTTAATTGCCTCGCTCGCGCTCGGCTGCAGAGAGCGGCTGGTTGCTCCAGCTGTGCGGAGGGCAGAGCGGGTCCGGCTGAGCCCCTTCGGAGGCACCGGCGAGGGGGCTCTCGTGCCCTGCCTTCTGCGTCCCTTTGCTCTAGGAGTGGGAGCTCCAGACCACGTGCGAGTGAGAGCGGAGCGCGTGGCACGCGGGAAGAGAAGAGCCAGCCCAGCTCCCCTGTGGCACC
The DNA here is from genome assembly GCF_036370855.1 of Dromaius novaehollandiae. Taxonomy (NCBI): domain Eukaryota; kingdom Metazoa; phylum Chordata; class Aves; order Casuariiformes; family Dromaiidae; genus Dromaius; species Dromaius novaehollandiae. The sequence goes on along the minus strand of NC_088124.1, from coordinate 7,211,075 downwards.
GGGACCTCTGCAAAGCCGGAGCAGCGCTCCCTGTCCCCGGAGCTCCTCGTGCTTCGCCGCTCGGACGAAGCGGAGGATCCTCCTCGGCAGAGGATGACGAGGGAAGGGGACTGTGTAAGAGCTGGAATCGCGCTTCTTGGGCACGGCCAGCTCGGCATGGCTTCTGCAGGCTCAGCCAGGGAAAAGCAGTGCTCTGAGGCTGTGATCCAGAAGGCAGGAGGGACGGCTAGAGTCTCCGGCTGTACCCAGGCCCCGAATTCACTCTGTTTAAGCTGTCTTGACCCAAGCAAGGACCAGGATGGCTTATGTGTCATTGCCTGAACTGCTGCGAGTTGAGAGCCAGTGACAGGACAGCTGGGCGGAGGCAGCAATGTTTCAGGACAGAGGTTTTAGCAGTGGCCAAAGCTCCCCTTCACTGGAGGGGAGAGATGCTGAGAAAACTGGAGATGATAAAGTGCTCTTGGATGGGGCAGCTCTCAAGGGCCTTTGTCAGGGACCCCATTCCCTGTCCTCCTCCACCTTCCCTAGGCTGGGGCACTTCTCTTTGATTCAGTGTGGTGTCCCTGTAAGAGAGGCTGGCTTTAAAGAGACACCCTGTGAGCTGACAAAAGAGACGCTTCCCCTATGGGAAAGCGTGCAGATAAAGCAATGACTAATGCAGTCTCCTGGGAGACTGAGATCAAGGGAAATCCTCCAGGCAAGATAAACACCAGGCGCTCCCTTTTTCACACTGTGAGCTAATTACTTCTGTTCTTGTTAATTCTCCTGCCAAATATCCAGATCACAGCAAATATTACCAGCAGGAGAAAGTGGGATGAGAGCGCAGGGAAAGGTCATAGACCTTTTATTTGTTCACGGAGCACCTTGCCAATGCAAGTTCCTTGGAGTTCCCCTCCCTGGTGGGTAGGTGATTGCATTTCCCTTTCTCATTGTGGCCGCAAACAAAAAGCGGTTTATGCTCTATGGTACCTATGGGCCTTTAGCCTAGATTACTTACAGAAATCAGTTCCAGGACTCCTGTGGCACTGCAAAGTAGCATGGCACAATAAGGGGAAAAAGCTCTTCATTTGTCCTGGAAAGCCTGCAGTTAGCTAGGCAAGAACTAGATCTGCCATTTCATGAGAAATTCTCAAACTGGGTTCTGTTACTCTGAAATGGAGCAAGACAGGGAACATGTGAGAATTTTCTGCCAAGCAGAATTTTGGGAGGGAGAAAAAAACAAACATTTGTTTTGGATTGATTAAAATCTCCCTTCCAATTATATTTCTAAAAATCTATGACGTTTTAAAAATGCTGAAATAGGCAACGAATGTTCTGAAGAAATCCCTAACCTGCTTATCAGAACAGTCTGCTTCATTTTTTAAAAAATGAAGTTGTGTTGGAAGTGGAGTTTGCATTTTTACAACAGGAAGAAATAATCAGTTCAAAAACATCTAACCAGTTTTCCTTGGAATCTCCATCAGAAAGTGACTCTTCGGGGGAGAGAGCAAGGCAGGAGTGTACCAGGTCAGGTGAGGTTCTGGAAGGGTGCGTGATGCTGCCTTCCGCGAGGTCCTCACACGGTGCCGGGTGGAGCCCTGGCATCATCTCCCTCGCTACAGGCTGCTCTCCGTGGAGCTCCTTGCTTGCCCAGCTCAGGTGGTGGGGGCTGGCACTAGTCCCTCCCGCGGCCTTTGGCTGCATTATGCTACATCATTTAGTTTTTGCAAGTCAGCACACAGGCGATGCGTGTATCACAAGTGTGCTTTTTCTCCCTTTTGCTTCCAGCGCTACCAGGAGATGGCTGTGAGCTGCAGATACCACAGAGCGTTGCAGGAAACACTGTGCTACTGTACATCCCACTGGACCTGCGCGTTCCTCCTTCTCTTCCTTGTTTTCCTGCAAGGAGCAACTTGCTGGCAGTCTGCACTGTACCAGCCGAGGCTGGAGACTTCAGGTTACAAAGGCAAGTGCTTTCAGAGCTTGAGATGTGAAGGAGGTAAAGTGGTCCTAGCTTCCTGCTATTCTTTCTCTTCTCTCCAAGTAGATCTGTTGCACAAACACATCCAGTGGTGCAGCTGAAGTGGGCTCTTTCTCAATAGCCTGCAAGCGCCGCCTGCTCCAATGCATTGGGAGAACAGGAGAGAGCTGTCACATGTTGGCTCCCAGTTGTTTTTCTTGTTCTAAGAGTCTGCTGACTTCTACTCTTATAAACAAGGAGAAACCTAAATTGCTTCTAAGATAAACATGCAAATCAGAGGCAGACGCATCTATTTACTTGGCAGCATGCATTTTGTTTTAACCCTCTTCCAATGCTTGCCTCTGTGCAGTATGTATTTTGCTTCTGCACTTTCCATGAGAGCATGCTTCGCTTCTCAAAGGACGTGCAGAACTCCTTAGGGTGCTCTTGAGGGACTGTGTGGCCCATGTCACGTCTCTGCCCTCTGTTAAGTCTAGTCTGGCACTAAGTCTCAAGGACTTGGGGTTTTCCCACCTACATCGTTTCTATTCCCTTGTACATGCAGTTTCCTGTGGGTTCAGAGGGGAGCCGCACACTTGCATGTCGGCTGTGAGTGCTTAGGTTCTGCTGTGTGTTGCCAGGAACAGATCCCAACGTGCCTCGCTCCTGCTCCATCTTCATAGTGCTTGGGAATCTTTTTCTGGAACAACAGAACTGCTTTTCTGCTTTTGGCACCCACATAGTTCACGCAGCTTCCCAGTTGCCAAGATCTTCAATATGAAAGACCAAAAGCCTCAGAAAGAATGCTGCACCACAGGTGTGGAAGTGGGCAGGCCAAGGGCATGGCCAGAGCTTAAGGCACCTTAACAGTAGGCAAATGGAAATTTCTACACTACTGGAGAAAGCAAGACTCTCCAGAAGTCTGGGCTAACCTGCCCCAAAAATCAGTCAGTGTAACTCCGGGCAGGTGAGCAAAGGCATCGTGCAGCGGCTGAGAGGTTTCTCGTGCTCCCAGGAGCCCCAGTCTGCATTGATGAGGGCTTGGGAGACTTCGTTCTCCAAAAGCAGGCAATAAGAGGGAGGCGTAACTAGAGATCAGAGTAGGAAGATGCCGCAAATGACTAAAAGTGGAATTCGGTTTGTTTTTGCTTAAAAATAAGCAACCCCCTGCAACACAGACCTCAGGGCACCTACAGATTTTTGTTATTCAGAGCTGTTGGTAGTAATTTTGTTTTATTCCTAAAACATTACTGGCTGAACCACTGGTTTTGTGAGGACAGCTCTCCAGTCCCCAAGCAGGCAATGGCAATAAAACGAACCCTTGCTATATATACCCGAATCCTGAAGGTCACCAGCCACCTGCAAAACAGTGTTTCTCCTGGGAGGAAAGTAAGTTGACCCTGCACATAGCAGAGGGAAAGTGCTGGTGTTTGGTATCTCTGTAGCATGCCTGGGCTGCTGTTTTGTTTGTAGTATGGCTGGCGTGAAAATTACTGAAGAAATAATAGCGATTCTGGGGCTCCAGGCACTGTAATGGTCAGGGATAGGCTGCTAATTTGAAAGCAGTATGTTTCCTCTTTCTGATGTAATCGCAGGACTTGGCTCATCGCGTGATATCAACATTTGCTTGACATGTCAGTGTGGGGGTACTTCATTTATGGCTCCCCTGAACTGGTGGAGATTCTGCTCCTCTAATATGAACCACGTGCTCTGACTTTGCAGAAAAGCTGCCTTGGCTGCCTCCCCGGCCGGCGCAACAATCCAGTGAGATGTGAGACCTGGCAGAGGCTTGTTCGGGGTTGTGCCTATCTTCTAGACTGATCGGGAGATAGCTGGTGGAAAAATCTCCCTTGGAAAATGAATTTTTGAAGAAATGAAAATATTTCATGGGAAAGAGTAATTTTCAGTGGCATCAAAGCTTACGAGTTTGTAACATCTTCACCATAATGTCAAGGTGTTGTTCAAAAATATACTAATATTATAATTCAGTTCTTAATGAAAATTATATCCCTATGTTAGATAAACTGCGGTATCTAATATTTAATTTTACACCATTTTATATGGTATTGAAAGAAAATATTTGAGCGTTACTTGATTTCAAGAGGGAATTTTTTGAAATCGCCTTTCTGAGGCAAATCTCAACATTTATTTTTTTTGCTTTAGAGTTGAAAGAATAGTTGAAAAGTTGGAAGTTCCCACCGAGGAGAAATCAGGGTTGCACCAGTGCAGTAAAGGCACAATTTTAAATTAGATTTATACAAGCAAGCTTAACTTAAAATCAATATCATAGGTTAAATTTACACTGGGAGAAGGGTATCCATGCAAGCGACTTTGCTGATGCAATAAAACAGACTTTAAGCCCATCTGATGCTCACTCGGGCAGTTCTGAATATATCCTGAATATATCCTATTACTCTTAAGTACAGCAGTGCTGCTCAGGAAAGAACCTCTCCCCTGTGAGGATAAAGGGCTGCTGTCTGCCTGCTTCGGCATGTGAGGAGCTGAGGCACCAGGCTTTTCTCTGCGTTATTTGTTAATGCAGAGAGAGTTAATGGCTGAAAAATGCTGGCAGGATAGCATTTCTCCTTCCCGTGGCTTCTCTCATCCTGAGGATCCCAAAACATTCTGCAGACGGTTTGTATCTCCTGGTACCACCACAGTGCAGAACGGGGGTAGAAGTGCGGCGGGGATGCTGTCCGTGCACAGCAGGGTGGCAGAAGGAGGTGCCCTGGACAGACACGGCAGCACAAACCCTGCTCCTGACAGTCAGCTCGATGGCCTTGAAATCATCCAGAGGTGCTCCTCTGACCTGGACGAGCTTTGGAGCAGGTTCTCGGAAAAGACGGCAGGCTCGGCCGTGACATCCCAGCTAATAGGCTTTCCACTTGCAAATTTATCTTGCACGATGTTGCCTCTCACCATCGATTGCAGGGTGCTCAAGTTACTTGCTCCCCCCTCAAGACAATTTGGGCAGCTTAAATCCCTGCCCCCCCGCCATGTGAACTACTTGCTGTGGTTTCTGAGAGGCCCTGTCTTTCATTACTGTAAGGAAAGTGATGTAGGCAGCCTTGCCCTACGTACTGCTGCACTTAGCCAGACCACGTTTCAGACAGAAGAAAAGCAGCCAAGGTATTGTTCCTGGCCGCGTGGTAAGCATGCCTCTGAACCCGATACCCTCTGATGGCCACCGAACGCCTGTCATACTTAGCTCTCCTACCTATTATTACTCAGGCGAATCACCTCAGCATCATTTGGAAGAAATGCAAAACATCGAATGCCTCCACAGCTGAACAATTAATGCCATCCGAGTCTTGTACGATGAACTGTAAGCTGGGGCTCGGTCATGGCTAGGGACCGCAGGACGTTCTCCTTATCTGGCTGGGAGAGGCGCTGGCTCTGCTCTGCTCACCGAACATGGCACGGCAGAGCGAACTGCTTGTGCTGCCCGTTTGGGAATATAGTCCTGGCAGGGGCAGAGGGCCAATACCTTCAGCTCCACTTGTCGCTTACAGTTTTGGGGGCTTTTTCTGTGTCTTTCTGTCAGGTAAGCTGAGTGCTGTGCACATCCTGAAGCTTCTCTCCTGTGCCTGGGTGAAGCGCAGCTGGCCTGCAGTAGCCCATGCTCCTTCGGGCCTGTCTCTGCTCCGCGCCCAAGTGCCGTGCCTGCGAGGACAGCTCCGTCTCCAGGGCCTGTGCCTAGTCTTGTCCTCTTCTCCAGGATCAGTGTTGGGGGGACCGTTGTACCGATGCTGCCTGTTCTGGGAAAGCTGAGCGCTCCCCGCGCTGTTGCACGGCAGGTCTCCGTCTCCTCGCGGGAGGCTCTTTGCTCCTTGCACCTTCTGGTCCATAGGCTGAGGCCGTGAACTTCTGCTTAGAACAGCTTTGCTGTTGTCTTCTGCTGTGAGAGCAGAGCTGAGATGAAAGCACAGGCTGGCTTTTCTGTGGGATCAGACACTGCTGGAGTCCTCCTCCTGGGAAAGCTTATTTCTCCATTGCTCTCATAACCACTTTGATAATCCTGAAAGATCAACTTGGGGGCCAAACTGTGTTGGCTTCTTTTCTCTTTCCTTCCCATAAAATCCTTATTTTGGTGGGAGGCTGGGGAGCCCTAGGCAGCTATTGGAGACACATCTTTTAGATAGGATCAAATCCATCATTCCTGCCTTTTTGTCTGATAAAGAGAGCAAATTCCGAAGAGCCTGACAACATTTCACCTCCTCAAGTTCCTTGCATACTTCCCAAGGATACTGCACTTTCCTTCCTTTGCTCTCCATGGCTGTGGGTAGAGAATTTATAGCAAATTGCAAAGCACTTTGGGTTGCAAGGTGCTACAGACATTTGAGATATTATTTTATTATTATAAACCCTGAGTATTTTATTAAGCCCCACTGGGAACAGGGCCATCCTGGCCTGCTGGAATTGTTAACGCCTTGGAATGATTAATAGTCCTAATTTCCTCACTTAGAGCCACTACTCTATATATTGAGAGTGTTAGTCTCACTTGAATAATTTTTAATAGCATAATGCTGGGCCACTACTAGCACCATTCAGTGTGCACGTTTTTCATTCTTTGCACTATGATCTTTTTTCTCTTCTTGTATGTCAACATTTTTCCAACTGTGTTCCTTTGACTCCTTGTTGGAGTCCCCTCTCTGTGATTTCCTTGCCTTAGGGAGTAGCTTGCCGAATGAGGTTGCTGTGGAAAGGGTTATTACTTGAAATGTCTTGGAAGTGCTGCACTTCCATGGGTGTGGAACCAGTGCCTTGCGCTGTCCTGAGTGTAGGGCCATGCTACCGTGCCGTCCCCTTGGCTGACATAGGAGTACTTGTTGTCAGAGTCCAGTGTCTACAGTCACATGGAAACTGAGGTCTAGTCTGCTTGCTGTTGTATGAAGGCAAGATGTGGTGTGTGCAGGGTGTGTAGCAGGTCACCAGCCAAGCCTCTGAAGCCTTGGACCACTGCACAGCAAGAGATGCAAAATTAGGGAGTAAAGCACAGGGAGAAAAGGACTCTGGTGCCTTCTGAAATAACGACCAAAATCTAGGTCAGTGAAGGGTGAAAACTATTCCTCTGATGATTTTTTTGGCAATGTATGGAGGCAATACAAATTGCTTATCAAAAGTGCACTTTATCCTTAAATACCATTTTTTTCCCTCCACAGATCTCAAAGCACTTTGCCAAGAGGAGGGGAGGTAATAGAGTCTCTGGCTTTCTCATACATGTGATTGTCCACGGCACAGTGCAGACTTGCAGCTTCCTTGTATTTCAGCTAAAGGTGAGCTGCTCACCCTGTGGATGAAGGCTGGAAATCAGAGCTGGGATCCCTATCCCTACGGCCTCCCCTTTCCTGCTCTGCTGAAGGGAAGCGACTCCATTATTTTCTATTCATAGTTCCAGGAGCAAAACTGGTCCATTCCCTGGCCACTAGTGTGGGACTCGGGAGTCTGGATTAACATCCCAACTGGGCCATATTCCCTGTGTGAACCCGAGCTAACCAGTCCTTTCCCTCCAGCCCTGTTTCTGATGGTGAAGTAGGAAGGATGATTGCTCTCCTGCCCTGGCACATCTTGTGTGTTGGGCTGCAAGCAGCTCACAGTGGAGATTGCATGTTTTTACAGGACGTAGCACAGCACAGATCTCATCTCAGGGTGCTTTGTTAGGCACTGCCGAAAACAGTATTGCTAGTAATAAAAGCTAGGGAGTTTGTAAGAGCAGAAGAATTTTCTCTTGTGTGTTTCTGTTTCAGAAAGATTTCCTATAGGTGAAAGTGACCCTAATGAAAAATGAACTAAGAAATACAATTAGGATTATTATAACTGAGTACAGTGACTGAGAGAACCCATCTGTTCCAATATACTCCCAACAAAGAACACCAGAACTGCTACAAAGGCCAGAGAGTTCATTTTCCATCAGTCTGATGTTACTTTAAAACTTGTATTTCAAAGCGCGGGCTGCCTGGATAGCTGGAGTTATAGAGCACTTCAGGATAAAGACTTCCTGGTCACTGACCTCCTGCTATTATTACCATGCAAAGCACTTTGCAACAGCCGACGTACAACTGCTGTGAACCCTCGGGGCCATGCTACCGAGCCCCAAAGCATCACTGCCGCGATGGCGCGTCCTCTTCCCGGGAACGTGCCCATGACAAGCTGACGCCGAGGGCGTGCGGAAGCGGAGCTGCTCTGCGGCTGGGGCAGGGTTTGGAAGGGGGCAGCGATGGGTTCACCACCGATGCACGGTGCTCGGAGCCCTTGCGAAAGCTGCTGTGGCTGCTGCAAGAGCAGCCCTGGCCGGGGCTGCTGCGAGTCTGCCCTCGAGGCTGGCGCAGAGGGGAGCCAGCACCACCCACACATACCCCAAAGGGTTACGCCGGCTTACTGGGAAGTTCTCTTCACGCAGCTGTCTTTCCCTTGGCTTAATTTCAAACATTCCTATTGATGCTATTTCCCCTCCCACACACCTCAATATGGTGCCTGTTTAAATGAGTCCCTCTCTCTCTCTCTCTCTCTCTCCTATATATCCTATATTCAGCCATACATGTGGCTTGATTTTCCGTCACTCTGTGCCCATCCATTGCACCTGGACCAAGACTCGGTGCTGGTACCATTGCAGAAAAGCAGCAAATCCCTGAAATGAGTAGCTCTGGAAGCCACGGCTCCTTCCTGTACATTGGGGCAAGAAAGTCCCCTCCTTCGCGTGCACCTGCTGGATTTTGGTGCCAGAGCTCCCGTTGGGAAGGGCGTGCAGCAGCTCCGGAGGCTGATCTGGCACAGGGACCGTGATGCACCTTCCTGCTTCAGTTTGCCCTGGCCCATTTTTCCCTGCACGTGGAAACAGAGCCCCTTTCCAGGCCACGGAGGGGGATGAAGAGTGAGCGTGTCCGATGCCGGAATCTGGGCTAGCGTCCCCTAAGAGCGCTCTGCCGCGGCACTCCTCGCCTGCTCCTCTCCGCGTGCTTTGGGACGTGAAGAGTGTACCAACGCACGCGTCGGCAGAGGGCAAGATCTCCCTCAACATGCCTGGGGCCTCAGAGACCCACGTGGCCGCTAGCGTCCTACCCACTTCTGAACCAGAGGACAAGCTTGCACTAGTCTTCCTTCCACAGATTTGTTTTATCTCTTTGGGAGCCTGATGCCTCCCATCTGTTCCAATGCCAGACGAAATTAAATATTTGTAGTTTCCAAGGGCTGTGGTTAGCAATAAACAAGTTAGCTAATGAGGATTTGGTGTGTCTGGGAGGTGGGGGGGATTCATGTGGGTTTGCAGGCAAGTGGGGATGTGTGAGGGTGGGGTGCGCGGGGTGTGTGTGCGCAGACTTGTGTACATTTTTGTTTAACCAAACCTTCAGTTTAAAATGGCTTTCCACACTAGAGCAACCAGCGGAGCTCTCAATAGCGAATAAACTCTACTTAGTTATTTACACCAAGTTTGTTTATTGCACAGTTCGTGTTTATAAGCAACGTTTGTCTAATCTTCCAAATCTTTGGGAAGGAATTTTGGAGGCCTGTTCTGGGGCCTGATGTTCTCCCGCAGTGCGCTCAGGCCTGCGCCGGGCAGGCCCTGCCAAGGCGGGCAGAGCCGCGGCTCCCCAGGCCTGGAACCGTTCTGGAGATGATGCTGTTCTCCCTGCCCCGGCGTGCACTCGAGTGTAAACGGGATTTAGGGATTTTCCCGTTGCATTCCTTTCTAATTTCTGTGTTTCGGCCGGTATTTTGTTGCTAAGGAACACTTTACGGTTCGGGAGCTGCCGGCCCGGGTGCTGCTCCCCGCCGCTAGCGCTGGTTCGCGGTGCCGCCGTTCGGCGCCGCGGCCGGGACGCGACAGCCCCAAGGCCGGGTGCTGCTGCCGGGCGCTGCGCTCTGCCGCGGCGGGGCTCCCCCGGCCCCCGAACAGCATCGCTGCCCCGCTGCCGGCTCCCAGCCCGCGCGCGCACGCATCCGCGCATGCTTTTTGCAGCGAGAAAGTTCACCAATTCCTGGAGTTTTTGTGAGGCGGCGTGGGCTATGCCTGACGTCACTGAAAATTAATAATTTGCAGTTGTTTAGAAGAAACATTTGGTTGATATTTCCTTTCCATGTACTGTGATCAGAACTGACCCAGTTTTTTTCTATTAATCTACTTTAAAAGTTGACTCTGAAAATGAGAAGCATTTCCTCTATTTCCACAAGTTTATTGTGTGTGAATCCCTAGAAGAATTTGGCAATAATAATAAAAATAAGGAACGATGATGCACCACCAAATGTATTTACTGTAATATCAGTAGTGCTAAAGATGTGCTTGGAAACCTATGTAAATCACTGAATAACATTTTCCCAAACCACAGCTGGTTGAAACCATTTTCAGTAAAACCCAATTTCATCTAAACATGCTATTTTATCAGAGCTGACATGTACAGCAGAAAAGCATTCGTTTCGATGAAGGTTTCTCTTAGGAATGTTCTGGTCTACAAAAGAGAAAGCAAAATCTAAAACATGAACTTTCGGGTTTAAAATGTTTGGGTTTTAATTAAAATATATATATTATATATCTATAATCTATTTAAAGGTCACTGGAACCAATTCTGTTTTATGAAAAGATTCAGAAGAATTGTGCTTGGCTTCACCATAGGAAATAAATGAAAGACTCAGGCTGCGCAGAAAGGAGTTGCTGTTCTCCAGCTCGCTCCAAAACTGAGCTCCGGTGCACGCAACAGCCCCAATTACCCTGGAAATTGCCCCGGCTCTTCTTTCTCCCGAGAACGAGAAGCTGCCAAGCAGCGAGTTTGTCCGCAAGCTGCGACTACAAACTGCTGTGAGCGCTAAATCTAGCTTGCTCCAAATAAACCACAGTTATAAAGGCTTAAAATGTACCCGGTTTTGCTCCTAGTTTGGGGGAAGAAAGACATTTGGAAGTAGGGCAGGCACCATGGTGGAGTCGTTTTGGGAGGAGAAGTTGGGTACAAGAGCAAGTAAAGAGATTTTTTTTTTTTTCCAAACTGTCCCTAAAGAAAGAATTTTCGCTTTTCAGTCCGCGTCCAAGTGTGCTAACAGAACTACTTGAGCTGCGGGTCGGTGAAACTGTGACTGCCTGGTATCCTATTCGTTTTCCAGCTACGTTGCCCCATACGCCTAGTGCTGGTTAGAGAACAAGCCTGCCCTTCTCTGGCTTCCTTGGTAATTAAATGAAATAATCCAACTTCTCCACTACCCTAAGACTTTTCCTTCCTCAGCTTTTAGCATATCAGTAACATCACCTTCCGCACAGATGTTGTCCTGTCTTCGCCTGCCCTGATGGGTGGGGGCAGATTTGGCGGCTGGAAGCCAGGCCAGTGCTTGTATCAACCTGATCCTTGTGGAGGGTGACTCATTTTCTCACCAGTGATTTCAGTTCCATGTGGGCTGAACAGGCTGCAGGAGATCTCCTCCGGGTATTGCTGCGAACAGCCTTGTTATTGCTAGTTTGTATTCTATCTGCGCCCAGAAGCCTGCGTTGCCCTCAGAGAAGCTGCTCTTCGTGCAATCCGCCTTTTGCGCCTGGTTGCAAGTGCGGTGATTGAACGGGCACACCGAGCTCCAGGGCAGCACGTCGCCCGTGCCTTGTCCCGCTCCCGTCCCGCTCGGAGCTTCCCTCTTCCCTTTCTGATCCCGGGATCGGTCTCAGATCACCGATGCGGTCGCTGCCTGCCGCACAGTCAGATACACGCTCAGATGCAAAGAAGCCTCATATTATTGGCACGACCGCAAAGCTCTCGCAGCCCCTCGCAGTGTATTCAGGGTGATTAAGGAATGCCAGGCACCAGCCGTTCCCCTTCCGTGTCGGATGGGTTGGATTTGATTAAGTTCAGCTTCATTCACTGCCATATGCTGATGTTCATGAGACTGATGTGTAAACCAGCATTTTGTGCAAGATTAAAGAGGACTTTAGGGGCACTGAGAACTTTTCTGCAGCAAACACATTTTTTTTCCATGTTACTGAACTACTAAGGCAGTATGGGGGTCACTCGGAAAACTCCTCATTCCCTGTTTTCCTAATTACTCTCACTCTGCACACATGAATTAGTATTCCTACAGGCATTGGGACAGGAGGAGATTAATTTCTAGAAGGCTGAGGGGTTCCTGTTGCCTCCTCTCTCCTGGTACTTTCTGCGGCATCGCTTCTCGCTGCCACCGAGCCCTGCCTCGTTCAGTGAGGGAGGACAGCAGCTCGTGAGCAGCTGCCCCGCCGGTGCCCCGGTAACGGCGCAAGCGGGAGAGCTCCGGGAGCCCCAGCGGGACCCCGGGCTGCGGAGGGGCCGGTCGGTCGGACCGAGCCGCGCTGGAGGGGTCCCGGCCACCGCGACCCGCGAGCGGCCCCGACGGCGCGGCCCGGCCCGGCCGCCGGGAGAGCGGGGCAGGCTGAAGGCGCGGGCGGCGCCGCTGCGGTTTCACCCCGGGCGGCTGCTCCCGCCCCGGCTGCGGCCGCGGCCGGGCCCCCTCCGCCGCGCAGGTGGCGGCGCGGAGCCCCGCGGGCAGCTCGGCTCAGCCGCGGCGGGAGGCAGAGGCGGCTCGGGGAGCCGGGGGAGGCAGCGCCGCTCCGCGCCCGCCGGGCAGGAGCCTCGGGGCAGGAGCCTCGGGGCAGGAGCCGCCGGGGCTGGAGCCGCCGGGGCTGGAGCCGCCGGGGCTGGAGCCGCCGGGGCTGGAGCCTCGGGGCAGGAGCCGCCGGGGCAGGAGCCGCCGGGGCAGGAGCCGCCGCGCAGGAGCCTCGGGGCCGGAGCCGCCGCGCAGGAGCCGCCGGGGCCGGAGCCGCCGGGGCCGGAGCCGCCGGGCAGCCGCAGCTCGGCGCTGCGGACCCCGCGGCCGCACGTCGGGCGCCGCATTGCTCGCTGCCCGCTGCCCGCTGCCCGCTGCCCGCCGCCGGCGCGTCCCCCTCCGCCGGCTCCCGCGGCGCTGCGCTGCTCTGCGCCGCCGTCGGAAGCGCGGCGGGGCTCGGCGGAGCCCCGCGGTGCCGGTGCCGGTGCCGGTGCCGGTGCCGGTGCCGGCGGGTCCTGCCCGCCCCTCGCCGGGAGAGCGCGGGGCCCCGAGGGCGGCGCGGCCGCGGCGCGGGACTCACCACCACGAGGAGTCGGCGCGGGGCGTCAGGGCGAGCAGGATGAGCACGACGGGCAGGTAAGTCCGCGGGGCCGCGCCCGCCGTCCGAGGGAAGGCTCCGCACTCCGCGCGCCCGGGGGCCAAGGCAATCGCAGGAGACACTTGCGCGCGGTTTGGACTGAGCATATCTCTCCGCGGCGGCTGTCCAGGCGGAGAAATGACCCGGGTCCTGCCGGGCTCCCTGGGGCGCGGGGCGCTCACTGCCCCGGCGCGAGGCTGCCGGCGAGCCGCGGCCGGGCCCCCGCGGCGGGGCTCGGGCTCATGCTGCTGCTGCTGCTGCTGCTGCTGCTGCTGCTGCTGCGGGGGCGGCGGGGGGCGGCGGGGCTCAGCGGGGCCGGCGCCCCCCGGGCGGAGCAGCGCGGGCCATCGAGGTCCTGGCGCGGCGGGCGCGGACGCTCTGGGGATGGGAGCGCGGGGGCCGCGGCCAAATATTGACAGCTCGCTGCGTGCTGCGGGCTCTCATTGGGCAGAGTCAGAGGCGCGGAGCCGCCGCTCCGGCCACGCCGACCCCCCTCCCCGAGGGCACGGGCACAGCCCGGCGGACAGCCCCCCCCCGGCCCGCCGCCCGCCCCACCTGCCCCGGAGCCGGGGCCGGGGCCGGGGCCGGGGCCGGGGCCGGGGCCGGGCGGGATGCTGCGCCCGGTGCTGCTCCCGGTGCTGCGCCCGCCGGGGCGGCCCCCGGCACCTCCCGGCGCTCGGCCCCCGCCAGGTGTCACTGCAGGGCGGGAAACGGCCGGGAGGCCCCGCCGAACGCCCCGGCCCCGGTCCCGGCTGCCCCGGGCGCTCCCCGCTCGCCTCCGCCCCGGCCCGCGCTGCAGGTCCGGGCTGCCGAGGCCGGGGGGACGCGGGGGACGCGGGGTCGTCGTCCTTGGAAGACCTGCTCCCCGAAGCAGCTCCACGTCTCCTCCAGGGAGGGCCGCCGCTCCCGACCTCTTCGGAGGAGCGGCTGTGTCTGAGCACCGGCTGTTGCCCGCCTGCACCCCTGTTTGCTGGTTTTATGTAGCCGTGTGCACCCAGCCCCGCAGAAGAGCCCCTGGTCCCGGCCCCGTATTGAGGGTTGGCTCCCATCTCCTGCGCTGCCTCTGCCACCCCTGACGGCAGCACAGGGGGGCTGGAAGACCGGCTGCCCTCGGCGCTGGCACCGCTTCCCTCGCTGCAGTGAGGGTGTTGTCCGGCAGCTTGTAAAGACAACCTTAACTGGGAGCTCCCTGCCCTTTCCCTGTGGTCCCTGGCTGGCCAGCTGTTCCCCAGCCCTGGTGATGAGCAGGTATTAGTCTGGAAGAGTTGCTTCTCATTTCTGGCATTTCCAAATATGCCTAATTATTTACCGGGGCTGCAAACCCCAATACGCACCGAAATCCTTCCAGCATTGCCGAAACCCTCAGCCATCCCCGCCCTCAGCCCCGTGAGCCCTCTGCTCTCTTTCCTTCCAGTTCCCCTTGTTACGGATCAGATAGGGACTCGCCTGGCCTGAGAGAAACCGGGACCAGAAACTCGCACTCGGTTTTAATCCAGTTATGCTTCTGAAAACTGCAGTGAGAGAAAGCGAGTGCTGGTAGGGTGCTGTCCTTTTGTCTGAGCGCCTAAATGAGGCACTCTATCGCAGCTGATTTATAAAGCTATTGCACCGAAAAGCCCGATATTTATAGACTATTGTTGAGGGCTGTGCGTTTCTTTAGGAGCCTCATCACGCCAGGCAGCGGTGATGCTGCTGCCTCCCGGCACAGACGGGCCTGCAGCGGGACGCACCGCTGCCGTCTCCCCGGCGGGGCCGTCCCGGTCTCTGCTCTCCTGGCAAAGCAACGTGGCTCTGTCACTTGCTATGGCCATTTCATGGGCTTTTCTCTGTTCTGGGTTGTTCTTCATTCCAAGGTAGGAGACGGAGTGCTCCGTACCCTGTTCTTGCAGGAGAGGGAGGCGAGGAGGTGACAAGTGCCGTGTCCTCTGGCGGGTTGGTTCCGGCGCGGGGACGTGGTGCTGGGAGGGGGAGGCCGCTGGGAGGGCTGTGACCAGCTGCAGGTGAGCCGAGGAGGCAGGAGGTGCCGGGTTCGGGGGAGGTGAGGGTGGGGGCACCCGTGGAGGGGTGCGCAGCCGGAGTTGGGAGCCGAAGCGGTACGTTGGGGCTTGGCTTCGCAGACCTTGGCCTCCAGGGTGTTGAATTTCTCTGTCAACCTCATTCCTTATTTTGATGCTTTCCTCGAAAATCTGGCCAACGAGATCTGATTGACAGCCCCAGAAAGGCCTGGATTTGGATCAGGCTGTTCTTCAGCTGCCAGGTTTCGCTGACAGGGACTTGCGGCGGCGCGCGAGGAGGCCGGGACAGCCCTTGCCCTGCTGACTGCTGCGGCTCGGCCGTCCGGGAGGCTCATTTGATCTTCCGTCCGAATTAGCGTCTGCCCAGAATGTGCGTGCGCTGTGTCCACACGAGCTGCAGTGCGTAAATAAACAAGGCTCTGCTTTCAAAGGCTTTCACGATTCATTAACTTCAAAGCAACGCGCTCTCTCTTTTCTCAGCGGGTCGGTCCCTCTGGGGACCCTCGTTGCCCGGGTGCCGGAGGCGACCGGCTGCTCACGCCGGGGCGTCGGGCGGTAGCACCTTACGCTGGCCAAGGCCGAGCGGCTCCCGCGCTGTGCCCTGCTTCGCTGTTCTCCCTGGCACGGCGTGGGGAGCAGCGCGAGGAAGCCGCGGGCTCGGAGGCCCTGGGGCATCCCCTCGTCTTGGCGAAGGGCCTCTTGGGTGGTGTCCAGCCTGCTGCGGGCCCTGGGACGCGGCCCAAAGCAGGGCTTGCAAGCCAGGAGCCTCTGCCTGAGCTGCAGAAATCTCCCCAGCGCTTTCGCAGCGGCGACGGCAGCGCGGTCGGCGAGGGCTGCCGGGCCGAGCCCGCGGGTTGTGCTGGCTCCCGCGGCGGCGGTCGCCCTGCCGGCTGTCCGCAGCCCGAGGCGCTGGGTTCTTGCTTCCACCGTGCAGGCGCGGGGGCTGCGCCAGGCGCCCGAGCCCCTTCCAGCGCTCGCGGAGCCTGCGCAGGGCCGGCGGCACCTCCGGAACGCCCTTGCCGGGCACAGCGAGAGGGCCAAGCTTGAGCGCGGCAGCCGCAGGAGTAACTCGGGGCTTTGCGTGATCGCGGCCGCCTGGGACCCCGAAGGGAAATCGTCGTCCTGGAGCGACTCTCCGTGCCGGGCCCGCTGGCCTCGCGTGACACCCATTTTCTGAGGCGGCAAAGACCCCTCGTAAACGTATTCGCTGAGGACTTATTTCGGGATGCGACGCCACGGCCCGGCACAGGCTCTGGTGCAGAGGACGGAGCGGCGCGGCGGGCAGGGGCAGGGCCACCGCGCTCCCCTCCGCCCCGTCCTCACCGGGCCACTGCGGGCGGACGGACGGACGGACGGACGGGGCTCCGCGTGCCCGAGCGGCCAGGTTCAGATTAATTGCTGCAAATCCAGCTGCATTAGTCATAAAAGTCACCGAAGGCCAGAAATGGCGCAATACGCCTGAAAATACCGCAGCTGTGCCAAGCAGCCCCGGTTTCCGTCATCTTCCAGAGGCATCTGTGTATTGTGCGCGAGGCGGCGAGCGAAGGCGCGCACGCTGCGGGAGGACGGCCATAAATCCTGCAGCCCTCCGCGCCGGGCTTCTCCCTCCCACCGCCCGGCGCGGTCTGGCAGGCGCGAGCCCGTCCGTCATCGGCGCATCGGCCGGGGCTGAAATTTGACAGGCCTGTGGAAAAACCGGGGGTGACATCACGCAGAGACACCAGCCCACTGATTAATCTCCGAGGTCAGCGGCTGCTTTATTTATAACGAGGCAAGTGTTTGAGCCGGGGTTTTGCAGCGACGCGCTGCTCGCAACGTGCCCGTCCCGCTGGGCCGGCTCTGCCGGGGCCGGTGCTGCCGCGCGGGAGGGCGTCCGGCGGGAGGGATGTCCCCTCCGGCTTGGTCCCGCCGGGTGCCGTGTGACCGCTGGCCCGAAGGGGCTGAAACGGGGGCGAGCGGCTCCAGCGCAGACCCCGGAAAAGCGAGGCAGCGCCGCTCGTGCCGGGGGGCCGCCTCCATCCATCCCGCAGCAAAAATGCAGCCTCGTGGAAGATAGCACACCGATTCCTCTGTCAGGAAGGAATGCTTTCTGTTCTTCTGCACTTTTGTAATTGCACGAAGAGAGGCTCTTTATTTCTAGCTGTTCTCTTTGCTCCTCGCGTTGTTCCTCACCCAGGACCGAGCAGGTTTGCTGGTATTTCTGCCCCCTCTTGCTGCCGGCCCCTGCCCGGTCAGAGCGCAGGCCGTGCGGGCTGCCACCTTCCCTGCGGGTTTTTGGCTTCACGGCCCTTTTTGGCTGTCCCAGGCAGAAGGGACAGTTTTGCTGCCCCCGATTGCAGCACCTCAAACTTGAAGTGTTTTGTGAAATTCTGTCACGCACCAGAGGAGAAGGGAGAGTGGTCCTGAGGGCACGGAAACGTCCCGGTGCTTCATTCTCAAAGCAGTCTTTTCCATTTCCAGTGACTTTTTGTTCTTTGGTTGCTAACGTCTTTTCATTCCACATTATAATGCAAAACAAAATTGCAGTTAAAATAATATATTTGGAGTTTATCAGTAGAAGCATTTCAAGCTGTCCATTCCTCTAGGTTTTCTTTACAGATAACCTGGAAATCTTTGGGGTGGGTGATTCTGAATTGGAACAGAAACAAGTTTTGAAATGTTTTGCAAAGCCAGAATTTCATCTCCGTTGCCAAGTGGTACGTGGCCAAGGGAAGAAACTATCAGGTATATCTCTAGCATTGTCTCTAAATGGAGATTTTTTTCCTGTGATTAATAAAAATGGGGAAATAGGGCCAAATCCTGCACATACTTCAACTGTAGCACTTGTACAAACATACCGGCCTGGCTTTGGCTGGAAAGATCAGGCTTAATTAGTTCCCTCATATCTAGGGAGATGGATTGTCGCTATCGATGCAAGTAAGGGTTTATGTTTCCTTTTCCTCAGGAATATGATTGATGCCCAAGTGTTAAGAATAATCATTGCACTAATGTAAAGCAAATTTCTTATCTTACGCAGTCAGTAGCGGAGGGGGACACTGCAGAGCGGTGAATGCAGTACCGGCTAGTGCAGGACAACGATAATTCATTTACTACTGTTGTCGTTAATGAGGGCTTTGGGCTCAGTTACCCCTGGGACTCTCAAAACCTGGATGTGCCTCCAAATTAGCACTGGCGCAGGTGAGAAACCCGCCAGGTCTGGTTACCCAAAGGCATGCACAAGTTTCAAAGTGAGTCTTGTCTTACTGTAAGGGACCAGATTCTCGTTTTCACCAGGGCTGGTTTACTCAGCTTGGCCAGTGCGGACTTAGGTGGGTGTAAATTACCTTTTCTTTCAGTTTATGACTCCATTCTGCTGCAAGCGTGGAAGACGGCTGGGTGAGGAGGCCGTCCGTGTTCTCCCAGGCCGAGTCCATCCTTGGAGGGCTTCGCTCAGGCTCCTCGGATGCGAACGTGGAAGCTTGTCTTGGGTTGGTGGCAGCATCACAGCCGGCTTTCGTCAACGGAGTTCCCACTTTTTTGCTCTGCCGTTTGAAACGAGCAGTTTCTTACATCCCGGGCTGCCGGTGTGACTCCGCACGGAGCTTCCTTTCCCCTCGGCGCGGGGGCAGCCGGCTGTGCGCCCTCGCCTGTAGCCCCGGCATGGTTTGCCGAGTCCAGTGAATTTCCCCTGAGCCGCTCGCAGCTTCGTAGCTCAGCGTTGTGGGGAATTTGGAACAAAGAGAGAAGGTGGAATAAGCAAGGAAGTACGGACGGCGCAAGCATAACTCCAAACTAGGGCAGGAAATGTGCTGCACATAGTTTTAACCTTATCATCAAGGATGGATTTTAAGTGCTTCTTCAGTGAGTCATAGTCCCTGGATGGGCCTGAAGGACTGTCCGCCTGAAACGAAAGGCCGGAGAAGCCCAGATCAGATAACGGATTACTGCAAAGCCCTCGCGCCTGCCGAGCGGGACGCGTCGGCCGGGACGGAGACGGCGGCTGCTCGGCCTCGGCGTGGAGGGAAGAAACGTTTTCACGTGAGATTGGGGATGAGCCTGGGGTAACCCAGGCCCGTCCAGAGGGTCCTACGTCCCTCGGTGGCTCCTCTCCGGTGCCCTGCGCGCGGCGTGTCCTCCTGCTCCGAGTCCTCCTTTGCCCCTGCCACCGCTGCAACCCCCGGGAGGTCCAGCGCGTCCCGCCGTGGGACCAGGTGACGTTTCTTGATCCGCCTTTTCCGAAGGGCCCAGCGTGGCTGTCCCAGGCCGTCTCCTGGCCGGGACCCCCTGGGGTGGACAGGACCCACCCGGAGAGCTGCTCCACAAGGGCAGGCACTGAGCTAGAGAGAGGCCCGTGTCAGGGCTGCTCGGAGCCGCGAAACCACAGCTCTGCGCCGGTCCTCAGAGGAGGCCGCGGGAGGCCGGACTGCCCTCCGGCTTGGGCTCGCACCCGCCCTCCCCGCCGCCTCGACGGGAGACAGCCGTGTCCTTTATTCCCTCCTGAACTGTTGTGGGTCCCTGCTGATGGGCCGTGGAAAAGGCTGTTGTGTGCAAAGAGAGCTGCTGCTGATCGTTGTGTTGCTGAGAACTGGTAAACTGTATGTACAGACACATGCATATATTCATTAAAAAAACATATGCACTAAAACCTTTCTAGCATGACAGTTGTGAATCTTATTTAATGAATATCCCTTTGTTGCTGAAAGAGCCACATTTTTGGGGAAAGTGGAACAGGGACCTCTTTCTCCTCTTGTTTACACCCGGTTCTGGCCAGTCTCGTTCCACAGGCTTCGCTGGGGACAACCCTCCGCTGGCACGAGCGTGACCGCGTGTACCCCTGGGTAATGTGGACTGGCCTCGAGCTCAAAGAGTCAGAGCTGGCGTCACTAGTTCTTGCCGCCTTCTGATGCTGTGAGCTTTGGCGTTTCCCTTGTGCCCTGGCTCCTGGTGTCAAGCGTCATAATATTGATTAGAAATAGCCCAAAGTATCTCAGATTCGTCTGCACCGCAGAGAGCTGTTAATGCTCTGTTTCGTTGCCTTTGGTCAATGTATCTCGCAAGGCAGGAGGAAGCTGGATTATGTCTGCAAGTGTCCCACTGTCATGCTACGTCGGATAATGAACTCCGGCTAAATTGGATCAGCTCTGCAGTTGGCAGCCCTCCGAAATCCAGCAGCGAGGCAGGGCAATATGCTACGCTCTCCGCCCGGGATGCCAGGAACAGAGCTGTTTGCTGCAATAAACTGGGTGCGGATAAGTCAGGAACCAGAACATTAGGAAGCTTGAGTTATTATAGATTTTCTAGGCAGGTGAAAATTGATGTTAACGAGGAAATTGCACAGCACTGTTCTGCTTGCTGCTTCCCTGTGCTTTGAAAATGCCTGGGCTGGCGCAAATCCCCGGTTCAAGGAAATGAAGATGTAATGGAAAGTAGCATCTCTGTGAGCTGCGTTCATGATTTGTGTTTGACCTGATTATTCCGTTAATCCTCATAGGTGAGGAATGCGATTTGGGAAGCTTCCAGGCTCTCCGGAGGAATGTGGCGGAGACCTTTATGTCGGACACCTGAGGGTTTTGTGTTTCCATGGAAATTGAGGGTTTTACCCAGAGTATATCGAAAGATTCCTTGGACTCCAGGGATATCAAATCAAACCGAGAGGTGGAGAAGACTCGCTGGCTCCTCTTCTGCATGGTTTCTGCTTCACTGTGCCGCCGACTTTCGGGGGTGCCACGTCCCGCTGCCCAGCGCTTTGCAGCGTGAGCGCCGCAGGCAACAGGGAGCGGGTCCCGTAGGCCCGTCCAGGGGACCGGGCATCCCACCGCGGCCCCGCGGCGTTGCTGCTGTAGCTTGCCGGCGGCAGCGGCCGCGTGTGCCGCCCGGAGCGGGGGGCCGAGGATCAGCTCCGGGCCCCGCTCGCCCCCCGGTCCGGTTCGGCGAGGCGGAGGGGTGCCGGGGGCCCGTGCCGGGCGGCGGGAGAGCCGGTCTGCAGCGCGCCCGAGTGCCGTCTACCGCGACGCTTCCACGAAACGCGGAGGCCCCCTCGGCCGGGGACGGGGGGCTGTGCGAGCGGGGGGGCGGCCGGGGAGCGGAGACGGGGCCGAGCGCAGACCAGCGCGTCTGTATTTGCGGCGGAGCTCCCAGGTGCGTAATCCCGCTGCGGCTGAGCGCCTGATTCAGCTGTCCTGCCTACGGCTCGTCCCGCCGGCGGAGCCCGCCTTGTCCCCCTGCCAGGGAGGGCTCTCCGGCCCCCGGGCGCAGGCTCGCTTGCGGGTTCACCGGGGCTGTCGCCGGCCCCTCTGCCCTCCCGGCGTCCCTGCGTGGAGCCAGCTCCTGCAAAGCCTGCAAACTGTTTAATGTCCCTGTAAACGTGCAGGAACGTGGGGGCTCTTCCCAGCTTTCCCGCGTCGCTGCCGTCGGCCCGGGCGCTGCAGCAGGCCACGTGCGGCGAGGCCCCGCGGCTCCGCGGCGAGCGCAATCCCGACCTGGGGCCGCTGCCGCTTTGGGGCTGCGATGTCCAGCAGCTTCACGGCCAGGGAGTGAATTCTGCTTCTTATCTGTAAACTTGCTAGGCTTTAAATGCTATTTGCTCCTGTCCCCTGCTTCACTTCTCTGATTTCCCCTCATCTCGGGGAGTTTCACGCCTGTGTCGCTGCTGACTTCGTACAGGCAGGATGCGATTCCGTAGGATTTACTTCGCTGGTGGCGGGCCTGATTTCTTGGAGGATCGCAAATGTGCTTTGAAAATACGATTTTTTACACAACTGACCACTTGAGTTGCAAAGTGTTTTGGACAAAATATGTCTTAACCCATCTCTGCCCAGCAAAAAAGATTCCCTGTGCTAATGAATAAGGAGGAGGGGAATAGATTGATAGGATATAAAAACGTTATAGTTGTAATTACAGGGGTGATAAGACATTGTGTGAGCACCTCTCTCAGCGGCTGTGAGGTCCCAGCATTGGAGATCTGTGGAAAACCCCCGGTTATGGAAGATTTCACAGTGGGCAGCAGCCCTTGTTTCGCGTTCGTTTTGCCCATTTGATTATTTAAATTTAGGCCACAAGCTGCCTGCTGAGCAGATGCCAGTGTTAAGCCCAAAGAATACCTGTTTCGTCATCCCCTGCTATAGCCTAAGACAGTGAATCTGGGGTTAAAAGCCTGAAGGAAAGCTGATAAATGTGTATAATATAAACTATTGAAGGGTAAAAAATTCTGAAAACACTGGAGAAAGTAAATACAATAAATTTGGGGTGACATATCTCTCCCTAATTCAGGTTTTCCAGCAGCAGCTGCCCAACCCTCTAACAGCTCAGAATTTCGTATCGCCTACAAAATATAATGGAGAAAGTGTGAAACTTCTTTTATTTAACTAACTGAGCATAACAAAAAAATGACTTTTTTTCTTTTCGTCCGGGGTCTCCTGCAGGGCTTTCGCACTGTTGTTGGTGACGGACTGATGCCCCGAACGTCCCGGGTTCCTCCCGGGGAGATCCCCCCCCCCCCCACCTGCCCCTCCGCTTGGGGCTGGTTCGGGCCCGGGGCTCGGCGGGACGGACACCCGCGTGCCGGCTCGCTGCCTCCCCTTCGTTTCCCCTTGTCTCCTCCAGTCGGGGTCTGTGGGGCACGAGCCTGGCGAGGGCTGGGAACGCCTCGGATCCAGACCCTGCTGCTCCCAGCCCTGCTCCTCCGCGGCTGGTCCGACGGCTGCGCGGAGACGGGGAGAAGCCCTGGAGCTGCGCGGGACGGAGGGACGACTGCGCTGCGGCCCTGGGGAGCCGCGAGTGAGTAATCATGGGGGGCGGGGGGGGCCAATTTCTTTTTCTTCTGCTTGAAGAGAAGACTAAAGCCACCCACAAAAGAAAGAAATACGGAAGAACAATATATGAGAGAGGATGATAGCACATACAGTTATAGTGCTACTAGCAACGCTGCCCATCCTGAACTGATGTCCCGGGGAAGATGCTCTGGGAACGTGCTGTCCTGAGACTCCCATGCAAAACCCTTCGGTTTTGTTATCATCTGTTACTGATCTGGGACCAGATCCATTACGAGTCCAGGAAATACAGTAATAGTTGTGCTGGGGCTGCCTCAGATGTGGAAAGCTGAGATATGAGTAGCAGCAGGAGAGGAGCAGCCGGTCTGAAGCTGCTGGAGGGGCTTGGGGCCCAGTCCCTGCTCCCCCACCTTCCTCTCGCTCTGCCTCCCACCTCGCCTTCCTTGCGTCTCTGCCAGGGCCGGGCTGTGTTTCGGCCTCCCCGTCCGCTTTTGGCGGGTTATGAGTTTGCAGTACTGCCCGTCCCACGCCGGCCCTGCGCGGGCGCACGCGTCTCGGGAGGCGCGGGAGAGAGGCGAGCAGGAGCCTATGTTGGGGAGACGGTCCGCTCCAGCCCTTTCCCGCTCCTTTCCCCCGCGGGGCGAAGCCACCGTGCTGCCGGGCGGCGGGAAGCGTCGGCGCGGCGTGGCCGGGCTGCCGGCGGTGCGGAGGTGGCAAGGCACGGCCCGGCACGGACCCGGCGGCGGGAGGGACCAGGCGGTGCCGGGCTGGTGGCACCTGGCGGGACCTGCCGCGCCGGAAGCCGCTTGCTCCCCGAAGCGCTTGTGTCTGCGGCAGAAGCAAGCCTTCCCGCGGGGCGCTGGAAGGGGGGTGCGGGTGTCGTCCCCCCCTCGCCCCCGGCCTCGGCAGCGGGGCAGCTCCCTTAATGGAAACCAGGAGGAAATCCGGGAGGGGAAGCGCAGACGTCAGGCCTGCCCCGGCTCTCCTTGAAAGCGGTTGCTCTTCATTACGGGAGGGGCGTTGCGAGAGGGCCGTGGGCTCTGCTGGGCAGCCGCTCGCTCAGCGCCGCGTGGGGAATCTGGTCTCCGTCCGCGGGTGATAACGGCGGAGGGGCGGATGCCGCAGGGCTGGGACACGGCCCCGTCCTCCCGGGCTGCGTGTCCTGCGGCTGCCCTCGGCCCGTCGCGGCAGGGGTTTGTGCCCCGTCGCCGCCTTCTCCGGGGCCCCATCCCCGTGGTTCCCGGCCCCATCCGTGCACCTTCGCTCCCCTGTCCGGGAGAGGAAAGGCTCGGCCCGTGCGGCCGGAGGGCCGCGGCTGGGGCTGCCGCGCGGAGATGCTAATCGGTGCCATCAGCCGGGGCTTTGATCTGCCGGCAGCGCCGAGGCGCTCGGGGCTGGGGCTGTGCGCAACAGATGGCTGGGGCTTCCCGTGCTCCTGTCTGCCTTCTTTTTGATGTCTAATTCCCCCCAAATTGATTGAATCCTGCCTGGCGGTGCCGGCGGCATTCCTGGGACTGCTGCAGCCGGTCGGCCGCGGTGTCGCAGTGGAAGGACAGGGCTCTCGTGGCGGGTACGTGGCTCGGGATCCTGCCTGATGGCAGGGTCAGTCCCGGCGCGCAGGAGGGGGCCGTAAAGACGGTGAGATGCCTGAAAGCCAGGCCGCTGCCAAGTCGTTTTATGCGCTCGGCACAGTCGTGTTTATCCAACAGCTCCAAAGTACTTAAGCCCTTTATGAGGCCTGGAAGTTACGACACGTTTACTGGCGGCCGTGGCCGATGCTGTCTGCCGCGGTGGCACCCCGGATCCCAGCGCCCGAGGCCGGAGCTCGCCGCTGCCCGAAAGCGCGACCGGGAAATCCGCGCGACCCCAGCCAGGGCGTCCGCTGGCACCCGCCGGCCCCTGGCTCCCCACCCAGGCACCTCCTCATAATTTTGCCTAGATGTTTTGCAAATCAGCCAGCAACCAATTTATCTCCGAAGCGTTTTGGAGCTGTCGCCGGGAGCATGTTAGTGGTGCCCGATTCAGGGGTCCGGCGGGCGCAGCGGGCTGGGGCGGGGACGCGGGTGGACGGCACGCGGGGGGCAGTGATTTATTCGCCACGGGTCATCTCAGCTTTAAACCCTGCTTCCCTCCAGCAAACGCGGGGAGAGACTGAGCCATTAAGCTGGCAAGAATATCGTGCTTAAAACTTGTTATTTTTGGATAGTGTTTCCGAGCCCCCTCCCCCCCCACGGCATTAAACGCAGTTGTTTATTGGAGCTGACAGTAGAAACACAAGCAGTTGTCGGTCGCTTCTGCAAAAGTGGTGTCTACCGACGGTGGAATGAACATGACGGAGCCGATGACTAATACAGCTTTGAATTTTATATGCTTCTAGCTAACAGGTCCCATATGTTGCATCGCTGCAGCCCGGCGAGCGAGCGGCTCGCTCGGTGTCGTCATGGGCTCCGAGGCAGGAAGCCTTGCCGGCTCCCCGGATCTCGGTCAGAGCAGCTTGGCTGCGGAGCCGGAGCCTCCCCAGGCTCCGAAGGTCTCCCCGGAGGAGGGGCGAGCCCGGGGCTGGGCGGCCTGGGTGCCCCTCCGCCGTGCAGCGAGGGCTCGGCCGGGGGCCTCTGCCCGCTGCCGCTTCGGGGTGCACATCTGGGCAGATGTTGCCGCTGCTCCGGGTGCGCGGTGCGAGGCCGTGGTGCGCTGCGCGGTGCGAGGCCGCGGTGTGCGGGGGTCTGCACGGTTGTGCCCTTCGCTTGGGCTTCGCTCTTGCGGCTTGCGGCGGGGCTGAATGGCGCTGGAAATGGTGTTTCCTCAGCAAGCTGCAGCGTCGTTAAAATAGCTTGTTGCCTTCCACAAATCACGGTCAGCACAAACGCGTGCAGCTTTATTGCAGGAGGTGTTATGAGAACCCGGGGAACAGTTAAAAGCCGGTTCAGGCGGCTGTAGGCTGCTTCCTTCTCGGCACCCCGGGTTCCTGGTTACACCTTCTCACATCGTCACGTCGCGGCCGCAAAGTGGTCGGTGCTGTTACCCGGCGGCCCTGGCTGCTGCGGTGCCCGGTCGGCTCCAGGGCCACGCGGCAGCTCTGTGGGAGGAGTGCGGTCACCTGCGGAGATCGCGCCGGCCGAGCAGGTTGCTCCCTAGCACGTACGGCATAAAGAGCTCATCCTGGGTAGCTGCGCGGGGGTGCCTGCGGCTCGGCTGCGCGGGGGACGCGGCGCGGGTCCCTCCTCCGCCCGCACCCGGGGTGCCGCCGGCTTCCCTGCGGTGCTGCTGCGAGCGGCTGCCGGACGGAGCACGCGGCTTTCTCAGCGAGTCCTGCGTGCCCGATGCCGGGAGCGGCTCCCGGGCCTGGAGGGGTTTGGCACCCCAGCCCCGGGGAAAGGAGCCGCCGTCCGCGCCGGGGCTGGCGTGGGGCCGCCCGCTGAGCGACGTGCCAGGACCGCTGCGCTGTGCCCGGGGGGCTTTGACCGTCGCGTGTTTAACCTCCACTTCCGTCACCCTGCGGGAAGGGCTGAGCACTGCGGGAAGGGGCTGTGCCGCGTGCCACGCCGGTAACGTCGTTCCGGACCGTGCCGGCGCTGCGCAGGCCTCCGCGGAGAGCGGCTGCGGCACGTGCGGGCCGCGGCGGGGCCCGGGGCGGTGGTGGGACGCGGAGGGCGACGAGCCCGAGCAGGGAGGGCGACGAGCCCGAGCGGGACGCGGACACGGGTCCCTCGGCTCCCGCTGGCTGGCAGCTCGGGGGACGCGGCCCCGCGGGCCCAGGGACGGACTGGCAGTGCTATCTGCTGGCAACCGCCTCCGCCGGCCCCACGGACGCGTAGTTATGGGGGCACCAAGGATCGGACCCCCCCCACGGCGGGGGGGACCGGCTGCGCTCAAGGGGTCGGTCTGTGCGGGCAGGCGGAGCGGGACTTTTCCACCACGCCTGCGCCGGGGTTTGGAGAGGAGCCGGTGCCGCCAGACAGCGCCGACAGCCAGGAGGGTCCCGGACTTCCCTTCCACGTGCAGCCCCCGACGGCGGGGACCGCGCCGGCGCTCGGCCCGGCTGGGACGGCTGCGCTCCGCACGGCTCGGCTCTTTCCCGCAAGGCCTTTCCCAAAGCAGCCGGCTTGCGTTGAAGCAGCGGGGGGACACGTCAATGCACGAAAGAATTTTTTTCCCAGGTATTTTGTGAGAGAGATGTTTTTAATATAGATTCCCTTCAAAACTGGAAAAAGTTCTATCTTCCCTTCCCTTCCCTTCCCTTCCCTTCCCTTCCCTTCCCTTCCCTTCCCTTCCCTTCCCTTCCCTTCCCTTCCCTTCCCTTCCCTTCTCCCCAGGGTCACTCTCCGCCCCGGTGTCCAGCCCCTCCGCCGCGGTCCAGCTGGGACGCCTCTCCCACACCCCGTCGCATCCCGCTGTCAGCGCGCTGTCCTCCGCTTGATCTTCTCGGAGCCTGTCGGGGCCGTGAGCCCTGGTTATCCGGCGGTGCCTCGCTGGTCGTCCGGCGGCGGTGGGCGACGCGGCCGTGTGCGTGCCCGGGAGCGGTGCGGGGACGTGCGCTCGGCCGGGTCTCCGGCCGGCAGAGGAGGAGCCCGTGTCCCGCGGGAAGGGAGGTTTCTCCAGGATGCGCTTTGGCTCTTTCCTCCCGGCAGTGGGATCCGGGGCCTGGCGGGATCCGGGGATCGGCAGGATCCAGGGATCAGCAGGATCCGGCCCCGGCCCCGGCCCCGGC
Organism: Dromaius novaehollandiae; assembly: GCF_036370855.1. Classification (NCBI taxonomy): domain Eukaryota; kingdom Metazoa; phylum Chordata; class Aves; order Casuariiformes; family Dromaiidae; genus Dromaius; species Dromaius novaehollandiae. Next base: position 7,183,540 of record NC_088124.1, on the reverse strand, counting down.
GGGGAGGCGGCAGGTGACGGCAGCACAGTCCGCAGCCATCACTCAAGAGCGCGAGCGCCGTGTTTGTTTTTGTAATCCCCCTTTTCTTTAATTGTGATTTTAGCGGTGGTGAAAGGTGCTGGATTGACAAGCCGCGGAGACGGAAGGGCCTCTAGACTCCACCGAAGTTTACATTTACAAAGGACACGGAGAATAAATAGAAGACAGTGTTTAGAGTCCTCTGCAGACACTTCAGACTTGCTTATAATTCTGCGGCAATTCCATCACCTCCGAAGTGATTGATGCTCTCTATAAAGTCTTGCCTTAAAACATTTTCCTACGTGTCAGGGAAGAAGTTTATTACTTTTTACCAAAAGGGCAGGATTTGTGGTGCGCTGAAGGCTGAATCCTCCCCGGCCCCATCCTCGGGGGGGGGGGGGGGGGGAATAATAGGAGCGCTGGAAAAAAAAGCATGACCAGACCATGCCGCTGAGCGTGGAGAGCAAGAGGTCCCCGGGGGGGGGGGCTGCTAATGGGCACGTTTAACGTTTTTTATTATTTTCTCAAAGAAAGCTTACTTTTTGATTCAATGGAAGCATGAGATGCATCTGTTTTCAACAAAAAAAGTAGTATTTTTCACTGAATCACCAAATATACTGAAAAGATGCTGCTTTGGGACAACGCTGCTTAGGTCCTGATCAAAACACGACAGATCACCCCCAAATTCACTCCCATCGGTGGGCGTCTCCTCCGGGAGCGTCAGGGCTGGAGATGCCGGCAGAAGAACGGCTCTTGGTCCGCGGAGCGCTCGCCGGGCGCCCGGGAGCCGTCCCCAGGTTGCGTTATCGTGGCTGGGGCCTTTCCCGTTCGTGCGCAGGGGGGTTTGGGTTGGATTTTGTGGGTTTTTTTGTTTTGTTTTTTTTGCTTGCGAGCATCAGTAGATGTCTGAGCCCGGCTGTACCGAGCCCAGCAAGGAGCTGCCTGGCACGTCTGACTTTGGCCTGGGGCTGGCTGGTGTTGCGAGGGGCAGCAAAGCTCGGGGCGGGGAGGAGGGCGGCGAGCCCATGGTGCCGCTGGGTGTGCGGGGAAGGGATCGGCCTTGCACTTAGCACCCTGCACCTCGCACCTCGCACCTCGCGTCTCGCACCTCGCACCTCGCACGGCGGCAAGACACTGCCTGGAGGGTGCTCGGCCACGGAGAGGCCAAGGGACGGGCTGCGGCCAGGGCGGCAGGGACCGATCAGCCTTGGTGCCCTAAGCAATACCGTCCTGCCGTGGCCTTGCCTTAGGTGATGCCTAAGGGAAATGGTGGAAAACCTGTTGTTTGAGTCATTTATAGGTAGAATCACAGTCTCCAGGGAGTGTACAGTGAGGGGAATCTTGCATGGACCAAGTGAGAATAACCCATGCGGGTGACCCCAGGGCTTCGCAGTGTTCACTGCTGATGAGATGAATTAATGTAGGTATCAGAAAGGGAAAGGATAAATAAACAGTCTGACCTTCCTCTGGGGACAGTCCCGCTCTGTCCCCTCCACACCTCGCATTGCTAACGGTAGGTAACCTCGAGTTTCGTTTGCTATTAATGCAGTGGGTGACAACATGTCGAATCTCTTTGAATACTTTTCCAACACAAGCACCTGCACCGAACCGAAGCACGCACGAACCCCCTGTCCCCGGGTCTGGAAGGCAGAAACAGCTGCTGTTCCGGGACAGCATGGCGCGGTCGCCTGAAGTAGCAGCTGTGCAGCGGGACCTGGGCTGGCGTCCGCCCACGGTGCCATCTCCGTCAGCCCGGCTCCTGCCCTGGCACCGCAGAGCGGCGGTGCGCGAAGGCGGCTGCACGACTCCGCATCTCCGGGGCCGCGGGAGCGCTGGGCCCGCTGGCGGGGCGCGAGCTGCGGCTGCCTGCGTTTCACCTCGGCTTCAATGCCGCGGCACAAACCCCGCGTCGGTTCAGCTAACTCCGCTAAAGGCTCGGTTCCCCCCGGTTTCGTGCTCGACTCACCTTTTTTCCTTTCCTTTCCGCCATGCCCTCAGGTAAAAGACAAATTGCACCATATAAAAAATGACCCCAGTCGCTTAATTTGAACCAGAGAAGACAACACCAGTCAGGATGCGGAGCCGGATTTATGCCTCCCTCGCCGAAGGACGGCAGCCCTCTCTCCAAGGCTTTCCAGAGGTGAGCGCGGCGTCGGGGCGCGTGGCGGGTCGCCTGCGCGGTGCGGCCCTGCCGGGAGGGCTCGCGTGCGCGGGACATCTGCATCCCGCATGTCGGAGCTCGGCAGCCGCGGCGCCCGCTGTCAGCCGGCTCCTGCCCTCGCTGCTGGTGGATGCGGCCGCACCGGCCAAGGTGCCCCGGGGGCGGCGGGCGGCTGAGCATCCCCGGCCCGTGACCCCCTGCCCGCTGCGCCCCTCGCCGCTGCCTCCCTGCCCTTCTCCGCTACCCGGGACGCAGCTGGGGCTCCACATCCCTGCGGGGAGCCGAGCAGCGGGGAGACCACAGGAATGGAGCTGAAACGCTGCAAAAGCGGTGCAAGGATGAGTCCTGGCAGTGAATTTGCAATAATTACTGCAATTTCTGCAATAATGCAATTATTTTCACATAAAGGAAATAGCAATGGGGGAGGTGCTAGCTGTGGGTGGAAGCTGCAGGTTTCCGCAGCAGATTTCTCCGGCTGTGCCGAGGCCGGCGGCAGAGACGAGGCCGGGTTTGGCTGGCGGCTCGGCGGCATAGTTGCGTGTCGGTGCCAAGGGCTGCAGGTGCATTTTGCAGCCTGACCCCTGTTCCCAGCCCTGCCCGCGGTCTCCTCTCACCTCCTGAACTCCGGGGCTGCAGGAATGCGTGCCGGCACGGAATGAGCTGGGAGAGCAATTAGAGCCTCTCCCTGCCTGCTAATTCAAAGGGATTTTTCTTCTTCTTCTTTTTTGATTGTGTCCAACAACATGGAAAAATGTGGATGATGCAGATCAAAAAGAGGAACTGGGAAGCTTAACCTTTGGCTGGCGAGCTGTTGGAGCAGCATCTGCGGGTGAGAAGGCAAATGTCAGCCATAGGATGCCTGTACCGCACTTGGGGGTTTGGGGTGCTTTTTAATTATTTTTTCCCCCAAGTTTTGTGTGGGGGTTTCTTTTTTTTTATTTTTCTAATGGACAGGAAACAATAAGAGCCGTTAAAGAAATCTCAGGCTCCTTTAAAGCCTCTCAGGGTGCCCCTTGTCAGCGCCGTGTGCTGCTGGCAGCGATGTGGGTCTCGGCAGGAGGCACGAGGCAGCTCGATTCTTCCAGACCCGCTGCATCGCCGCTGCCGCCGGGGCCGCCGAGCCCTTGGGCCGCCGCTCGGATCCCTGCAACGAGCTCTCGGCCGGCGCCGCGGGCTGCTGGGCCGGGTCCCTGGCGAGCACCGCCCGTCCGCGGCGCCTGGCGAGGAAGCTCTCTGAGTCGTCAGGCAACCACTGAATCACGCGCTCCAGCGTGGTTTCGCTTTTATCCCTTGATGTGCGCGTCTCTTCTCCGGCCAGCATCTTCCCGCTGCCCGGCTGCTCCCCGCTGTCCGTGGAGGGCCGGATCGGTTCCCAGAAGACGGACGCCGGTCTGAAGGACACGTTCTGCCGGAGGTTTCTTCCAAGGGCGGCACCGCTCTCACCGTGCCCCGGGGATGCCGGGAGCGGTGGTCTGCAGGGCGCTTGTCGAAGCACGGAGGTCGCGGCTGCATCGAGGGCTGCAGCCGAAGAAGAAAAACCCGGGATGAAAGCAAACGCCGAGGAGCAAGCAGGCAGTACCCGCTTCTCCGCTCCTCGTTTCGCTGCCCTCCTGGCCTTCCCCGTTTCCTCTCAGGTCACTCACTCCAGCTTATTTTCTGATTTATGATCAAAATTATGCAGTGACCGAGTAGTGAAATCAGGACACTTTATAAAACATTTCATTGTATTTCATAACCTCGTTCCATAAACCATCCGTGGCATGTTTATAAACTTCCCGTATCTTGTTTCCTGACTCTCACAGCAAACGTCCTGGCAGAGCTGCTTGCTGGGGAGCAGTCGCTGCAGTACCTGGGGCAACACAGCAGCTCAGCTGGCGAGAAGGGCCTGGGCTGGTCTCTCATGCTTGGGGTAGAGACGGGCTTTCCTGGGGATGAGAGAGTGGAGTTGCATGAAAAACGTCACAAAAATCCCGATTCTTTTTCCAAAAATGCAGGTCGAGGTGAAATACCCTTCCGTGGACTGTGGAGACATCAGCGTCGTTGCAGCCAGATGGTGCTCACGGGAGAATTTAAGATTATGACCGTGGGAAAGTATAACGCGTGTATGGCCTGGTAACGCAGGGGCAGCGCAATCCGCCGGACAAGACAGGGCTCTTCCCAGAGCTCGCCGGTAGAAAAGCGACTCTGAGCAGGGAATTGCTAGCTTAGCTCTCGCGGCCTCCGTGCTGTAGCTCTTACCGGCCTTTCTGCAGCATCCCGCAGCCACCCTGCCCAGCGCATCTGCAAGGTTGGCTTGAAGGGACCCCGCACCGCAGGCTGTTGAAGTCCCTGGGTCCCGCCCGTGCTTCCCGCTAACACTGCTCTTGTCGCCTTTGCAGGACTCTTTCCTCAAGGACAAGGGTCGAGGTGGGGACACGTGCACCCCCAGCCTGATTTCCTGCAGTAACGAGCAACAGGCGGACGGACGCCTGTAAATGTCACCCCAACCCCGAACCCCGGGAAGCGGCTACATTGCAGACACGGGAAGGCACGAGCAAGCGGAGCGGTTCCCGTCGGGGGTGACTTGGCTGCCGTGTCCCTAACGCGTCGCTGCTGTTCGGTTTGCTTCGACGGTTGCAGCAGCTCCCCGCTGCCTTTCGTGGCCGTTTCTTTGCGCTCGGCTGGACACGAGCGGAGCGGAGCCCGCGGCGGCCGCGGAGCGCCTGACTCGTACGGGGCCGCGCGGGAGGCGACGGCTGGGCAGCGGCTTCGTCCCTCGGGATGCGAAACGTGCCCGGGGGGGTTTACCCAGGAGGTCAACAACTCGCAACTGTTGACAGTTCAGATCCAAGCTGCTTTTCCAGGAAATTCAGCTTCTGTCGAGTCACTGCTGAGATCCAGCTTTTAGCACTCAGTTTTAGGCAATAAACTGCAACTGGGAGAACAAGCGCTTTCTCAGCGTCTCTCTGCCAACTGAGCCCAAAGGTCGCTGCCTGAAGCGGGGGGACCGTCCCCGAGAGCTGCAGCTGCGCAGGGCTGGGAAACGTCCCCGCGTTGGGGCACGCGGCTCTGCGGCCCCGGCCTCGGCGCAGGACCGCAGCGGTGGTCGAGCCGGGGGAGGCCGGCGGGACCCGTCGTGAGCGCGGCCCCGGGAGCCCGCTGCACCGCGACCTGCGCGCGAGTTGCAGGAAACAGAAAAACAAACAGATGCTGAAAAATAGCCAGAGCATCTTCTGGGGGCCTTGCAGCTTCCTAGCTTTATTTAAAAGAAGGAGGGAAGAAAGTAAATTTTGCCTGTCAGGGAGCTGCTGTCGTCACGCAAGGGCACTTAGGGCTGCTATAAACAACCGTGCGGGTTTACGCGGCCGCCGTCGCCTCCCGCGCGGCTCCCCGGGCACCTCGGTCCCACGGCGGGATGCCGCATCCCGCTTGCTCCCCCGTCGCTTTTCCGTCCCTCTCCGCAAGATAAAGGGGTTTTGGCGGATTTGGTCCGGGCACCGGTGTGTGTTTGCATGGCAGCGGCTGTGCCCAGCTGCTGCCATCGCTGCAAAGCCCCGATTGCGCCTCGTTTTCCTGCACATCGACTCTTTCTCTGCCTGTGGCTCGGCCTGTAAATCACTGCAGGCCCCAGCTTCGCACATCAGAGGAGCCGAGCGGGACGTTGGTGTGGGGGCAATTAGCCGGGCAATTAGGGCACTCGCTCTTTGCACGTCGCTGTTGCAGCCGGCTCCTGCCGCACGCTCGGTTCGGGCTCCCCGCGCGGCGCAGCCTCCGGACGGAGGGTTTCCTCGCACCGCCGCGTGCGCAGCAGCCGTCGCGTGCCGTCGGCAGGCTCCAGCGGGTCTGCTACGAATGCAAAACCCCTGCTTTATTCTGCATGCCCGAGGCTGCAAAACGCGTGCCTTAGGCGGCGTGCCGGCCCCGCTGCCCCCGCGGCCCTCACCTGGCAGCTGGAGCGTGTACGGCACAGCCTGCAACGCTATCGCCGCAGGATTTACAGGGCGGGACGTGACTGACAGATAAGGGACTCCCACAGAGCGGCGGCGAGGAGCGAGGGAAGCAGAAATCTGCATGTCTGGCCCTGAGTCAGGAATTTGGAGCCCCTCTTGTTCAAGCAGGTTCGAACAGAAAGTTTGCCAAAGCAGCCTGACGCCGTAAAAACGCTTCGCGAAGAAGGGGCAGAGATGGGTTTAACAAAAGAGCAGGAAAAGCTCCCCAGCCCGCGTCCCGCCCTGCTGTTTACGACCTGCACATGGACGGGGCTGATCGCGGAGCCCTTTCCGTACGGCAATAAAGTGGAAAAAGCGATCGCGCTCGGCCGAGAGGAGTGGTTGCTTTGAGCACGTCGAGCGCAGCGCAAGAGATCATTCCATTGTTTTAAGATTTCCATAACTCACTGTGTTTAAGCACATAAAAATGTAGACATTCTGGCAATAAAATTTGGGTAATTTTGACAATGAATCAAGAATCTCCCCCCTTCCCTGTTGTTGCTGCGTGCGGCCGCTGCTCCCCGCGCGTTCCGCCCTCTCCACCCCGTGTCCTCGCGGACGGAAAAATGTCTTCAGCGGGACCCTCCCAGCGCTGCGGTCCCTAATCCGCAGCATCTGTGCCCAGCCCAGCCGCTCCCGCGGTCCGTCGCCGCACGGGCCGGTCCTGGGCGCTGACGCACGCGTTGGTGCAGCAGCCGAGCGGGGATCCCACCCGGGAGCCCTCGGCTCCGCAGCCCGGGGCACCGGCACCGCTCCAGCGCCGGGCACGTGGGAAGCTTCGGGGTGAAGGTCCCTGCGCGGGCGCTGCACGAGCCCGGCGTCGCTCTCCCTGCGCTTTGCTTCCCTCCCCGGCAGCTGATGCCGGCGGAGGCGGCTTTCCCAGGAAAGGGCGCAGGATGGGGTCCGGTGGCCCCGGCACAGTGGGGTCCGGCCCCGCCGCCCGGCTCAGGTGCGGCTCCGCTCTCCTGGCGGTCCCTCCCCTCCCGCCCGCAGTCTAGACGCTAATACTTTCCACGAAGATCAAGCTTGTTTTGGTGAAAAGACCATTGTTTTGTCAACATCGCATTTTCTTTGGCACGGCGACTTCCTCGGGGAGCGGAGGGAGCTCCGGGCTCCCCGCGAAGCCCCGCTGCCCGCCTGCAAGCCCGTGCCGCCCCGACACCGCCGGCCGCTCTCCCCGGAGCAGCAGCGCGGGGCGTTTCACGCTGTGCAAAGCAGCGGGTTTTCCAAAACCCGCCTGATCGAGAGCAAATGCCACCGCCATCCCCCGGGCCGCCCCGCACGGCCGGCGCGCTGGTGTGTGTTTGCTGGAGCTCATCACGACGGCCGTTACGAGAACCAGATGATGGTGGAGCCAGGAATGCGCTCGCCCATTAGTCACTGCAGATAAATACAGTCATCTGTTTCGGCACTATGAGGCTGCGGAGCTCAGCCAAGAGGAGCCGGCGCACGCTCGCGCCGCGGGAGAGCCGCCGGAGCGGGGCCGGGCGCGCGGGGGGATGCGGCGGGGGCGCGCGGGGGGATGCGCGGCGGGGGCACGCGGGATGCATCGCCCCAGCGCCTGCTCTGCCTTCACCGGCGCCTCGCTGGCGCGGATCCTGACGGAGCGGGTGGTCCCACGGGCCGGTCCCGCCCCGAGCTGCACCGTCCTGCTCCGTCCAGCCCGGCCCGGCGATGCTCGCGGCCTCCCAGCCCCGCCGTGCCGGTCCCAGCTCCCCGCGTGCCCAGCCCGGGCGGCTCCTCGCCGACGGCCGGTGCTGCAGACTGGCCCCAGCACCGCGCTGCCTCTGCGCCTCTCTTTTCTCCTTTTCCTTCTTTCTTTTTCTTTTTTTTGCAGCAAACAACTTTATTCCCCACTCTGACATTTGCCAGACCCACCTGGGAGCCTGCCGGGAGGAGCAGCCCCCCGAGGGAAACGCAGCTCCGGAGCCCGAGCGCGGGGCGGCGGCGGGGAGCAAACCCAGGGCCGGGGCGAGGGGCCCCACCGCCGCCCCCTCGGTTTTAAATTAAATAAGTAGATGCTTAAATAAGCAGAGGAGCGTCAAGCCTGTTGGCTTTGTCGGGATGCTGGCGGCTTTGGGATGCTGTGCTGGGAGGATGCACGGGCTGCCCAGGGAGCTGGGGCTGCAGGAGTCGGTCTCGCGGAGTGTTTGGGGAAGTTTCCTGTTAAAAAAAGAGGAGGGTGCATGTCCCCGGCATGCTCTTAACTCAGCTCTGTGGCCAGGGTTTATGTTTGATTTAAACAGCTCTCCGGCTTTGCAGCAGGCTGGTTCGAGGGGTGACGATGAGCGCAGGTGGCAGGGACACGTCAAGAAGCCGCTTCCTTCAGTGCATTGCTTTCTAGCTTTTAGTTTCTGATCTGTGTGCGTGTGCGTGTTCCTCTTGGCTTTTCTGGGTCTCTCACTTTCATCTGGGCACGGGGGACGTGCAGACGCGGTGCCGGGCGGCCCTGGACCGTGTGCCTGCGCCCTGCAGCTGGGAGAAGGAGCTCAGCCGTCACTGTAAGATGTACGGAGCGCCCACCACAACAGCTCCCTTTCCCTTCCCTGCCCTGCCCTGCCCTGCCCTGCCCTTCTCCCTTCCCTTCTCCCTTCTCCCCTTCCCTTTTCCCTTCCCCTCTCCAACTCACCGCACAGTCTGTCGTGTTTATGCTCTTCCCCGAAGGCCTGTTCTGCCTCAAGGACTGAGCTTTCATCCTCCATCACGGGTTTCTCCTCCGGGAGATGCTTTCCAAGAAGAAAACAGGAATTTCTGGGATTTTGCTTTGAAGAGATCATGTGGCGGAGGGGGGCATGCGGTCGTGGTCCGGCAAGGCGCTGTCGGCACTCGACAGCGGTGCCTGGGCCAGAAAGCGGGTGTTGCGGTGGCAGCCGGGCACGGGGCGCTGGGATGCTCCGTGGGGCCGGGATGCTCCGTGGGGCCGGGATGCCGCTCCTGCCGCATTCCCGCGCTCGGTCCCTGCTGCCGCGTCGCGCTCGAGCAGCGCCGCTTCCTCCCGCGCGGCCACGAGCCGAAGCTGCTCGCGGAGCAGCTCGCGCCCTGCCCGGGTCCCGGCGCTGGGAGCCCTTGGCCGCGCGGCCGCTGCTGAGCGAGGCTCTGCTTTTATTGGCAGCGGCGCTTGGTATCGAATCTTTTTTGGGAGCGCATCTAAGCCCAACAAATTAACAGCAGGGAAACGCGACAGCTAACGTCGACCTACCCGAATAGTCCAGCTCTGCAGCTGGAGCGGGGAAGGCGTAAGCACAGCCCAGGGAGCAGCGCTGGCGTGTTCAGCCCCAGCGTGCTGCACAGGGAGCCGGCTGGGCTGGGGAGGGCCCGGCGGCACTGGGGGGGCCCGCGGCTGCTCCTGAGCATCGCGGCACTGCCGGCGCCGGGGACGGCGGAGACGCGGCCGCAGGGAGGAGAGGCGTTTCCACGGCTTCGGCTGCAGCCATCGCTCCTCGTACCCGGGCTGCAGGAGTCGGTGCTCAGCACGCTGCCCCGTCGCCAGAGCAGCTCGCGCTTCATCCTGCTGTTGTGAACTTCAGTGATTACCAGCCTCGCCACTGCTTTTGGGTAAACTGGTTTTAACTAGCCTTTAAAAGTCAGTGGATGGAAACACCAGAACCTGCTCCTCCTCCCGAAAAGCTGCTCAGCTTGGAGGAGGCGGCACGAGAAGTGCATTTGCCGTCGTGCAGCCTTCCCCGGGACTGTCTGGTCGCACGCTGCCCCGCATAACTCAAACACGCATGAAAAAGGGGGTCGGAAAAGGCCTCACAGAGGCACAGACAGCCCAGGCACGAGGAAGCCTGGACAACACTTTCCACCCCCAAACCATGGGTGATGTTACGTAGGTATCACACACACACGCTGCTGCGGGTATTAAAAAGCCTAAATCTGATTAAAGCCTCTCTATCCCCAGCCGACGGTCAACCCCGCAGCAGAGCTCGCCCAGGAGGCCGGACGCGGTTCATCCCAGCGGCTAATTAAAGCCATTAGTGTGTTCCTCGTCTGGCTGATAAGATCAAAGCATTCCAGGAGCCAGCCATCGCCGTGTTTTTGGGACAATTACAGCGTGGAGCATCGATTTAGCCGGCCGCCAGCGTTCATGGCTGTCGGTCACCGGGGGACCTGCACGGCCGGACGCGGCGCTGCAAAGCCGCGGGAGCGGGCGGAGGCGCGAGGGGAGCCCGGGGCTGGCGACGTGCACGGGAGCAGCCGCGGCACGGGGACCACGAGGCGCCTCGCGGCGACGCAGCCACCCGGTCTCGCCCGCCCGCCTCGAGGGCTGCCGCTTGCGTTATTGCCCTGAAACGGCCAAGGACGATATTGCATTTATTCTGCAGCTGGGCGCGGGCTGCAGGGGCGCCTGCGTGGGGCTGGGGCCGGGCACGAGCCGGGCGGCCTCCCCCTCGCGTAAACACGTCTCCGGCGGCTCCGGCCCCCGTGGGAGCGGAGCTGCGAATTTTCATCTCTCAGCTAATCAACTCGCCCGCTAGTCCAAACTTGTCAGCGGCTTTATCCCGGCCCCGTCCAGCCCGCGAGTGACGGGAGACGTTCCCAGCCCTCCCCGAGACGCGGCCGGCCCTGCAAAAACAAACACGCGCCCGCGCCGCTGCCTCCCGCCGAGCCCTGACCCCGGTGCGGCGCGCCAGCACCGCGCCGGGACGGCCCGCGGGGCAGCCGGCAGCACTGGCCGGCGAGGACGGCGGAGCCCAGCCGCTGTCTGGGCTCATTAATCGCCGGGTCGCCCTATGGCGGGTGACAGCAGATGGATCACCCGCGGGGCCGCGGGGCTGCCGCGGACGAGAGGCAGCTGTGGCCGAGCGGTGCCCGGGGCCCGTGCCCGTGCCCCCATGCACGTCCCCCCCCCATGCACATCCCCCCCCGCCATGCACGTTACCCCCCACCATGCACGTCCCCCCCCACCTTGCATATCCCCCTGTGCATGCCCCCCATGCATGTCTCCCCCAGTGCATATCCCGCTGTGCCCGTCGTGCTGGGGCCGGGCTGCCCTGCGGACGTGGCCCCTCCGGTTTTGTGCCGGCCGCTCGTTCCCAGCCTGGCAGCTCCCAGGCCCCGCAGTCCAAGTGCTGCCGCCCTCGGAAACCTCCGCGCTTTCGCAGCCCGCTGCAGGAGGGGGTAAACGCTTTGCAGCACCATCCTGGAAAAATCACGTCTAGCACCTGCCTGGAGTGGGGAGGCAGCAGCAGCCCCTGGAAAAAGATGCTCATGAAGGAAACGCTCCAAATCTTTGTGCTTCTGCTGGCTCTCAGCTCTGCAGGGCCCCGGTAACGTTTGCAACCAGCCTGGCGGAGGCAGGCCTGCAGCCGGCTCCTGCCCCGGCCCGGCTACCGCGCTGCTTCCGGGGCTCCTCGTCGGCAGCGCACGGAGCCACACGGTTAACATGCGAACGGTGCCTCGCGGAGCAAATCCCCCGCCCGCCTCCGGAGCGGAACGAGCAGCGACGCAGGCAGCACTGCGGCTGGCGCCCATCCCAGCCCTTCGCCCTGCGGGAGCTCGCACAGGGCTCCCCGCGGCCGTGGAGGCTTCGCTGCTGCTCTCGGCGAGCCCTGGCACGCTCGTGACACCCACCAGGGCTCTCGGAGACCGGCCTGAGCCCAGCACCAGCTTCAGCTCCGAAAGCGTTGCTCGGCGGTGCCAGACCGGCCCCTCGCCCCGTCTTTCGGCCAGAGCCGGGAGGAGATGCTCTGTGCTCACCCCGAAAGAGGCTCCTGGGACCTCTAACCTCCCCCCCCGCCCCAGCTGCGGCAGGCGCTGCACATGTATAGAAGGAAAAGGGAAGCCCTGTTCAGCGGGAAGCCGGCTGAGGGGCGCCTCGGCCCGATGCTCTGGGGCGGGACGGACGGGATACCATGCGCGGACGTTGCCTGTGGACCCCGCAACCCCATGGACCCCGGTGCAAGCTCGCAGGTCCCCCGAGACGCAGCCTTCGGGAAGCCGGCGTGTTTCTCTGGGAAGACTGCGGGATGCCAAGCAATGCCGCCTGGCTAGAGCTCCAGCTGGGGACCAGCAGGGAGTCAGCCCTTGCCAAGAGAGATTGGGAATAGCTGCTCTGTCACGACAGTTGTGCACTTTCCTACGCAGCAGCGAAGCCGTCCTTGCCCTCGCTGGGGTCTCCACCACCTCCAGCTTGTCCGGCAGCGCTGGGCGCCCCGCGACTGTGCAGCGCAGGCGGCCGCTTCGGCCTCCCCGGATGCAGCACAGCGAGCATCAGCGCACGGGATTGGGATGAAGGGAAGAGGGAAAAGGCTGGGAAATCCTGGCCTCTGCTGGCGGCTGCCACAAGGCTCATGCTGGAGGGAGGCTCGCGGGAGGAGGGCCACGCGCGGGCCAGGACGTGCGCAGAGGCTCAGCCAGCGCCTGGAGCAAGCTGGAGCGGGGCAGGAGGAGGGAAGCAAATGCTCGGGAGCGTTTGCCCTGCAGCAGCTGCCCTGCCCCACTCTCCCCTCCCACAGCACGCGAGGCCACGGGGATGGGCAGCGGTCCCCAAGCACAGGCCTGGTTCCCTGCAGAGGGGTCCCTGCCGCATGCGGCCCCAGCTCTCCGCTCCCCAGGCCGGCGGCTCCGCTCCCTGTGATGAGACGCTGGGAACAGCGGGACGGCTCTGACCCGGCCTCCAGCAGCGCGGTCCCCGGAGGACACGCAGCAGGCGGGGAAGCGGGGAAGCACGGTGCGTGTCGTGTATCCCAGGAAGGACCAGCTTCACCAACAGCCCCGCTGGTTCGGGGATGCTTTGAGCGTGCACTTGGGAAGGGCACCGCGTTCTCCTAATCCTCACTGCACTTCGGCTTTTAACGAGACCCAGGAGGAGGTCCGGGGCTGGGGGACACCTGCCCCGTAGGCAAGCGGTGCAGCGGCGGCACGTCCCTCTCCTGCTCGCCTGCCGGCCGAAGCGGAGTAGGAAGCTGGTGGGAGGCCGGTGTCGCACATGTCCACCAGCCCCCCCCCCACCACCACCTTTCCGTCTGTCCGGGCTGGGGGGGGGGCTCCTGTCCGTAAAGCAGCGGCACCACTTCCATCTGCTAAATCATCTGCGGTTCAGCTGCGCTCGAAGCACGTTAGCCGCTAGAGCCGGGATGATCGCGCTCGCGCACGCGGGACGGGGCAGCGGCACGGCCTCTGGGGCTGGCACGAGCCTGCGGTGTTTGCGGGACGGCCCCGTCGCACGGGACTGCGCACTGCTGCAGCCCGCCAGCCGAGGCAGCCCCCCCCCCCCCCCCCCCCGCGACCCTCGGGGACCACAGCCCAGGGACGCTTTTCTCCCCAAAACAGAGGTGGGCGTTGAGGCACGTCACCGCTGGGTTATGATAAGAGGAGGAAGGCGGCTCACGCTCGCCCACCGTTTTGGGGGCTGCTGCTCGGAGCCCAAGCCAGCACGCGCTGCTGCTCTCCCTCCGAGGCTGGTGCTCCGGCTGGCCCCGTCCCCAGCGTTGTCACTTGCTTCCCGGACACCTCACAGCTCGGTGGACCTCTGAGCACTCGTTACACATACATCCTATGCAAGCAGGGAGCGTGTTTCAGAACCCCACTCTCTTCTGTATTTACTAGAGTTAAGCTAATGTCAACTTACCAAAATAACCCAAATCGGTAGTTACAAGAGGGAAGACAAATGTGGCCTAATTTTAAGTGAAAGAGGAAAGCATCTCCGTTTGATGGAGATGTACGCTCCTCTCCTTCAAAGGAAAATTTCACAACTCCGCGTGAACGCAGCGCTGCTGCCTGCTCACGCTGATCCCAGCCATGACATGCGTCTTCTCACCACGAGATGGTACATGCGAGTCATTTTTCCCTTCAGCTCCTGCTGTAAATCTTACCTCTATGCAGGGGAAAGGGGGAAAAAAATCTGGAATTGTCTGCAGCTACATGCAATAAATTCTGCATTTTCACAGTAACCAGCCTGAGACTAGGTGACTTCAGGCAGGGCTAGGAGATGGCTAGTCCCTATGATTTAGGGGGACATTGACAGAAGAGAAATACTGAGCCACGTGTTTTGCTGAATATCTTTAAAAGCTTGACTTAATGACACCAAGGGAACAAGGCCTCTGCACATCCCGGGGCAGGAGGAGAGCAGGCAGGCTGATGGCCTGGGATCAGAGGATGCAACCCCGGTGCTCCCGACACCCGGACCCCTCCGTGCCTCGCACCAGGCTTGCGAGCCGGCGCTCTACCCGGCAGCGTGCTCACCGGCGACAGCAAAAGCCCCTTTTGCTCTTGCTCCATGCACACGAGCAGCACTGAACGCCCACCTCCCCCCTCAGCACGGGCCCAGGCTCCCGCGAGCACCAGCAAGCCAGGCTGCACGGCCCGGCACGGCCCGGAGCTGCACGGGGATGAATAGGCGCCTTGTGCTCAGGGGACTGACTCACCCGCCGCGCGCAGAAAATGGCTGCGAGCAGGAACGCGGGGCTGGGGCTGCACCAGGGCAGCGACACACCAAAGGGGGTTAAACCTCACCCACAGCCGGAGTGCAGCTTAATGCCCCTATTCAGTGCGCACAGCATGACATAGTGCAAAGCAAGAGAGGCCGGGCACGTTTTGGTGTGTATAAAAGGCTTTGCAGGCATTCCAGGCACGGGCAAGGACGCTGCCTAAACCCCTCCTCACCTCCGCTGCTATAAAAAGCAAGCAGGGCTGTGGCCGAGGCACTCTCGTACTAGCCCACATTCCTGCCTGGGCAGGGCACATAAGCACTGGTGGAAAACATAGTTACAGAAAGGAAATAGTGCTTGTTCAGAGGCTGCTGCTACTACTTTTAGCTGCGCTGAAGCAGGTACCACCGCTCTCGGGCACTCCTGAGGAATTGCATCAAGCCTGAAGAGACAAACAAAGCTTCTTCCCAGGTTGTTGCAAAACCTGTTCAGCTGTGAACAGATGTAAAGATAAGAAAATCAGGTCACTGTTGAGGTAAATATCAAGGAGACAAGGCAGCTGTAGACTCTTCCCCGTGGCTGGGTGGTACCAGGAGCAGGTACGCCAGCAGCTCCTGGGGAAGCAGCTTCTTCACTGTAGTGGGCATGGTGGTCCTCGGCAAAGGGGAGTTTCTCTGCTGAGAGCATCTTTACTACATCGTTGGACAATCTCCGATGTAGCCCCTCCATGACTGAGGAGCACTGAAGCTGCCAACGGAGTTCACACGAGGAGAAGCTGAGTTTTCTGCATGAAAACCTGGCAGGCTACTGGCACACTCCACAAAAAACAGTGTTAACATCACAAATTGCTAATACTGCAACACTCTGGCAATGCAGTACTCTAGGAAAATTGTTTTACTTAGGAAAATGTTCCCAAGCAAAAGTTGTCAGGACTTTGCTGTGCCGTGTCACCTGAAGCACGCTATTTGCGGCGAAGAACCTCCTAGTGAACGGAGCCATGAGTTTCAGGTAGCAGCAGACTGACCAGCAACACTGCCCAGGCCAGCAACACTGCCCAGACTGCCACCAGCAATAATCCAGTCACTGTACATTGTACTCAGTTCTGGTTTCTTCCAAAACTTGAAAGCATAATGTAGAAACTGGAGCTTTAATTTCACACGTAAGTACTGCTATCAATAGTTAGACCTCTATCTGCTGGGTAGCCTCTACGCACACACGTCGTCCAGAAGTCAAAACTCCAAACATTTTCTTAAGCAATCTGCACATCTTAAAAATAAAATCCTTTATTGATAATATGAACGTTTAACATGGTTAATGCCATCAGCTATAAAAATGATTAAAGACTTCAGCTTGGTACATTTGGCTTTACAAATTTACAAGTGTTAATGAATTAATACTAATGTATACATTTTGCACTTCATTATACTCCATTAGCCAGTGACAAATTCTGCAACAATTTTTGCTTATAACAGATGTGAATTATAGAAGAAATATTTAGTTGCTTCCACACAATCTACAGCAAAAGTTAAATACTAACTCTACATGTCTTACTGAATTAGTTGGATTCATTTTAATATTTGTGCTTAGTTTCTCTCAGAAGATAGGCTACTAGCAAAAATACATTCTTTTGCATACCCCCTTCCCATATTATATTTTAGAAGAAACAGTATTCAGTGCATTTCCTAATAAACTTCATTATAATATCTCTCTATAGAGCTATTGATAAAGAAAGGGGATAATACCATTTAGATTAGTGTAAAAGCAAAGAAACATGTTAAAGCAGTGTATACAAATGCCTCACTTTTGAACTGGAAGTGATACATGGGCAAAAATCCATCTGCCCCTCCATTTTTAGAATTACTCTCCTCAAGAGAAAAAAAGATTCTGCTGTGGACACTTCAAAATTAAAAAAAAGATAAAACAAAAAGTGCTTCCCAAAGAGTCACTACCCATTTATCCCTAGGGTGGTACTATCTTCCTATTGTTAGTACACAGCCTATTCCAATGGATTAGGAACAGTGGCACACAAAACCACAATGTAAAAGGCTACTGAAAGGTTTGCAAAAACCTCCCTTGCTGTAATCTAAACACCTGCCATGTCAGTGTGGGAGAGGAGCAGGGTCACTTCAGACAACAGCCACTTCACAGCAGCACAAGAGCTCTGATGTCCTACAAAATAAGACTCAAAGCTATTAGGTCATGTACAGTAGTGCATCTTCCCAGTTGCTGCAGGGATCTTTCCTACAATAAAGTAGGATGTATTTTGTCTAATAAATTCTGAAAAATTGACAAAGGAAAAAGCATCTCAGACAGTGGGTAGCTACGCTCTATATAAACCTTATGCTGCTGTAGACGGAAATGCTAAACATAGCATGACACTGAGCAGCAAGTCTAGCTTCTAAGTTTAGGACCAGTTCGCATACAATACCTGGGATAATCAGCTCAGGGTTACGCTCTCAACCTCTACACCACTGATCTGTATCGCACTGGTCTTGTATTTCTCACCACGACGACTCAGAAAACCAAACTGCACTGTGCCACCAAATGGCAGGCAGCGCGTGCAAGACGTCTGCAGTGAGGACTACACTTCTCACTTCAGATGGACACTTCCACGCTGGAATCTGTTGCTTCTCCCTTCTGTTGGGCCCATGTAGAAAAATAATTTTTCACACAGATGACTGCCACAGACTTAAGCAACTCCTTACCCCTAAGTAACCAATTTCTTTCCCCCCCAATCTTAATAAATGTCCACCTTCTCTCCATGTTAGGGAGACAGTCAAGAATAGCTTAAGATTTTATGTCTGCACTGTGTATTTAATGTGTATATGTGTAAAATTACCTGCATATGTAACCAATTACATATGACAGTGATGATTTGGTTGCGTATTTGCATCCAGTGAAAGCTGGCAAGATCTGTAGCTAGCTAGTCTGTAAAATCCAGGTCAGTCTGACAACTGATACAAGTGAGCAACAAAATTATTGCTTTCTTTTCTAGTAGAAGATCCCATTTTACTGTTGCAAAAAACCTGTACCATATAGACTAATGATTTTTCTTTTCAAGTAATAGCAAGATTGTTATCAAGTAATAGCAAGATCCTTTTCTCAGAAGTTCTATACACAACAGTAGAATGCTTGAATAATTTGAAATTAAAGGTGACTCGCCAGAAACTAGAATTTAGCCATTTAAAGCACGCAGGCATTTCCACAGAACACATGTTACAGGAAAGCAAAACATTACTTGGATAATGAATACTGAGAGAAAAGTAATCAGGGTTGTACTAAGGCTAAATTTTACCCCAAGAAACTTATGGGCACCTCCTAAAATACCTAGGACCTACATCCTAAAGGGGAAAACATGGCTGGCTGTGTCAGTCTGGTGGTCACCTTACAGAACTTACTTGTAGCATATTTGCTAACTCATTTCAACAAATGGAAAGAATTAAAAACAGTGTTGGTTTAAACATTCATGACTCTGAAGAATTCATTTCTGCAGCTAGATGGTTCCCCTCCTTGCCTTTTTCAGAGAATCACATTCATATTGCAGGCTTAGTTCAGGCACTTTTAATAAAATGTTTATCTGGAGTAAAAAGTCTGCACAAGTTTTTTCTGCATAATTTAAAAGTAGCATTTCAGTCCCACTGTAGTTTCATAGTTAGGTCCCAGCACATGATTATGGTTCCTGTCATCTCTGATGATTTGACTGCTGCCATGAGACACTTGAGGCTACCATATAGCTGTAGTTAAGGTTTCTTCAAAAACAAAAATATTTTCCTACCTATTTAAAAAAGAAAAATATACTAAATGCTTTATACAGACAGATTCTGCTTCTATGGAAATAAATAACATGGAGTGGAAAAACAGTGTCTTAGCTCTAGGATGCTAAGCCACGGAATGTCACATTCACATTTTCTGGAGACTAGCTGCTAGTTGGCAAGAGTATCTCAATGTCTTTACCATTCGACACTACAGTATTGTTAGAGCAGCTACTTGCCACGTCCATGGGGGCACCTAGAGAAGATGCTTGAGAAGCGGTTTTGGTTACTGCAGCAGGAGTAGCAGGTGACTGAGCAAGGCCAGGTTTCTTTGGAGGAATGGGTGGTGGATTCCCTCTTTCTGCCCTAGGAATGGTTGGCGATTTAATTCCAGGAGACAACGGGCTTAGTGGACTGGAAACCTTGCCTGCACTTGGAGAATGACCAGATTCATTTTTGGGGCTCACAGCATTTGCTAGATTTCGATAGTCCGTGCCAAAAGGTGAGCTATTAGGGGAGACTGGTTTAATAGGTCCCTGCTGGCTGGTAAATCTGGAAAGGACCTGAGTGACTGTATTGCGGGCTAGCTGCTTGGCAGCAGAGTTATCTGCTAGAGTAGGAGACAAATCCCTCGATGGTGGGCTCTGCAGACCACTCGACTGATGGTCCTGTTCAGCCTGAGATTGAAACTTGTGCCGAGCTGCATGGAAGCGTTGATTGATCCCCACCTGGTAGGATGACTGGTAACCAGGGCTGCTTGCTGAAGCTCCCACTAAGCGTTTAGTCAGAACTGGCGAAGAGCAGGGAGAAGGTGTTAGAGAAGATGCAGCTGTGCTGCTGGGAGACAGAGACACCCCACTGGAAGGGAGCTGGGACATCAGATGGACTGGTGACTCCATTCTTACAGGAGAACTTCCATTCTCCACTGCACCTTCTGGGGCTGCACCAGCAGACTTCTCCTTTTGAACTTGGTTCTCTGCTATATTTGTCTGCTGTAGCTCACTTCCCATTTGCATGTCGGTATCACAATGACCATTGGATTTTGCATAGGAATGAGTAGGTGCAGTTGGGCTGGGAAACGTGGTATGCGCAGCTTTGCTTGTGCTGGCAGGATCTGCTCTGTCTGCCTGCACACACTCCGTCTGGCAAGACACAGACTTCGCTGTGGGACTGTCGGTTGCGACACCTCTAGACATCATTGAGGGCCTTGGCTGCACAGGCTCAGCAGGACTGTGCTCCTGGCAAGAAGCCTCCAACTCTTTCAGGGATTTCTTCAAACACTCCACCTCTTCTTTCAGGGCTTTTGTACGGTTTTCTTCTCTGTTCAGCTTGGCTTTCAGTTGTTCTCTTTCAATGTCAAACTCTGAGAGCTGCTTTTCTACTTGTGCTTCCATCTGTAAACCCCGCTTCCTCTTGGATGCCAGCTCCTCCTCCAGTTTACTCACCTTACTCTTCTCTTTTTCCAGTTTCAAGCTCAGTTCTGCTGTCTTCTGCCCCTCTTCAGCTGCCTTGGCAGTGGCTTTCTTGCACTCCACTACGAGCATGGAGGACAGCTGCTTGTGGCGTGCCCTCTCCTCCTCCAGCTGGCTTGACAGCTTCTTCTGTTCTTTTTCAAACTTCTTCACCTGGGATTTTTCAAACTCCAACTGGAAGATAAGAACAAAAAAGGATTCTAAGGGAACCAACAAAGCCTCTGAAAGTAAATTAAGTATAACACTCCCAAAATGAAAGGGGTTACTACATATCTTGGAGAAATTTCCTAGTAAAAGATGGCAATGCCTAACACAAGGAAGAGGTTCTTGCCCAAGGTATCTGTAAGACAGTCTTGTATGACAAGTGACTCAATCTGTCAGCATGTATTAAGAATTATTACTTACTAGTAGTTAGCATGTATGAAATTCAATTGGCCTTTAGTATAATACAGGCCCAATTTGCTATGCACTGATTGAAGAGGCTACCTGAAGAAAAGCTTACTTCCACCTCTTTTACTGCTTTGTCAGTCTCCCTTTTAAAGGTATTTAGACTTTAAAATGCTGATGTGTTATGTATGTTATGAAAGTCTATAGTGCTTGAATAACAGAAAACAGCAGCTTAGGTTTTTATTATTCTCTGAATAAACCCCACAGGAGATGGACAATCTTTCATGTCTTATCCTGACTCTTCAGTACCAGAGAGCTCTATCACTTGTAAGCACAGTCCAATTCTTGAGAATGTTTCAGCTTTCAGCCTGAAATAAGTTTTCAAGCATTTAATTGTCTGTTAATAGCTTTTAGCACTGTTCAGCTACAGAATCAGGAAAATTAAGGTTGTTTTTCATATCTAAACATTAAAAACTAGAAAAGCCTTAGAGAGGCAAGGCCCCCAAAACTCTTTCAACATACAGGTGCAATTAGACATCAGCACTGAGTTCACCACCCAGCCTGGGCAGGAAGGAGCCCTGGGTTTCCGTGGGCTGGGTAATTACCAGCTACCAAAGCACACCTGCTGCGTGAGCCGCTCCCTCTCCTTCTCCAGCATGTAGGTGACATCGTCCCCCTCCGCCGTGTCCTGGGCGTGCCGCTGTCTTTCCTCCTCGAGGTCCAATATCACCTTCCAAACAAACTTCAGTCACTTTAATGCAAAGGCACACTTACAAGTTTTTAACACAGGGGGAGAGCGTCACCTTCTCACACAGTCCAAATTAGACACGAGAGTGGCCACAGTAACCTCGGACAAGTTCAACTCAAAATCATATAAAAGAGGCTTTTGGACAAATGGCATTAAGTCACTATCTTGTATAGTTGAGCCAGTTTGGAAAAGGTTAGAAAAAAAATGCACTGTGTGCATCTTCATTCTAGTACTAAGTAGCCAAACTACATGTTTTTCTCCAGACTGCAGAATAGCCTTGAGAAGATCATAAGGAAGCAAGTCCTTACGTGATTCATAGTATCTGCTGTTGGTGATATGGTGCCCTTACCAGAATCTCCTGGCAGGATCTTTTTTTATATATAGTTACATATAAATAAAAAAGCAGGAGCAGATGCACTACCTCAGAACACGCATCACAGCGACACAGGGCATTAACAATTATAACAAGATGCTCTTAGCTACTGTTTCAACGGTAATTTGCACACAGACTCCCCCTTCCCCAGCGTCCCCCCCTCCCCAGTGTCCCCAGGAGATTTGAGGACTGCAGTGCAAAGTTTATTTTAAAGAACCTTAATTTGTTCTTCCACTTAAGAAGATGAGCTCTTGAAATGAAACTGCTTGCCATAAGGACACAGTTAAGGAGCTCCTTCAGATTTAACATTGAATTACATGAATAATTGAGATTCTATTAACTCAACGAAAAAGCCAGAACATGAACTTCCCAAGAGACCCTGCAGTATCTCATTACCAGAATTATAGGCTCTCCCAAAACATGCTCACCATGAATCCAGCAGCTCCTCAGCCTTCCTACAATTTAAGCTTCCAAACATTGCTTAAATACCTTCGAGTACATAGGGAACATTTTCTCAGGAGGAAATGGTAGGTATATCACTCATATTGAGTGATAAGAAGCTTACGTCTTATCAAAATGGAGCTATGTTACTTCCGCACAGCTTAGCTGAAACAACCTACCTTTCTGTGTCTGCTCTCTGCAGCAGCTAGTTGGGATAACATTCTTTCCTGCATATTCTTGCAATGTTTCATCACCACTTTCAAAATAGATAAGGGATTGGAGCAGACCGGTTGCTTTTCACCATGATTTCCTTCTTTCAGGGTCTCAAAATCTCTCTGCAAAGCCATTAGTGGATCGCTGATATTGTACTTTCCATAGCGTTCTTCGATGAACGTATCTCTATGCTGGGCCTGAGATATAAAAACAAATGTGTATTTCAATACACTAAAACCAGCAAACTAGCTGAAGAAAGTCATCTGCAGTTGAGAAGTATCCCTCTTCCCCAGCTTTTCCACTTAGAGATAAAGAAATATTAACGAGTATGAATCAGACTTATCTGCTTAAGTGTATTAAGACAGGAAAAAAACACAAGTGTGTAACATTAAAGGTACCTGATTAACAGATAGTAAGAAGATACTAATCCGTAAGACAGACAGTAACTGGTTAGGTGGTCTGCCTACCTTCTGTACAGTAGTACACAAGAGGAATAGTGCAACCTCCAAGGCCCATCTGGACTTTGCCATTTCTAATAAGGCCAATAACAAGGGGACAAACACCATGTTTTTCACATATTAGGTGCATATGTTAGTCCTCCGGTGGCATAGACTCTGTTCAAATAAGTTAGACTGTGAAAAGTGAAAAGTATAGTCAGAGCATAATAATCTTTCTGTCCTCAGAAGGGATTTCTAAACTATCAGAATTTTAGAATATAAAGAAAGTTTCAGCTAGACTCCAAGCCAATAAAAAGCCCTCATTAATAAATTTAAAATGGGCAGAAATTGATGGTCCCCCCACTCATGAAAAAAATCAAATCTAGTATCAGAAACATTAAAGTGAACCCAGATCTTGCTGACTGAAGACCTGAATCAGCACTGCACAACTGGAAGACCCCACTGCTTCACAACCATTCGCAGAAGCCACCCGCTCTCCAAATGAATAAGACACCTGGAGTCTTGAGAAATTTTGCAAAAAGCACTTGCATGGCCATAATCAGAGCACAAGCAGATAGATACTATTCACAGAGTCTGAAACAAGTGTGTGTGGGGGATTATAAACACATGCCTTGATTAATTTCTCAATGGATCTCCAACTGAAAAGTCTTTTAATCAAGTGGCCTCAAACAAAGCAGAAAAGAAGAACAGAAAGTTTTGTTAAAACAAAACAAAACTCAAACCAAGCATGCTTCTCTGAGCTCTTAAGCACAGAGCAACTAACTACCTATACAAAACCACAAGCACTTGTCACAGCTGCTGCCTGGTGCAGAAGAACGTTTCAGCCAGGTCCACGCCGACAGGTTTCAAGGCTGCTCAAGCATCTCCACAATACAGTCAGCTGATGAACCTCTTCACGCCACAGCTACTTGCTACCTAGTCCATGAGTTACATTCCACAAATTTGCAAAAGGAAAGAAGGTAAATATCAGTTCTTGCTCACTGAAAGATTTAATAATTTACTATGTTTCAGTGGAAGAGCAGTTGTGTGGTTTTCTTGGCTATGTCACCATCAAAGAATTTCATGTTGAGCAATTAAAGCATTTCACACTCACAATAGCGTATAAATCTGTAACTTGTTAACAAAATCCTTAATATTCTCAACCAGACTAAACAGTGGAGCCTCTCAAGAAACAAGATAGGAATGATTACCCTTCTTTCAGTGACATGCAGGAATTAGAGAAACCCACACATACAGTGCTGCATGTCCTAAAACACTTAGAACCAGCCATTCTAGTTGGAACACTGTTTGTTAGGACATTGTAATCTTATCCTATTACTTTTCATCTCTTAGAAAGACTACTGTGAAGTTCTAAAAAAAAGATATGCAAAACAAAACTTTATAGTAGATATTAAAGTATCTACATTTTTACCACCATGATAAGAATCCATATGAAAACAAATACACATTCAACAGAAGAATAAAAAAGACCTGAGATTCTCAAGAGCCCTCAGAGTTGATCAAACTTAGCTCTAAGAAATTTAATCATTAATTTCAACCAAAATAATTATAGCCGAAACGCTATGCACTTCTGAAAAACCTGAGCCAGTGAGCTTCCCCATCCAGAGGGATCGTCCCAGCGTGGGTTACTAAAAGCACAGCTCTGATGGTGCCTGCTGATGGGGCTGTCTATGCCAAGAAAGGATATCTTTGAAACCCAGGATTTAAGTTTGACTCTCCTTGATTCACTATAGTAACGGTAATCAGTCCTGACAAGAGAACTCATGCCTATAATTTTCTAAAGTACCTAGATGATTATGTTTTCTTCTGCACAGTTACATTTTTAGCAAGGCATTAAAGAAAGCTCTCTCCTCTGCATGAGTTACCTGCAGCGTTTTTCTCTGCGAAAGGCAGGAGTTAGCCCCACTATCTTTAACCAAATTCTCTTTCCCTAACATGCTATTACCTTTAGAGTGGTTTAATTTCAACCATACCCTAGCAAAGTACTATGGGCTCTACAGAGAAAAATTATGATACTAGCTGCACTTTGACAGCGAGTAAGCATGACGTTTTTGCTTTGAGAAACCAGCCCAAACAAATGCTCTCTGTATGTTATCACGTGCGTCTTAGCTTTATATGTATGCTGTGCACACATCTGGGCATCCTTATGAACATAAACAGAAAGTAAGCCATACCAAATTAAATACAGTAGCTTTTTCAGAATTAATACGGAGTTCTTAGCACAAGCTCCACAAAGCATGGGCTCTGTTGATCCTGCGAAATGGCATTCAGCTGTTGGAGGGCAGGAAAAACAAGCTGTCTGCTCCGCGGAGTGAAACGACGTCAGCCTAACTGTGCTCTTTCAGAAAGCCTTTCAGCTAAGAACAGCAAAATGCTGAGTGTTACCCACCATTAATGCCTTTCCTAAGGAAATCTTTTAGATAAGAAAGAACAAGTCTGACTAAAGTTAAAAGACAGCTTAGAAGCCAGCATTTATCAGAATGATTATTTTTTGAAGTTCCAGTAAATTGTACTGAAAATGTAAACATTTCCAATTCTCTAAACACCACCGGTTGGTTCAGATTTACTGAAACAGAAAAGCAAATTGCCTTGGCAAAGAAAGTTAACATTTTAGAAGTTATTTTACAGGTAGTTTGTGAAGCTCAGAGATACAAATGCAATGTGAACACCTCATTCTATGTGCAGCTCTGCAAAATCTGCTACTCCGGTTTTCTCTTCAGCATGTAACTGCTCCATGTAGATCAGTTTTACTAAAGGGATGATAAAAATAATTGAGCCTTACAGGCCAGAGGATTGACGTAACCACCAATAAAGCATTGCTTTACTCAGTAGCTGATGGAGAATTTCTGGTCCCGCCTATATTGTAAGCTGCAACCATGTAATTAGCATGAAAAAACAATCAAAGGCAAGCTCTACTCTCAATAGGAGAATTTTATAAATTACCAAGCAACAAAAAGCACCTTTTTTCCCATACATCTTCCAAAATCAAAACCCATTAGGGACATTGGCCCTATAATGCTAGTTTGCAGCTGTATTTTAACACTTGCAGTAAACGAAAAGGAACATCACACAGAAGCAGCGATTCCAGATCCCGCTTCCCTGTTCTCCAACTTCCCAAGAAAAGTGGACATTACTTGATTCCAAGTATGTTTGATCAGAGCTTAAGATATTGTTCAAGCTTTACATAAAAAGGAAGAGGAAGGAAAAGATCAGCCCTGGAAATGGGCGGGCCGTCTTGGATAATGAGCCATCCGTGGTTTAATGAATCACAGGAAAAACCACAGGCTTAATTTTTTTTAATAAACAGAGGGGTGGGGAATCTTCATCTATTCTGAAGCATTATAAAAGTGACCAAACCTTGCTACAGATGTGCAGGGAACTTGCAAGTGACTCAAGCACTGGAAAGTCTTTAAATACAAATTTGCTAATTCATCCAGCTGGCTTAACTGCTTTGACAGATGAGCTGTTTTTCTCTTAACTAGAGCCCCGCTCCGTAGTGGTTATTCTCTACAACCACAAAAGGACAAACTCTCTCCAGACTGCTATCAGTGCTTCTAACAGCATAACCAAGCATGAGGACATCCAAAAAGTCTGCTTCTGGGCCACTTCCATCTAGCAGAAAGCTTAAGGAATTGGAATTAAACTTTATCAATTAAGGTCACTCACATTGCATACCTCCCCTGATTTTTGCGAGCACTGAAAGTGTGAGCAAAGACTTGTTCTGCCTCGTTGCTCGTCAGCGCCGGGCTCTAGGTTGTGCCGGGTTTAGCTGGGGGTGGTTGATTTCCTGTCTGGGAAAGAACAAGAAGTTCTTCCTTGCTACTCTGAGCAATTAAGTATTTTTCTGAACTAGCATGACAAACAGATGAGACTATCACAACACTAACAGCTTTCTGAAGTCCAGCTATTCTCCTCCAGTAGCCAGCAGAGCATAAACATTTAATTAAAGTCGTCTAGACTACAAAAAGTCTTAAACAGATCATCCTGGACAGACTACACGTCGTGTACAAAAGCAAATCCACCGCTTCGGCATCTGGACCACCGTGCACTCGGAAGCGCGGATCCAGATCCCCAGCCTGTAACACCTGTGTGCTACCGCTTCGCTGAACAGCCAAGTCCTTCCCTGAAGGAATCAGCCTCGCTCTTCCCAAATTAAATGATGGTGCAACGAGCTACGCAGGGCGCTGTACACGTGCAGGCGACAGCTCCCACCGCTTACGCTGGACAGGGGCAGCTCGTCAGCACAGCTACCGGCGCCAGGACTACGCACACGCAGCCCCGACAGCTTCGCATCTGTCCCCTCTGAACAGGAATCCGGTCTTAAACTCCGCTTCTGCTCAGCTCTCAAAACAGAGGTGGCTTGGTGGTAGCAGAGAAGTTTTAGGACTATTATATTCCCCCCCTCCCCCCCCGCCAAAGGAAAAGAGATAATATTTAAATGTTGCCTGCTCTTAAAAAAAAAACCAACAGGGAAGCAGCAAGGCATGTGAACTACTCTCAAAGCCAATGATCAGAAGAATTAGGCATGTGCAGTGGGGGTAATGCTCTAAATTGGCCGGCTTTTAGTTCAAACTGGGGTAACTGACCTCCACTAGCCTGTTTTGAAAGAGGATAATTCTGATTTTATGGAGCAGAAGCAATATCTGAAGCTACTGAAGAGATGTTTCCTGTGCAGACACGCAAAGTAAAGGCTTCACTCTGCTAGGAAAAAGCTACTGTTTTCTCCAGGGAATTCTAGACTGTTTTGGGCTGAGCATTTCCTTTTTTTTTAAAAAAAAGATTTCCTTTTATTGAAAGCTTGTTTATGAGACAGTATTTTCTCTCTGCCTTCAATAATCTTTACAACTTGTTTTACTGGAACATCAAATAGTGGGAATTTCCAGCACTCCTTTTAAGTACTTTCTGGATACAAAGTGGAATATTACTCTTGCCTGCAAATTCTGAGTCTAGGTTTTCACACTGGGCACAGCAGAAAGTATGCAGCTCTCCAGCAGCAATTTGTACAGAAGTTCCTCCTTTAGATTGCAGAGAATGGTATAATCTTTAAATAGCTCCTAGCTGCCTTGAACTTCCTTATTAGCTTCTTCCCCCAGAGACAGATACTGGAAATAAAGAGAAGCTGAGGCCGCAGAAATCACCGACAGAGGAGGGAGATGGGGGCCGGACCACTCGCTTCACATGGAAGTGGATGTCCAAAGGCTGGAGTGCGATCGAGTCTTGCATTAGCTTCAGGTCCAGATCTGAAGCAACTACTAGCAAAGATCTGCACAGCAGAAATTAAAGCAAATACTGTATTTATTACAAATACTATATCAAGTGAGCAAGCCAGGGAAACAAGAGCCACCCAGATTTGCCCACATAATACCTGTTACCAAGTTTGAAAAGGTTAAACACTCTTAATGAACACCAAGCAGCATAAAATGACATTTTTTCCCAGGAAGCTTTTGCACGGGTCCCAGGGAGTGCGGGGCTGCGTGTGCGAGCAGAGCCCGGCCCGGGGAGCGGCACGGCGCAGACTGCCCTTCGGTCACCCTCCAGCGCGGCACCCAAAGGTACCCGGGCGGCAATGCAAGCCTGGAGCCGTTCCCGCATTTCTCTTCCTTGTTCGGAGCCTATCTAGGTATTGGGAGGGACCGGAGAATCTAAAAATATCAGAGAACAAAAGCAAAGCAAATAAGTACCCCTGCAACAGAAAAGCAGTAAGAAAAACCACATTCCAGAAGGGGAGCACGTGCTGGAGCCCTGCTAGACCTAAGCTGCTTCATAAGCTATGCAAAAAGCCCCATCTGTGAAAGATTTACTAGCATCTGTAGTAAGGTTTTATATTACTGAAGTTTTTTTATTTAAACAAGAGGTAGACTTCTTTTTTTTTGCTTTTGGAACTGCACCGTAAATTAATCTCCAAGCCTACTGACAAATGAACACTTAACGTTGCAATGCATTAATGCTGCTTTATAGACTGGCTTGCTGAACTCAGGAGTAAAGCAGTGAATACCCAGCTCTCAGTCTTCAGTGCAAAATAGCCGGTTTCCACTGCAGTGTAAATTTCCTAAAACCTTAATACTGAAGAAATAAGCCAGAAAGTTGTTTCCTGTTTTCTAAGAGTAAACAGAACTATTTCTACTGTATGGGGAATTCTGATAAAAGGGGGGAGAGAACAAAGTGCTCTAATATACCAACAGAGATTTATGTAAATACTGAGCTGTTTTCAGTCATGGCGTGCAATTCAGAGGACTAATTTGCAGTTCACACATGCAGCCCCTTCCACATGGCAGTAAGGGCTGACAATCCAGCCCTCAGTGTTACTTACGTAACTCCGACAGCATCTGGTTTTGGATGATTTAAATGTGATTATAACTACAGGAAAAGGAGTACAATAAGAAATGAGATTTAAGGTATGTTCGGAGGAGAACATTGAGATTTGGGTAGTGCACAGGAAGGTATTTTCAAACAAAATTTTTTTTTTTTTCAAAAAGATATCAAAGTTCAAATAAAGAGGAAAAAACTGAAGCATGGGAAAAGGTATTTTAACACAGTAAATGTGTTCACTTAGTCCTTTACACTAGTATCTCCAGTTGGGATTGAAGTAACATTGCAATTTGAAATGGACTTCACCCATGAGGACCAGGTCCACGGCCGGCGCGTAGGAAGAGAAAGTCCCTATGACGAACACCTACCGCTCAACTAAAAACGGCACAAGAGAAAGCACGCCGCAGAAGAGCAGCGATGGAAGGCAGCAGCCCGCACAAGCCGTAATAAGGTAGAAGCACTGATTTGAGGCGACCTAGCATGTTACTCTATGAACTGAAGCAGGGCTACACAAACCAAGCCAGTGAATCCCCTCTTCTCCTGCAGGAGCGGAGGGATCCTGCCTCCAGGAACAGCGCAGAGACCACCCACGGCAGAAAGCACGAAGCTTTGGGGAGGGGAGGCGAAGAGGAGGAGGACAGTAAAGGAGCAAACCAAGCAAGCAGTCCCTGCAAAGCCAGTGTCACAGCCTCAGCTTTGACAGTGAGAAGCAGGGCTGGTGCCAGCAAACAAGTGGCCTGGTATCATGAGGGAGAAGGGAACTATTTTAGGATTTGTCATCTGCGTGCATAGATTCTCTCTACCAAATGCCAGATTTCTTAAGCAGGCAGGAATATCAATGCTTGCAGACTGTACCAAAGTTAAGTTACAAGTTCTCCAATGAAGGCACAGTTTTTCTATGCTGGTCCTTGCTCCTTCCCATAACAATATAGCACACGACATGCCTCAAAAATCCAGTGGTTTCAGAAGCATTTAAATCTTAATTAGAAGCAAATTAGCCCAGGAGAGGAAATGCACTTTTCTTACTTTATTGGATAACCAGACACCAGGTTAAAAAAACCCCCACCAACCCCTGATTTTTAACCATGGACACATTTGCCTAATGCAACTGCTGTAGAAAAATACTGCCATTATTTTAAAGATTATGCCATATTCTAAAGAACTTCAGCAGAACGTACTACTCTGAACAACCAAGGAAAAAACAGACAGCTGCAAGACCAAGTGAGAGGGTTTAGCTGTGTACGAAACACACAAATGCTTTTATCAGCCCTCAATGCTTTGACTCCTCTTAACAGAGGTTATAGTTTGATTTTGCCAATGTATACAAATCTAACTCCTCTCCGGTTCAATCTTTAATTCGGTCTTGGAGGACTTCACCTTCATGGCAGCGTTTTTGTATTTATCAAAGCAGGAGTGAACAGATTAGTCTGAGGTGGGTTTTCCTTTAACTAAATTTTTCAGTGGTGAAGCATTTTAAAATGGTTACCACAGCTACTGTTAGTAAACAGCAGGAAAAGCACAGTGGGGCTAGAAGCTCTCTGCTTGTAGATTCTGAATATATAGACAAAGCCAGGCTAAATTTTCTGCCACTGAAACTGTCCAGCTACTAGAGTAAGTGGTTATATGAGTTTTATTCTTTAGCATATGCAGTGTTCGAAAGGGCAACGCTGCGCTGCCAGCACAAAGCTGGACCTGAGCTGCAGCGTTACTAAACCCAGCTTAGACACGAGTAACAGAACACAGCTGGGACATCTACAGTATTCCACCATTTGCTACAGATTCAAGCCAACTGGAGGAGGGAAAGTCTCATTTTCCTACAGGGCAGTGATCTGGAAGCAGGACTGTACGCAGCCAGAACCAATTCTAGCTTGAAGCTTTTACTGCCATTTTCCTACTACCTCCAGTTTTCCTTGTATTCTTAAAATGAGACATTAGTATATCCTTTACAGAAGTATAAAAAAGCACCAAGCTTTGATTAGCTTTGTACTTCATACCAGATAATTACCCAGCATAGATTAGTTTCATTTAATTTCTTCTCAGCTATGTGTAGTTGACAAGTCATGTTAAAAGGGTATTTTAACTGTATTACATTCTTCATGCCAGAGGGAACTATAGGTTAAATTTCAACTGAAAAGATAATAGCACTACATTATTCAAAGGTATGCACGAAAAAGCTGCATTCTGGAGCTGCATTCTTTCCTATCAATCTCTGTACTCTATTGTATGTATTTCAGATTGCAGTATCAAAGCTATACTTGTATTTCTATGTCATCAGAACACATTATCAAAACAAGACTGATCCCATGATAGACAAGAAATTTGCAAGTCTACTCTAAAAGTCTAGTTTAAAAAGAAGAGCCAAGTCTTTCAGTACACCACTTAAGAGTTAACAATAAAATTAAAAGATTGCTCAAAAGCAACGAAGACTAAGCCTCTGCAGCTCTCAGGCCTGCAGGCTGCTCATCCTCTTTTGAAATACCCAAAAGCTTAAACATTATGAGCAGTCACAGGTCTTCTGCAAGAAGCCTCCAATACTGAACACTGTCACAACTCATTCCTTCAAAAATCCACCTCTCCCATCCTTTATACCTCTCCAGTTTCCCTTAAGTTCAAAGTTACTGAATGGATAGAGACCATTCCTGAGGCTTTCATCTCAGTGATGGCCTCATATCTGAACTTGAAGGTAGAGTCCATGCATGCACTATAAAATTAAGCTCTTTGTGCACTATCTCAAGTTACGTATATACTGATGTTAAGGTAGCGTGGATATTTCACTATTATTTTTAAAGCCGGTCATATCTTTGCAGAGCCTCCAGTTTTTTGTTTTCAATCATCAGAAGAGAGAGCAAACAAGAAACTTGGGTCAGAACTAATTAAATCTACAATGCAAGACAGAAGGAACAAGGCTGAAAATGGAGAAGGTACATACAAAACCCCACCCCCATTCTCAAGACTCAAAGCATGGGAAAAAAATATAGTATTGCTTTGACATACTGAAATTAGCTATTAAAAAGTAGACCAACAACTAGAATATTAGCTCAGCCAAGAACAGGATTTGTTTATTCCAAACTGTAAGCCCTAGCAAGCAATATAGCAAATTACTAGTGGATGGATATCTGCAAAATACCTTAATAATTCTCCTAAGAATACTTTCACTTCATTAAATGCAGCAGAAGAGAACAGGAATGATTATCCCCCTCAGAAGATGCCTCAAACAGACCCATCTTAATGCACACCCAGAAGAACAGATCTGGATGGAGTGATAAAAGGAAGCCCATTTTGGATCTGAGATCATCACTGTGTTCACATAATTGCTGCTGTCAGGGTATAAACAAAGGCGCAATCTCAGATAAGCAAGACCAACACACAAGTGATTTTACAGATCAAAATTAGCATCTTCAGCACTCAAAAACAAACTGGAAGCCTGTGCAAATCACAGCAAATGTACTTAAAAACACGACACATGAGGTTTAAAGAGCTGACAAGTGTCGTTCCCTCAGCTACTACCAAGTACTGTGATAGTCTCCCAGAGGTTAACTGCAACAAGACAAAGTCCTGAACCTGGAAGGATGAAATGCAATCCAGCCAAACAGAAACAAAACCTGCACCTAGACACTACTGCTTCTGGCCATCAGCACATGGCCAGAGACACACCTGGTCTTCAATCACCAAATACAAAAAACAAATAACAAGAAGATTACTAAACAAAAGGGATGTTTTTCAATTTCTTAAGAGTAAACAGAATTTCACCTTACTGAGGCAGAGCGTCCACTAGGCAGCCTACTTATTTTGAAAGTATTACCTAGACTCAACTGTAACACCCCCAAGTGAGCAGAGCCCATACAGTCCTGTTGTCCCTACTGCCCAAACGAGAGGGGCACCAGCACGGAGCCTCTGGAAGCCTGCAGACCCGACCTGCGCAGATCCAGCGCAGGGTTTCTAACTCACATACGCTAACTCCCATGGGCCACAGTCTCACGCAGCAAGAAGTGGTCCCACTTGCTCCCACACCACCCCGTCATGTCCCATCACAAGCATTCACGCAACCACAACATCAGCTGCACTGGGGATCTGACATGGGTTGAAAACAACTGCTTTGCTGGGCTACTTTTAGCTGGTATCAGTTCCAAGTCTAGCTCATTGCGAGGTTACATTAATGCTTATGCCAGCAAAAGGAAAAAAAAATAAGCAGCAGGGCACACAGGTCTGCTTCCCTCAGCAACGGCGCCAGCTTAGTATGATGTAAAGCCATGGATGCTTTCAGTGTAACATTATTCTCAGCAAAAGACTAATCTGATCCCTCCGGCCGAGAAGACGTTCTGCTTTAAAAAAAGCCTTCTTACTAAAGAAGAAGGCAACCAAAGTAAGTCTGACAGACCCTTTTCATTTCTCATGGCATCATAAATCCTCAGTCCTTTATCAGAAAGGATGAAGGCACACACAAAAGGCTGCATCTAAACACTGAGAGCTGGTTTCAAGAAAGAGCATTTCAATAATGAATTCCAAGATGTAAAGTGATATACAGCATTCATTATCTAACACTGCTGATATTAAGATGGAATTCTGACACTAATAAATCTTTGCTTCTGAACTTTACCTTGGATGCAAGTATTTTGCAGAACCTATAGTACTACTGTTGTAAGTACCATGATAGAAACAAAAATGACAACATACCTTTAAGGCTTCTATGACAAGATCTCTTGCTTCTAATTCTCCCTCAAGAATGCTAAAGAGCGTCAGTAGTTCTGGTTTGCTGAGTTTTTCCAGATTCATCCTGAAAATCTGAAAAAATAGAAAATCGTTTACTGAGTATTTATCTGTATATCAAAATCAATATACTAAGTTACAACATATAATCTCTGTTTAACTTTAGCTTCTGGTTTGCCCATGCTATAACTTGCCCTGAGAGGAAGGGCAGAACACACCACGCAAACATTTTCTCTTTAACCTCCAAGACAAGCTGCAGAAGATTCATTTTCCACTTTTTCCCAAGGGGTCATGAACATATGCGTACCCAGATGGTGCAGGCAGAAAGTAGGGGCTAAAATGACAGTACAGTATTCACTGAGAAGTAGCCAAAGTTAACAGGAGAGAAAAAGATATGGATATTTAAAAGCCATACTACTTTGGATTACACATCTGGATCACACAGCTGCAAACACCACACTGAACTCAATCATGTGCTCAATTCAGGCATACACGTTCAAGTTTTAAAACCACTACTGAAGAACAATGATTAATGCAGTCTGAACTGGGCCATCTTCCACAAATTTAATGCTAAAGTTAACATTTCAGCACTACAAAATGCTTTTCAGGAATGCCATTAGGCATTATTTATGGAATGGACCCAAGCCAGTCTACAAAAAAAAAGAAAAAAAAAAATCAATGCCACAAAAAACCCACACATTTAATTACTATTCTTTCAGACTGATTCAATATCACCATTATTTGTGAAATATAATTTTATAATTTTACCATCCACATCAGAAGGAAGACCCATCATTTGAAATTTGCATACAGAAAGCTTGTTAATTTTCTCCCTTATTTTGTTGATACGCTTAACATCAGCTAGTGATGAGCCTCTGTGACACATTATTTTATTAACAAAGGCAAAAACATCATTGATTTTTGTGAAGTCCAAGCCTCTGATGGAAATATACTGCATTACGAGAGCCTTCTGCCCTGCAAGACAATAATCAAATATGCCTTTCCTCAGTCCAATTCACATCCATCTTCTGCTGCTATTAATACCAATCGAAATACTACAGGATGAACAAGCTATTCAGTGATACTTAACTCCGCTTTACCAGCAAAAGATAAAGGGTTAATTTAACTTTTACTGGAGAAACCTATCCAGTTAAAACACTCAACTAAACTCTAATTTTTCTGAAGTCACTGCTGCTTTACAACCGATTTGCATAACCGTGCCTCTGGAGAATTATGCACAAACGCGTGTTCTGTCTTGTTTATGCCAAAGCAGTTTTCCAGTTGCTGGGAACAGAAAGTTCTGCTTGCAGAAAAGAATAAGTAGCCTTCATAGAGCAAGAGAAATTTGAAGTCCATCTGATCCCTCCTGCTAACCAGGGAAGTCCCCACCACGCAGCCGCGTCCTCGCTCCGTGCAGGGTTTCGCCGGAAGTCCCGTAAAGCAGTAGTGTTTCTTACCGATTTTTCTGGATAGCCTTACCATTGGCATGGGCCGTTAGACGAAACTTAACAGAGAATGATCATGATTGTTTGAGATATTGTGGTTGTTTTAAAACCAATATAATGACAACACAGATGTGCCAGCACTGCATGTATGCTCTCTGCTGCACAGCCATTAACTTGCATTCAAGAGGAAAATGCATGTCTATAAACCGCTCAGCAAATCCGTAAATGTCTGCCAGGACTGCAAAAAAGACTGGTCAAGAGTTAACACAAGAGTCTAACTTAAAAAACTCACTATACTGATTCAAATCACATTTCAATGGGATGCTGCATTGTTGGTCACTGTTCAGCATTAACAGCCACAGTTTTAAAACAGCAGGTACACCTCTACACGCGGTTGTTCAGGGCCAGGAACGGGCTGTCGCCTTCATCTTTGGGTATTTCTGTTGACAGGTCTGTCACCTGCCAGCTAAGATCCCATTTTCTGTGGCACAGAAGGAGTGATTAACAGTTTGTCCGTCTCACAGAGAAAGGAAGACAGCATAATAGAAGCAAACTAGTGTTTTTACATTTATATTTTTATATATATATAAAAACATATATATCACACATACATACACACACACACAAATGAACATGTAAGAGAAAAGAGGGCCTGTTTTTAGCTTTTAACTTTTACCAGTACCATGCCTAAGTTGGTACTTACATTCAAGAGCTGCTTTACCTTCCCGGACAGATTTAAAATACCTGGACCATCCGAGTGTCTGCCCAGGAGATGTATGGCTGGATTTCAACACTAGCTCAGTTCTTGCTCAGATTATGTTCACAGAAGCTAAGACTGAATCAGTATTTCTGAGAAGTAGCAACTTTTTTTTTGTGCCAGATAATCATTAAGTTATAAAAGTTCTGCAGTGTATAAGCTAGAAAAAGATTTTTTTCTTTGACATCTTAAAGCAAAATATACAATCTAAGTACATTAACACCAGTAAATTTTGAACATGGACTTTAAACATGAACAAAGTCTGCACTTTTTCAAATAAAGATGACATTGAAACTTGCAGCTAAATCACCCCATTTAGCTACCGAAAGGCACCCCCTTAAAGCAGGGACAGCTGCCTACTGCACTTCAATATTTTAAAGCAATTAGTTTGTGTAGGAACCATTTTGATTCTATATTTTAAATACGATGATGGTGACTTGTACTTCCACAGTGCTACAGAAATAAGCCGTGTTATTTCTCACGTGCTTCTATGTCTATAATCCTGAATCGGCTTCATACCCAACAAGTCCCCTCCTAAAACACTGGTAGCAAGTGACACAGCCTCGGTCACCTTGCACGCAGCCTCCTGCCATAGGAGAGCTGCATATGTTATGTTGAATCTGTAACCGCCAAGCGCTCACTTTTAGGGCCACTCAATACTAGGGAACTGAAAAACGTAGAAAAAAGGCAACTCTGTTCATTCTAGATCATGATTTTTTTTTTTTTTTTACAAAAACAAGCAGCATCTCCAGATCAGAAAGCTAATAGTCACATACCTCTAAGTTTCTCCTTCCCTGCCCACATCCGAATCCCTTCCAATGCCTCCAAACATCACAGCTTCCAAGACTTCTTTCCCACGATGTGCCCCTACTCCTCCTCCCTTCCTGTTTCTCTTTAGCATCACTCCGACCCTGCTCATCTAGCCAGGTCCTCCCCTTGCAAACAGCCCCATTCTGCCAAGCAGACCTGCACTTGTCAGCTGGGGAACCGGCCCATTATTTAAAAACCTCTAAACAAGAGATATAGTTTCACAGCAGCGTAAACAAGACCTGGAAACATCCAAAGCATCCTACCAGCTTATGGTCAGTGAAACGTCCTAACCGGTGCAATCATGCAGAGATCACAAACCACAAGGACTCCATTATTTAGTCTGAAAGTATAAATATTTTCCCTGAGTCTGAGATATACCACCATTTCTGGACAATAAGCAAGCGTTCAGAGCATAAACAAAGATAATTACTTATCGCTTGCCTAAAGGTAAACTTCCTTTTGGCTGTGCTATGAACTGTTAGAGTGTCTCCTCAGCAGACCCATACCTGCCCACGGAAAAGATGGAAATAACTTTCTAAAGAGTTTCAAGCATTTACTAAACACCAAGAGCAGTTCAAGCGTATGTACAACCACGGGAGCAAACAAACCAGGGTGAGCTATCTCTGGCATGCGCCACTTCAAGAACAGGAGAAAAAAGCGATAAGCGTCTGGGCTGTGGTGGCTCCTCCGCGCCCCGACGGTGCTATGGGGATTGTGAAACCCCCAGAGATGGCACGGTGCTCGGATCACACGTGGATCGCCCAACTTAACTAGCAGCACCGGCACAACGAGCGCTCGACCCACTGATGCCGAGGCAGGCTCGGGTCACTACACGGCGAGCGCTAAGCGGAGGGGCCCAGACGCACAGCTCGAGGTGCTAACGGGGGTGTTTATCACGTCGAAGCGTCAAGAGATCTGCAAGGTCTTGGCCCAAATCTCATCTACCTCTTTAATGTATTGCGTAGAGCATAACTTGCCTTTTTCTTCTGAAAGAGGATATCTCCTTTCCTTTCATATGCCAGGCTACCATCAGGCCACTTCAGCAGTGCTTTTACGCCCATAACCCTGAACCAGCTTCGTTCCTTTCCTCCCCGAAGAGGAAGCGGTATCTTCCAGGCGATACCTTCACGCGACCTTACTCCTGCGAGAGCCCGACCCATAAAGTTTGAAAGCCTCTCGAGTTTAGGAACCTGCCACACACACACACATCGTACGCGGTGCTCAGATAAGCTGCTAATAACGTAACTGCACGTAACAGGGCTGTGCGGAAAGCAGCCGAAAGGCGCTCTGCAGCCGTGCGCTCACGACAGGGCCTGGCGCGGCACCAGAACGGGAGATTTTAGGTCAAAAAGGAAGAAACTCCCCAAGCCCACCCCGCGCAAGTGTCTGTTAACGCGCTGCTCGGGACGCGGCGGGGGGCCGAAGCCCGCACCCGAGACGCGCCCGCGGCCCCGGCGGGAAGGAGCCCAAACCAGCGGCGCTTGGGGCAGGGAGGGGCCGCGGCGCCCACAGCCTCGCGTTTCGCCCCAAACCGGCGCCGCCGCCGCCCCCGGCCCGGCCCCGCGGGCCCCGCGCACCTGCCGCGGCCCGCCCGAGGGGGCGGCGCCGGCCTGGCCCGGCCGCGACGAGGACACAGACGCGACGCGACGCGGCCCGGCCCGGTCCCACCGCCGCGGACAGGCGGCCGCCGCCGCCGCCCCCCACCCGGCCCCGGCCCCGCCGCCACCACCGACCTGGCGCCGCCGCCGCCGCTCCGCGCCGCTCCGCGCCCATCCAGCCGGACCCGCCCCTTGGCGCCCGCCTTTTGAAGGACGGCGCGGCCGCCAATCAGCGTCGCCGCCGGCCGCGCCCGCCGCCCAATCGGCCGCTCGGGGGGGCGGGGCCAGGGCGCGGGCCGGCCGTCGGCGGCGGCGGATTGGGCGGCCAATCAGGCGGCGGGGGCGGGACGCGGAGGGTGGGGCGGGGGCTGCGAATCCCTTTTGTTCGCGGCGGCCGCGGAGGGAGCGGCGCGCCGTGATTGGCGCGTCACTTCCGGCGCGGGCGGGGGCGATGGGGGCGCGGCCCTGTGCCTGCGAACCGCCCCCGGCCCGTTTCCATGGCGCCGGCCCGGGCCTCGACTCCCAGCCGGGCCTCGGGCTGCGCCCGGCGGGGCGGCTCCCTCGGTGCGCACCGCCCCTCAGCGGCCCTGTGTCCCCCCGGCGCCCTGTCCCCCCGCGCCTGTGTCCCCCCCGGCGCCCCATCCCCCCGGACCCGAGTTCCCCGTGCCCCGGGTTCCCCAGGCCCGCGTCCCCCCGCGCCTGTGTCCCCCCCGGCGCCCCGTCCCCCCGGACCCCAGTTCCCTGTGCCTCACGTTCCCCAGGCCCGTGTCCCCTCAGCCTCCTCGGGGAGGGCCAGTCCCTCCCGCCACTGCGATGGAGCCCGGCCCGGGACGAGGGGGCTGTGCGGGAGGCTGCTTGGCCAGAGCCGGGCCCTGCTCGCCGGAGCCTGGGTGCGTGCATGGGCCGCAGGCGTCGCGGGCCGGTTCTGAGCCCCGGCCAAGGCCTGTTGCCTTCACGAGCAACGCGCAGTGAGCGGGGCCCAAGGAGAGAGATGGGGGGTTCTGTTCCCCTCCGGGCCCCGCCGCCACCTCTGAAATCCCGAGGGAAGGACCTCCTTCCAGCATGGTGGCGATGCCCAAAATGATACAGTTACGAGGAAGCTGACACAGAGCCTGTAGTTTGCACAAAACATGAAATCTGCCTCACTTTCCAGACCGGTGGCTTGCCGGAAGGTGTTCTGTCATACTTGGGTTTTATCTGTGAAGCAGTGCGGTAATAGGTGCTGTTTCTCCAGGTGACTCACTGGCGAGACGGCGGGTTGGAGGGTGGTGCCGGCCTGTCGCAGCTCCCTCTGGGGATCTTCCGCAAGCACCAGCCTCCACTGCTGTGATACCTTCAGCCAAGGCCGGAATTTTACCGACGTGCAGTGGAAGCCCAGTATGTTTTAACCTATTTACCTGCTATCAAACGAGGAGAGAAGCCAGCAGGTATCAGTGACTGTGGCTTGAACAGCCCCGGCCCGCGGTCGCCTGGCCAGAGCAGGGTCACTGCTGCCTGACGCCGTTGAGGGAAGCAAGTTTTGGCTATCGCAGCCGCTCCCCACGCAGTCTGCTCAGCGGTGCAGCACCAAAATCACAACTGACCCTTTTGGTGGCGAATATGCCAAATCGCTCAGTCTCTGAATGAGAAGTGCTCAGAGTCAGTAATATGCTCCATTCTGCAGGTGCCCAAGAACTGAAAAAAGTATTTAATGGCCATTCCTACTGCTAGGAGT
Organism: Dromaius novaehollandiae; assembly: GCF_036370855.1. Classification (NCBI taxonomy): domain Eukaryota; kingdom Metazoa; phylum Chordata; class Aves; order Casuariiformes; family Dromaiidae; genus Dromaius; species Dromaius novaehollandiae. The sequence goes on along the minus strand of NC_088124.1, from coordinate 7,143,837 downwards.
TTGACTTCAGGGGGATGCTAGGCTTGCGCTGTGCCTGCAGCACAGGGCTCGCGCTGTTTGACGCATTTGCTAAGGAACTAGCAGTTTCTAAAACAACAGTCTGAATCATGTGCAAAAAGAAAGGTGTCATGTGGTAACAGGACTTTATACAGTGACGAGACTAGCAATAAAACTCACCTCTAACCATTGCAGTGTCCTGTCTAGGATGTTCAGGGCAATATAATTTTGTCTAGACGGAGTCGTTTGAGTACTATGGATTTTTTTCCCAGCCTTGATAAATACTGGAACTTTTGCAGTGCCCCTGGTTTAACAGTCTCTGAGCCTGGAGAACAGCAAGCCGGCGGGTTACTCCTCTAACTTTGCTGGGACGCGAGTATCCTTGTGCCTCCTGCCAAACAGCTGCTACATTAAGACCTCTGGCTTTTTTCCTAATCACAATCAGCTTTCTGTCACCCTGTGCTTCTCCTGGCTCTGTGCTTTTCACCTGTTGTCTCTCTTTTTACTCTTAGAATATGTTTTTTAGGGCAGATGTCTTTTTGTCATGTACACAAAGGAAGCTGGACAGAAAAGGGCTGACAGCTCACCACATCCTGTGAGCGAGGACACGGAGCCTGCCAGGAAGGTCTGGGCTGAACTGGCACGGCAGCTCTTCTCACTGGAAAAAGCCACGCTTCAGAAAAAAGAGGAAAGACTATGAGAGTTATATCTAATGGTTAGTGTCAGCCCGGTGATTCATGCGTGCGAGTCACTGGAATTAACATGTATTTTGAAGTGAACTTAAAGCCAATGTGCAAGTGCAGATGGTTGGGGTAAGAAGTCAATAGCTTTCTGTAGTCAAATGTTTCCAAAGCCTTTAAAAAACGAAGCTAATGCCTGTAGGTGTGAATCAGAACGATGGTGAGTATCTGGTGGATATTTGCAGTCCCAGATCAGTCCAGCTAATTTTGGTTGATTGCTTGCCCAGTGGCCAGGCCGAGCAGCAACCGACTGTCTGTGAATCACAGTAACGTAAAAAAGAGTGAATTTTGGAACATCTTTCTTGTTTGTGGGACTGCAGCTCCCTCCTGTGTCAGAGAGCTTCTACTACATCTCAGTCACTGCTCTCCTCGCATACAGAAACAGCCCTGTCGATGGCACGGTGCAGAAAAGCGGATGACGCTATGCTCAGAAATCTCTGAATACCAAGTGGCTGAATGGAAGCTTTGATTTTTCGAGAACTACCAACCTGGAACATTTTTCCGATTAGCAGCCACAAAATGTAACTAAAACATTGAAAGACGAACAGTAGATTTTTTTTTTAATAGCATCATTAAGAGCATGAGCTAAACAAAAGACCCTCCCCCCAAAATATTCAAAAGTCTAATTCTCACTGAAATTCATGCAGTTAATGAAGCCAGTATGGAGCAGGAAAGCAGCTTGCCTATGGCCCTGAAGCCCATCTGAGGCAGAAGCAGACCTGCACTACAGGAGACCTGAGCTCCTGGTCGTGAGCTTGCTCCCATGCAACATACAGATCATGATGTCATGTTACTTTTCTGCAGATATTTATATGTCAGCATGCTTCCTTTCATAAATGAGTCCCAACGGGGTTGGATTCCATTAGTATTCCTTGTGAGAGGCAGTTTTAGGGCTCCTGAAATTTGCAGCATGCAGCCCCTGCGTTCATATCGCTGCCTTTTTTGTGGATTTTGTACATAGCTCCTGGCAAATCACCTCTCCTCTGTCTGCAAAATAATAACCATACATAGCTACTTCCCCAGGGATGTATCGTGCTGTAGAACAAGGCCTGATCCTGTTGCACTACTGAAAAAAGAAGATAAAACCGTTTATATTTGTATCTGAAAATGGCAAGAAAGGATTTGCATTTCCAAATTGGCATAGATTATCTGTATGATAACATCTACTAGTCAGTTATTTCTTTTCCGAAGCATTCCTCCTGCTGTCCAATCCCAGCCTTGGAAACATCGGAGAAAGGAGACCTTTGTGCAGCGAGAGCTTTGCATGTGGCTGGTGACTGGCGATGAATCCAGCATGTGAAGGTCACAGATGCAGGAGTTACATCAGAGCACATCTGGCACCAAAAGCTTCTCTGTTCGGGGACGTGGTGAGGAGATTCGATGAACCCGGCACAGCTGAAGAGCAAACATCCGAAGGGAACGAGAGCCCCAAACATCCTAGGTGGTCTCAGGGAGGGAAAACTGAACAACTGCACCCTTGAAACCCAGCAAATTAATGCAGATGGGAGGAAAAACATTTCTTAGCAGAGCCTTTCTAGACACCCGAGCACGTGTGGTCCTGTGCGTAAGCGCCCAGCCTGACCTGCACGGAGATGACTCTCGGGCAGCGCAGACTATCCGAAGTCAGGAATTTGGCCGGGATGCCGAGGTGCCTCCGCCAGCGCAGCTTCCCAGGTGCTGGGCCGGGCAGGCGGAGGTTTGCGCGGTTAATGGTTTCCAGGCAGCAGGGAACACGCTCCAAGCCCCAGCACGAAGGCAGCTCCACGCTCCTCCTGAATGGAGGTTCTCATGGGAAGGAGGAAAAATACATTCAGCTGCCCTCTGCCCTGTGTTTCAGGGAAGTGAATTAGTGGTACAGGAGGCGGCCGCTTTGCAGAGAGGCTTCAAGGTCTGGAAGACATCTCTCCCCCGGCTGTTCGGCCACATTCTTCTGGTTTATTATTTTTAGCAGGCAGCAAATTGCCAGGTGAGTCAGAGATGGACAGAAAGAATGAGGTACCTGCCCTCGTGTGCGTGCGGCGTCCTTTTCTGATGAAAGAAAACAGCAGAAGGGCCGAGGAGAGGGCAGATACAAATCACTGTGGTACTTGCGCTCGACCACTCAGGATGGGCACAAGCATGTGCAGGTGATCCTGCCTCATCTCTATCGGTTGATGGAAGCTGCTAGAGATAAATAAAAAAATTTAAAAAGCACAGCATTCCTTTATATTTATACAAATTTCACTTTAACCTCAATTCTGCTTCTATCCGACCTCTCCAGCGCACAAGACTGCTATTTCCAATAATTATTTTTCAAGGCCATTTTTTGCAGGAGATCCAGTGGGCTGGGTCCTTTTTGTGCAGCAGTAATTGCAAGTTCAAGCACTGGACTTGCTAAATGCGCTAGGAGTCAACACAACAAGCAGGAGGATCATTGAACTGTGCATTAGCTTTCCTTTAAATGCACCAGTTTCATAATTAAATCTTTACTCTTTTTCCTAGGTATGCCTGTGCCAAAGAGGAGAGAATAAAATGGCCAGAAGACAGGCAATTTCTACTGAAAATCTCACAAACAAAAGGGATAAAGCTTGAATACAAACAATTAGAAAGAAGCACATCTGTCATGTCTGTGGCACTGTCAAAACAAGAATCCATCTGGGAAAAGATCCAGCGCTGCCTCCTGGGAGTTATATATTTTTTCTTTTTAAATATTGCATGGCATCCATCTATACGGCTGTGTGTTGTTTGTGCTGGCATGTGGGTGTGTATTTCTGAAGGCTCCCTGTATTAGCAGAAGATCTATAGTCTCATTTTAGGAATTTTGCTGCTATAAAAGTATATTTCTGTTTGTGACTGAGTGTTTTTTGCTTTCCTCCTGAAGCTCTGGAGCAGTGTAAAATAGCTTCATAAAACCCATAGGTCTTTTTAAAGCAGAAGTTACGGCCTTGCTTTGCTGTTAAAAATGCATCCTTGATTTTAAAAGCAAACAATACTCCAAACCTTAAACAAGTGAATACTAAAGAGATGCAATAAACCTCTTTTTTTTATTTGGTTGCTTATTGAGAAAAATCCAATTACACCTAAGGGAAATAAGAATGAAGCATCATATGGAAAAACACAGTACATAAGCAAACAGAGCCTTAGCCTTCTAAACTGAGCGTGCAAATACGGGAAAATCCTCTCAGCATCATCTCTTCGGTAAACACCCTCTGCGGTGAGTGCTGCGGTACCCAGGTTACCAGCGCTGCACAAAACGGCCTTGGCTGGCTCAGGGCAGCGCGATGCTCACGGGAGCCTCTCGGTCGCGGAGCGGCAGCCGCGGGGGCGGAGGCGGCTGGGGGGATGCAGGCGGCCGCGGAGAAGCGGCAGCAGGTCTCAGCGCTGTGTCCGCTCCCCGGCTCTGCCGCGACCCCGTGGTACGGGGCGTCCGACCTGCAGCAGCAGGACCCACGGCCAAGGTCTCCCTGCCTGCAGAGCCGGGCTATCCCTGCTTGCATCTCCCAGGTGTCCCGCCTCTGAACGAAAGCGGCCAGAATGAGTGTGTGAGAGCAGCTAAGAAAGCAGCTAAAGCAGCTGCGGTTTAAAGGATGTTTGGAAAAACCCTTTTTTCCAATCAGGCAATTTGCAACTTCAATTGCTAAGCACTCCTCTTTTATTCTTTGGCACTCTAGCTACGTTTGAATTGGCTTTCTCAGCACTTCAGAAAAGCTTATGTTACATAATATAAGATTTAACAGCCATCATTTTTCCAAAGGTAATATAGAAATGCCTTTTTTATGACACAAGAGGGAGATTTCTCATTTGGGAAACTGATTTTTTGTTGTTACCAAATGAATACTTTTGATGTGTCTTTTACGTAACTTTGATCTAATAACTAATTTTTTCTATGAAAAAATAAAAGAAAGCGTGTTGATATTTCTGATAACTGGAAGTATCTGCTGAAGATATATACAGTAAATTGAAAGGAAATAAAATTTGCTTCTGGATCTGGATACATACATAATATATTCTTTACATATAAAAGTATCTCTCCAAACACTGCATGCATTCATTTAATTCCGCAGCCAAACAAGCTGGTCATTGTCTCCCCAGTGATGACTTGCACGTCATCTGCTTTGCACTGCACATGCTGTTTTACATAAAGATAACCGATGAATTCCTCACACAGCGTGGTCACGGATCCAGTGCCAGTCTGCACCAGCTCAGGAACCATCCCAGGCTGTACAACCTATTGAGATAATTTCTCCATTTCTTTTTCTCCATAAGCATTTGTTCACCCATTACATATAGCCATAGCTAGGCTGAAAATTGACCTCTCCTTGGACAGGGCATCATGCAAAACAGAAAGAGAAGAAAAAAATACTACAGTCAAAGTGTTCCTCTTCAAGTCCACAGCATTAACTATTTAAGGTGGGATGGGTGAGTCCTTTCCATGCCTAAATGAGGGCCAGCGTCACTTGAGGATCCCTGCTTGTGCGATAGGAAATAACCAACCCCTTTGCTTCAGGGTGGGTAACTGAGGTTTTGGGTTGCGTGTTACTTTGCACGTGCTGCAGGGACCCGTGCCAGCTCTGCGCGTGCAGAGAAACAGGAGAGAGAGAGGAGGAGACGCATGCATCTCTATTGGCGCTCAAATTTCCAAAAAAAATTACGGTCTGCGAAATCTCTCTCTGCTTTGACTTGGAATTAATGTTTAAATAAGCATCACTGCGATGCAGACAAAACCCCCCGACGCCTGCTGCCCCCCAGCATCCTGCCATTAATGTGCATTTTTCCGCTAACAACATGAGGCCGGCGGCCGACATCCATGGCCAGGAGCCACTGTCGGGGGAGATGCACTGCCCTATCAAAGAGGCTTAATGTCACTTGCTTCCGAGCAGAAAGGCAGCCTCGAGGAACAGGCAGGGAAGCAGAGGGCCTGTCTCTGGGACCGGACCACGCCGTCTTTGCGTGTCAGCACACGGTATCGAGCTGCTGCGGTCAAGAGCCGTCTGGATTTGCTGGACAAAGACAGCCAGATTGGCCCAGGCAGGGACCTTCATAATGTTAATTACAGGCAGCAAGACGAAATGTCGCTTTGCCCTTGTGAACTTCTTTAGCAATTTGCCAGGAAAAAGCACTCTGGGAGCTGCTAGTTTAGCAGAGGAATTCTCGGGCAGTGATTGAACGCTTTGATAAGACGCAGGAGTTTGTTTGCCACCTCATTTACCATGCTGGGCTCTCTCTGCAGAGCATGTAATACTGTTTTTACCAGACCAGGTCATAAAAGTAGTGGAAAGCAGAAATATACTTGGAAGTGACCCTTACTTAACAACGCAGTCTATGCTCTCACTTTCTTTGAATTACCCTGTGCTCCGTGCGTCTGGAAATTGCTTTCGCTGATGGACGACTGCTTGCCAGGGCTGGGGGATGCTGATTGATTTCTTTGCCTCTGCCGTTGGGAGAGCAGAATCGAGAGGGGAGGAGAGGCATGAAAACCCAGGCAAGGAACGGGAAGGACAAATTGCTTTCTGAACTGACCAAGCAGCGAACCAGCTGGGTAACATTTTCTAATCATCCCTCTAACTGGAAAGGCGGGGGAAAACCTGGAGTTATGAGACTGCTCACGTGGCTTCACGGACAGCAGCAGTCAATTAGCCCTCACCTGCAAAGCTCCCAGCAATTCTGGGCCACCGGCAGCCCCGTCCTGTCGCAGCCCTCCTGGCCGTTACAGACATCTGCAAGGCAAATACAAACGTGGAGTTCATCCATCCAGTGCAGACTGTTACAGAAACTACCAAAATGTGACCGAAAGTCCTAGGACTAGCACTGATCATTTTGTCAGGGGACCACACAAGAAAAGTCAGATTTTTTTTCCAGAACTGGCTGGTGGAAATTGCACTGAGTTATAGACCCCGTCTGCGAGAGGCTAGAGACAAAAGTTTGTTAGCCAGCAGTGACAGTAACTTACCTTGTGTGTAGCTTTGCTGGAGGTAGCATGACATATACTCTAAAAGCAGGTTTTCCTTACAAAAGAAATCCAGTTATTCTGCACACTGACTGAACTGGGAAGAAGTAATTCTATAAAGGTTCTCCAGCTACCTTTAATGCCTAAGGCATTTATTTTATCAAATCATTCCAAAATGCAAAACAAGCTTATGGGCACTAGCTCCTTGGCCAGTCCAAACTCCCAGAAATTTTCTTCCTGTTCTAATTAAAATACTTCATATTTGAATTATCTAGGGGTATGGGGATGGACATACCAGAGCAGGATTTTCTGGAGCCCCACAAATTAAACAAGCAATGCTGCAATAGCTAGAGTTTAGCAGTCAGACACCAGGAATAGTTTTTGCAGAACACTTTGGATTTTCATCTCTTTGTTCATGTAAACCATGAAGTTTCAGAGCATGGAAACACAGCTACGCTTTAATTATAATGCTGAGCTAAGTGTTCTAATCAGACCTTTTTGCTGCATCCAATCCCCCTTGACCCACCTTGATTGCTGCTACAGTTAAATTGCTTTCCTAATGTCTTACCACTAGGAAGAAAGGGAAAGACCATATTCATGTTTTATTTGACTGAAGCTACACAAAATATCTGCTTCAGTATTCATTTATTTCTATTTCAAGCACCTTCTTCTGCTTTGAACTCAGACAAGTTTTTTTCTGCTTTGGAATAGAATAAGTATGCTAGGTGATTTCTTCATGAGAACTCTAGATTGTGTGTTTTTTAAAGAATGACTAGGTTAATACACCATGGCAGAGGTCTTAACTTATTAAAAGAACAGATCCATTTATTTAGAGCAGTGCACTCAGGGGTGGCTTCTGCCTTTGTTAAGACACAAGCGAAGAAGCCAGAGGGAGCAGTGCCTCTATATTAAAGCAGCTCCAGGAGTCGTGTCCTACGGCTAATTTTTCCAGGGCCCTGGAAGGAAGACATAACCTCCTCTTCTGAGGCTGCAGTACTTGACATTATCCATCTCTCAGCAGCTCTCATTTTCATGGGGTTGATATTGTACAGGACTCGTAAACTAAAGTCCCCAGCCTGAACAAGGGGCCCCCACACAAGCTCTTGCTGTTACGTGGAAGCTATTTCAGTCCTGATCAGGCACAGAACCGGAGATTTTGGCAGTTCAAGACGAGCAGGTCAGAGCCCTAGTGACCAGAAAGCCTCTTTTACCTTGCAAAGGGATGGCCCAGCCCTGCACCACATCAGCACCTATGATCTGTGCTCCTCCGTGGCCACGACTTGCCGACGACTAGTCCATCGCAGGAGCCCCAGAGCCCTTTGCAGTCCCTGCGAGGTTACGCTGTGCGAGCTGCCGTGCCGCGTCGGGGAGCGAGGAAGAGGAGTCCAGGGTCACCTCTGCCCAGCGCCAGCAGCTGGTGCCTCCGGCAAGGAGGCAGGTTTGGCGCAGACCTTCTCGGGGTCCCCGTGCCGGGATCCCACAGGCAGCTCGGGGTATCGCATGTGAGCCTTGGAAGCACCACAATGTAGAAAGCATCCTGGGGGAAAAAATACTTAAAAAACCAGCTGCCTGTTGCCTCCAAAAGATTGGAGCTTCTTGCAAATTTCTATCATACTTCCCTGGCGCAGCATCTCCTTTGCAAATTGAAGAGTCATAGTTTAACTAGGGCCCCTTCATACAGAAATCTTTCCATAAATCTTATTTATATTTTTGCCCTTCTCTGCCTCTTTTCCAATTCTATCCGAGCTTTTTCCCTGAGAAAGGGTGACTGCTGTGGCATACAGGATTCAAACCCAAGGCTCTCAGCTTGCACACAAACCCCCTAGAGCTTATACCGAGTATATTTAGATGCATAAGCTAATTGCTAATGGTAAAACGCTTGCAGAAGGGTTCTGCATCCTATTTTCAGGGCAAAACAATGCAAAATAAGCTCTGATTTTTTCCAACTGGCTCTGGAAAAAAAAATATATTGCTTTAACTCTGTCCTGGTTTCTTGATTAGAGGAAGGCAAATTACATGTTTTTCCACCAGTCTATTATTACCGCTTCAGCTCCACACAGTTCACTGAATAGATCTGTTTTGGTAACAGAAGATAAACTTCTTTCTGTGGAAAGATAACAGCACGACTGGGTCCAACATAGCAATTTCTGAGCCATTTCTCCAGAAATAATGTTTTTCAGACCAACAGTACAAGGTGCATGTTTAAGGACAGTAAAGCCCGTGCAGCATGCAAGAGCACCGTCTGACGCTGCATTTTCCTCCCTTGCAGGGAGCACATCCAACGCCACTGCCCGTCTTCACGCTTTGAAACAGTTTGAGCTCAGATGGGCGGCAGCCCCCGCAGCTCAGCCCTCGCGCGGGACGCGGCGGGACAGCTCGAGGCCCCGGGAAGCGGGGGAAGGAGGAAGGCAGCAGGTTGCCTAAGACTGCAGCAGGCAACGGCATCACGTTACAGATGACGGCTCGGTCTGGGCACTCGCCCTCCTTTTGCCTCAGTTTTACGGCATTCTGTTTCTTCTGCCTTGGAGAGCTGGAAGAAGGCCCCCATCTGCTCCGGTAACAATGTTCCCTTGCATTTCAGTGAGAACAAACCATACGCATGGTGCTTAAGGAGCTCACGTCCTTCACGCTTTGAAAATGCATTGGATCATGCAGAAAGAGTCTTATACTGGGCAAAACGTGTTTTTTCCATGCTAGACTTGAGCACGCGCCCTCCACCGCTTGCGTCACGAGCCACAGAGCTGGCTTGCTGAGCACAGGGCTCCTCCGACACACGGCTGACCGACCGCCAGAAATCAGGTGGTGCCTGGCGTTGCTTGGAGGAGAGCTTCGCTGCAAGGCCTCAAACCCAGAACAGGCTTAAACGAAGGAAAGATCCCTGTCGTTAGCATCAAACAAGAGAAAGACCAAAGCAGTTTTCTACCTTGGCACTGCAAAATAGCTGCTCTACTGACAGCTGACCTAGTTCATAAGAGATAAGAAAAATAACCAGTTCCAAAATTAGGCATGCTTTGTTAGGCAATTTCTACACCTAGATGAAAAACATACTTTTAAGAGATGTAGCTTGAAGAGTGGCAGGTAGTATATATGTTTCATATCTTCTGTTTTGTTATTTCTCTCTGAATGATGCAAAACCAAGTGGCTTCCATTTGCTTTCATACAGCAGTTGCCAAGCTGTTACCCAGAACAGAGAATTTATCAGCTCAAGAAAGCACCTGCAGGACAGATGCTATATTTACAGGTTATTCAAACCTGTATTTCATTACTTTACCTAGTAATCTGGAAAAAAAAAAGCTTCTGTTTTGCCGTGTGTTCAGATATCCTTTGCATTGCTTACTGGGGCCCTGGAACATTATTAGCATTAGTTACTTCAGATACCCATCACGGTCTCTTCTCTTTTGCAGATTATTTTTGCTTTGAATATTTAGATCTAGACGTGTTCTAAACAGTATATTTCTCCATGGCACTTACTCCTGCCATTACTCACATGCTGTATTTCTACCGCGTCCCAGTATCTGCCTTCACCGTGTGTCAGGGATGAAACACCTCAAGCATATACAGAAACATTAATCCTCCTGTTGCAACTTTTAAATCACTGTAAACCTGCTTTGTATTAAGGAGGTTTTGGAACTATTTAACCTTATTTTTATAGTCAAAAAGCCCCACATGTCCTCCCCTCGCCGCATTTCGCGCCTCAGCCTGCTCGTACTGAACATGCACAGCAGGGCAGGGCGGGAGGGAACAGATTTCCAGCTCCAGTGTTCATGAGTGCATTTGCTCAGGCACTGCCAAGAAACCATGTTCACATTTTCCAGTGATGTTTCTAAAGGGACTCAGAAACACTATTGTAATTTGATATATCAACAGCTTCTCCAGTTGAGCACCAGAGCTCTCAGACTGTAATCTTGGAGAGGAACGTAGCTGCACTTAATGAGTAAACAGACTTAGTAGCGTTAAGGTTTCTGATGTTCACCAATTGCCTTTTCCAGAGCACCCTGGTTGGCTTCTTTTAAACAACTGACTTAAATAATCTCTTTGTTTTTGTCAACTAGCTAAGATCTTGCCCACTTAAGAATACAATAATGCAAAACAGGCTCCAGCTAACCTTAAATGAGAGTATCTGGAATCCTGTCCACAAAAGGCAACTCTGCACTGATTTTGTGAATAATATGCCTTGAGTATAACGCGCTTAGGAAACCAGATATTGGACGAAATCATCCTCAGAAAGTGTCATTTGCAGAGGCTGTAGGTAAAGCAGCACAGGCTGTTTGCAAACTAAATCCAGAAAAAAAAAAAAAAACTTTATAACCCACCTGTTAACATATAGCAATAAAACGTTACTGCCTGTCTTGGCTTGCGTTGCCTCCTTGCCAGCGTGGGGCTGCTATGGCCAAATCAGGGCAAACGGCCTGCGCGGAGGGGCTGGAGGAGATGCACGTGGGAGCATCCGGCTGCCCCGTCCCGCTTCGCCCCCAGATCTTCCCAGCCAGCTTATCTCCAAGGGCAGCGCTCGGAAAGCAGCACTCCCTCCTCAGGGTTTATTTTTATCTTTAGCATCAGCCTTATCAGGCTGCAGGGGCTTACGGGGACTTGTTTTTGTCTTCACCGTTAGCTCTTTCAGCCTGACGGGCCCCATCTGAGGTCCAATGGACCCCGGTTCAGCCCCGACTCCACCACGGGCACGCACTGGGGCTCGGCCCCGTCACTTCGCTGCTGCTGCCTGCACGGGTGTCAGGCGTCTGTCTCCCCCCAAGGCCCTGCAGGGGCTCCAAGTGTGACGGAAAGGCCATGCTGCCGATTTTTCTTTTTTTTCCCCTCCTCCTCCCCCGTCCTTTTCCCCACCGTGAGCTGCACCGACCTCACCGGGCTGTCGTCCTGCAGCCGCCACGTTCTCCCTCCACGTGGGGCAGAGGCTCCGGGTCGCAGCGATGCTGCAGTTTTGCCGCTCTCAGGAAGCTGTATTAAAATATTGAATGCAAATCTCCGCAGCCGCCAGCCCCCTCCGTATCCCCCACAGACGATTCCGTAAACAGCATCTTCCAGCTGTCCTGGGAACAGCGAAATGGTTCCCAAATGTGTCAGCATTTACCGAGATGCTTTTATCTCTTCACCAAACTAGGAAGAGCTGCTGTATGTCCTGAAAAACCTCTTGTGGCGTTTTAATTAAAGTCTCCAAGCAAAAAATCTTTTTTTTCCTCTTTCTGCCAGCCTCCCTCCCCCAAACTCCCTGTTTTCCATTTTTATTGGATTGATTTCCAGGCTGACCATATTTGACAACTGGACATTGCAATTACAGTGATTTTTCCTCCTCTTTAATCAAGAGGCTGCGATGAGAGAACACCCGCAGCGTGTGCCGGGGGCCCAGGAGATCTCCCGAGGGCCTGGGCATCGCTGTGCACAGAGCGCGCTCGCCTAGCCAGCGTGAACAGTCATTAACATTTCTCCTTATAAATATTCTACTCGAAAGGTGTTTTTCCACAATTAACACCCGAGATAACCTTTCAGGGCTTCCTACCAACCATGTCCTGCAGAGGAGCAAAACCTGGGTTCGCTCCCTGGGGTGCAGGACCCCGCTTTGCTCCCATCTGCAGAGCATCTGGCCCCATTTTGGCTTCGGCGGCGGCTGTTTGCCCAGCCAGGACAAGCTGCGGCAGCGCTGCCAGCGCGGACGAAGCCCGGCTTCCCGTGCGCGAGGCGCTCCAGCCACGCTGCTCCTGCAAGCCGGTTGGTTTTGTTTTATTTCTCCCGCATGGAAACTAATTTATCATTTTACATTACACTCTCAAGCCGTGGAGCATCTCTTCCTGCATTTAAAGGAGGAAGAAAAAAATAAAACCCCACAACCTCCCTCTGCAAGATTCAGACGCAGGTTTAGCTCTCCCAGCCTCGCTGCACTGCTCAGAGGTTTGGGATTAGGAGGCTTGGTTGAACCCATTATAATGAGCAAAGCTATTTCAGTTTAAATAGCAGTTAATAAAAGATTCCTGTACCAGGGCTGTAGGCGTCCTGACACTTGATTGAGCGTACTACAGCATAGTACACCTAACAGCACTAAAACAAATATACAAACATTCAAAAGGAAGTAATTAACTCAAGAACTCAGCCAGGTGTTAAACCAGCCTTGGAAAGAGAGCTGCTATCCTGGCTCCTGCGAAAGAAACAGCTTTGGCAAGACTTTTCTGCTTTGGACCTTGCTGTAGAGAAGCAAAATTCACACAGATCCGTGTTTGGAACCGGGATCTGGACTTCCACGTTTCTGAATCTCAAGACTAGTCCAAGAGAAGGATCTGACAGAGAAACGCAGCTCCGTGCCCTAACTCCTCCGTGCTCAGCAAGGATGCCGCCGGCCCACTGCCGCCCTGGACGTCCCCCTCCTCCCCGCTCCTCTTCGCGCGTCTCTGGCCTCCTCGTGCCGCAGCGGCCGGCCCCGACGAGACCCACGCGGGAGCTCTCGGGAGCAAGCGTCCACCGCGGGCGAAGGGCTTTGCTGACCGTTTCGCAGGGGCTGAGCGGGGATCACAAAGCAGAGAAGGCTGCAGAAAACTGCCCTGCCGAAGCGTGCGGCTCACCAGCGGAGCGCGGCAGGGGCAGAAGCAGCAAAGCAAAGCGCCGCATCTGGGACGTACTCAGCAAACAACACGTCTTGGTAACGCAATGCGGAGCACGCGGTCAGGTATGAAGGATGCAAAAGTTCGGCATTATCAGCAGAAAGCCACCTCATTTCCAGATCACACCCATGGAAAAGTCAGAAGCGCCAGCTGCTCCAGGAACGCACGACCTGACGAAGGCAGCGGCGCTTCTGGAAGAGCCAGGAAGCCTCTGCAAACTGGGAGCAGGCTGAGCCCAGCTCTGCCTGTCTGCCGGAGCCCGGGGGCTTCTCGTCCTTCTCCAGGCTGGCTGGGTGCCGTGAACGGCAACCTGCAGAGCTCTCAAGATGAGAGGGCCTTGCTCACCTAACTTAGGAAGCGAGCCAGGGAAGGACGTTTGGCCTGTTAGTGATTACTACACTAGCAATATTTGATGCTCATTTTAAGAGTTAACAAGTTTTTCAAGACTTCAGAGCAAGCAACTCCCGCCACAGACCACGGAGAAGCTGGGACAAGCTTTCCAGAGCTGTTCCACCACGGTGACTCACAGATCCCAGCGTCGCGTTATCCAGATTATACGCTGGCACGCACAGTGTCCTCTGCCGGCAGGAGCAGCTTGGCCCTCGCCTTACACCCAGGGTCTGCGTTTGAGCTCTCCGCGCTTTACGTCTGCCAGGAACAGCAAAATCCTCAAGCAGCTCCCTCCGACTGCGAATTTCTTGGCTTTTGTCAGTTATTTGTGTGCCAGCTCTGCTGTTATGTTAATGGGCTTAGAAGGGTTTCTCTCAGCAGGCAGTGCTGCTCCGAGGGCTGTCCTAACGGGGATCAATGGGGCAGAAGGATGAGGGGGATCAATGGGGCAGAAGGATGACCGGCGCCAGCGCCCAGCAGCACTCCCTCCTCCAAGAGGCTCTACGTTAAGCTGAACCCCCAATCTCCTCCCCAAAACGGGGAAAATAATGCTATGGCCAGAAACTCTCGGTTAGTCACTAGCGTCTCCTTAGACCAAGGATGAGGATGCCACAAAGTGGTTTCTTTTCATCCATTAACTGCTGTTGAGATGCAGCGTTGCCAGGCGGTGCAGAGAAAGTTAGCCTGTTGGCAGCGAAGCAGACTTTGCTTCGTTTAAGTGTTTAAGTGTTTTTAAAGTCCTCTCCCCTCCGCACGATGCCCTGCATCCACCCGCACATTGCGGGGCGAGCAGAGACGCCCCGTGCAAGCTCCTCATCTCCGAGCACCACGGCCATCACCGGGGCCGCTCACAGCCGGCCACTGCCACCAGGGCAAACGACAGAGCGCTGCTAATCCAATTTACATCCCGACTGAAGAGCACTATTAAAAGATATCTGTAAACATCTTTATATATAAAATACCAAAGGAGCTCCAGTATTGCTAAGCTTTTCCCTAGGAGAATTCTTTGGATGTTTCACCGCATCATCCTTAAAACGAGGGGAATGCATGGAGAATCGCTACCGGCACCGCGAGACCAAGAGACGATTCGCTAAGACTCCGGGCCCGAGAGGTTAAAACACACGTATGGCAGCTATGAGCCGTTGCACACGCGGCTCCCTCCCCTCCCTCGCCCAGCAGATCTCCTCTCCCCGGAGCCTCGGCGGAGGTGCCGTCTCCCCAGGGAGCACGACAGACATCAGCCAGCACCAACCCCACCGCGGCGGCGAGGAGCAGAGGTCGGCCGGGAGCGCGGGCTGGCCGCCGCCAAGGCTGTGGCTGCACCTGAGCTGGTGAAGGGGGGATGGAGAAAGAGGAGGAGGAGGAGGTGAAAGGAACACGTTAAAGGCCCCGGCAGTGAGGCAGGTTGGAGGAGCAGCAGCATCCACAGTCTGCACTAGGGCTGCGCTTATCCATAGCGGGTGGAAGGCAGCTCAGCGCTTCTCCAAGACAGAAAAGCGGAAGCAAATTTTCACAGGAGATTTTTTTCCCCCCTATTTTTCACGAGACCTCTGCCAGCTCCGAGTGCCCTGGTCTGAGAGCCCTGGCCCCGCTGGCGTGGGCTGGCAGCGCAGCCGAGAGGCAATTAGGGATTAGCGAGATGCCAGCGCGGGGAGGTGAGATCAGAGCTGCTCATCTGACATTTCGCCCCCTCCGCCCCCCGTTTTCTGGGCGGGCCAAGAGCAAACGCATCTCCGATAATCGACTCGCAGAAACCTTTGACATTCGCAGGCTCCGGCTCTCGCGGGGAAGGACTGCAGCCACAGCTTACTCTGGAATTGCCAATATAGATAATCTGCTCCCCTCGGCCTTTAGCCCGTTCCACCGCAGCGGGGCAAGGCAGAGGCAGCGCTGCGATCCTCCGCCCGGGCAGCCTCCCTTGCAAGCAGGGTGCCGGGCCACGTCTTCGCCTGCACACGGCTGCGTCCGTGACGGAGGTACGGCAGCGAGGAGAGGCTTCGCAACGCCGCGGCCTCACGTGCTGGTCCTCGCAGATTGGTCGTGCCCCCTTCAAACCGCTCATCCATTCGCCAGAGGCACCGCTTCCCCGGAGCTGAGCTCCCGCGGGCACGCACAGCGTCAGAGGACGTGGGGCAGCAGCTCAGAAGCTCGTGTTCGACAGCCGCAGCCCAGCGACTGCTTTCTGGGCACCAGCGCGACATTGCCCAACCTCTGCCTCCAGCAACGAGGTGCTGGGGAGGACCGAGCCGCTGGCCCTCCCCTTCGCCCTGTGGCTTGCGCCTGCTTTGCAAAGGGGACACCCGTGACCCGTGCCCGCCTGCACGCTCCCACCTGCCAGCCAGACTTCAGCCCTGAACAGCATCAAGGAATAAAGCCAACAACACTCAGCGCGAGCCGCGTGGGGCAGGAAACGTTGCCCGTTTTGCATTTACACGTTGGTATTACACCAGGGCTCCACTCTGACGTGGACGCTATGCACTGCAGATGCGAGCACATCGCTGGTCGTGCCCACCTCTGTTCCTCGCAGCAGCGGCTCCTCGATCACGGGGCTACGTCAGCTCATGGCCCACCGGCAGCACGGGCTGTCTGCGCCCAACCGTTTCCAGTTCGGAAATGAGACCCGTGAGCGTGACAAGAACGGGCACAGTCATTGCAGAGAGCCGTCAGACATCAACAGCAGAGAAATCAAGAGCCCTTCCACATGCACGCTCTGTAAAGAGATGAAATAGCAAGACGGAGTCAAACACCCAGAGCTTATTTAGCTTTCCTCACTCAGGCACTTGCTATTTTCACAATGGCATTTGGGGGGGGGTGGGGGGGAGAAAGGAATATTTCTGAAAACAAACAAAACCAAACAAGATCTGGGTAGCCGTAAAACCCAAGGCTGATGTTTTCTCCCCAACATACTTAATAACCCAAAGGCAGAAGGAAGCAGCAGGGCTGGGCATTCAAGAACATTTCTTATTCTTCAGTTTTACATCTTAAAAAATTCACATGGTGACTTAAAAACCGTTATATAGCTCAGGAAAACACTGGTTCATGTGGAAGCAAACTACAGTGTCGAATTCTGTTGTGCAACAGAAAATTTGAGTCTCTTTGTGGGAGACGGATTGCATCTTGGATGCTGCTCCAGAACTTGGTCAGGTTTTCATTTTATTGCATCTGCTGAGAAAATACAGCTGAGCTTTTATTACCCCGGAAGCCCTTTCTCTAGCACGGATAATAGTTTATTGAAAAAAATGACTCATTCAGTTTAATAATGAGAGGACACTTGTGTGGCTACCCCTGTTAATTCCGGGCCAGCCTGCTCGCATCCCAGGAGCCGGTGCTACCCCGGCGCTGGCAGCCCGCGGGCTTGCCGCTGTGCCCGCACGGTTACCGTGGCAGAGCTGCTGCAGCCACGGCACAGACCTTCCTGAGGGGCCACCGCAGCGAAAGGGAGCTCGGAGGAGACGCTTCCATCGGGCCGGCACAGGTAAATCTGAAGGCCCTTGGTAAGCCAGGCAATGGTCCATGTGAACCGCCTGCATTAAACCCCCCTCTCCTCCCAGACACAGAATAGGAGGATATTTAAAGAAAACATCCCCAACAGCATATGATATTGTTGGAGGGAGCTGGAAGAGTAGTGGCTAATGGGGATTTTCGACTATATCCAGCATAGTGGGGGAGCAGCAGCGGTCTCCAGCCAGATTTCTCCATATCGGTAACGGACAATTCGTTTTTGAAGTTGCGCTCAGTTTGAGCCTGGCCCAGATGAGCCCTGGCTGAACACTGCATCACTCAGAGACAGTTTGGTGCTGGTACCCGGGTCCTGGGGCAGAAGAAGGAAGAAATACAAAGGGAAAGCGCTGGTGCTGATGCTTCACCCCTTCTGTTTTGTTGGATAAAAGAAGCTGCTTTCGAGGCTTAACTTTCTGGTCTCCAAACTGAAAATTTGCTTAGCAGGAGAAAGAGATGCTGGGGAGGGGCAAGGAGACGACGCTGGCAAACGTCAGCAGCCACTGGAAAAAACCCAAACGCTTGTGTGGAGAGCGATGTCGAGGCCCTGCAGCGCAAAGTACCCAGGAACTGTCCTGATATTATCATGCGTGTCAGGCTTGCTCACATTTAGCAAATGATTTTGGAATTTGCATTCAGGCAATGTGAGTTGAAATAGCAATCACAAACTTTATCAGCCTAATATATAAGGTGATTTGCATAATTTCCTATTTGAATGGGGCTCCTATTTAACTTTTTTTTCCCTGGATGATCAAATATACCTACTTCCAGATGAAACACATTTCAAGTTTAGAGGATTAACCTTCCCGTGTGGAGTGACAACGCTGACGGCTCGTTATCTGCACAATACGACTCCAGGATCCCTGCAAGCCAGCAAAATCTCGGTGCTCTCCTCCTCGTCACAGGGACCTGCACCTCCACTTCCAGGGGTTTGAGGGAGAAGTCTCATACGGTGCCCGCCCAGGAGCCTCCTTGCAAGACATTCCTCCCCCTGTTTTAGTGGCTGGGCCACATGCAGAGGGGGATGAGGATTTTGCAGATCACAGAAAGCTCACGTGCTTTCATCCAGAGATCCCAGGTTGGACTTACAAGGCTGCCCGTTACCACGGGGATGCAGTTCTGCATCTCCTGACCAGAGAGATGGAGCTGGTTTATCTTCACCATTTCAGCTCCCTCTTGTATGGGCAGGAAGGGAATTCAAAGCTTTATCTGAAGGAAAACAGCTATTGGGAAAAGAGCAGCTCTGTAGCGAGTCAATGACAAAAATCCTTAGGAGGAACACATTTTAAATGACTGGATTGGTAATTCAGTTTAGCACTGGCTCTGCTAGTTTTTTGAAGGCCACAGAAGAGCCGCGTTACCCAGCCTGCCTCAGTTTCCCCATATCAAATCCCAGGATGGCAACACTGCCTGACCTTACGGACAGTGCAAGAAAAGGGGCTTTGCAAAGCGTAATGAATACCAGGTTGCAAAACGCTTTGAGCCGAGTGTCTCGGCCAGCGGGCTGCGAGGGACACCAACGCGTTGCCAGAGGACATGCCCTCTCCAGCCGTTTCCGCCACCTGACCCATTCCCCGGTCAACACAACGCAGATCAGCAAGGCCTCCAGCCCAAGGCCGGCTGCTCACTGGAGAAGGAGGGGAATCTCCTCGCAGACCCCCGCGGTTTACGGCTCGCCATCAGCCAAGCGCGGCGCACGTCCCCCCCAGCCGCCCCATCGATCCCGACCCCATCAGTGCCGCCGCGTCGACAGGGCCGCATGGATTTTCCATTTGTGTCGCTCCAGTGACAGAGATGAAACGGCTCTTTGTCTAACACGAATTAATATTTAATGCGGGCTTCTTCACACCTGCCACGCGGGCCAGACAGCCTGCGTTCTCCTTCGCAGGCAGAAAAGAGTACATTGATCTGCTGCTAAAAATAGGAACTCCACGTTGAAGAGACAACAGCCATCAGCTCCCCAAGCAACGCAGGAAAAGGGTTTCTGCATCTGCTGTTGCCTGGCAGAGCTCCAAAGTATTCTTCTGGTGTAAGGGGCTTTGCATGTATCACCGAAGAACAGAGCTGCTATTTTTAGCTCTAATAAGCATATTTAATTTCCCACTGCCTCATTTCGACCGTTTTGAGCAGCTAGCATTTCTGAACACGTCCCAGGGCACGTGGGAGAGGACCAGTCCGTGTTGGCCATAAGGAGCTCAGGGCCAGGCTGAACGCGGCGTTTTGAAGCTGGACCGTATTTTCTAGCAGACTGAAACGGAGACGTTCTGCTGGTAACCCGCCAAACTCCAGGATTCAGCAAAGAAAGAAGTTAGAAATGCTCAGATGTCAAGTCTCCTGCCGAGGCTCCTCCTGGGTGCTGGCGGAAGGCACCGCGCACGTGGGGCAGCACCATGTCAGGGTGCCCATGTCTCATCTCCAGCAGAGACCGCAGGCTCCTCCAACACAGGGACCAAACACAGCCCGGTGCCCCCATTGCTGCGCGGCACCGAGGCACTCCAGGTACAGGAACACTTGGTCAACAACACAAAGATCATCACCCGAAGGCATCCAACATGCAGAGTAAGGCCCAAATTTCACTGCTCAGCATCATTTCCAATTAAGAGAGCGCTGCGGTAAGAACGTGAAAAGTAGAGTCTTCAATGGGTGATCCAATCTGCTCGTTTCTGGGTCTTCATTTATTGCTTCAAAGAGGTGAGCAGGCTGCTGTAAAATGCTTCCTTTGTGATTTGCTGATTATTTTGGTATAAACACTCGTGTGGGTTACAAGACAAGACTTAGCAAATGAGTGTCCCTCCTCCTGTTTGCAGTCTCTCTCTCTAAAAAATGTCATCTGCACAGGGAAAAGGAATTTGCATGGAGATATAGCACATGCTTTAACATATATTACAAGATGCAAGAAATAGCCTTGCCCCTGTGGGGCAGCACCTGCTCCTTCGAAGCAGCGAACAGGAGAGAAGAGCTCAGGAGCCTTCAGAAACCAACAGGCCCCTCTTCTGGCAATCTCGGAGCAAGGTCATTTGATAAAGGCTTAGAGTTGCACTGCAAATTGTTCCCTCAGATTAATTCAAAGGGGATTTGAAGCTTTTTGTTTCTTTTCTTGCCTCTGCTGTGTTTTTCCTTTTGTTTTGCAAAGAGCATACGCAGGGTCTATTGAAGTAATCTGCTTTTCTAGCCCAGGAGGGAGGAGAAGGGGCGGGGGGGGGGGGGGGGGGAAGAAAAGGATTTCAAAGAAAAAGGGGTAATTTTGTTTAAAAACAAAGCCAGAGCAACAGCCATGCAGAAGAAAGCAGGGTAGCATAGGTCCCAGCTTCTGAAGTCGCATCACCAGTTGCAGCAGATGGGCTGAGGGACCACAGCAAGCATCATTGGCAGCATCTTCCCAAGAGATGCTTTTGCCATTTTCCTGCCCCTGTACAGAGTCTTGGCTCATAATCGTTAAAGGTTTTCAATCTCCATTCAAGAAAAAACCCAGTAATTTCCAGCAACAACGATGTCGTGTGCCACCTTCAGAGAGAGAGGCAGAAATGCGCTGTGCACAGAATGAAAAAGTGCATGTCTTGTGTTTGCGGAGACTGCTGTTGCTGGCTTTTTTCTCGGCAAAGCTGTGACTGCAACACTCTAGCAACCCTTGACTTACGAACTGCAGGACACAGACTGGCAGAGCATTAACAACCATAAAAGTTTGAGAGGGGAAGAGATGGAAAAGTCCTAATCCAACCCCAAATTCTGAGGGAGTGAAACACTCATAAGGTTTGACACATTCATCAGAGCAAGGAAAATTAAAAACAAAACCCTGCTGCATTCGAAAGGGCCAGTGAGAAAATAACGCAGACATCAGGTGTTGTGCAGTTTTCCTAGCCAGCTCCCAAAGTCACTGCGCAACAGCGACGGTGCCGCCAGAGCTGCTGTTAACCCTTCCCGCGCTGCCCATCACCCCGGGCACGTGGAGACCGTCTCTCCTGCCCTGCAGGGATTTCAGGGGGATAAAAGGAGGGTTAGCAGGGAATGGGTTAAGCAGCGTTTCACACACATGGATGCTCCTTGTGTCTGCTTTCAGGGAAAAAAAATCAATTTCTCTGCACGGTGGCGTGGGATTATTGACAGCGTGATACTCCGACACATACAGCAGACACGGGGGACAGCAGGTAGCCGATGGCTGAAAGCGCTGGGGTGACAGAGGAGTTGAGCAGGCCGGTTAAATACGGTCGAGGAGAGAGGAGGGTCCTGCGTGTGTCTGCATGAGGTATTAGCACAAAGTCCGGCGGGAATCCTACATCTGACAAGGCAAAAACCAGCCTCTGCTTCTGCAGTTAAGAACCTGGAAGCCAAGGACCTCCCGAAAGCCGCTGTGGAAGCTGCTTTAACACTTCTGGCAATGGATGGAGATATTTGGTAGCTGGTTTGGATGCTCTGCTCTTCTCAGGAGGCCATCGGCAGCCAACCTCCGGGGCAGCTGGCCTGGGAGCCCGGGGACCCTCCGCACGGGAAGGCCCTCGCTGACGGCCGTCCTCTCGCTCAGGACGACGCCCAACTCAATCTGTGCAATTTGGTGGCATGTGTTCTTCACACAGAACTAGATGATTTTAATTGAACTAATTCCAATTTTCTACCAATTTATTTCTATCCTAAAAGCAGACACGGAACTTCAAAGCAGGGACACGGCACTCGCTTATACCACAAATACTTTCTCGTTTAATGGACAGAGGCAGGCAGAACAGAGCTGCTGTAAACTGGTAATGAACACCTTCGTTTTGAAGATTACTTCATAAGTGTTATAAGTCCTAAACCACCACTGTCGTTAGCTCATGAATGCACTGGGCTGTTCTTCCCACCAGCATTTTCTTGAACAGAGACAGCATTCAAAGCAGGGTCTAAATTCACTTTCCATCTATTATTGATTTTGCTTACGACTGAATGCAATGCATATGCTTAACTTTGCTTTATTTGAGAAGTAACCTAACAGCAGACATCCTCACATAACTCACTGTCAAGTCTAGGCTGCAAATACAGATCTAACAACTAGACAAATAAAGAATATGGGCTGTTTATAGCTTAGTCCTTATCCTGTGGTAATCAATATGGCTCATTAGGTTTATGAGACAATCATGTCTTCTGCTATTCTGGCCCAGAACCTTTGAGTAATGGCTTGCCAATGCCAAGTAATTATAACGATGTCTTGCAAGTGAAGCAGAAACAACCAAGTAAACTGATTTAGAGCAGTTTAATCGGGCTGCATTTTCCTTGAGCTCTGTGCCTTTCCGATGTACTAATTCTAACTTTATCAGCCTGAACCTACTCTTTATTAGATATTCTTATTAGGTTTCTATGTTGGGGACTTAGGGAGCGCTCTGCTTTTAGATTCAGTGATATATCAGGCTTATTCCTCCCTCTTTCCTTCCCTCTCTCTCTCCGCTCTTCCTTCTCCTTTTGCTGTCCTCTTTTGAAGCTTTTTCCCGTTTCTGTGTGTTGTCACCAGCGTGCCTGTCACCCCACAGCGGTGGGTGGTCCAAGATCAGCATCGCATTTGTCCTCAGAACTTCCTGTCAGAAAAACTGTATTTTCCCCCACAACCATGGGGACAGGAGAGCAGGCAGCAAGGGATAAAGGAGTTAAACCCTGTCCCCAGAAATCACACCAGGCATTGCACTCCCAGCCCAGGCTATTCCTGGAAGACCCTCCCTGTGCCACGAGGCTTGTCACCCTGTCCAAGGACACAGCTGTCAGCAAGGGAAGGAGAAATGTGACGGAAGACACCAACACCTCGGTGGCTGCCAAGAAGATGCGTGTCTAAAAGCAACGCTAGCGTGTCTAAAAGCAGCGCCGGCGTTTCCGGCACTGCTGGATTTATTCCTCCTTTCTGTCTCTCCGCATACGGACCGTGCCCACATCCCAGCTGCAGGATACCAGCTTGCACGTTTTCACGCTGTGTTGACTCAGGGAAGGCTGCGTGGCTCTTCCCATCCAGGAGCACAGCATTTAGGTTAGCAGGTAATATTTTTCTTACGACCGTGACTGCAAAAGGTCACTTTTGCATTAGGGCACAGACTCCTCCTGGAAAAGGCACTCCTCCGTCAGCAGTTTGGCAGTTCAAGGGCCTGGCAGTAAGCAGGGGACGCGCTGGGGACACAGCATAATGATTACAGCAACAGCAATTACAAGAGCAAGGCTATAACGAGCACTAAGGTGATGAAGGTGGTCGGGCCTGCAAGGGAACAGCACTCCCCTCCTCCTCCACATTTGCTGCGTTCCCTGGCCAAAGTCCGTGTCCTCAACGCCGTCCCTTTCCTGCGGCCGGGGTCCTCATTGCTCTGAATGGGGGATTTCGTTCTGTTCTCCCGGACATCATTTTTTAGTTGGAGCAAAAACAGCATTAGGGAGGGACGATCACAGTTCTCTAGATTCCCAGGGAAGATTCGTTCCCGGGGGAATGCTCACGGCTTGCTCCCGTTGGATTTGAGGTGCAGGAACACTGGCCCAGCGCTTGCTGCAGAGATGGCGTATACCACCAAATCCAGGGAGAGCGCATCACGTTTCACCAGCAAATATCCTCCAACAGCGACTGATCCTAGAGAAGCCTCAGTACACGATATCTGGAGACTTGCCAAAGCCTTGCATCTCATCAGACATATTCAATATTTTATACCACTCCACATCGCAGTTTCTCGTCGGGAAAGCAGCTACTCGGAGCCCTGCTGCGTCTGCTGGACACGGCCTCCTCAGAGCCTCTCCCAGTTCCCTTTCAAGGTCTCTCTGCACTTCCCCTGCGACGCTGGTGCCCGTCTCTGCTCCAGCTATGCCGCAGCTCTGGTTTGCCCTAAGAGCGGTGAAGTGCTTAATTCCACCACAGACGGGGAACTTGGTTCAACAGCCAAGGTTACCTCCTGTTCCATCTTCTCCCAGCAAAGCGGCCCCTCTATCCGCTAACAGGGTTTGAGCGGAGCAGGGCAGCTCCTTCTGTTTGGAGTCTGTTCTGCTGAGGAACAGCTCTGATGTAACGTGAGGGTGACGAGGAGGGGGAAAAAACACAGCACCCATACGGGGCCGAGCAGCTGGGCCGGTTTCCCTGGGCGGGGGGCTCCTCTCCTGGCCGATTCCCACGGCCCCGGCCGCGCCGCGCAGCTCCACGGCCCCAGCAGCCGCCCGGGGAAGATACCCGGCTCCTGCAGCTGGTAGCTGCGGGTGTGCTGGGGATCGCTGCCTTGGCAGGGCTTCAGTGTCTGCTGCAGACATAAGCCTTGTCATAGCTCATTTTATTTATTGTAGTATAAGTGTATTTCCAAATAAAACAGAAAACGAACAAATAAACTGGGTGACAGGGCTGTAAAAACCATGCCTGCTCGTTCACTTGAGGAAAAGCCTGCCTCAACTAATTAACCTGTGCAAGCCTCGCGCTGTTCATAAACAAGCCATGAATTAATACCGTATTTTTCCAACTGCCAACACATGCTGCTAAGTCTTTATTGGGCAGCAAAAAAGAAATAGCTCTGCTCCCCTTGCTAGGTTAGGGGGAACAGGAATAACACGAGGTTGGGCTGTTCAAATGAGAGTGAAATAATGGAACAAGTTTTTTCCCCTGCTTGCGCTGCCTGCATCAAGTAAGTCTGGAACATGCCAAGGAGCTGAGATTTGGGCACGTGAAGGACTGAACTGCAGCTGGATCAGAGGAGGAAGCACCAAAACCCTGGTTTGCTTTGCACCAAATCTTGTATGTTCAGCTGCATTACACTATGCAGCAGGACAAGAAGCCAAGGACTTGTTTCATTTCAACTACAGCAAAGATGAGCACAGAAACCGAGTAAATGAGACCGTGGCTCTGTGGTGAGGCCGCCCAGGAGACCTGCTAGCATCAGCTAAGAAAAACACATCCCTGGAAAAGCTGGCAGATGATGAGCACTGGGAACACGGATCTGCTGGCCCTGCACACACAAGTGTGCCAAGTGAGTGCTTTCATTTAAAACAAGCCCAACACATTTACCGAACATACACACATAATGGAGATGGGAA
Source organism: Dromaius novaehollandiae (assembly GCF_036370855.1). Lineage (NCBI taxonomy): Eukaryota > Metazoa > Chordata > Aves > Casuariiformes > Dromaiidae > Dromaius > Dromaius novaehollandiae. The sequence continues at coordinate 7,118,674 of NC_088124.1, read as the reverse complement.
GAAAAATAGAGAGGGGGCAGAAACACAAATCAAGGAGTAACATTTTTGAAGGAGAAATTATAAATTGCAATTTAATCACATAATCACTTTGACACTCTCAAGCAAGCTAATTTCTTCCCTTGCCTCATTTCACCCACTTGGCAAGATGAATCTTAATGAATAGTGTCCTATGAATATTTAATTTTTTGATCAATTTGATTTTTTTCCCTCATATCCCTACCTGCTGGATGGATAAACCTGTTCTCTCCCTCTTTTCTCTCTCAAATACAGAGACCAACAGCTCCTCCTTCAACTTCAACTCCCTCCCTCCCGGTTTTGTTTTCTCCCACCTCTCCTTTTCAAGGAATGTTTTTCCCCCCAAGGTGAGCCACGCAAAACAAGAGATATAGCAAAAGGAAAGGTCAATATTCACACGCGTATTTGGCCTCTGCAGACGAGCGCTGGGCCCCCAGCCCAAGACCAAGCGCCCTTCACTGCACAGACGAGCACAGGAACCGGCATCGTCCCTGGGGACAGCGACTATCCCGCCCCGCACGCCACAACCAACTCACGAGAACTTCCCCAAACCTGGAAAACTTTGCAGAAAGACAAGCAGACTGATTGCCAAGAATTGCAGATCTTTAATGTGAATTGATTATCTCTAATGGTTTTAAAGCAATTTAACTATAACTGGATTGTTTGGGTAAGAACCTGGAGTCTGAGGAGAGGGCAGTAACAATCTCCTCGCTGATGACCATCGATTGGCAGCATCTTTGCAGGCAGGAGGCCGGAGCAGGGCACCGCCACCGGAGAGCTCAGCAGTTCGCTCCTGGCACCGCTGTCCCTTCCCAGAGCCGGCCAAAAACAGCCCGAGCATCCAGCAGAGTGACCGGGTGCTTGGGGAAGCTGTGGGATCCCTGCCGCTGCTGGGCTTTAGGAATAAGCTGGGGATTGTCCAAGAACAGATGATTTTCTCCCAGAGCGGAGGCTAAATGGTCTCCTTGAATCCCTGCCTATTCCATTTGCTGTTTTTCTTTCTCCCTGCAGACTGTTTAATCAATTTCTGCCTAAAATTACAGAAGTGGAGAGATCTTTTATAAGTTAATATTGGTTTCAAGCTGGAAATCAGTGCCCTTCACTACACGCGCGCTGCCTCTGCCTGCACGGGGCCTGGCGTCAGCCTGGTCCGTAACGGACAGAACGATGATTTTTATAATTGCTGAAATGACCGAGGAGCAGAGGTGTTTTGGGAGATGCTTTAACAGTCAGCCCATTCGCAAGGGAAACATGAGACGGATGTAAAGTCCAAAAGTTTAGCCAGCGATCAACATTAACACAAAACCATTACCAACGCCACTATTACAGCTCTTGTTGTTACGTGGGGTCTTTACAAACCTGCCTGCCTCGTTACTGAGTTAAGGACGCGCTCCCAGACACAGGGCTTCAAGAATACAATGACTTAGGGACTTAAGTTTTTGGTCGCTTATTTTATTAAATGAGATATTTGGGCCAACTGAAAGAACTCCAGGAGCTTTTGGCTTTCTGTGTCAGGAAGGATGACACGCCACTGGCTAGAAAGCCATTTTTATTGGACCCTAGTAGGTTTGTATTCCGTGTTCTTTCATGCAGCTCTTTAACACATAGGTAATTACTGCTTAATGCAATTTGTGCATTCTATAAATTATTCAGAAGAAATCTTAAATTACAATTTTTAAGTGCATTGCAAAAGGTAAGCAAGAAACTCAAGGGCTGTTTTGATCAAGAAGTAAACAAGCCACCAGTCTTCTGAGAAAAAAGGCACTTTCAGTTGTTAGTACAGATGTGATCTCACTGCACCTTGGCCTGTTTCTGCCAGTCACTGCCCCTTCGGTCCTCCTTGGTAACACACCGAAACAGCCGCTCTGAGCTCGCAGCACACCCATTGCTGCCTTCCAGACACCCTGGGTTATCCAGAATGAGACTTTGGCTGTGACCTGATCCCTTCACCCCCTTTCAGCCCCACCAGGCACAGACTTACCCAGAGAAGCGCCCGTATGCAAGGAGCCAGCACTCGCCGCAGCTTCCCGCAGCAGCCGTGAGCCCCAGCAGATTTGCGTTACTGACTGCAAGCAACGAGGCAGAGAGGGGCTGAGCTCTGCACCCACCCAGGAAGGGCGAAGCTGCTGGGAGCACCACGGTGCCCCGGAGGAGCTTTCACAGCCACATCCCACCTGGGCTCCCTGCTCCCAGCTGACCCGCTTCAGCCGCCTGCACGAGCAGATGATTAACAAATGAGGAGACCTGCTGCACCGACGTTCATCGCCCCCAAGTACCCCAAACCGCCAGCTGCTCGAGGAGGTGACAGGCTTTGGGAGCGGTTGGCACCTGCCCGTATTGGTTTGCTCTGTTTATTAAAACTGACAGTCAGATCACTAGAAATGCAGCCAAAGTGCTTCAATGAATTTAAAAGAGGAAAAGATCCTCTAGCCTTGAAGATCTTGCATGTTAAAGTGATTTTCTGGTTCTCCTACAAAGAAGTTCAGCTCTAGACTGGAGCTTCCAGGCTGTACAAGCAACTAATGCTCGTAACCTGCTCTTGAGCATGCACATATTTTCTCATTCTCTATTTTTCTATTTTTTTTGTTTGAAAAATAAGCATTCATTTACTAGGTCCTAATTCATCCCCTGCATTAAAAGCAGTCAAGCTCCTGGCTTCCAGCATTCATCATCTCTCTGGTAGCATGTCTGGGCATTTTATCAGGGTTTTCCAAGCAGCACACAGGAGTGAGTGACAGTTTATAAACAGAGTTCAGTCCCTCTAAGACGATCAAAGAAAGAGACAACTGCATTTTATCTCTCTCAGATATACTGGAGCACAGACTTTGTCTCTGATGATGAAGATCCTAACGCTGTCTTCCGGAGTGGGTACCACTGGAAAATGGATTGTACGGAAAACTAGCTTGAGCTGCAAGACAGAGAAGTAATCACTGTGCTTTAGCATATGCTGCTTGGGGTAAGTGGAGCCTCATGCATTTGGTGATAGGGATGATCGTGCAACTCTGCCGGGATTCCTGCTGCGCCCCGGGGTAAAGCAAAACAGCCCCCAAGGAGCTTGGTCACCCAAATCCTGTTGCTTTCTGGTTTCAAGCTGCTGTTGTCAGTTCAGTGCCCTGTCTTGTCAGGTGGTGAAAATGAAGCCAAAAGAAAGGTGATTTAAACCATTCATGATATGCCACGCCTAAGGGCATCATCATGTTTGACTACTCTGCATTCAGCATGAATTGGTGATCGAGGTGCTCAGCGGTGGCTCAGCCCACCCGAAACCGGGTGCTGTCCTGCTTGGGGTGTCCATGACTGCAGGGAAGCAGCGGAGATGCAGCGGCCTGCGGACACTTCCCATCACTGCAGAAGCGAAGAACAGCTCCGCAGGGCATGCTCCTTTCCCGCATTTCAGCATCTTCCAGCTATGGAGACAGCAGGAGGGAATTTGAACCTACTACAGATCTTGTCTGCAATAAACCTCTTCTGAACTGTGAAAAGCTGAGAGCAGATCTGCAGTACCTGGGCCTGCACCCCCTTCGCCCATCCAGTGCGTGATCAGGCCTTCTCTCGGCTAGAAACGGACAGTACACTTAAAAGCCTTTGGAAAAGTCACTGCAATACACGGGATGGAAGAACAGCTCAAACAGGCAGGCCTTTCCGCTTAGTGGTAGCAAAAGGAAAGCTTGGCACAGGATAAGCGGAGATCAGGCATCGATGTGGGAAAAGGGAGGTGGGAGCAGGGAGGAAGGCAGGAGGCTGTCTGTGCAAGGAAGGGCGAGTTAAACCACGATGCAATCAGACAAGCCATTGCTGCTGGAAGTGAATGCACCCGTACAGCTTCCCAGACACAAACACTGAAATCAGCAGTGAACTTGGCCAAAGAAATCCAAATTTGGCAACCGGAGAGAAGTCTTATGACAGAGATCCACTTCCAACGACTCTCATATTAAAGAAGAGAACAAGAAGGGAGGCTGTCCTGGGGTCATTTTCAGTTCGCGCAAGCCTTGTGATTCTAAAAAACCAGTTTAATAATGAACTAATTCAGCACATTTTACAAGCTGATAAAACATGGGAACCTCCCCTCCTCATACCCTTGGAGCCCCCTTGGCGGTGGGTCTGGGAGGGATCCCGGCCGGGTCCTTGTCTCCATCCATCCGGACACCCTCGCCGGCGCTGTGCAGTCCCCTTTGCCGTCCGGAGCATCTCACACCCAGCCCAGCCGCCTGCCTCCCCTCCTCCTCCTCCTCCTCCTCCTCCTCCTCCTCCTCCAATTACCGTCACAGCGCGTATCTCAGAGCTCTTCCCCGCGACCTATGCCTCTCGACATCTATCTTTCTCTGAAGTTTATACCAACATTAAGTTAGTCCTGCACAGACTTTGGGGGGTGAGAATTAACTTCCTGTCTATGAAAATTTCAGCACAGATTTATCTCGGTGTGATTTTAAAGCCTCATCATTGCAGTTCCTGGGTGCTGCTGTGCTGAATTGCGTTGCTCTGAAGTCATCTTAACTTTGGAGCCTTTGCTGTGCTTCTCTCCGAGCTGAGTTACGCACTATCTAAAGCATTCTTCTTCATTTGCAGCAGCAGTGCTTCTGCTTAATGAAGGATACTGCGTGCTGGCTGCCCCTGCTAATGGAAGTCAGTTCATTAGAAGAAGGGCTCTTCTTTAAAAGAGCGCTTCATGCTATGCAAAGACCTAAATTTTACCACAAGGATTTTAATTTGGGATTAACGGATCGGGAAATTAGATCATTCGTTACATCAATCATTCCGCGCTCCGTGTCGCTTTCTGCTCCAGATGGCTTCGCTGCGGAAGGGTGGCAAGCGCTGGACACCAGCGCCCGGCACCAGCGCTCGCGGGGACGCTGCCGGCAGGACCGCCTTGCTGAGCCGAGCAGGGGGTGGCTGGCAAAAAGCAGTTCGGATCCCGAACCTGCCTCTTCGGAGACTGCCTGCTAGCAGTCAGTGACTTCCTCTAACGCTCTCTTCGTTTTTTAAATTATTTCCATGACTAATTCTTTTCTATAATTTGCATGCGGTTGGGTAGCTGCTCAGCCCTTATGTCTTAACTAGGAACCGCTCACATTACGTGGTGCCTCCCTTTTCCCTGCCGGATGAACCTATCCCTTAGATTTGCATCTTCTTACTTGCGCAAGTAAATTTTACTCAGAAGAGTAATCCCTTGAGAATCAGTGAAACTATCTGCATGTGTAATTATTTGCAAATTGTCTCTATCCATAAAAAAATGACTGCTTCCATGAATGCTCCTGTTACCAAACTAGTTTGCTAGACAATCATAGGGCAAAAACATACAAGAAGTGCAGAAACAGATGAGACAATTTTGTAAAACTTTAGAAGAAGAATCACAGAAAGTTTTTTTCATGTTTTCACTACAGGTATGGATTCAACACAAAAAGTTCTCTAAAAGGTTTTAAATCCAGAACTTACTTTTCTGCAGTCCAAATCAGCTTAAATTTCTGCAAAACTTCTGCAACCTGACTAGTCTTTGAGGCTTTTAATGGCCATGCCTGGAATCAGCAGGCGGGGATATTCAGGAGTGATTTGTCGTTGACTTAGATTTATTGACTGTTGTTTTATGTTTGGCAACTGGTTTGTGCAACAGCGTAATTTTTAAGTCAATCTCATTATAAAACATCAGAATCAATTAATAATGATGCTCAATATTCTGTAATTGTTTGGTGTACAGGTATATTATAATATGTGATTACTCTTCAGTTTAAAAGTCAGGAAATTGTATCAATATATATTGGTATGTCTCTCTGTATATACATGCCTACGTGCGTGCACACACACACACAAAGTAAATTCCTGCTTTTTACTTTCATGTCTAGGGCAACATTTAATAAAGATGCAGCATAATAGAAACCACAGCTGGTGAAGTCATGATACCGCCAAGGTCCCAGAAAGTCAATTACACTGTAGGAAAGGATGAAGATAACTAATGAGATTTGCATGGAAATAACTGATCTCCTGATACAAAGGATCACACAAAATGTGCCAGCAGAGAGCTACTGAGGAAAAGGTAAAGGCAGAGGATCAGAATACAGCAGACACGGCTGTTGTAATAAGCATTTCTTTATTCCTTTGTCAGAGACGGCTACATATGAGACTGTGAATTGGTGGAGATCTGGCTGCATTCTTGCAAAAGCCATTCATTGAAAATTAATGACAGCTTAAGTTTTCAATTAAATTTTAATTTAAAGTCTGTGACTGGTGCAAATCAGCATAGTTCCACTTGTGTCAGTGATTTATGTTAGCTGAGGATTTGGCCCGACGTCTCGAAGGAAAGCCCTGCCAAAATATGCTGCAACGGAGATCCTGAGGCCAGATTCTTAAATGTGTTTAAGCTCTGAAAGGTGTAGATAGGCATGAAATCAATGTGAGTCAGCCACTTCTGAAAACTCCATTAGGTGCCTGTCTGCATCTTCTGATGCTTAAAAACCTGGCCCCAAGTAATACTTTACCAAAAAAAAAAAAAAGAAAAAAGAAAAAACATCCTGCAACCTCCAAATCCTCTCTTATTTTACAGGATCTGTTTTAAGGCACTGCTCAGGTTCCAGATTAAGATCTGTGAAGCTTGAGGGTCCTGCTCAGGACATCCCTGGTGTGGCTGAAGGAAGCTGACTGCTAGTCTACAACACAAAGCCTAGAAGGGTTTGGTCCGTGAAACACAGGCCTGGGTTCTGCAGCTGGCTGTGCACAGGCCCAGAAATCTGCCTCCGCAGAGTCTTTGCAGGACCGAGCCCACAGCCTGCTCTTTTGGTCAAGAAGCAGATTATTTGGAGGTCAGAGGATAGGAAAGGAAGATAGGGACGGCTGGGCCCCAACTCTTTCTGTCTCATTGAAAAATCTCAAAATTTCAAAGCAGCAAGAATATGTAATTGGTCTCTAGCATTTATTTTTGCAGTTGGTTTATTTTTGTTATGAAAGACATAACTGGCTTTTCTGCAGTCCCTACCCCTTTTTTTGCATGCTTTGCCTATTTTAACATTAGCCTTTTAAAACCTATATAGACCCTAGGATAAAATCAGCAATCAGACCTTTTAAATGCAAAAATGCAGAGCCTCCAAAGCAGCGCCAGCGGCTCCCTGCCCCGGGGCATGCCACCAGTTACCGGCTGAGGAATACTTTGCCCTTGTGCAAGGTGCAACGTTGCTATTGCCAGCGCAGTTAAATAGAGACTGTCCTTCCCACTTCATCCTTTGGGATTCATCCTTCGGGAGGAGAAAGCAGCTGCACAGATGCCTCATGCTGGATAACATTTCAAAGCACTCCAAGCGATGAGCAATCTTAACTCTTCTGCAAGTCTATCGGAGCTTTGGAGCTCACAGCACTTCAGACCACTCATAAAGATGTGGGTACGTACGGATTTCGGTGCCCAGCTTTGTATCGCCAGGCTTGAAAATCCTGAAAAACCCAGCTGGACACAACTTTGGCAAGCAAATGCTATGGGATTATGTGCACAGTTCTGAAACATGCAGCGGATGTTAAGTAGACGCTCCTGTTGTATGTCATCTTACCCTTGTTGTGTTACCTAAATATAGCAGGTGGAGCATTTGAGGTAATACTAGGCATAAACAGCCGTTCATAAATTGCAAGTACACAGTAGATCTATGCCTTAAATAAATATTGCTAATGGTTTGTGTTAGCGTGAATGTTACTTCTACTAATTTCTTTCTAGGATGAATGAAAGGCCTCAGGTATTGCTGAGACAGCCAGCGTGTTACTGTCCAAACGGGAGCTCGAACCTTCCTTTCTCGCATGTTTGCGCCGTCTTTTACACCAGTGCAACGTGCTGCTCCGATGGTGCAAAGCCAGCAAAAACGTGGGTCCCTTTTCTTTAAAGCATCACTTGGCAACACCAGAGCAGGACGAGTTGGGGCCGAGTTTCTGTGAACATCACCCCGCAGCTTGGACGAAACACCAACGTTCCTCTCTTGCGAAAGCCCCGCGATGCCCTGCCACATCTGGAACCACTGGAATGGCCCGTGGACAGAATACGCAGTTACAGAGGAGGCAAAGCAACTGAAAGCATGCAAATCCTCGCGGGGAAGCGGGCCCCGTGCAGCGCCGGCGTACTCGTGTCTCAGCAATTCAGCTCTCCTGCAGCGGAAACGAGACAGGTTCCCCAAGGAGCGAAATCTCAGCATAGGATCTCATCCCCGCTATGAGGAAAATGAAAATGAACTGGCTATAAATAAACCGCCATATCCTGTACGTGGCACCTGCTGGGAATATTGACAAGGCAGCTTGTTTTGCAGAGGAATGGCAAACAGAACGGAGCAAAACGCGGGCCGTGCTGGGAAAACTCTTGGCCCGGCTCTCTGTGACACTTGGGTTTTACAGATGCATTTGAATTTTAGATCAAAACATGGCACTGCACAGCCAATCCTGAGGCTGCAGCTGTTTTCTCTCCTGGGGGTCCTCGCTGTGAGATTTTAAGAGTTGAGGAATGATATTTCTACACATTTCACACTGATAACTAATGCGGGGTAAGAGGGGAGGATTTTTAGGGACCTGCAGTGCTGCACAGCCTGGAGGTTTGGAAATATGTACTAATCATCACAAAGATATTAAAGAGACAAGAAAGTGTTTTAAAAAAAGAAAAATTAACAAGTTTTCCTGGTGTGCCTGTTATCCAGGCCTTCCCTTTGCTTGGAAACGACAGCACAGTTTGGATTTACCTTCTCTGGTGTCATGGACGTGGATAGCGGTGCTCAGACCAAGGAAAAGGCATCCTTTGCTGCCACAAAGCCTGTAAGGAGAAGAATAAAAAGCCTTGAATAGTGCAAAGAGCTTTAAGGATTGTGCTGGGATGATTCAGTGAGCTGCAGCGGTGGGAGAGGTGGTGTCCGAGAGCCCTGGAGACCGGAGCTGTCACTCCACAGAGCGGGAGCAGAACGGGGATGAAGCGGGCAATTGTCACCTTTATGTCCCCGCCGCACGCTGCCCGCCAGAACACACGGCCCTTCACCATCGCCCGCGCGCGGGCATAAACCACCGGTGGCAAACGGGGGACGGCTGCCGCGGAGAAACCTTCCCGATGACTTTGTGCGTGAGGAGGGTTTTGTGAGGAATTCACAAGGACTTTGTGGCTCCTTCACATCCCATTTAATAGATTTGTGGCAGGAAATTTAATAAGTTAGGAAGTTTTACACACTCTTTCTTTTTTATATTTAATGTAGTCATTTCTCAATATGCCTTTCTCAAGAGGTTTTTTTTTCTCTCCTTACTATTGAAATTTAGCTGGATTGAATCATTATTCCTGATGTTCCACAAGTTCTGTTCTAAATATTTTTAGAAGGAAAAAGCAAGATTTCTGTTCAGGACTTTTTTGTTTATAAATTTTGCATATATTTCCAATACAAAAGCAGCAAAAGGCATTTAACTGAATCTTTTCAGGAACAGGAACAGCTTGTGATGTACAGAGGAGCAAAACCACTGGGCTTAAGAAGCTCAGAGGCTGGAGGAGAAAGAAGCAATTAAGAGGAAGGAGGCGTGGGGAAATGAAGGTCACTCACACTTCATAGGAGACCAGCACATTTATATATCTCTTAAGATCCGAGGACTTGGTGAGTCTTGAGGACGGCAAGACAAAGAGCCTCTTGACTTGACTGCTTACATTTTTCCCAGGAATGATATTCAGGGATGGCGACAGAAAACACAGAAAGCAGCTTTAACCCTGGAAGTTCATGGCTGGTGCGTCAGGCCGGAATAGCTGGTTACAACCTAATAGGTGATAATTTGTCTGCACTAATCTCACACAGAGTAAAAGTTCAGGAGGAATGAATCACAGCCGCCGCACCGCCCAGGATTAATGGTGACACGACAAACTTGACTCATGCTCACACACTCGCTGATATTCATTAAGCACCTTGGAAAGGCAGTGACAAGTCATATTTGTCAGAAGCCACCTCTCCTTTTTCCTCTCTTCCAGGCTCGTCCTCAGCGCTGAAGGTGCTGCACGGCTTTCCGCCTTGCCTGGACTCTTCTCGGCCGGTTTTCCAGCCGCTCCCCACATCGTCCAGCCGCAGCGAGGACAGGCTGCGGGAGAAGGACCACAGCGTAATGGAAAGCTCTGCAGCTTCCCGACGTTACTGCTTCATTTCCCCATTACTTTTTCAGAAGATACTGACTCATAAAAATTTTAGTGGTGAACTGAGCTACCCCATAAATTCACAGGGCTGCACAACTCCAACCCTGGCTGGAAGTAAGTGTCCATGGAGCTGTTGGGTGAATTCTTCAGCATTTCGTTATTTGCATGCAGGAAAAACCCACTATCGCAGGATTAGTGGTGTTCATGGCTCATTTGCACTGCTTAAAAAAACATATTGCCAGTTTGCTCTCACTGATGCTTAGAAAATTTAGACCTAATAGCAGTGACTGATGTAACACGCAGGGTACGAGTGGGCTGCGCCAGCTTCTTCCAGCCAAGATGGAAGAAATCAATTGCCAATTTTGTTCCACCTTGGGCTACTGCAGCTTTTGCTTTCCCAGGTCGCAGCAACGCGCTGACGCGTGCGGTCGCGCGAGCCGCTCGGTGACCCGACCCGCTGCGGAAAGGCCGGGCTCGGTGACCCCGATCCAGCGGGAACTCGAGCCGGAAAGCTGCACCGTGCCGCCGCGGAGACACAGCCACCCACTTCTGCTCGGGGGGACACGGCGTTTCCCGCGCGACCTGACCAAGAGCAACGCTGACCGGCGAAGCCTTACGTGCCCTGGGCAGCATATTCCCGAAGCACCGAGAGATTTAGGGGGCCCGAGGCACGTATTTGTCACCAGCCTGATTTGTCCTGGCCATGGGCAGCCTGCTGGAAAGCAAGCCCCAAGCGGGCACAGGTCGCACCATCGCTCGCGTACGGACGGTGACACTTGTGCACAGACACCGGTGGGGATAACCAAGGTCCAAATCTGCCCTCCAAACGGAGGCGTCCTTAGGGCCCCTGCTCTCAGAGCAGTGTTATTTCATGGCATCAGCAAGGTCAGATTTAGGTGCAAAGCCTCCAATACGCCATCTTTCACTTCCGATCACAATCCTTCCTTCTTTCTTTGCAACTATTTTCTACGGACATTTTTCTTCTCCCCTTCATCCGTACTGTATGTAACAGGGTTTATCAAAACGTTTGCCCTGAATCTTGATGTGAACTAGTAGAAAAAAGAGAGACAGCTGGGCACATAAGCAGAGAGGAACTGGCACTCAGGTGAATGGCGACAGAGACTGAAACTAGCTAAAAAAAAAAAAAAAAAAATCAGTTTTACTGTATCCAGATCTGACCTGCTGCTAAAATAACGCTTTCCGAGAGTAACATGGGACACGGTGCTGACGCACGAGTTGCAGTAATCTGAAATGCCTCCTAACCCCTGGGAAGCGGCTGGCTTTCGGCGAGCCGTGCAAGCAGCCGCAGCTGCATCCCCTGCCGAGCCGCACGGCCTGGCGCCTGGCGCCCGCTGCCGCCGAACCGAGGGACCCCCAGCTCGCCCGCTCCGAAACGCACGTCGGATGTGGCCCGGCCTCGTGGGGCAGACAGGGGAGCTACGAGGAGGCGAAGGAGTGCAGAGCGCTCAGAAACGCTGGGCTCTGCTAACCAGAGGACTGCAACAGCGACGCGCCGGCGAGCCGAGCGGGCGGTGATGATCTCCCAGGCGGCAGGACACCGAGACCCTCTTGCCACCCTGAGCCTCCTCCCATGGTCGTCTGAGATCAGACCCGGGGAGCAGGCAGCTTCCTCTCCCTTTCGGTTGCCCCTAAGGAAGGGTTAAATCAATCGCAGCTAAAATCGCTGGCTCTTTATTAACAAGTGTATGAAATTTAAATAATTAGCATTTTTATGTCACATGCCATATACAGGGACACCAAAGGGATAACAGGCGCTGAGCAGAGCCATACGGTCCTCTGATTAATAACGTCAAGCAGAAGTAGGCAGAGCATTCAAGAGAAAAAAATATGCAGGTTGCAGAGGCAATGTGAGCTCTCGCCTGCCTTCAGTGCTGTTTTCCTCGCATGAGAGGGCTGCAGCTGCCCCACGGGGCTGGGCAGGCGCTCGGGGAGCAGCGCGCGTCACGAGGACCTCTGGGGCCACCAGCGCCCTGGGGGGACCCGGCCGCTCCCGCGCGAGCAGCATTTCTCCCTACCTAGTGGCTGGTCCGTGAGGAGAGAAGGGTCCGGTGCGCAATCACTGCAATCCAAATCCCCCGAGTTTAGCACTGAAGGTCACAGCTTTGTTACTGGTCTTCAGCTGCCATCTAAAAGCAGTCTGCATTTCCACCTTGAGGTGATGAATTATCTACCACACACGCTGGGTCGCCTTCTGCACTACAACTACCCCCAGAAAATCTGGTAGAAGGAGCAGACTCTGCTGACGACGGACCACATAGAGCAGCTGTCTCCCGCTAACAAACCTTTTCATAACTTACGTTTTCCATGGCTCAGTTTTCCCATTCGCAGCTGGAACAGGAGTCAGCAGCGCCCAGCGCTGCCGCGTGACCGTGGCCAGGGAGGACCTGGCAGTCGCAGACGAAGTCAGACTTCCCCCACGGCCGAGGAACCGGCCGCAGGTGAGGCAGGTCCTGACCGAAGCTGGGTCACACCTGGAAGGGAGCCGTGAAATGGAGATTCATGCAGACAGGGCCACTGCCTCTTCCCTTTCTAAGTAAGGTCCTCAGCAGTTCATCTCCAGACGTGACAAGGAGCACACCGTGTGTGGGAGAAGGCACACGTCCCTCTCTATTACCAAAGGACAGGCATATGCATATTACTTCTACAAAATTGCATATTACATACTGCAAAAATACTTAACAATTGCATATTACATGCTGCAAAACTCTTGCTAGAGATTTTCTTGTTGAAGGAGAAAGCCCCATCTCTGCTCTGCTGGAACATGCAGACCACGAGCATCAAACCCAGCTGCAGCTAATGCTGCTGTCCCCACCGGTGCAAGGGGCAGGATTTACAAAGGTGAGGTTTCTGAGAAGGGGCTTAGAGCTTTTATCGTTCCCACATCTCCAAAAAAGGCAGGCAAGAAAGAAATGTGATTTCCCATCTGCCTGTAAAGGACTGTTATGTTCTCATTCACACATAAAACAGATCTAGCAGAGAATGTTACAGACTCAATGACAGCACTCTACAAATGTTAATATGGTTTTTAATTGGAAGAAATAATATCTTACTGCTGCACGCTTGGTAGAGTGCTCTCTGTAGCTAGTTAATCCTACCCGTTTTTTAAGACAGCAGGAAAAAAAGCTACAATCCTGCATTGCAGTCAGGATTTATTTTAAGTAAAGGAGGTGCTCAGCGCACACAGACGGTGGCCGTCCACGGCAAAGGCGGAGCAGCTCTGCTGCGGGGGGCACCCGGAGTCTGCCCACACCTTTGGGAGGACAGGACACCCCTGAGCCGTCCTCCAAGCGCAGCCCCAGCCCGCGCGGGGGTCGGCGGTGCCGTCGCCCCGGGCTGCTCGGTGCAGCTGCAGACGAGCCCGGGAGCGAGACCCGGCCGGCGCGGGGCCGACGGGCCGCGGCCGCGGATGCTGGTGCAGCCTCCGAGACCTCTCCCAGACCGGCCTCCCGCCCGGGCAGGCGTCCTGCCCGGTTTTAGCGTGCTGCAGCTCCCCTGCTGAAGGACCCGTGTGATTTGCCCCGTGCCAGCTGCAGGCAGGACGCCGCCGAGCAGGGAGGAACCAAGCCGGGGGCTCCGCGAGCGGGCCGAGGTGCCGCCAAGCAGCTTGGTGCTTCTCCCTGGAAGCTGCCGTGCCACCGCTCAGAGGTGGAAGCTGGCTGCAGTTTTGCTGCACTCTTATCTTGTCACACAAACCAGCCCAAACTCAGCCAAACAGAAAAGATAAATACCAGTCACAGCAAAGCACGTCGCCCTCCCTTGCTAGGCCGGTCCGGTGGCAGAGCCGCGCGGCCTCTCCAGGGCTTGGTCCGTCGCCAGGTTCTGCTGAAGTTAACGAGCACTGGAGCGCCTAAGGACACCACGAAAATAATCTGAATTAACTTTTAAACGGATTAGCTAAATTGCATTAAATACCTTTGTAGACACTTTTATTTAGAATTGAGGTGGGCTAATTCGGTTTCGTTTACTTCACTTAAATTCTGAGTAACACCCTCTATATGGCAGTTTAAAGCAATTTAACGAACGCACTTGAAACTTGCACCTTGATTAGTGAGACGACTTTTCCTGAGCATCCCGCGGCAGAGCCTCAGGGCCCCTCCGTGGCCCAGGCGGGACCGGGGTCCCTCCTCGCCGAGCGCTCGGGGGGCTTTTGCAGCCTCCTCCCCATCCCACCCGGGGAAACGGCCTCTCCGTTTCTTCTCCCGCACAAAGCCCCGCTGCCGAGGGAGGAGGGTGTCTCCGCTCCCCGCACCACCAGCAGCTCCACCAGCAGCTTTCGGCCAGGCTCTGCGGCTACCTGCTGCCCATATTCACGCCCGGGATGTTCAGACGGGTGAGACCTCAGCGGCCCTCCCTGGGACACTAACAAGCAGAAGGGCAGAGACGGGAGTGTCAAGAAGAAAAGCCAGCAACTCCGGACAACAACGAATCTTTCCAGTCTTTCTTATTAGTTGTGCACTGGGGTGAAGGCAAGAGAAGAGTTGTGGAGACCCTCCCCGGGAAAAGGTGAAACGTCCAAGCAACCAAGCTGGGTTAATCCGGAGAACAGCCTCAGTTAACGCCTCCATCTACCGTAGACGTACTTCAGCCAAGGAAAACCGTGGAAGAAAATGCAACACACTGCTCTGTAATTTTTCTGCTATGTTGCCAGTCACAGCTGCCCATTACATCATGGGTGCGTGAAGCTGTGAAAAGACATATTTTATAATATTAGCAATACGTGGGGTGCGCAGAGGCCACCGAGCTGAGCCCGCGAACGCACCCGGCACCTGGCGAAGTCTCTGCAAAGGCGGCACCAGCCTCAAGGGCGCTGCTGGGCTGCTCAGCACCACGCTAACGCCTCGAAGACAAAGCGACTGGCTCCCTAAAAAATAAAGACAATCTCTCTTCTGCATTCGCACAAGAAATAGCTCCCCTGGGGTCATCCGGGTGGTCCCCCCCCCGCCGCTGCAGGCATCCCACCGGCTGCAGGCGTGCTCCCGCGCTGCCCGGGGCCCTCGGGAGGAAGGGGGAGTGCGGAGAACTACTGTGCTGGCGGGACGCTGCTGCCAGCTGCCGTTATTTCCAGGGAAAAAGGAAAATAATTCCTGACCGCCTTTGCTCACTACGCGGAGCAGTAAAGGCCGCCACGTAGTTTTCCCCCTTTCTGGAAGAATTAGAATGCAGCTAAAGTATTTTTAGTAAGTGCTTAATTAAATAGTCAGAATATTTCAGGCTGATGTTCATCAGCAAGTAAGTTCAGAATACAGGACAAGCAAAGCAGCTGTGCATTATTTTTCCAACTAATTATATTTGAATCTCTGTGGTACAGAGAGGGGGGGAAAAAGTAAATTATACAGAAAATACATTCAAAAAGATTTTAATGCTATTACAAACCTTCATTATAATGTATGATCAAGCATGTAAATGAAAATCTTAGGACCCGTGGGTAACATATCGATTCTGGCGGACATTAAAATTTCTATTTGATGCTTAAGCAAAATCTAATCTGACTTCTGATTTTGCAAAATATTTTAGGGTAATTAGACATGTTTGTGCTTTATTGATTCTTAAAATGAACATAAGCATGTGGGGAATTGCTAACGCGCTGGATTAAAGGAAACTAGACTCCCTGCTTCGCTAAAGTTCTTGCGATTAAATCACCTTCTGCTAATATGGCCCTCATTATGCTGGATGGAAGTGAGTGCAGAAAAAGCTAAGGGAGTTTAAAATAATAATGATCATAAAAGCGCTGCTTTAGGGTTTAAAAGGAAGTTTGGTTTCCTGCGCTTTTGTGGATCATTGCCACGGCCCCTTGGATAACTCGTCCGCGGGATGAAGCCCCCAGACGGCACCAGCTACGCCGGCACATCGTGAACTCGCGGAGCCGGGGACTCCGCAGCCAGAGCGAGCCGTCGCAAGCGCCCTGCCCGGTCTCCCACACGAGGCAGGCGCGGGAATTAATCCTATCGGGACAAGTTCACTCCCTGAGCAAATAAAAGTCAAGACCTGCATCGAACCTTGCTGCAGTTCAGGGGCCGGAATAAGCCATAAGCGGCAACAAGGGTCGGGTTTAGCGGGGAGCGGGCAGGGAAGGAGGAACAAAGCCAGGTCGCCTCCAGGCTGAGCACGCGCCCGGGCCAGCTCCATCCCGTCCGCGCTGCCGGCGCGGCTCGGACCGCTCCAAATCCGGGCGGTTTCCCCTCCGGCCATACGAGCGCAGCAGGATGACGGCGGGGCAGCCAAAGCCTCCTCCGCGCGCTGCAGCTAAGCAACGTGCACCGCGCAGCCGCGTCCGCAGTCACGGGTTTTACCTCGCAGGGACCGCGCCGTCCATCTGTCCGTCCACGCGGGGATGCTCGGGGCCGGAGCCGCCCCACCGGGGGGGAACTCACTCCAAGTGGCTTCTCCTATTAAAAAAAATACAGATTTAATAATTATATTATTATTTATTGCAATATAATTATTATTTTTCATAATTATTTAACTATTTATAATATATTTAAGATACATATATATATTTCCTCGCACTGACAGGCAATATGCCAGTGACAGAAACCCACTTTCACACCCACTATTCTGACCAGGGGCTTTATTGTGAGTAGAGCTGGGAGTTTTCCCCCTTTCCTGGGAAAAGGCTCTTGCGGACAAGCTGGGTTTCAGGCGACGTCGCCGGCCCGCGGGAAGCCCCTCGCCGCCGCGGGGCCCCGACTCTGCTCTTGGGCGCTGCGGCCGCCCCGGACCGTCTCGGCCCCCTCGGCCTCCCCGGGGCTTCGCGCCCGCTGTCGGGGCTGCTGGGGCCCCGCGGGACCCCGACCCGCGCTCCGCCTCGAGACAGCGCTGTGAAGCGGAGCAGAGAAACCGGCGTCCAGCAGCAACGCAGCCGTTGTGCCCCTTGGCGAGCAACGCGGGCTGGTCAGGCAAGCGTGCATCACTCGAGAAAGCAGTGAAAGATGCCCCAGAAGACAGACTGCTCTCTCGTGTCGCTTTGCTCGCCGTCATCACCGGCAGCATTAAATAAAGTCAGGTGGCCAGAGATAGCGGGGTGAGAGCGATGCTTCCGCATGACAAACTGAATTCGATGTCACTTGGCACTAAATAAGCCAAGGCAGATTTAAAACCAGCACTATTGCTGAAAAAATAACCTTAATAAAGTGGGTATAAATAACCGTACAGCAGTATGTCTGCGTGCTGAGATTGTTTATGCAGGTAAAATTTAATAGCAGAGGTGTGACCGCATTTATAACAAAGTAATCAGTATGTAATTTCACAAACCCGGTGTGTTTGCTCACCAGAGACAACCTTAATGTCTATTAAGAAGGGTCATTAGATTTAAATAATAGCCAGCACCCAAATATTCTATCAAGGAGCTACAGAACAAATCGACTTTTATTGCTAGGTAAAAAGTAGAAAACCTAATTTCTCAGAAGCTAATAAAAATTTTATAATTTCTTTGAGTCAAATAAGTCCAGGGCTTATTACTTTGCAGACGTCTTCATAAAGCTGGAGCAAACCTAATCCAGACAAAAACAACAGCTGTGAGGCACAATGTATTTGACCAAGATGGATGCCTCAGAGGTATGATATTCATTAGCTCACTAATTCAAAACGGTAAACAAGGTTTAATTAATTTTGATTTCAAGCAACAATGGTCTGTTGGTCATACATAGGTGTAAGCTCGGGATGCAGCATTAATAACCGAATGTACAGCTGTCGCAGGAGCGGGTGTTTTCTGAATAATTTTGCATGTTCTGTTGACGTTTCTGCTGGGAGAAGTTTTGGGGGAAAAAGTGGCAGAGCATTAAATCTCCTAACTTTATTTTTTTGCGAGAGCACTGCTGGGTGTGAAAGGCTAGCAATGCGGCTTCGAGTAGCTTCAATGAGGATTTTCCCTGATTAATGACTATAGGATATGCTTGAATGTGTGTAAGTAGAAACTAAGTGTCTAATTTGCTAAATTTTATGTCTAATTTGTGCATTCAGTGATGGCGACTACATTTGCAATGTTACATATTTGCATAAGCTGTACCAGTTTCTGGTGTGTAGCCCACAATAACTCCTATTGTTACTATTTAAAACAGAGTTTAGATGAAGCAGTTATCAGTGCTTCATTGCAAAACATCTTGACCTAAAGCTCTGATGAAGACCTATTTTTAGAGAATGAATAGTTACTCAACCGGTGAATTTACATATGCAAACACTTACTGATGTAGCCAATTACACATCTGCATGCTCGGCTTCCCGGTTTTACACCCAGCTGCATGCACAAACAAGGCCGGCTGCTGCCTGTGCAGCTCGTCTGAAAACTTGATCCTTCCTTAGTCTCAAGCTTATCCTTTTTTAAACCCTCTGATTCATCGCCGTTGTTGCTCCTTTGCCAGATCTTTGTCAGAGAAATATCACCCCAACTATTCACTTGCACCGGCTGAGCGCAGAGGGGACTGGTCCTGCGGTGCAAGAAGCTACTGCACCTTCTCTCTCGCCGAGAGGCTAAATTCGGGTGACGGTGCAGCTAACCCCTTTCACCGCCTTTCTGTCTAGCAGTAACTGCTGATTCCATTTTGTCAACTTTGTCACTGTTTTAGCACGTTCCTGGTGCCCCAACAACCTCACTTAAAGGAAAGAAGAGACCTGTTTGACTCAGGTGCCTCATCCCAAGCATGAAATCACTGCAGCCCTCTGCTGCAGCAGTGTCGGGAGCTGCACTGCCTTCTCTTCCTCACTTCCAGCGGATCCCAAAGTGTTTCTTGTACAACCAAGTGGAGAATTACTTTTGCCCTCATAATTATGTGTTTGTTTCCATGCTCTGCCTGTGAGCATCCTGCAGGATAGCTCCAAAGCCATCAGAGATGCATGATAGACCTCTTTGCATCTAACCGAGCCATGCTTGGACCTCCATCAGGTTTTCCTCTCATGAAAAAAAGCGGGCACAGCTCGAGATGAGTGTGCAAATTGTGACCGTCTCACCCATACGTCATGTTTTCCAAGCTCTTTCCAGTATCCGCCTTCTGCCTCTCATCTGCTCAGGCACTGACGTCTTTGGGGCAGAGCCCGTGTCTCGCGGTACGTGCGGATGTGACGCCTGGTGTGACGGGTCCCTCCCAGGGGCCTTCCCAGGCTCCTGCAGCTCAGACCGACTGCTGTTAACAAGAAGTCCTTCTACTGATAGACTTGAGGGAGCTTTCCGATGAGAAGTATCTCAACAAGGTCCAAAGCCTGAAAAATCAGATTTGTGTCGCTGCCACTGACGGTCAAAGAGAGAGAACGACACATTCCTGCAGACAAAAATCGGGTGCAAAATGCATAAACGCAGGAATAATGGGAGGGGGCAGCGGCACGGCAGAGCGTGTCCTCGCGGTAACACGTTCCTCCAGCTTCCCAGGCCGCCCGAGGGAGGGCTGTGCTCCCTCGGCATCATCAGTCACATCTCCCGCTGCAGACAAACCCAGGTATCAGCAGCCCGGATGCCCTTCAAGGACAAGCGCTTCTGCAGAAACGCACGCCATAGTCACCGTGATAAATGCGGGCTGGGTAAGGCAGACGCAGCAGGTACCCGTGACGCTAGGCGCTCGCTGCTCATGCACGTCCTCAACAGCATCTCCCGCCGCTGCCCCCGCTCACCTTGGCCTCGGATCCCTCCTGGCCTGCGGCGCCCGCCGGACCCCGCTCTCGCGGCACGCGCGGATGCCAGCTACGGATGCAGCACTGTGCTAGACCATGCTCTATACACCGGGCGATTTAATACTCCGCGCTATGCCAGCGCACCGGGCTCCAGTTGCACCTATTCTTCATTATTTCACTTTTGATTTAAAAATGCAGTTCACTGAACGTGCTGAAATACAGCAGGCAGGGAGGAGCCCTGCACGGGCCTTCAGCCACCCGAGGTGCCGCAGGCTGCGATCAGTCTCTCGGTCACATGCACACACCAGCAATGCTTTTCCTGCTCATCTTTTCATCATTCTAGGGACGCGGACTTTAAAGTTTAACTCATTTTGGAGCAAACCTAGGATACACAACCTGGGGTTTTCTGCTTTTCTCTTAATTTCATTTTGCAAATCAGTTCTGTCTTTTCTGCACGGAAATGTTTTTGGGAAAGGACGAGCCGTGGTGCAGAGACGGGGTCAGCGCGGCTGCGCGGGCGCCGGGCTGGGGTCACCGCCGAGCTCCGCACCTCACGTCACCCCTGTGCCCGAGGCAGCGGCTGGTCGAAGGGGGAGCGGTGACGGCTCAGAGCTGAGAACAGCAGCACAGACGTCACTCTCCCAGGACCTCAGACACCTCCTGTGTCCATTTTGGGGGAGAAACTTAGAAAAGAAAAAGTAGCGATGGGGGTGAGACTAGGAAAAAAAAAAAAACCAAAAAAACCAAAAAACCCAAACTGTAAAACCGCCCTGATGCTCATGGAGAATTAAACGCTGTTCTGCATTTCTGGCAGAACCTCCTTCCAGGACCGGCCATGGAAAGGATCCTCCATCGTTTGGGAGACCTCCAGCTACCCCAGGCAGGACGCCGAATGGACGATCGCGTTTGTGCCCAGCGTAATTCCCTGGAGAGCCGCTCCTCGTTTGCTCTCCGTAGCGCTGCTCGTGCTCCGCATGCGTTCGAGGAAGCTCAGCTTCCACTGACGGGACCCGGGGGAACCGAGAGCCAAGCAAAGAGCCCTCCGGAGACCTGTCACCGGGGAAAGAAAATCCGTCACCTGAGCTGCTGCTCAGGCGAGTCGCGGGAACGCCCCGCGGAGCAGGGGAAAGGGAGGGAGGAAGCTGGATGCCAAACATCTGGCACAGCTGCCGCTGCTGCCGGTAGCTGCAGGCAGGGGAGGGGGAAGGACAACCCTGCCCAGCACCCACGAGCTCTCCGGGGGCTCCAATGCGGCGAGGGGGATTCCTAGAAACACCCCCTCAACAGCAGCTGACGTTGGCTCCTTCTCCAGCTGCACGCGAGCTCTGCCGCGTCCGCGTTTGATCGCGGGCGACGAGGGCACCGGGCTCGGCAGCCTGCAGCAGCTGCGCCCACGGCAGTCCCTGCCCGTCCCTCGCAGACGACACCGCGCACCAACACGCCAAGAAAATAAAAATAAATAAAGAACTTGCCAAGCAATTTCAAATGTTTTATGCATGTGCATGACAACTCCTGAAACGTCCTTCTGCGACGCACCGTCCGCACGCGACATCCCGCACGCTCCCCTCGATCACACCGAGCTGTTTCGGTCCAAGGGCCAGTGGAAGTGTCTGCAAGATCTGAGTGACATCAGGACACGCACTTGTTTTGTACTTGTGAAATGAAAACACATTTAATTCAGGCTCAAGGCAAAGTCACGGCTCAAAGCCCTCTGGTGCACGGCTGAATTTGAAACCAGCTTGCAAAACTCTTCCAGCAATAACCTTGTCAGTGCCTTTTACCTCGAAACTGCATTATCTCTTTTTTTTGCTCAAAGACAGAGGTGCAGGCAATGTAAACACCAACACTGTCCGCGGAAAGAGGGGCAGAGATTTCGGGCAGATTTCCAGCGCCACTGGCACCCGGGGGCGGCTGCGAAGGGACGGGGACGGCGAGAGCCGCACTGAGGCTTGTGCTCGTTTTGGTAAGAAACGACCATTTCCACAGTAAACTTGTATAACCTTTACGTGAAACAAACTTTCAGAACGTAACAAAAAAATCAACAGCTTTTCCGTGGGATCCCTTTACCCCTAAATTGAACCGAACCTCCCAGGTACCCCCACGAGCCGGGGGGGCTGCTGCTTCTTACTGTGGCTTACGGCAGCTCCTGCACAAACATCTCACCTTTATCCTAAAGCACCTTTTTCTATGGGATGCTGAAAAATCAGTGGGAAGAGAGTGTCTACAGCTACTCAATTCCCCCTTTTCTCCTTCAAACCTTCTGCCGGGGTCTTTCCCTGCCCCTAACTTCAGCTGACCCACGCAGCGCTCGTCGGGTGCGCAGGGCTGTGCCGGAGCGCGACCGCGCGAGCGAGAGGGCAGCGGCTGAGAGAGCCCGGGAAGGCCGAGGGCAGCCCTCCCAGCCGCGCTCGACAAAGTGTCAAAAACCACTCCAGCACCTGACATTTCTGGAGCGTCACCCTCCACGGCCGGCAGAAACGAGCAGCTCGCGACTACGCCTAGGACAAAAATTGTTTGCTTAAAATATTCAGGATGGTCTCGATGAATAATGGATGCGTCCACAGAAACTGCCCTCAGTCACGGGCTGAACAATGGCCAAATTAATCAGGTAATTTAATAGCCAAGAGTAATTTTGCAACCGCTCGCCTCGCTGCTGCCGCATGTACAGCCTTCGTCACAGACGGCCGGTGCATTTGTGGCACCGCGACTGAGAGCTGCTTAACGAGAAGTTTTTAATTATTCCTGGATCGATACCTCTTCGCGGCCCTGCCTCCCGCACCCCCCAGCCCGGATGCACGCGGCTCCGACGGCAGCTCCCGCCGGAGCCAGCTGCAACGCGGAGCGCGCGACGGCAGCGTTATTCTTCACGTCAAGAGGGACTTTAATTATTTACCGAGCTCGCAACGACACGCTCGGCATGCCTGGCACGTTCCCTGCTTGGCATTGTGAGAATAAACACTGTCCCCCAAATAAGAGCAGCGCCGGTGCCCGGGCCGAGCCGCACGCCCAGCCGCATCCCGCGCACCGAGTGCGTCTGGCCTCAGCCGGCGCCCGGCCCGGCGCAGCTCTGCCGTCGCAGCTAACGAGTTTGGCCCTGGGCAACCGGCTCCACCGCCCCCTTTTTCTGAGCCTTTCAGCCCAGGGTGCTCGTTGCTCCTCCAACGTCAACAACATTAACAAGCTCTGACATCTCATAAATTTCCCTGGATAAAACAAAGAGAAACAAGCAGGAGACGGCAGCAGGACGGGGGTCGGGGCTCTGGATTTCTCCTTCCCTCTCACGCGTTAGGTTCTGCTGTTAGAAATGGCCCTTTTTATCCTGCTCGTGTCTCTCTGCCGCAGCCGAGCGGCTCCGGGCAGCGCGGGAGGCAGAGGATGGGCAGAGCCCAGAAGAAGTGGGAAGTGCAAAGTACAAATCCCGGGCGAGCTGGGGAGCGGGGGACCGGCCCCGCGGGGGCTCCAGGGCTCGTGCGCCCCGGGTTAGCCGCCTCGCCGCCCCGCGCTCGTCTGCAGCTGCTTTACTGCAAAGGAAGAAAAACCAGCGCGGGCTGCATCACCCATCATCATATATCACATTAATATAATAGGAGAGGGTGTCTGCAGATCTACTGCAGGCATAAACTGTTATGAATCTTGTTGCTCCTGGGATTAGTACATTTATCGAAGTAATATGATTTAGGGAGAAAAGTTTATTTCTCACTGATCCAGTATAAATATGATCTGCATTCAATCTACGAAAGCTTTTTGTTTAATACTTTATGTTCTGCTACAAAGAAAGGGGAAAAAATATATCCAGACGAGAAACGCCATTGCATGAAGATGAGAAGTGAGAGCAACAGTCCTGTGAGCCGTGATTTATCGATTAGCTCAACGCCAGGACAGCTCCACTTTGACTTGTCCTGTGTTTTTACGAGTGTACTAAAAGCAAACATTTCACAGCACAACCATGAATCCTGTTGTTTGGGAGACAGACAGTACATCTTTGTCAGTTATATGGGCTTGGAAAATAAAGTGATCCGAAATAGCACATCTGATTAAAAAGAGTAAAATCCCATGCTCCCCGAGAGACACGGGAGCCGGGAAGAGCAGCAGCTGAGCGGGGCAGTACCTTCGTCTGCGCTGTTCAGAGGAGTCGAGCAAGGGATGGATATTGCAGAGAAAAGACTGAAGAGTTTATCATCAAGTACTGTGCCCAAAAACATGAATGTAATTACAATTTTAATGTAAATTATGCACTCTATACGAATCAGACCTAAATGTCAAGGTCTGTCACCTTATCATGAGCACTCACAGCCCGTCTCCGTTATTTAACCAGCAATATTCACAGCGGAAGAAACTGGTAGAGCAATCCCTGGGTGAACAGTAATTGGTTTGAACATGATTTCTTTTACCCCAAGGGAGACTGAAGCCACAAATAAGATAAGGCACATTTTAAAATTAATTCCCATGTAATTGCGTAACATGCAAAGGGCACATGGGCACCAACAGATCGTTTCTTCCATTTTCGCTCAGCTGGGGACCCGATTTGCCCCTCTGAAGGGATGCAGGATGTAAATCATACCTCACCTCGGCCACCAAGAGCCACTTCGACAACGGAGCAGCCCCCAGTTCAGGGCTAGCACAGCACTGCACAGCAGCAGTGAATCTGTCACAGGCAGAAATTTGCCTCCTTTTGTAAAAGAACCATTTTGATGGTAGTTTTTATCTCCTGATAACCTCTAGTTTCGCAGCTGCAGTGAACAGGAGTGGCTGTGTGGCCTTGCTAAGCTGTGAGCCCATGGGGCTCCGTATCTTCTAGCGTAAAGGCCAGCAGAAATGGAGCAGTGAGTATCTATAGCCAGATATAATTATGTTCCCAACTAGTAAACATGGTTATTTGGAACGAGGCGCTATCTGCAAGATCTTCATATATTCTTAATGTCACATAGAGTGCAAAGTTGCACTGCTATGAATTTCTTTAAACTGCCCCTCCAGGCAAGCACGACTAACAGGTCCCTCTCCACAAGCATCTCCTCCAGGTCGAGGCCTCCTGTTTCAAGGAGGTTGGCCCTATCTGCGCCCTTGGACTAAACGATCCAGTCGAGGATCTGTTCACGGTCCGCTGGTAGCTGCAGCCGTGCCCATCTGCTCCGATGGCTCTGTGCCTGCTCAAGTCCATCAAGCTGCTCTGCTGAAGAGAAGGTGCCAATCAAAATAGGATTAAACGGGCAGCTGGCGAGAGCACGCAGAAGTCCTCTCTCCTGCCGGGAGTCCCTATCGCATTGCCACGAGGCCACCGCATGTCCCCGGCCCGGCAGCAGCTGCTGACCCTCGCTGCCCGCGGCTGCCAGGAGGGCAGGCTGCACTGCGCTAGCTGCCAGGGAGACCAATTAAAACCACTTGGTTTGTCAACACTTACACAGCACACGAACATTATTCTTTGGCACTGCATTTTAAAGTAAAACACCCGCAGAAAACAACGTCGCAAGACGCCACCGTGCACTGGCACTTGCTCCTGCCACCCTTGGGGACGGCCAGGCTTGCGTGTCGGTCATGGGGGCTTCAAAGGCATCTCCAGGAATTTGGCTTGTCAGGTACCAACGGAAAGCACACGCCATTACCCACTGAGCCCTTCTGTCAGGGGTAGGAGAAGTCTCTCACAAAGGCTCTTAATGTAAAGGATCAGTCAGCAGCACAAGCAGCGAGCGGAGGAGGCAGGAGAGACGCAGCAGCAGCGCAGCTACTCAGGGAAGCGCAGGACAGTTGCTCAGGGCTAGGACAGGGGTGAAAGTCTGCTCCGACTCCTCTCGGCACCTGCCCTCGGCCCCGTCCCGCAAGCGCGGCACCAGGTCGACGCGAGCTGGAAGCCAGAAGCAGAACGACCCGCACCCCGTCCTCCTGCCCTGTGACGGGCCCTAGAAGCAGGGACGTCAGCAGCGGGAAACCCGTCCGTGGGGAGCACGTTGCGCAGGCACCGGGCGTGCAGGGTCCCTAGGAGCACGCCGAACAGAAACTCCTGTTTTAAATGCCCAGAAGAGACTGCCCAGTATCTCCTCGGAGAAAACAGCCCTCTATTGCTGACGGTTTCTTTCCGTGAATGAGTCAAAGACATCCTTGATGGAACTGGGCCTACCTCCAGTTTAATTATTACAGCAAAGATAAGTTGTGCTCCATTTATTCAAAATGAGCAGGTAGAGAAACTAGTTCATTACTGAGGGGTTGCTTCCTCGGGTCCTCTGGCCTCGCTTTTCCTCTCTTCAGTGCTTACATCTTTCAGATCATCGCTGGCATTTATGTCTCCTTAGTCTGCTCTAGCCAAACTGCACATCTTTATCCTCTCCAACTTCTCCCTTAAGCCTGTACGTCTCTTTTTTTATTTCAGGAATCTCTATTGCTCCTATATGTATTGTTGGATATAAAACATCAGATGCAAATTTGAGCTGTGGGAGATGCAAAATTTTTGAGAAAAAGAAACAAAGAGTTAGATGTATGTAAAATGATTCCTGAAGCCACTTTTCACCCAAAGAGGCATTTGGGAAGGGCAGACAACTAGTTCAGGCAGCAGCCAGCAGCAGAGACCAAAACAGCAGCAAAGGGAGGCTGAACAAGGGTGAGAAGTGTGCGCATGTACACATGGGTACCCAGGCCCCAAGGGGATGGGGGGAAGGATGGGACGTTTTTCTGAAAACTCAAACACTTGCTGGCTTTGCCAAGAGCAGATAAATTGAAAGAAAACAGCAAGATTTGGGAAGCAGCTCCGTATGAGGCAGCTTCAGCATTATTAAGCTCATCTTGGGGGCAGACAGAAAACAAGGGACAGCACGTCAATTAATTTGTGCGTGAGAATTCATCGACAAAGCCTGACTAGCGGGAGACGAGGAGAACAGCGCAGACAGTCAGGTGTCAGGAGGGATGGCTTCTTCTGCACGGATTTAGGAACCGGAGGCCCTTTCTTTCCCATTTGTTTAAGGATTCTGTTCAGCGTAGAACAATTTGGCGGGATGGATGTGGCCTTACAGAGCAGTAACTGGTGCTCTGAACAGGGAAACCCCACAGGAACGAAGCCAGCACGGGCTGGGCAGCCCCGCCGGGTGAACCAACCCCTGCACGCATTGCACAGGCTGCAGCAGAGCCGGTACCTGTCTCCCAGCAAATTGTTCCTGTTCGAGCCGCTCCAGATGCTCTAACTGCCATTACAGATGTAAAGAAGGTATCCGGGGCTGGATGTGGCCCTCACTTCTTGCTATTAGCAAAGTGCTTGGTTTGACTTTGAACTTGATCTGCAGCAGGATCTTGGGTCCAGGCCATAGAGGAGCTCACAAATAATGCATGTCCCTGATTGCCTAGCGCTGCGGGTAATTGATCAGCTGGGAATCACATACACACATCTCAGATGGACTCATTTAATGTACTCCTGACTTATCCTCTGCTTGTAACCAGCGCAGCTTCAGAAAAGCTGTTTGTGTCTGGGAAATACATCATCGACGACAGAAGTCAGCTAAAGCTCCTTTCACTCATTGTCATTAATTCCAAGAGAACTCTGTTTCTGCTTTCTCCTCCTGCTCGCGCACTGAATTTGGTACTCCTGACGGCTGCCGGCAGACGCCCAGCTCTGCTCTGCACCCCCGGGGCAGGCACAGCCCAC
This sequence comes from Dromaius novaehollandiae, assembly GCF_036370855.1. Lineage (NCBI taxonomy): Eukaryota > Metazoa > Chordata > Aves > Casuariiformes > Dromaiidae > Dromaius > Dromaius novaehollandiae. The sequence continues at coordinate 7,091,315 of NC_088124.1, read as the reverse complement.
GCCAGACCGGGGCCTTCGTGCCGGCCCGCTCCCGGGAGGCAAGGTGCGGGGGACAGGTCAGACCGTGGGCTGCAGCCTGGTCGCTCACTGACCAAGAGCTCCCGTTTGGTCTCGCTCATCACTCGCGCTGGCGCAGCCGCGTGCCCAAGCCTAAGCCAGGGTACAGCGCCCAGAACACTTTGAACCTCTGTGATTTTGTGAGCGTCAGCACACCGTCGGCAGAGTTACCTTGCACTTGTGCTAGCACAGCCGAGGTCAGACGCTGCCCCAGAGAACACGGCTCCTCTCGGGGTCGGCACATCAGCTGCTAACACACAGCTACATCGAGTGTGCACAACATTCAGCACTGCAGAGCCCTGCTGTACCTCAGAGCCTCAGGTGCTGCGGTAATGCAGTTACTAACAACAAACTCTCCAAGAACAGGGATACGTTCCAAAATAGAGAGCGGTGTAAGCCAGACACGCTCCTCCGATCACACCCGGCCCCTTCCCCGCTGCCCTGCCAGCCTCCCTCCTCCTGCCGCAGATCCGCTCGCGCGACCCTCAGCCCCTCGGCGCGTGGAGCAGAGCCTCGCTCGTCCCTCCCCGCCAGCCTCCCAGCCCTCGGGCAGCATCTCTGCACCTCCCTCATCATCCTCGCTTGATTGCTGTGTAATGCTTACTTATGCAGGCTTTCTCTGGAGGACCGCTCTAAGCAGGGATGCCGTGTATTTACACTTAACGTGCTCTTTCTTAAGGAACTTGCTACACTTGAAACGCGCCTGTGCATCCACCGAGATGCTCCCCGAGGAGCAGAGCTGACACAGGATATTTCCCCCGACCGCCGACCCGCGAGACCCTCCGAAGGAGCACGTTTCCAAGGGGTCGGGGCTGAGGGGAGCAACAGGCAAACAGCCCGGTTTGCTCTGCCTGCACCTGGTCTGCCCTGGCAGCTTCCCACCACGCACGGTCCTTCCGTGGGGCACGCGGGAAAACATCCCCTCAGCAGCCAGACTATCAGAGCTCCCTTTCCCCCCAGGAAAGCCAGCAGATATTCCAGCAGTCCTCAGAGATCTCCCCTCCCGTGAAAGCCTAACCGCGGCCGCGAAGGTGCCCGCTCCCTCTGATCGCCCGTCGGCACGGCACGTCCGCTCGCATTACGGATCCCGCCGCGGCATCCGAGAGGACAGCCGGGATGCCCCGCGCCGGGCAGCTGGCTCCTGCCCAAACCCATCAGGAACGCGAGGCGGCAGCTACCCACGGGGCAGGTCAAAACCTGCTAAAACTAAAAAGGCAGAAATAATAAACTCTGGAGAAATCTGTGTTCCCAAAAAACAACTTGAAATATTGCTTTAATAATCGCATTAACAGTTCGGCACTGATAGCCCCTTTCTAGGAAAAACAGGAAAGTAATGCTGATTCCTCATACCTCCCCACCACAAAATTCTCTTTTTCACCAAGTCATCAAAATTGACACCAACAGTGTAATAAAAGATGCCCTTTAGACAGTTGTTTGTGTTAAAGTTGTAATTGCTGTGCTGGAAAATACTTTCTATTTCTCTTCCCTCAAGTGCAGTTCAGGTTTTTTTTGTTTTGTTTTGACCACATCTGCTTTTAATAGCCAGGACACACACTGGTGACATGGTCCTCTTGTGCGTAGTGGGGGGCCAAAGGGAGGAAAGTTCAGAGAACCCCGCGAATAATAGGCCCCTTTCTGAGATTTGCTGCTGTTTTTAAAGCAACTTGTTGAGAAGCAACAGAGAAACAGCCACTTATTGTCTGCTGCTGTCTTTTCTCACTCTTCGCCCGAAGCTATGCTGAATGAAAGCTGCTGACAAGGTTTTGGATCTGTCCGTGAGGCTGACCAAGTCCTCGCTGACACTAGTGTAAAGTCAGAGAGATGTCGTGGCCCACGGGCAGAGCTTGGGATCTTCCCTCCACCCAGGTTCGAGCTGCAGCCAAGAAGCTGTCATGGTGCAAGATTGTTAAAAGATCGCTAGAGGTATGAGCACTCTCGTGGTATCTGCACTGATCTATAATGAATGAAAACTAAATCTGTAGAAAGTCAGACTGTCTGCTGTCTTTTCTGCAGCCCTCCAAGACACTTAACAAGACTATGGCCACTACGAGAAGAAAACTTGTGCTTAATGACCTGGCCACAAGGCTCAAGGAAAGCTTCCTGCAGACCAGGTTTCACCGAATCCCAGGTGCAAAGCCGGGCTTGCTGCATCCTTTCCCCAGGCCGCCGATTCCCTCGCGCCGCTCTCCGTGCACTGAGCTCTCTCTGTCTGCGCTTTCTGCTCCTCACTTCAAAGCCTCTCTCCTCCTTGCTACAGTAAAGAACTGGGAGCTTTTGTTCCTGTTCGCTTTTTAGGCCCTACAAGGCTGGTGGAAGAAATTTTAATTAAAAGCTGTTCCGCTTTTATGTTCAACATGCTGCAGTGGGAAGCACATCTTTGTGATCCCCGGATTGCCTACGTGGTGTTTCTTACACCTTCTTCCAAGCAGCTGCTGCAGGGCAGCACCAGAATCAGGAGAGCGAGCTGGACGGAAACCGCGTGCAGCACAGCTGCAAAACCCTGCGCTTCTCCATTAACACCACTAATTATAGTACTGGCTGGGTTCCAGCTGATGCCCTAGGAAAAATGAGATCATAGGCCTAGAGATCGGGGAAATGTGCTAAAACCTACCCAGACACCTCCGAGCCGGCAGCTCACAGCCCTCTGCAATCAGCACTTCAGCCAGTGACACTGCAGACGTCTCAAAGGATGGTTCCTGTGCAGAGCCATGGAAAGAAAGTTCATAAATTACGACTGCAGTGGAGCCCGTGCAAAACCATACATTTCGTTGCTTTGCAGGAAGCTGAACACTTTTCAGTTTATTTTTCATAACAATAGCTGCCTTGTTGTTATTTTGCTTTCATTATACGCAAACATCTGAAAAGTGGCTGAACAGGAAAAAAACTGTCTTATTTTAGGAAGAAATGGTATTTAAAAAGCTTAGACTCAGAAAATGTGCTAAAAGTTGTTTTTTCTCACTGCCAATTTCCACAAGTGCTCATCACAGAAGCATTACCATGGCATAAGAAGTATTTGTGAGGTCCTGAGAACACCCACGGCCCTAATTCTTTTTTTGTAGTGGGAGCCTTGCACCACCCCAGTCCCAGGATTTACTTGCTGGAAGAGACCCAGTAGGTCTCAGCCTGCTGAAGTAAATGTGTTCAGCCTTCCTGGGCCCTGCAAATTGAATTTCAGGACATTACCAACACTAGCTAGGACATACTGCAGCTGTCTCTCCTCTCAGGCAGAATTAATGCGATTAGGAAGCGTCCGCCAAAATTTACATCTCCTTTGACCACTGCCTTGAGATTTATAGAAAACTCACTGCGATGCAACTTCCAGCGGCTCTGCAGGGGTGTAACTCCTTGTGCCAAGCAGAGTTTTCTTAATTCATATGAGCAACACTCAACACTAGCATCTGCAGCACACCTTTTTGGGATTAAAAAAAGAAGAAGTCTGTCACTTCCAACTGCTGTGTTTCACTGTGCTATCTGCCTCTCGGTCTGCGGGGAGAATGATCACCCGTAGCATGAGGAAGGGCACGCGAGTTTGGCAAAAGAGCAAATGCAGGGGAATGTTTTTAATGTGCCTGAAGCAGTACAGCTGGGCTGCTGGATCTCCTGCCTCTTCCTGCAGAGGAGGCGGTTGGCTGTAAAAATCCCGACTCCAACTGCCCCTTTCAGGAGGGAGGAATTTCCCTGCCCCGTGCAGGGTATGGAGAGCCGGGAAGGGCTTTGTGCTTTCCTCCAGGCTGCTTTAACACTCGGCAGCTTTGCGGACTCTGACTCGGGGTTATGCCCCGAGCGGGCAAGGCCCAGTGAATCCTGGCCAAAGCTGAAGAAACTGCATTTTTTAAAATGTCTTTTATCAAGGGAAGTGTTAATCAAACAATCAGCAAAAGGGAGGCTGCACGGCCTCCAAGATCCTCTGCGTTTGATTTGCAGGTCTCTGCATCTAGGAGTCCTCACCCTGGACCAGAAGTACGCTTAGTGACCAGCAGTGGATCAAGTTGCATCATAGGTTACAAAAAAAAAGGTGTCAGTTTGTATACTGGAACATATAAATTTAAGCTGAGAAACTACTTAATAAATTCAGACCTACACTTTGTGACATTTCCCACCAGACTTTAATGCTGTTTACAAATTCTGAAGAACACCTCAAGTCATTTCTGGCATGGACTTGTGATTTATTTCAAAGAAAAATGGGACAGAGCGTGTGGGTCTGTGTTTAATGTGAAATGGGATTTGGAAATGAAAAGTCAACTGGCATGAAAGATTGCAGGGCAAATGCAAAAGCAGTAAAGCGCGTGGGTGGTCCCTGAGCATGTACTAGGATATTTGTAAGGAACAGAAACATATTCGAGATTGTAAGCTTTAATAAAACAGTTCCTTTTTACTCAGTCAATAACATAAGAGACGATTTGCCTTAGGAAATTACAATTTAGTTCTTTTTTTGAAGGAGAGAGTGGTGCAGACGGGACAAGGACTGGGAAATTATTGAAATGGCAAGCGTACGCATGCATGAACCTCCCCGTCCCGCAAACAGGAGGGCGATGGCTATCCACGGGATAGCGCTGGGCAGGAGACAAACGTCAGCGTTAGCTGACCTAAGAGAAAGCTGGGCTCAAAGAGGCCCAAGGTGTGCAGCCATCCATATCTGAGAAGACCATCCACCCGCTGGACTCTATCTAGCAGCACAGAAGGGTAGATTAAATTCCTAGCTGCTTCATCAGAACTGCTAGTGTATCCTTGGAAAAACTAATTGTAATGACCACTACACAGTCCCCTTGCATTGAGGCTAAACCTAACTTCTAGTTCCAAAACTTTAGAGTATAAGTTATTGTTAAAAATTCACAAAAACCACTTACAGATGACAGGCTCGCAGGAGCATCCATGACTGCACCGCCACTCTATAGCAGCTGACGCTGCTATATTAATTTAGGACAGAAGACACCACATTTTAATTGTTCTAGATTAACACACAGAGCACCAGACAGCTGGGCACACCTTTGCCTCAGACTCAGTATTAGGTTTCATCTTTCTTTTGCCTTGCAAGAGTGATTTTCTTTACACCTTTATTAGCATGCGTGTCGACACCAAATAGAGAGGATTATACAGGAATGTGTAGGGGAGGGGGGTCTCCTCTCCCCCCCCCCCTTTTTTAAAATACCCTGAGGAAGTAAAACACTTTTGATAAGAAGAAAACAAAATAGCCATCGGATGTTCTAGAGGTGAACCAAGCAATAAACACCAGCCACAAAGATTAACGCTCAGTTTGGGACGGAGCAGGCTAGAATCAAGATCGCAGTAAACAGCAACCCCAGCAGACCATGACTATCCTCGGACCATCAGTGACACTAACACGCAACAAAGCCCAGTTGCAGCAGCCAGGACGCCTGTCGCCAGCTCGGGAACACCTCGCCTTGCAGGATGCACAGACCAGCCGGGCTGGCCAGCGCTGCAGCGGCCGCGGGGAGACGCGGCGCTGCCCCGGAGGAGCGCACAGCCGGGCAAACCCCGGCACGACTACAAAACCCGGGTGGTGCAGCCCCCTAATGCTCCGGCAGCAGATACTCCAGGGCCAGCTAATCACTGCAGGCCTAGGAGTCCCTGGGCTAACGCAGGCACCCTCCCGCCCCAGGACCCACCAAGGCGACCTGCAACGCCCAAGCGTCCCCCGAGCACGCGCGCTCGCTCGCAGGCACCGAACCGAGCGCGCTGCGGAGACGCAGAGCGACGCCAGCCAAAAGCAGCGCCACGAAGACTGAACACGGCTCACAGACACCAGCGCCTAATGCATTCCCTCACACACTGCATGGAGGGAAAAATACAAGGACTCCCTCAAAAACCAGCATAAAGCAAAGAGAAGGAAGACACCAGCTCACGGGCTAGCCAGGCAGCAACCCCCCCTTCTCCCTGCAAAGCCTCCCCAAGACGGACCAGCGCTACCACGCTTCTGCCTTACCTGGGGGCTCCAGCAAACCATAGCCCCCACCTCCCGCGGGCTCTTCAAGCCTGCCCGGAGCATCAGCGGCAGCAGCTGTGACCCTCTGCCGGCTGGGAAGGCATTAACCCTTTTCACCTGCTCTGGCCATTTTTTTGCAGCGTTTCACCCTTGCCACCAAAAATTTGCCCTTTTAGCAGAGAATAATTTCTAGCGTCCAAGCCAAACAACCTGGTGATGCTTTCTGCAATGACTGAATAATTAAATACTCTCTGCAGTCCATTTTCCTTCTAGATCTTGGAAGAACCTAATAGACAGAATTATTATTATCAGGACCCTTTTCTTCTCCCCCCAGAGAACCTCATAGCTGACAGAGACTTTAAAGCATGGAGCTGCCTCTCAGGGAGAAGATGAAATGCTGCTCAGAATATAGATTTTGGTGCCAGATGGGAATTACAGCCCTGATCCATCCTCCTCTGTCACTGGAGTCTGTGTTGCTCTGTGGGCTAAATGGAAGCGAATACAGTTACTTTCCCTGTCTTGGGGGAAAAAATGACATTCCATTTTGTCTCCAAAAAATACACATTATTTAACTTATAAAATATTTAGTCTATGTAATTAATCCTCTCATGACAGTGCTTTGCACATTTTTGCTGGCAATCCATACTTTGAATGGCCTATAGTTATAGCTAACTTTGTTTCCTTTTTCTCATCAAATTAATCAAAGGCTTGTAGCCTAAATTATTCACGAACTGAATGAAGCCTGCTTGCTATGGCTTGCAGCAAGAAAACTCCCATTTCTTACATGTGCCAGCAATACGGCAATTCAGCTTTTCCAAGGGGGAAAGCACCAGAAGAAAGGCAAAGCGTGGTTTCTGGGGACGGCGCAGGGCCTGGCCGGGGTGCACCCAGGAGCGGGTCCTGCCCCGGGGACCGGTGCCTTCTGCTCAGCCGAGGACCTGCCCGGCGTCCGCGTCGCCCGTGCGGATCCTGCCAATAACCAAGCAAGGCAGAGGAACGCATGCCTACAGCAGTTTAGCGGTGATGTCCTATATAAAAACAGATAGTTAGGGACCCAAAGCCGGCGGGGACCTTTCCGGTGACGCTAACGGGCACAGCCCTGGGCACTGCTCAAAACCTGCATCTGCAGAGGTTTAAGGGCTCCGAGACCCTCCCCGAGCTCCTCACTCGGCCTGCCCAGCGCCGCGCGCCCAGGCCGCTTCTGCTCGCGTCTCCTGCATCTCTTCCACACGATGCGTTTGTGCGATTCCAAGGGGCTGGATTTGCATTCGGGCCCCGCCGGTGCTCGTGGTCGCAGAGCTGCCCAAAGTCGCGTCTCCCGCTGCAGCGGAGCGGCAGGAGGAACCTGATCACAGGCTTGGCGAGGTTTTGAAGTGCCTTATCGACGCTTGCTCGTCCCCGCTCCTGGATGTGCTTAAGGCTCTTGCTCGACTCAGAGTTCAGCCCCTTTGAAGTTTTCACCTCCAGGGCTTATTTCTTCTTTCGGCAGAAAATGCTCTGTATCAGCAGCCACGTGGGGAGGAGCCATATGGAGAGTCTGCAAGGGAGACGTAGCTGCTGTTTCACCGGGAGAGAGCTGCATACGGACTTCCTCATGCCCTTTTATTTTTCCTACAGAAAATATTTTCTTCCTTCTCCGAGCGGCCTAGAAAGAAACCCTGGAGAGAAGGTTTCCATAGCACGCAGGACATCCACCACCCTCCCTCGTTCGGGCTCGCAGGAGCTTGGGGTCTTACAGCCGCTGTCGCCTCCTGACTGGCAAATCCTCTTCTCAGGGAAATAAATATCCACCGCTCAGCGCAGAAAGCAGACCCAAAGGGGCTTGGCAGCTCATAAGCTGCACCCAAGGAAACGTCCTCATCTGCCCTTTTCTGTTCAGGCTCTGGTCTGGAACTTACTGTCACCAAACCGTGTGGGAAGCTGACAGAAAACTGCATTTTCTGGTCGTTTCACTGCCCAGCGGGACCGTCCACCGCCGGCCTTTAAAGCAACGCATCCCAGAGCACACCTGACTCCGGCCGAGAGAAGGGCGACGGCTTGTTAGAAAGCATTCCCAGAAAGCATCCAGATAAAACAGTGACAAATCCAGCAAGAAAACCTTAAGACGGATAAGTAAACACAAGGGTATTAGTCATGGCTTCAGGCGCTAACAGCTGCGTCGGCAGAATACAGTAAAGTTTAGCTCTCTTGTACTGCTAATCAGCTCGAAAATTCACAGACAAAGACAATACTAATAATTAAAAACCAAAAGCAACCCCCTAATTAAAGCATACCCTGCTGTACAGCGAAGGTCAGTGTCAAGCCGGCAGCTTTGCAGCCCAGTGCTTCGGTGCATCGACGCGTCCAGCGCAGCACTGCGGTACCGTCACAGGAAGTCTTTTAATGATGAAACGAACATTATGAGCATCATTGTTAATCAGGTTTCATGGATTTATGAAACAAATATGCACACTCGTCTTGGTTAATATTATTTTCCAGTTGGAACCTGATTGTAACGGAGATGCCCTGAAATTACACCATTCATAAATAATGCAAGCAATAAAACCCTTCTCTTATCCCTTAACACACAAATGCAAGCTTAAATGGGGATTTAAAAAAAATGGTAGAACTTTGGGTTTTCCAAATAATGAGACATTTAAAAAATGTCAGCCACCCTGAGGCCTGGTGGCAAGCTGAGAAAGTCCCTGAAGCTCCAAGGGTAAGTCAAAATGAGAAGTCACTTCTAGGTAAGAATTTATGCCCTTGGTTTTGTGGTCAGATTTATATCAAAGGTTGTTTCTGGCTTGTCTGTACACGTGAAATGGCTGTGTGCTCTAACTGGCAACGGCAGCACATGCACCCACGACGGGAGAGCTGGGAAGTCGCCTTTGCACCACCAGCGTTATCTGCCCTTCCCAGTGACGTCTTCTCCGGCCAAGGTGCACGTTGCAGAAGAAGCTTGACCTGCCGATGCAGCGAGGACTTACGGTTACACCAAGCGACATGACACATGCCAAGGAAGACCTGGAGCTCCTGACTCTAGACACGGGTGGGATATGCGACCCGGCTGCATATTGGAGCCTACCGGGAACGATTCCCACTGGTGAGCACCGAGAAGATCCCCATCTCCCTTTGAGCCGGGGCTATAAACGTCTCCATGTGCAAAGGGGAGCTCAGAGGTTACCCTCCGTTGCCCACTGAATTCGAACAGGTTTCCAAAGGGCCCCCGAACTCACCAGTCAAATGCGCTTTGGAGGAGAGCTACCAGGGGAGTTCCTCCAGGCTGATGGAGCTGGAAGTTACGGCACGCAGGGTACTGTCTGTGCTAAAATCTGCCGCTGAGTTCATTTGCTATGCATCTGCTACATAATTCATTATCTCAGAGCTTGCTGAAAATCAGGAACAATAAATAAGGCAGCAAAAATCATATTTTTGGTCTGTTTTTCACAAGACAGAACCTATTTAGAGAAAAACATTGTCTCTTTCTCTGCTTATTTGGCAGAGAACCTAACCACAAGCACAACTGCATTTCCAATAAAAGGCTTTTGATCTTTTGCTTTTGAATCTTTTGGAGGAGTTGGTATGCCTTTTTCTCTTCAGAAGCTCAGACTAGTTTTAATGAGATGGGGAGAAAGCAAGGAACAAATCCCTGACCTGCGGGGCGTTTTGCGGGCTCAGAGCAAACAGGCTCAGAGAAGGCACAGACAGAAATGCCAGTTAGGTTCCACGCAGTCCGTCTTGCACCTTGCTACCTCTCCTACGGCACATTTTCCAGTATTTTCCAGTAATTTCTCCAGCTTCCTTCCAGGGCTCCAGGCAACGAGATCTCCGTTTCTGCCCTCTGGAGATCACTGCCTACCAGAAGAGGCTTTGGATACTTTTCTTGCTGCATCTCAAATTCATCCCATCTCACAGGGAATGCAGGAAAAACCAGGCTGGGAAGAGTCCCGAGAGACCAGGCGCTGCTGCGACTACGGACCAGCGCTGTCCTGCATCCCGGGAAAGGGCAACGGACTTCGGGAGGCGGAGGGAGGGAGTCTCAGGGGAATTGTTTTGGGGGATTTCACACAAATCTCAGCGTTGTTAGCGTGACAGCCTTCCCTTGCTTGTGGCTCAACATCAGCCCAGGGAAATAAGCACAAATAAATCTGTTTTTCCAGCACGCACAACATCCCTGGCTCGTTTCACCAGCTGGAGGGAGTAGGGGCATCTCACTGCCTTGCAGATCAGCGGCCAGACAGCGGCCGCGGGGAGAAGCCCTGGGACACGGCTGCAAGGCCGGCTGCGCCCGGCGCGAGCTCGGCCCCCCTCCTGCAGACCTGCGCCCGGCGGAGCCGAACCCGACGCCGCTGCGCTGCCAGGCGCGTCCCCGCTGCTGCCGGGGCGCCCGCGGGGCCTTGTCCCCGTCGTGGCCCCTTGCGCCCTGCTGCGACCGCTGCTTGCTCTCTTCCACGCACACGTGTGATTGCATGGGTAAAACGAAAGGTGCCTGTGAACGTGCACCCGCAGACTGTGCCTCACCTTGCCTTGCAGTCCGCGCGGTTCCTCTCCCGGCAGACGCCCGTCTGGAAGGGCCGGCGCAAAGACGATGCCCTTCGCACGTCAGCGAGGCAGGAGCTACGCGCTGCGGGACGTCCCGCACGCCTGCCAACCCTTCCCCGCCGCGCCGCGGGAACCGGGGGACGCGCGTGGCTCCTCCTTGCCATGTGTTTCAGCCACCGCCAGCACCGAGTATTTGCAAAGCACCCGGTGTTTGTTGCAATATTCCCTCTGGAGCGCGGCTCAATATTTCTTGGCTTCTCTGCTCTTCCTGAGCTGCCTTCTGCTCGCTGTGACACACTCGCGGGGCTGCGAACGGGACTGAACAGCTTCCGTGTATCGGCTGGGCTTCCCTTGCTGCACAACCCGCGTGCGTGCCCTGGCCCCCTCGCACCTTCCCCCCCGCTCCGAAAACGCGCCTGGCTGCAGCGGGGACGAGGGGGCCGGCACACAGCTCCTCTTGCTGGCGTCAGATTTAGTGCAGTTTTTTAAAACATCAACAAACTTTGGGAGAAAACATTGGCATTGTCAAGAAACCAGGTTCTTTGGAAAAACCCCTACATTATTCTTCTTGTATTACTTCTAGCAACTCAGGAGACAACCGTTCTTGTTAATATTAAAAAGCTCCACAGCATTGCACTACTTTCTTGCACAAAAAGTTTGCGCCTCATGTATCTAGGCCACCAAAACAGGCTTCCTCTCTAACACAGTGTCATCCTGACGCCTGTATGAGATCTCATGAACGCCCTCCTTCTCCCTCTCCACCACCACGGGACTGGCCGCCAGCACCCACCACCAGACCCAGGAACGCGCCGGCGCCCGCCCGACCTGCGGAAAAGCAGGGGGGAGCGCGGAAATCGCTGCCGTCCTCGCGCGAAGCCAGCCCGGCTCGGACGGGCTCCTCTTCCCGCTGCCCTGCCCGGGAACGTGCTGCTGCCTTGCATTTTCGGAGGAGCAACGAGGCGGTCTCGCCAGCAGCCGCCAGTTCTTTCTATTGAGTTTGGAATCAATAGTGCGTCAAGTGGCCTGGGATGTTATTAATCAGGGCATTGGCACGGAGGCCCGGGAGGCGATGACGCCGCAGCAAACCCGCTCTCGTCTCGTGGAGCTGCAGCACGCGGCTCTGGGCAGCGCTAATTGCTCCTCGGGACCTGCCTCTCCGCCGCTCTACAGACCCCGCACGCCGTCACCTCCCGGCACGGCAGATCCTGGCTGCTCCCAGCCATTTTCCCGTCACCGTGACTGTGACCTGCAGCAAAACATTGCATTGAACTTCCTCAGCCGCAGAAGAAAGGGTGTGAAAGCTGGGCACAGATTTCTTCTGGGTGAAAAAACACGGTAAAAACAGTTAGGTTAAAGGGGCTTTTGCTGCATGCCTCGTTTATCCATCAGAGTTACAAGTATTAGCCCATTTGCACAGAATTGCTTTTTTTCTCCTGAATATTAAGACCAAGCTACAGCCAACAACCGTCTTTCATCTTCTGGACGCTCTCCAGGCCTCGCGAGGAGGCAGGATGACCTGCGGCGTCCGGATCCAGCGGCTGCCCGACACCGCGGCTGGGCATCCCCGTCCGCGCGGGCTCCTGCAGCGCCGGGTGCCCGCCGGGCTGCCGCCCCCACGCCGCTTCAGACGGACGCCGGGGAACCGTCTGCTTCCCATGGAAACTGCTGAACGATGTCCGGAGCGTTTCAACCTTCCGACTTGCACAGCAGCTGCTTTCCCTCTGCATCCCGGCTCCTCAAACGCAGCAGCATCCCTCACAGGTCAGCTACGTGCGGCGCTACCAGAGCTCGCTACACGCAGGTCCAAGGCGGAGAAGGCGCAGAGGTCCTGGAAGGTTTTCCATGATCTGTCTTCAAAGATTTGAAATCTTTTCATTTCGCTTTCTCTTGCCGTTTTAAAAAATTCTGTTTGCAGTACCTGTTCAGGGTCAACAGGTTTAGTGGTTTCTCTATAAAAATAACACAGCATTTCTGCGCCTCTGAATTCGTGCTGTGCACCGAGTGCCACAGAAGGAGAATAACTTGCAAAGTATTAGAACCCACTTGAATAAGCTCAGGTCTCCTGCCTGTGACCCCGAAAGCGTGTTTATCTTTGGGCTTGTCACGAGCACTCGTTATTCCACCTCCACCTTGGGATAAGCATGAATTCATGAATTTACAGCAGCAAATCCCATTTGGCTGCATGTAATCTAGTGGTTTTCCATGGCAAAAAGGTCTGAAATGCTGCACCTGCCTCGCTTCTGCGGAGATGGGATTACGCTCTTATATAATTACTATATCATTGCGTCTAATTGGATTTCCAATGCAATTTATTTCATCACGAGGCCAACCTGGAAGTAACTTCCAAGTGAATTTATTAATCCTAATGAGTTATTAAATTAGTGGCTAATAAACACCAAAGGGAACACAGTCCAACATATTATTGTCCCCACTGAAAGGAGTGTTGGGTGTGTAAATTATGGAGGTTTCCCCCAAATCACGCCTCCCGTTCTCACACATCTCCCCCTCGCCATAGAGAGTGAGCCCGTCGCCAAAAGCCCTCCAAGTTCGCAGCCGCCCGCCTGCACCCTTCCCGCTCTCCCGAAATCACCTCCGACCTCCTCACGGACCCTCCCTCGCTCCCGGTGTCTCGCGGAGGCTCTTCCCTCTCGTGCAAACCCGGAGCTCGGGCAGTGGGAGGAGAGACCGGCGGGCGACACTGTCCCTCGGAAAGGAGCGGCAGAAATTGCGCTGCCATTTCTGTCTGAGAAAAATGGACACATCGCTGGGGACGAATATTTGGTGATCCAGCACACGCTATAAAGCGGGGTCACGGGAATTCCTGATCCTGGGAAGCAGTGAGCACAGGCACGTGTGCAGGGCAAAGCCACGGGAAAGCTGCTCAGGACTAGGGCTGGGCTTGCATTCACTGCTAAAATTGCCCTCTGCCATGCTGCTTCTTATTTAACCTATATATTTAACCCCTATGTCCTTAATTTGTTGCAGCCTAATTTGCCATTGGCTCATGGCTTGGCACTTGGAGGGTATATGCCGGCAATATAGTCTCCTACGTCCTGCTCATGCAGGAAAGGTCTCCAGCACAGAGATACACGGTTAGAGGAACGAGGCGGTTCCAGCTATCCACTGAAACAGAGTCTTTTAGCCAGATGTAGAAAACATTCACAAAACTGTGAAAAATGGGTGCATCAGCACAGATGGGCATGTTTATGTAGCTGAACTGTCAAAAGAGGGGCGAGCAGTACAACGTGGAGCCTGCAGCCCGGAGCTGGAGCAAACAACCCGTCGGTTATTAAACGCGCAAGGTCTATGCATTTTGTGCTTACTGCACACATTGCTCAGTTCAGGTTGCCCATGGATTTAGTAACCGTGCACGTATCATACCACCAAATGTCATCCACAGCTGGGCGTTCGTAAAGCAGTAATGAGCCAGCCTCAAAGAAACACAAAGTCTGTGCTTGCAAGTCTCCAAAATTAGCAGCTTTTCATACATAAGAAAGCAGAGTATTTAATGCTGATCCGTATCTGCGCCCCGGAGGACCCCGCAGGCTGCTTCCCGCGGGCGCTGCCCTCGCGTGCCGGGCCCAGGGCCGGGCCCGGTGCCGGAGTCTCATTGCGCTTCGGGCTGTATCCCTACCGGCTCCTTCAACTCCATCAGAAATCTTCAGAGAAAGGAAAAACACCCTGACCTTTCCAGCAACTGGTATCTGCCAAATGATACCCAGCTCCCTTTGAAATCCACCCTTCCTTCCTGCAGAGCAAATGCGACTTCATGTTAAACTTAACAGTTTATTGCCATTCTCATTCAAATGAGCCGTTCTGCAGCTTGTCCAGGCTGCTCGGAAGCTCCTTCATCCCTGACAGCGCGTAACCGGAGCGGCGACACACGAAACGAGAGCGGGGCGAGCCGGGGGAGCGGAGACGGCAGAGCGGCAGCAAGCGCTGCCCCGAACCTCGGCTGCTCCCCGATCCGCCCTCCCTTCTCACGCTCCCCCGGCCCAGCCCCTTCCTCCTCCCTGGCAGGAATTCACTCCTTGAAGCGAGCACTGCCTGCCCCGCGCCAGCCCATCACCGCAGCCCCCCGCCGCCGTGGCCCGGCCCTCGCCTCGCCGACACGCCGGCGGCAAAACGTTCAACAGGCGCCAGGACCGAAAAGGGGCTGCCCGGGAAAAGCGCAGCGTTACTCCGAGGCTGCACCAGGGAGGCCTGCGATGGGTTTTCCCATCCCAGCATTAAAGTGAACAGGCTGGTGCAGAGGGCGTTTTGGGGGGTAAAATGTAAATATTACACAATAAAACTTCTCCACGGTGGTTCTGCCTGCTCTGCAGCAGGAAGGCAGAGGTACCACGGCCATTCCCAGCTAAACGTGGGATCTCTCCAAACGCCTGCCACGGCTTTTAGGGCAAATCTACATTCTTCAATTAGCAGGTTGTTCCCATTTTAAGATCATACTGGCAGATCAAGTACACAACAGTGAAGCCCCGTGATCAGCGCTACTGAAACTCCAGCTGCTTTAGATCTCCTGTCTTCACTCAGAGTTATTTATTTATTCACGATTTGTTTTCCTGGCAAGTTCTTGACCCTCCTGTTTCACGGCTTGCAGAAAAGCCCTTCGGCAATGGCTGTTTTTAGTTAAAAATCTCACGATAAAGTGGTATCAAGTTCAAGCTCTTCTTGAATTTGCATCTCTCTCTGTGGACTGTGATTTTCCCTGTGCAGCTGCATTATGCGATTTTTCACATTGCTTCCAAGAAACGGAGCTGTTTTGTGGTCAGACTTGCAGCTTCGCTGCTCATCTGAGAGCAAATTCCTCATCGCCGCCGCTGCCGTGGCTTCCTCCCGTTCTTAATCAGCCGAGTGCAGACATCCTTCTTCAAGACAGGAGAAGGAAAGTGTCTCCTGGGCTGTCAGGGTTCACAGAGCCTGTGCTAATCCTCAGCCCGAGGAGCTCGGACACAGCGTGTTTCTCCCTTTTTATGAGAACCTGGCTGCTACTGAGGAGTCTTACAGAAGGTACAGAAAAAATTCAGAGAGATACTGTGGCTACAAGACGTAACGTGCCCAGCCATTTGTTAAAAAGCGGTGTTTTATAGCAGCTATTCTGCTCTATTCCCTACTATTTATCACCCTGGGATCTGATCGCCGGGTAGCAGTGTACTAAAGATGCAATTAGCATTCTCATAGACGTTATCGGCAGCAATGCACGGCAACGTAAGCCCAGAGCTGGAGAAGACCGCATCCAGCACGGCACCCAACCCGCTTTCCGCCTCAAGACTTTTTTTTAATGCATAGGAATTTTTGATGACCACAAATGACTGCAGTCTCAGTTTAATCTAAGATATAGCAATGTCTCCTAGCCTCAAAAAGGACATTGCTTCACATCCTGATGTATAAGCATCACTTACTACGTTTTCCCTGCAGGTTTCCCCTACAAGCACTGCCCCGACTCAAACCCGCTGAGGTTACAACAGCTTCAGCAGCGCTCTGCGCAGAGGGATGGTTGCCTGTTGCTCACCGGCTGAAAGGAGACCTGCAACCGGAGCTACAGTCGCAGCGCCTGACGCAGCTGCTTCGCCAGGAGGGGATCGAGCCAGGGATGAAGTTCGTGGAGGTGGAAGGGCCTGGGGGGAAGCGCCACGGTTTCCGAGACGAGCCCGTCTCCAGCCCTCCCGGTGCCCCCTTGGCTCAGACACAGGCTCTGCTGGGACAGAGGTGCCCACGGGACCCAGGACACGCAGCATCGTCGTGCAGGAGACCCGGGCATCCTCACCCAGCAGGGCAGGTACGCTCTCCCACGCAGTTTTCATCAGGACCTGCCTGTGCAAGATTCGCCTTGGCTCCATGTCAGAGATGAGCTTAATCTCATTAGGAACACTCGTTTGGCGGCGGCGTGTGACGGTTTCCCTGGGAGCCTCAGAACCGCGGAGCAGGCCGGGGCCAGGCCGGTCCCCCGGGACTGCTGGCTCCGCGCGCACCGAGACAACTACGGGGGAAACTCCAGCGTTCAGCAAGTTTATGGGCAATGCAATTTATTTTACGATCAAATTACACCAGGGTAACACTGCCTTTTGCATCAGACAATTCAGTTCCAGTAATTGCTACCCTGGGGGTCTCCTCTCCTCTCCGTACACCCAGCCCATTTATAACGGTAATGGTAGCAACGTGTGAGCAGAGGCAGCATAATAGACCTTAAATAGCAGCAGCATCTTGCTGGAGGAAAGAGAAGGTTTTGTCTTTGTATTTCCAAGACTTGTGGAGCCTTATGAGGTGCATGCCTCTCCCAGCGAGAGGTGAAACCACACAAAAGTTGGTACCCTGTGAACTGATTACAGCAGACTGCTCTCCCAGCACGCCCGCTCCATCGCTCCGCGCTACGCAAAGATACAGCCTTTTTCCATACACAGAGCTTCACACCTGCACTAGCCTCTGCACAGCTTGGTACGTGCGTACGTGTGCATACTTCCACTCACCAAAAAGAGACGTTTCCACGCATTCAGGTTGCAAAGAACCGAGGAAAACCTGCAAAGGACTGTGGGAAAACACGAACGCAGCTTTTGTCGTCCTTGCGAAATGTCATGACTGATGTTTCAAATGCACTAAGTACGAAAGGTTAAAATAGTCTGCTGGGAAAAAAAACGCAGAATATTTCCGAAATACAAAAAGGCCGACACCCCGGGCTGAATATAGATGTATGCAGTAATCTCTTTGGTCGCCCACTGCAAGCAGCAAGGTTATGCTAAATCCCCCAGACGTCTGAACTTGCTCTATTTTTATGACAGTTCTGAAATTGGAAATGAAAATTCTTCATTCTTACACCGTTTCTGGCGGCTGTTCCCCAGCTGGCCCTGCTCCCCGTGACTCCCGCAGCCATGTCCCTCGCGGCCCCAGCCGAGCCCGGCCCGACGCACGGGGCTCGGCGCAGCGGGATGGCATCGGCGCGGTGGGACGGCATCGCCGGGGCAGCGGCAGCACAGGGACGGCTCTGCCTGCTCCTCCCGCGCGTCTCTCCCCTCCTCTCCTTCGCTCGCTGCTGTATTTGCTACCGATTCATAATGTGGGTTTTTCCTCCCTGTAACAAATGACTCCGGCAGCCATCAGGACCATGATTCAAATGACATAAGGGCTTGGATTGCCTCTTTTTTGGTACATTTAACAAAACACTTGTGTATAAAATCAAGCTGTCTCCCCAAGCAGCGAGACGGGGGAAAACGGTTCAGCAGCTCTTCTCCTCCTATAGACACGAAGAGCTGAAACATCCCATGTTGTGAAGAACCAAAATCTGTTCGCAGCCTTCCGTGATTCTTTTAAAAAATGTTTAAAATAAGTGTGTGATCTGAGCATGGCATCACTAAAACATCGGGTGCTTATAATTAATCAAAAAGATTAAAAGCGCAGGTCCAACTTGAAAACCCATATAAAAATTTATTAAAACGAGAGCTCTAAGTCTCAAACTCCGTTTCGATTCCCAGTTCCCGGGTAAGGCTGATACAACAGAAGAGGGGCCCAATCCAGGCACAACCGGGGAAGCTGTACTAAAAGCGCTGGGGACCCGGGCTGGGGCTCTGCTCCGGACGCGGATCTCGAGGCGGCCAGCGGTGCGGCGGTGACCATCACTGCTCCTGGCCCGAGATCCTTCCCAAACCCGTCTGCCCCCGCCATCCTCGGGAGGAAGAGGATGGGCTGAACGCCCGTGCGGAGCCACGGAGAGGGGTGGGTGAGAACCGCCGGATTCAAGGAATGGGGGAGGACGGAGGGAAGGTCGCGGCCGTGGTGGCGAGCAGGACCCTGCCCTCGGCTGAGGGCAAGCGCGCCTGTCCGTCCGGGCTGACGCCTGTCAGCGGGAAGGGACTGAACGATGACATGATATAACGCGTTCTGAAGCGGCGTCCTCTGCGCGGGGGAAAGTCACGCCGCAAGCTGTGTCACAAGCAGGTCTCCATCTGTTGAGATTGTTCTGCTGGGGGTTCAGTAAAGGCAAGAAATTCTGGGGCGAAAAGCAACAGCGATCTTTCAGCCATCTGCACAGTTTCCTATGACTATTCCCAGGCTCTGCATCCGGCGCCGGGCTACGACGGACACCCCGGATGCAGCGGGGCCCCCTCCGCCCGCCCCCTCCTGCTCCTCTAACCGGCGTCATCTCACTCTGCCTTTCCCGTGTTTTTCCTCTGGGCTCTTTCCCAACCCTTTCTTCTTTGATCTGGCCCATTAATGTCAGTAACCTATTTTCCGAGGCCTCATTCCCGATGCCTTCAGATCTCTCCCGCCGTCTCCCCCGGCGCGTGCCGCGCGGAGCACACGTGCTCCAGGCGAGGCGGGACGCGCGGCGAGGGCCCCCGCGAGCCCCCGGGTTGCCTCCACGCCGCTGCGGACTGCCCGGCACCCGGCACCGCGCTGCGGCGTATCGGTCCGCTTCTGACGCTTCGTCCGTCAGCAATGACACGCGTCAGCGAGAGGAGGAGACGGGAAAGGGCTCCGAGCAGGCTGGATGGACCCGGTGCTCACCTCCCGCAACCCCGGCTCCCCCGGGAGTTGCATCAGCATCTCACAGCTCGTGTTTTCTCCCTTCCGCTTAAATAGCCCAAAGTGGTTGAGACATTCTGCAGTACGCAACGTCTCCAACGCTCGTGGCCAGCTGTGCCCTCGTGGTGGCCCCAGGCGACCGCTGCGGGACCGAGCACAGCCCAGCAGCACGCTCCTCCCCAACGGGGAGCGCGGCAGAAGGCAACCTCTGCCCCGGGGCAGAGCGATCGCACGGCCAGCGACCGCAGGGGAAGGGGAGCCAAGGCGGGACACGTCCTTACTGCGCCGATTCATGGGGTGTGCAGGGAGAAATGATCCCTGCTGCCGAGCCGAGGCTGCGAGGAGGAAGCCGGTCTCGGAGCTAACGGGGCTTCCAGCCCCTCGGCCACCGCAACGACCGCGCCGGAGCCGCCGGAGCCGGGAGCCGCGGACGGGGCAGAGGCGCAGGACGAGCGGGGCTCGGCACCTCTAGCAGGGAAGCCCAAAGGGTTATTTTAAGAATCAAAGTGTTCCCGTTAAAAACAATTTAAAAAGGAAGTTTTGAACGAGCCTCCCAAGCAGAAAAGACCACAAACAACACAAAGTAAAATAAAAGCATCTGCACCAATAAGCAATGGGGGTTTCTGATTCCAGGAGCTCAAGGAGCCTGAAACCCGCCAGGTCTTAAATTTATTATTGATTTCCCGTAGCGTCTCCAGAGACAGCCACAGAGAGAGCCGGGTTAAAAGCCGTTGTTTATGAGGCACGACGCTTCCAGCGCGGGACGCGGACTGAGAGGGATTCCAGGTATAGCAGTTACTCAACCACAAGCACGCTGATGGGTAAGTAATAACCTGCTCTACCATAAAGTCCTCTGATCCCTACGCATTGGGACATTCCCTATATCCTCCCTTGGCACTGCCCTTCGTCGGCCTCGCCGCAATACGGACGGGATGAGGTTGGACGAGTGCCCGCTGGAGAAAGCTCCCGGCCGCGGGGCCGCCCAGGTGGCCCCTCCGAAGGATGCCTAGTTAGGGTTCGTCCTTGATTTAAGCTTGATCAGGTATTTCCATTGCAACAGCCTAACCCTCCGGAGACCCTCGTCCTCCCGAGGCTTCGTGCCCGTGGCCCGGCGCAGGACACGTCCCGGGAGGCCGGGGAGGGCGCGAGGCTGCACTGCCGGCAGGCAGCTCGGCACGGCACGGATCCGCGCCGACGTGCCCCCGCCCGCGTCCCAGGCACACCTCCCACGCCGAGAGCCGCAAAGGCTTCCCCCTTCCTCAGGATGCAACGAGATTTAAATGCCCGGTGCCGAGGGAGGGAACAGCAGGGGGAAAGAAACGTCCTGGAGAGGATGAACACCCCAGCTCCCCGTGCACCTCCGTCCTGGCGTCCCTGCTCGGGCTGCAGCCGGGTCACGGCCTTCAGCGGTGAAACGGTCTGAGACGTCCCGCTACGCGGGGACGAGCATGGCGACAAGCCTCAGCGGGACCATCTCCAGAGCTGAACCCCGAGGAGCCGTGCGAGCACGACCCCTCCCTGTGCCCTCACCGACTGCCAAGCACCTTTCCGTATTTTCATGAGCATTTGGGTTTTGCGATGAATGTTTCCTATTGTGCTACAAGGCCTTTTAATGGCTGCGCTGACAGCGAGACGCATGTTCGCAGGGGAAACCACTTTCCAGAGAAATAGGGCCCCATCTGAGCACCTGCTACTCGTAACGAATGAATCTGATCAGAGAACTTCTTCTTCCCTTTCATCCTGGGAGGAGGAGGATGAAAAAGGATTGAAAGGAGAAGTGAGCCCCGGCGCCAGGGAAGCGCTGCTCAGCGCACACGCTTCTGCGAGGGATCCGGGCGCTTCCTCTCGCAGAGCCTCAGCACGTCTTGAAAAGGCAAAGAGGGAGGTGCAGATTTTTATTCCATTTCCATTTAAAGCAAAGTGTGGGTCCTGGTGCGTTTTTTCAGGATCCTTGCAACACTCACGGCACTAATGTGCCTCTGTTTTCCCATCATTTTCCATTTGCCTCCTCTTCCTCGAGCTGGCTGCAAAGAGACAGACCCTTACATTCACACACATTTGTATGCAGAAATAAATAGCAGGATAGGTGTTACTCCCTGAAATACGACCGTGGAACACACTGTAATCTCTATCAATGACAGTGACTTGCAGGTTTTATAGATTGAAGCAATGCGACTGCTTTATAATTGCCTTTTCATACAAGGATGAACACAAAGCTGTAGTCTCACCACAATGTATTTATTTATCTTGGGTTACATCTGACTTGGAAGTGCCACCCTGTTTGCTAAATGATTAACAGCTAATAAAATCTTGCAGCCAACTTCTCTGCAAATGCCATTTGGAGAAATAAAACCATCTTTTTTGCACTTTTCCTCCTGTCTTGTGCTTCTGTCTTGCTCGGGAAGACCGAGAGTTACGATCTCTCTGCTTTCTCTGTTCTGCTTTGCTCTCCCCGGGCCTCCGAGGGGAGCACGGGGGTCCCCAGGCGCCCCAGCAGCCACCCGCAGCACGCGGACGCCCCGGCTTGCTCCCCGGGTGACGCGGCGGCGTGAACAGCTATCGGCGCGGCGGTTCCCCCGCGCACAGGCCCCGTGAGCTCCCTGGGGAGCTCTTGATGGAGAATTCCCTTCCGGCAGACCCGCCGCGCTCCGTCACAGGTGAGTGCCCCAGCACCGGCTAGAGGTTACACGTGTTTCTCCTCTCCAGGAGTCAGTCCATCACCCGGACGCGGTCTGGTTGTGGAGCTGCCGGAGGAGACGCCCGTCAGGTCTCCAGGCTCCAGGACCAGGGTTAATCAATGGCCCGATACCCTCTCGACCCTATCCCAAAACGTGGGCGCAGGCTCGCGTCCATGAGGTTCCCCATCGAGCAGCAGCGCGGGGCAAGTCTGTGAAGGCGAGCGCCGGCGATCCTCCTCCAGCCTGCACGAGCGGCGGCCGGCCGTGCTGTTCACGGCACGCGGATGTTTTTCCAACCCTGAAGGCAGCAGCTTGGCGTTTTAGCCACTGCGAAACTACAGAGCTAATAGGAAACACCAAATACAGCGCGTCCCTTTTTAACACGGCAGCGATGCTGCGCTCGTACTGCAGGTTTCACTGGAGAAGCAGTAAATGACGACGTGTGGTTTACGGTTTTTTCCCTTCTCCATCCTTGGTTGAGCCTTGTCCATTGGCGATAACTGCAGCCTCACAGCACGGCACGAGGAAGAGGTGACGGATACATCATCCGCTTCTGTACGTGCCCTAGGACTGGCGCTTGTCATTCCCAACGTGGGGACAAGTGGTTTGAAATAAAGTGACTTTTAACTTTTTTTTTTTAATATACCTGGCGTATGCTCGAAGTCAAATGAACGTACAAAATTTCCTTGCTACTGGCACCAAAGTTTTTTTTCAGCAAATAATTCAGTTTTATTAAGCACATAAAGATCTACAAAGTTGGTCTTTTAAT
The DNA here is from genome assembly GCF_036370855.1 of Dromaius novaehollandiae. NCBI lineage: Eukaryota > Metazoa > Chordata > Aves > Casuariiformes > Dromaiidae > Dromaius > Dromaius novaehollandiae. The sequence goes on along the minus strand of NC_088124.1, from coordinate 7,068,829 downwards.
GTACTTATATAGCTATAAACTTATATTGCTGAAATAATTGCATTTTAATGATTTTTTTTTTATCTTCACATAATTTGTATATTTAACAATGACACCAACAGAAAGCGGCACGCTCCCGGCAGCAGCTTTCCGCTCAGAGGTCGGGTGTGTGCTCACGCCTCGGCCCCGCGCTGCCGATGAAAGTCCCTAATTCCCTGCCATGTGCTTAATGGCTGCTGTGAAGGTAATCTGGACGTGACCGAGTCCTGGCCGGGGATGTCGCAGAGCGAACGCCTCGGCCTTCGCGCGCCAGGTCCGAGACGCTCCGACCGCTCGGGAAGGCGGGTTCGGTCCTGCCCGCGCGCTCGCTCCTCCGAAGGGCCCTCCGAGGGACGCGGGTCTCTTGGGACAAACAGCCAAAGACCTCCGCTCTCAACCCCTATGCCGAAGACTAACGTGGGATTTAAAAGCTTTGGATTGCAATGAGGTAGTCTTAGTTTTACAAAAGAAAACAAAAAACGGAGCCGTGTCCTACTGAACTCCTTTGCAAAGCACGCAGGGAACCAAGAACGGCTTGGCTGGAGAAGGCAGCCGGCCCCGGCGCCTTTCGGACAAGCCTGGCCCGGTGTCCCGGCTTCCCAGCACCCGCCTCGGGAAGCGGCTCCGGCGCTGGCAGGGAAGGGGCCCGTCCCAGCTCATAGCCGCCAGGACCGGGAACACGGATCACGGATCCCCACAACCCCGCCGGACCCGCGTGCCCGGCTCTCAGGGACCGCTGCCCTTCCCGAGCAGAGAACGGAGAAACCCTGTCTCCACTTGGCAATGATAAACACAGAGCAGTGTTTTAAATTGCCTAATTAAACTCTTAATTGAGACTGAATAAGGGCTATACAGATATTAATTAGCAAAGGAGTGCTATTTACCAGCAGCGTATGGGATACTGTCAACCGCCCTGTAACTACCCCAAAGCCCCACGCACCAAACGGTTAACCCAGCTCCCAGCCGAGCAGTCCCGGTAGCAACTTCTGGTTAGTCAGCGAGACCAGAATTTCAAGTTACTAAACGCAGTTAATAATTATTTAAGTGGACATTAATTAGCGTTAATTAATAATGAGATTCTCTCTTACTACACTTGCTTATCCACAGACCTCCTGTTTAACGACACCGAAATGAAAGCCAGATGAATTAGTAATATTTACAACTTATTTTTAAAAATTGCCCAAGTCAGACGGAATGAATTAGCTGGTAATTCCAGAAAAGTCAAATGCACAATTGTCCTGCCATCGGGTATCTTGTCACATACCCAGCTCTCTGCCCTCCTGCTGCCGCTGGCCGGATCCCGCGCGGCCCTGGCTGCGAAGGCACCGCGCTGCCCGGCAGCAGCTCCCCGCTCCGCGGGAACGGCAGCGCCTCGGCCCCCCATCGCGCCCTTCTCGGGGGGGCTTGAGTTCGGAAAAGAAACGCGAGCCCCGGGCCCCCGCCAGCCGAGCGGGGCCCCGGAGGGCATGCGGAGCTGCCAGCACGCTCCCACCTTCCACTCATTTTTTTCCGAAGTAATTGAGGTCGACAGGACTCGAGTCTCCCACCGAGCATCTGCTTAAGAGCAGATAAGAATCAGGCCTCCATCTTCTGCTGGCTGCCAGCAAAGGGTAAGCTTTGCTGCTGCAGGAGCGAAGCTTTATGCGTTTCAGAAGCCCATCCCCGGCACGCGCTGCTAGCCCGAGTGGCTGCACCCTGATCCACCAGTAGTAATAAAAAAACCCCCGTCAGATTGAAATTGCAAATGCAAATAAAACAATTAAGCACCCTAGACAACGAACTTCAAAACCCGAATTCCAAACACAGCCTTCCTGTGTCGTAACTCCAGAGCCTTTGCACGTGGGGTTTCGGCGGCGGGGAGGGAGGGCGCTTCCCCTCCTCAGCAAGGCACCTCGAACACGTCCTCTGTCAGCTCGGTATGAGTACGTTTAATTTGTGCTTCTTATTGAGGGGCTCATACAGCGACGCGCGGCGCTCGGCAATCCTTCCAGTTCCGGCCCGTCGCACGCGGGGCCGCGGGGCCGTAACGCAGCACGCACGGAGGAAGCTTCGCCCCGTGCTTCGGGGTGGGCCAGGCAGCGGCAGGCTCTACCTGGAGCGCGCAGGCACTGCTCTCCCTCCTGCGCCTTCTGATGTTTTACACACGCGCCGGGGCTGCCTGTCTGTCACCGGAGCTGGCTTCAAAGTTATCAAAGCTTCACCATTTTTTCAAGTATAAAACCTCCCTCCCCGGCCCCTCCCCTTCCACAGCTTCTCTTTCCAGCGCAGTCCAACTGCAAAGACAACCCCGAAACGGCTCCCTCCCCTCCCACGCAACGAGCCCCTCCGCGGCGCGCACGGGTTGATCAGCCATCGCCCCGACTGCGGCACGACTTGGGCCAGGAGACGAAAGCAAAAGCCTCGTCACTGTTTACGTGAGGGAGGGTTTGCCCTGACAGCGCTTTGGCCTGGAAGGCGCCTCGCCCCTGGGCAGCCCCGAGGCCTCGCCGCTATCCGGGGAGCCTGCGACCGCCCGCTGAGGACCGACGCACGCGTGACACGCGGGGCAGCCGGCTGCGCGCAGCGCCGAGTTAAGCGGGTTTAGAGACTTGCCCAGCGTCTCGTACGCTGCAAGCCGGGCAAGAGCTCAAAGCAGGGCTCAGCCACGGGGCCGCCGGCACTAGAGCAGCAAAAATACATTGCACAGAAGCTCTCGCAGATCAGTGCGTGCCTCAGCTTAGGCTCGTTGCTGCCCTTTGTCCCTCATGTTCCTCCTCCTCTTGCGTGCTCATTACTTGCTTGATCCAAAACAGTCAAAGCTGGTTGCAGCAATTTACCCGCAGCAACGGTAAGCGCAGGTACCAGCGAGGCTGGAACAGCACCGGGCTCCTTCTGGTGACTACGGGGGCTTTGATCCGGCACCTGTGCTTTCGGCCAGGTTGGATCTGGACACATCAGCTGATGCCAAGTACGTGTCTCTCTACGGTAAGCGCTCCACATCATTGCAGAATTCGTGTCTTCAAACGCAGCCCACACAAGACATGCCTTTCTTGGTCTCTATTTGGGGACTTTGGCTGCATTCTCCTGGAAGCTGCGAATGACCGGCACTGCCGCTACGGCCTAATTCCTTAGTCTGACACACGGCGATGGCTTTGCTTGCCATCTACTTTTAATAAATGGAGAAGAAAGTGCCTAAGCCACCCAGATCCCAGTTTGCACTACTGCCTCTTGCCGATTCCTACAAGTAAAGCAAACAATGCTTTAAGACAGATGCAAGTTTGACATGATTTTATACTAATAACACAATGATTTTGCAGCTGAAACCCATAAGGGGAAGGCCCAAAGGAAGGAGGAACGTGAAGCCCCAGGAGCCTCTCCCCTCCCTCAGCTTAAGCAACCCGATGTCGCTTCTTCCCGCAGCGCAGGCTCGGAGCGATGCCGACCGGCCTCGCACCAGCGTGGTGAGGCGAACGGCAGTGACGGTAACCGGATGGTTCAAGTCTAAATGAGCAAAGAATTAGGCCTGTTGCGTTTATCACACTTGTTTCTATGGATCTGGGCGTTATAACTTCCAAAACAGCCTGTTCACACTGACGCTCTGACCCCCTTTCCCTGTGTAATTTCACTTCAAGCAGCCTGGCTCCGGGGGGAGAAGGGGAGAGCGTCTTCTGCTGCAAGGTCTGGCACGCTGCAGACAAGGACCAAATCCTCATTCCTTCCTAATGAAGATTAGTGATTTTGATACCACTGATCGCGCGCGTTCCCAGAACGTTTGATTAATGAGCCCGTTTCTAAGAAGAAATAATAAGCCTGTGGCAAAATTGTGACAGCAACAGAGAGATCTGTCTGCGCTTCTGTCCTCTTCCCTAAAAGACCCCGACTGTAAGGAGACTCAGAGACTGTAAACAAAAGGCTGGTGATGGTTTCCTTCCACCCCCTTCCCTCCCCCGGGCCCCTGAGCTGCTCACATCATTAAAAATTCATCCATTAGCTGCAGATCTCCTGGTTTAGGGTTGCAGGCTGAGAATACTAAGGTCTTGCTAAAAATAACAGAAGCGATTTTCAAAAGCACAGAAGGGGAATCGGGCAGTGGCTCCTGCTGATCACTGCTCGGTCCTGAGCCACGGAGAATCCGATGGGACTCGTCAGCCGATGGACTCTGCTCCTCGGGGCGGTGGCAGCACCCTCCGCGAGCCCCGCAGCACGCTGCTCCGAACCCCCGAGCCCGGGATGCAGGAGGTCGCGGCCACACGCTGCGTCCCTGCGGTCGCAAGGCTTTTCTCTGGTTAAATCCCCTTACACACCGTCTCCCACCTGAGGGTCTCGAAAGGCTTGTATCAATTCTCGTCTGAGCCAAGCTACCTATTTTTACCCCAGGTTTTATACGAGGAACTTGCACTGGGACTTGCAGGGACTTGCAGCAGTGACTACCAAGGGAAATTTTATTTATCCTTCCTTGTACCACAATAACAAAACAAGCACAATGGGAATTGCCAATACCATCAGAAAGGGGCAAAAAGTGCTGAAAGAAATCAGCTCATACAGTGCAGCGGAATTAGCTACCAAAGGGCGTGCGGCGCCCCTGGGTTTAGAAAGCACGAGGGGGATGCAACATTCAGGAGGAAAACAAACTCCCCAGCATTATCGTAATGGTTTTGTACCTTTTTTAGCCTAAGGAATGTAAATATCGTGCTTTTGGGTTTAATCCCGTCTCTGGATGACCACAGGGGAGAAAGCGAAAGGCAGAGGTTTCTGGCGGCAGGTCATTCCAGCGCCGACTGCGCGAGGTTCCCTGCGACTCCCCGCGAAGCCAGCGAGGCCGAGCGCTGCCAGAGACAGATACCGCCTGGGACGGACCCTCGTCCTGGCCCAGCCGAGCGGTTCTTGTTTCTGGTGAGGGAGAGCGGGCAATAAAGGTGCAATTATGTTGAGATACAGGAAGGAAGAAGATAAATTATGGTCTTGCATTTATATAGCCCATTTCATCCCAAACCATTGAGTTAACTGATTGATATACAAATTACATCCTGAGAGATCACTCTATCCATCCCTGACATGCAGATATATATAACATAATCATCATTTTTTAAAGCAAACTTACTTATTAATGCAAACCCTACAATTGGGGTGAGCTCTTCTGGGCAAAGATGAATCAGAAGTGACAAAACGCCACAATCTGGTGACGAGCGTGCTTAAGAATGAATGGAATAATTTAGTTACTTACATCCCTCCAACAAGACAAGTTCAAAGCCAAACAGAAAGCGTCTCTCTTCTCCAAGGATTCAAAACAGACTTTGCTAAAATGTAATTAAGTGCTAAGTCCCTTGAAATCAATCACTTCCAGAAACTAATATCTACCTTGCTGATTAGAAGGTGGGTAAGCCAGGGGCAATTAATGCATTACTATGAAAATTGTTAACCACGATAGCAACTGGTTTTGATGGGATAATTGCTCCGAGAAAGACTACTTGATGGTTAATATCAGAAGAAGTGATATATCTGGAAGAGGGGAATCAACTACGTAAACTGCAGCTAATTAAAAGTGACCTGATTCTTGTTAATACTGTATTTGATCAGATGCAAACTGGAATCTGGGAGGCTAATTGGGAGCATCAGCATGTTTCAATCCAGCACAACACCAGCTTGGAAGTTTTCTGGCTCATTTCAAACAGGGGGGAGAAAAGTGGTGGTGGGGAGTTGATCTCCCGCCGGCACAGCCAGCCTCCCGGTGCCTGCAGGTTTTGGAGGTTAAGTCCTACCTCCTGGTCAAGCTGCTTTTTCCGGCTGCCGTGGGGGTTAACGCTCATCGCTACCTGCCAACTCCAGCCTGAGCAGGTCAGAGCTGCGTTTGGTGGAAAAATGCTTGTAACCGTGGTGTCATTTGGGCTGTGCATTCGTCAGCCAAACGCACTTCGGCAACTAGAAAAGAACCCAGTAAAAAAAACCAAGCCCATCACATTCAGCTGCTTTGAATAATGTGCTACATTTCTCAATTTTCCAGCGTGTGTTTGTTCAGCGTGGCGGAGTGGAAGTGTCAGGGAAAAATGTTTGTTTTTCGTACTCCTGCCGTTAACGACCAATTTTCCACAAATCATAGTAGTCTTACGCCATTAGGTTTATAATTAAGCCCTTATTACGTGATCCTGTTTACTCAGCACACGCAGGAACGTGACGGCCACCCGCCGTCAGGCAGCCCGGGACGGGGGCTGCAGCACAACTTCACAAACGACGGCTCGGCTCCTGCAGCAGGGAGCCAAAGACGGGGACTGCAGGCTGAGGGAGGGAGGCAATTCCAGCAGAAAACAAAGCAATCCTGACACTTAACCGATGCCGTAACCGACGGGAGTCGGCGCGGCCCTACCCATCCGCTCCAGCCGGGAGCCTCCAGCCCAGAGCGCGGCCGGTGCCTCAGCCCCAGCGGAGATGCCCCGCTTGCTCCGGCTGAAGGGCCAGGTCCGGTTTCTACCCCGTCCACCCGTCCGAGGAGGGGAGGACACCCCACGGCCGCCCACGGCCCCAGGAGGTCGCGGGCAGCGGCCAAACGAGCTGCCCAGCCGTGATGCTGACGTACATCGGGACGCATCACCGGGAAAGGGAGCCTGCAGCAGACCGCCGGGGTCCCAGCAGGTTTGCTGGCTACCTCCATCCCCGGGAAGGCTCTCGCTGCAGGTTTTCCCACCGACTCTCCTTCTGCAATCAGCCTTGCCTCCAAGGTAACCACAGACAAACGGGAGCTTTGCTGCTTGTGAGTGAGCGTGTGGGCGACTCGCCGGTCAGGCAATGCTCAGCCCAGATGGGAGACAACAGCGGCAGCACTTCTTTGTGGACAACTCAGGGTGGACGGTGCAGAGCAATGAATTAGGCATTAATGGATCGTTATACTGCTATTCATACGGCTGGACCAATAATGACATAAAAAGCAATCGCAAACATTTATTGAACAAAAATATCAGACTTCTTTGCGTAAATTGTTGGCAATAAATGACCTGACCAGCCCTCACCAATTCCCGTGCGTTTCCCGGGAGGGCTGGGAGCTGCTGGGCGGGAGGTCCCGCACGCGGGTCCGACCACGGCCCTCGCGGCAGCCGAGGACCGGCCACGCCACGTGCCACCGCCACCTCCGGGAGCGGAATTCGGGATCCCCATTCCGCGTCCCAGCACAGCGCTTCAGCCTCTGAGGGATGCCCACATGGCTGTTTCATAGGCAAAATAACTGAAACGCCGCAGAAACCCACACCCGCGAGCTCGGGGCGCCGTCAGGGGTCCGGGCCAGCACCCCCGCCCCGGGCTGTGCACGCGGGAGCTCAGCTCTAAGCCTCACCCGCAGCGAGCACGGCGCAACCGTGGCAGACCTGGGCCTCTGCTGTCACTTGGTCTGGGGCTTCTTCAGCACCGACTGGAGTCACCTCCGCACTCCTCGGCCGGAGCGCACGGGGCTGCGGAGGCGTGCAGGCACCGTGGACCTGCCCCACTGGTTTCACCCCCTTTTACATCTTATTTCAGTGGATTCAGAGTGCATAAAGCTGATGCGGCAGGGTGGAGAGGCTGAACTGGCAGATGTATTTACGCTGTGTTGTGCTGCTCGAGATGAAGCTCAACTTAAGAACCTTTAACTCTTTTTGACAACAAATTAGTTTCAGATCAAGGGCTCCTGCTCTCTCCCGAAATATGATCTTTGCTTCCAAATTATTCATCTTGCCAGAAGCTGTTGCTAACAAAAAAGCAAGTTTCAATGGTTTGTATAATGTCTTGTTCACTCTCAGTTTTCTTCACAGAAAATTCTCTTTGTGACTTCGCGGTAGAGACCAAGCTTCCCATCACACTAATTAAGCAAAGCAGCCCTGGCTTCGGGGGAGAAGGGGCAGGAGCTCAGCTTGAGGGATGCTTTGCAGGACCCGTAAACGCAGCAGTTCTTGCGCCTAAGCTCCAGGCTGAGCACAGTCTCCGTTAACAGCGAGGCCCCAGCGTCAGAGAACCTCTGTAAAGACTCTGCTACTAAAACCATCCCTGAAAGGGGCTTCAGTAGACAACAAACTCCAAATCCTTAAACCTTCTTTTCCATCTTTCCCCCAAGCCGTACTACCATTGATTTTCACTGATACATTACTTTAAACATTCAAGAGCTGTTCTGAAAACACATACGAACACTCCTGCCTAGCTGTGCAAGAGCAAAGACCCTTCCCTCTGCATCCACACGCATGTCAAAAGCCATATGGAAACCACAGGGAGAAAGCAAAAAGGAGTGACAAAACGGATGAATAAGCATTAAGAAACTGAGACACGGAGTCAGAACGTGCTGGGAGGTGGTGAAAGGCGCACGACACCCAGAGCAGGGGCAGCAAGAGCCCCGTGAGCAGGGAAGGATGCGGGAAAGGGAAGGGGACATGCACGGGAAGGGAGCAAAAATTCTCCCTTCATTGCTTATATGATTATTTGGAAAAAAAAAAAAAAGAAAAAAAAAAGAAAGAACAAAGATATTCAGTAAAATTGAAAAAAGTCTATTGTAAAAATCTGGCAGTTCATGCAAACATCAAGTTTTATGTTGAGATATAGAAAAAAAATATTTGGGGGATGTTAGTCTCCAACTAAGTCAAAGAATAAGCATACTAATTTCCCAGCCTATTCACGTGACTTTGCCACGACTGCGCAATTCTTTCCACTGCCTTTCCACTCCATGCAAAGTACCGAAGCAGAAACAGAGGTTTCAGAGAAAAACGATCTCCCTTCACCAGCCGTCTCAGTGCCCCCGTGCTCTCACCAGTGCAGAGCACCGATAAAAGCCCTGGGGCTCGTGTTCGCTATGACAGCAAGGGCCAGCTCCGGGGAGAGGCATCCCCCCCGCAGACGGCACCTCAGCCTCAGGCGACCCGCGCGACCCGCGCGACCCCCGCAGAAGCCACGCGCGCCGAGGAGCCGAAGGATGGGTTTTATGCAAGTCAGGAAGCACGGGGACATTTTTTCCCTTTAATTGTTTGCTTCTCAGCTAGCTATTGATTACCTTTTTTGCAGAGTTGCTATTTGTTTTTCTTTGCAATATATTGGCTTCTTGTGGCTTTTAATCAACTATAATTGATTGTAATTACCACTAGCTGCTCTTGAGCCTGCCTGGCTCATTCTGTACGTTCAGAGCAGGGATTCGCTCGGTACCCGGCGCAGCAGGGATGCCCGCTCTGCCCCTTCCCCAGCCAAACCCCTTCCAAGCTCCAGTGTCAGCGCAGGCTGCGCTAGCTGGACGTGGGAGCCAAAATCAAGGCATTTCTCCTAAAAGTTCCCAGTAGCCGTCCACGTCTTGTGGAGTGTGAATCGTCATCCCAGCTCCTTGCTCCGCTTCTGAGGAGCCTGGGAACTTCTGGTGAGCCTGAGCGTAGTCCCTTCCGCTGTCAATCCTTTAAAAACTCACTGCTTGCCAAAGAGGGGGATCTCAGCAGGTGTTTCAGCCGCAGCTAGAGCAACACTAAGATAAGACTTCTATTGGCTTAATGATTAATTGTATCCAGTAGAAAATTATTCCGCAGGCACAACGATCAGCTTTCAGGGTTTCCAAACGTTAGTTTCTTCTATAAATGGGTGTTAGCAGAAAGCAGATGGCACAGATAACTCACCGCCTCGCGCACTGTCCTCGCCCATTGTCTTCGCCTGTCGCTGCGATCTCAGGCAGGATATATTTACAGATATCGCCTCAGCTGCTGGATATCTAGCGGTGACAGGGTGTGATTTATGGTTATTTTGGCTGCAGTTTTAATTACAAACTTGCTGTTCTACGATTCAGTTTGAGATTAGACGGCTCCTGGGGAGGCTGAGAGCAAGGGGTTAATCCTGGAGTCCTGCTCGGAGCAGCACTGTGCAGGTTCAGCTCTTTCCATCCAGGCAGATGCTGGAAAAGAGCATTAACTTCCCCTGGGGTCAGTCGCATTTGGGCTTTGAGGCTTTTTAATCCCCTACCTTGGCTACCTCAGCTAAGGTTCAGCTACCTGCGAACTGCAGGCAGCCCGAGGCGTAGAAGAGGCCGTCCTGCCTCCTGGGACCGCGGGAGCCCCGGGACCGCCGACGTTGACCCTGGGCTGAGAAGGTCCTTCCGCAGCACCGCGCGGGTCCTGCCCAGACCGCTCCGGTGCGAGGAGGCTTCCCTGCGGTCTGCAGCCACCTGGACAACCCCGCGGCCTCGGCCCGGGCACACGGACACTCCCGGCGGGGCTCTCCCAGCACGGCCCCCGCCGCACACAGGCTCCTGCGGGCCAAGACGAGCTGCTCCCGCTCGTGGCTCCTCTGCGCCTCCTTCGCCGACCGCGGAGAGAGCACCAGCGACTCCCGCTCACCAGCTGAGCTGTCACAGCGACTCTGACACCCGCCAACCCCTTCTCAGCTTGTGCGACGAGAAACCCGCAACCGGGGGGAGGCTCGAAGCAAAGCAGCAGCAACCCCCCCCAGCTAAGCGAGGCCAGCTCTGCTCCCGGCTCGGCACAGGGCACCGGAGCTGGTAGCAGACTCCGCTTTCACCTGCCACCGTGTGAACGCTGCAGCTGCTTCGCTACCCGGCTTTCTGTGACAGCCCATTAAAGATTATCCCGGCCGTCTGCTCCCCGGGCTCGGTGAAGGACGGGCTCCCGGCTGCTCCGCGGTGAGGACTCAGCCGAACAGGGGACGCGTCCCGCAGGTCATCGTTGCCCTTGGCCACGGCAGCTCCGGCGGCAGCAGGAGCCAACGCTCCGCAGGACCCGCTCGGGGAGGCTCCGACGGGGAGCGATAACCTCCCCGGGGTCTGCCACTCGCCCTGCGCACCTCGGGGACGCGGACGGAGCTGCCTGTTAAATTTCCAGGACGGTTATCGTTCTCTGTTAAATACTGCACATCTGCGGAGGAACGTCTTCCAAATACTACTACCTTCCACAGAAACCTGCCAATTTAGACTACACGAGCAGGAAATCCTCTGGGATGCTCCGTGCAGACCTGCCGTGCAGGCTGTAACCCGGTGTGAAGCCCCAATGAAGTCTAGGGCAGTTGAGGCTGCCGTGGGGATCTCTCTGGACCAGCATTCGCAGGATAAGGCCTGAGCTGCTCTTTCTGAACGCTGCTGTTATCCTCCGAGATCCAGCCCCCCACGTCCCGTCTACCTGCACGCGGTTCGGCCTCGGTGCTTTCGGCTGGAGGATTCTGGTGTGCGAGAGAAGCCCGGAGGACATCACAGGGTGACGCCAGCACCAGCCAGCGAAATACGTTTCTTCCCTCAAGAAATAAAACGCTGCCATTAAAAAGAAAATCAGGCCGCACCAGGGATCTGTAGAAGGTACGTGATGAAAAGCCATACAAACACTTCACTTCACATCCCAAACTCCAGGAAAAATAAAAACTGAACGCTGTTCTGTTGCGGACTTGAAAGTTTTTTTTAAAAAGCATTTCAAAGTTTCTGATCAAACCTTGCTCCCTTCAGTGCTCCAGCTGTAACTTTTCCAGGGTGCACAAGCATCTCCTTCATGAAATTCAGATTTCGCCGCTCCTGATCGCAGAGTTCAAAGCCAAAGTCCTGCAGCACACGCGTACCACAAAGAGAGAGAAAGCTCTCATGTTCTCAAAGCCGAGGTGTGGGGCCAAGGCCAGGGAGCCGGCATAGGGTGTCCCTCGCTGGGGTAACACAAACAGGAGCCTATTTTTGTGCAGCATTGAGTTCTGGAGACGATCCAGCGCAGCTATTACAGTCCGCGCTGACTCCGGGCTGACTCACATCCTCAACTCGCAGCCGCCATCGTCTTTATTCAGATTTCCCATTCCTATTGCAGGCATCTGACATCGGTTAATTACAGCTTTTGTCAGTGAATATTTCTTTTATTTCTCCCCTTTATATTTAGCACGTTTACAAAGCAGTGAAGCAGGCACTAATGAAGATGTTCTAATTGCAAAAATCTGAAGTGGTGCTAGAGAGGAACGGAAAAAACCCTTCCTACACCGTAAACAGGGAGGTTGAGAGCCGGGACCGTCTCCTGCTCTAGCAGGAGGTCGACCAGCTCCGCGAGGGGTAGGAGCTCGTTTGGTCTCAACGCAGGCGCTGCCGACAAGCCACGTCGCACCGGCAGCAGGAACCGCAGTGACGGCACTGCCCAATTCATCATTTGCCTCCGACCGGGACCCGTCAGACCAGGCTCATGCACCCGGCTCCCCCCCGCCTCGGTGCCCGATCCAAGGGCACAAGAGAGGCTGCCAATCACGCAGCTTTGGAAGCCCCAGTCCACCACGGCCTTGGTGGTCACGGGGCACCAGCACCGAGCCGGGGGGAGGCTGCCCCTCCGCAAGAGCCCCCAAACTGCCCCTCCGCAAGAGCCCCCACACTGCCCCTCCGCAAGAGCCTCACCCCCCTCTGCCAGCGCCGGGCAGTGCCCACGGGAAGCCCAGACTGCCGGCTTTACGCAAGACGTTTATCTATGCACTCCTCCTCCCAACTACATCGTGCTGGAAATGGAGCAACGCTTTTCCTTTCCGCCAGCGCTCACAAGCCTGGTCTGCGAGCAAATTCACCCGCGGGTGGTGACGAAGCTAACGGGACAGAGATCCGCGGGGTGGAGCCGAGCGGCTCCTGCGCCCGGGGCCGAGCCGGGGCCCCGGCGCCGCTCCTGCGGGTCGGCCTCCTTCCCCACCGCTGCCTGCTCCTCTTCCAAGAACAGAAATCAGTGAACCTTGGAAAGGTTCAGCCCCTTTGGTGACAGAGCAGGCCACTGATCTCGGCTTTGCTCCCAGCAAAGCAGCGCAGGAGAAGAGCTCCAACGCCTGCCACGTGGGCTTGCCTTAGCAGAGTCCTCCAAGCGCACGCTGCGGACACCAAGTCTCCGTTTCACAGGCACCTTCTGAGCTTTGCACGTGAAACGCACGGGACTCCGTGCGCTGCAGGGAGAAGCTGAACGGGATCCTTCACCTGCCTTCGTTTTATTTTACCAGAGATCCCCATTTTATTCTGCCTCTTTTGTAAAGCCAGTTTGTTGAAGTGGAGAAAAGGAGAGAGCTTCAAGTAGAGGAGGGGATGTAGGAAGCACTGAATAAAGCTGTAGGCATAGATTTCAGAGGAAACAGGTTTAACGATCAGATCAGCTGTCTGGATCTTATACTACACCCAAAGAGCAGAAATTACGGCTCATCCAGCCATACGCTCATGAAGGACTGGCTGAAACCTGCTAGATTTAACAGACCGGAGCAGATTACACTAGATAATGGTTGGTTCCATGGTTTTTGTCCCCAGCATTCACAGATTCACTTTACAGCCCTGAAGGACGCACCAAGCCACCTCTCTTTGGTGACCGAGGGCGCTGCTGAAGCGCGTCCTATGTCTGCTGGTACGTATTTCACCATGGGCTGTTTGTACAGAGCAGCTCTTAAATTAAAACCTAAGAGAAATGCTCTGTATTCTGTGTTTGCACGGAAATCTGCATCCTGACAGAATTTACTAAAAAGGAAAGCTTTGCTTCAGAGGAAAGAATCTATAAGGAATAATTCAAAAACTGGAATTTTTACCAAAAGAAGCAGGGACGGACGGATGTCCATTTTTTTAATCCATAATTAGTTCTGTAATTGGATGCGGTACGGTAACCAAGCAGAGAACATCAGTTAGGAAGCTCATCAGAAGTTACGCCTTCGTAAGAGCTTCGCGGTGCTGGAAGGGAGCTGGACATGATTAACGAGGCCAGGACGCATTTTTAAGTCCCCTCTGCGCTCTCACAGACGTGCGCCACGTGACACGGCCTGTTATGACCCATTAAAACTTTCAGTGCGTCTGAGCCCTGCATCGGGGAAGTTAAATGTTCAACATCTTAATTCGATAATGGAAAATTTGCATAGCTCATATCTTGATCTTCACACCCCACTGAGCTCCTTTAAGTGATCTGCAACCCACAGAAATGAGAACTGCAGAGGAAAAAAAATACAGCTTTAACTGGCAAACTTTTAAAGTTCTCAAAGTGGCACGTCCGATGAGAAAGAATAAAGCACAATTAGAAATTCAGATTAATGTGGATTTTCATAGTGTTCCGAAGGGAGAAGTTCCATAACACAGAGCAAAATCAAACCAATAAAAGCAAATCAGCCTAACCTAGGTGTACTACTTTGGAGCTGGATTTCACCCAGCTGGTTGTAGCCTGACCACCCAAACCAGCAAAGAGGAGAACAGGAACGAAGGACAAGGGGCGAAGGGCAGATCTCGGCCGCCTCCAGCAGAGCAGCGATGCGGAGCCGGGTGTGCAGCCCCAGGACGGCGAGGGCCCGAGCGCGTGCTCGCCCAGCCCTGCCGGTGCCTCGCTGGCTGCGGGAAGCTCCACGGGAGCTCGAGGACTTGCGCAGGCAAGTTGAAGGGAATGCAAAGCAGCGTTAGCGTGTTCTAATTCACAGACATTTAGGTATAAGGAAGTACAAACTTGCAACAACATTTTTCTAAGTTCAGGCTGTCCTCCAAATGTTGCCTTACACCTTTGTTTCCAGGCTAACATCCCTTTTAATTAAAAATGGGTGAGGGCTGGAGAACAGAGAGTACAGGTGCAACTGCCAGAGCTGCCTCCAAGCTGTGGAGATGATCAGAAAGTTTCAGAGAATAAAACTTTGATGAAAATCAGAAATGAAAGCGTATGAAGCTTTTTCTCTGACTGCTTTTCAAAGAAATGCTGTATTTTCAAGAAGGTATCACTGGTACTTGGGAGCCCAAAAACCTATAGATAAAGAAAAGCACTGAAGTTTCCAGGAATACGAGCAGATAATAAGTTGAGCACCAATCTATGATTACATTCACACTTTCTTTTGTCTTGGTAAGTTTTATCCCAAAAGGAGGGAGGAAAACTATGAAAGGCAACACGAGAGGTCAACCACGACTCAGTGAAGAACGCAAGTGCTGCGACCAGTGTGGCTTTCGGAGTAACAAATGGCTCATTCTGCTCATCAAACGCACTTTTTATTATTATTATTTTTTAAGACTGGCTTCAGACTCTTTATTCAGTTACTCGGACCTATTGATGTCTCTCGTGCTGAATCAATACACTTTCCTAGAGAACATGGAGCAGAAATCCATACTGCTCCTGCTCAGCAGTAAAACCAGGCAGGCTGGGCGTCCCGGTGCCTGAGTGATTGCTCTGTGGGTAGGGTATTAAAGCTGTCAAGTGTGGAAGCCTGGGTAATAAAATAA
This sequence comes from Dromaius novaehollandiae, assembly GCF_036370855.1. Taxonomy (NCBI): domain Eukaryota; kingdom Metazoa; phylum Chordata; class Aves; order Casuariiformes; family Dromaiidae; genus Dromaius; species Dromaius novaehollandiae. Next base: position 7,053,684 of record NC_088124.1, on the reverse strand, counting down.
CCCATTTCCTGTGTCGATCTGCGCTTACCCCTCTTGGCCACTGACCTGGAACATCATCTGCAGAATGTGCGTGCAAAGCAAATCACCACGCGAGCGCCCAAAGCGGCCGGGTCTCACCCGGGCACGTGTCGTGCTTCTTAATAACACATTCATGCCGCCCCTCACCCGCGCACGCAGCAAAGCCGGGAGCGCAATGCCGGCCTGGAAGGTGCCGCCTCGGGAGGCGGCGGGGCTCAGGCTGCAAGGCGGCGCGGACGCGACCCCCGAGGCTTGCAGCGCTACGGGGAGAGGCTCCCGCGGCCCGGCCCCCCGTTCCGCCCCGCGAGCGGGACCCGGCTGCCGCAGCCCTGACCCGTGAACCGCCAGCGGTGAATCAGCCCGCTCGCTGCAGCCGGGCAGCCCCCCGCGCGCTCCTCCTCGCAGCGTCCGCTAACAGCACCCAGGGCACACGTGGAAATAATTAAAGCGCTGCAGTATATCATTGAATAACCTATTCACGAAGGCAGCTCTATCTATCAAGCCAGCGCAGAGTATTTTCAGCAGGGCCTTTGCCACTGGAGAGGGCATTAGCATAGCTAATGCCGGCCTGACTAACGCGCTGGGAGTTATTTGTTTTCTGCCAGCCACGGCGGATGATGACAGCATTTATCTTGCTCTGCACTCTTGCTCTGCACCTAGCTGCAGGGCACGTGGCTAATTCAAATCAGCAACCAAAAACCAGATGGAGAAAAAGTGATTTTCTCCATCAACCTTCATCAGCAATGGACCCGAATTTCGCAACTGCTGGGGAGCGCAGCCAAAGCCAAGCAGAGCAGGACCTGGGGCCGTCTGCGCTGCCTCGCACCAGTTACCGCACTGCAGCGCTAGCGGGAGTCCCGAATAACGGCAGTTCCTCCCCAGGTCAGACGAAGCGGGGAGATGCCTTTTCCTCCGTGACTCCTCTCTGCCCTCTAAGCCCAGCTGCGCACGGAGGAGAAGTTGGTTCCTCTGAGGGTGCTGGGAAGCGTCGCCCGGCAGGCGCCTGCCCCAAGATCCGCGAGCAACAGCCAACCGTGACCTCTCCTGTTCCTGCATTAGCGGGTTACGTTATCTTCACACTGTTCAGGGCCTTAACCGCTCCGGAGAGCCACAGGCTGAATTTTACTTATAGTTGCTTCTTCCTGCTCGTTTTATTGGGCCCTTCGCAGTACCTAAGCTATGACTGATTTATGAGTTTTGAGCCACTGATGTAAGCGTCTATCTTAAAACCAGTCATTTCTAAGTCTTTTCAAAATATTTTGTACTTATTTCAGCAATAGTAATAACAAGTCATCTGAATTTTAGTTCTAAAAAACAAAACCACAAGAAATAGCACATTATATATTCTAACGCTGTCCAAGTTGTACTCCCTCTAGTGAATAAGAAATGCAAATCTATGGCGATGCTCACTTTGATTTGCTTTACTTTTCCATTCAGGCCTAAAGTTGGGTTTGTTTTTTGTTTGTTTTTAGGAGGAAAAAGGAGTTTGAAGAGATGTACGCTATGTTTGTAGAGTACACGCAGAAATCCCTTTGAGTCAGCTAGAATCTAAAAACCAAAACAGGAATGTATGTGGAATCAAGTCCTGGCATACCCTTGGTTTTTCTACTTCGTAACAGTCATAGATGGAGTTTTTTTCTGTTTAAACTTTTTCCTCGAATCAGGCTCTTCTCTTTTTCTATATTCCCTCAAGGTTGGTCTCTTCATTCCAACGTCTGCCTATTCACGAGTTGGCAAGGCAGCTTGCTTTGAAACTACTTCACTGCGGGGAAGAAAGCCCAAGTGTCTGATTTCAGTCCCGCTGGAAAGCGCTCTCTCACCAGAAGGCAGCACGTCCCGACTCTCCTCTGAAGGAGCAGGTACCAGGCTCACGCGCTGGAAGCCCCTTCCAGCACACATCTCCCCTAACTGAAGGCAGTTGACTAAACCGCGACTGAGAAACCGAGCGGTCAGGAACTTGCAGAAGCTGGTCCTCCAGCAGTCCTGACCGTGGTCCAGCACCACAACTAACAGGAGCTTTCATGCAAGGAGTTTTCCTATTTCACCAAATAAGATAAAGAGCATGGCTTATTAGAGACAAAATTTTTAAGGTTTTTTGTTTCCTTGCAGCTGCAAACTATTTTTTAATTGGTTGGAGTTGATGCAAGGCATTTTTGAAGTTTTTATATAGCCAAAGAGTTAGGAAAAAAAATTCAAGTGGAACAAAATATTCCCTTCCATGAAAAGGGTCTTTCCCAACTGTTCAGTTTTCAAACACATCCTGGAGTTATTTATATCACCAAACATACTGTGTTCGAGTGTATATCTTTATGACTGATTTTGAGATCAGATTTATGATAGAGTTAAAAACAATTTACATTAAAATAAAAACTGAGCTGGTTCACTCCCTTTTATGCTCACTGCAATAACACTCTACTCTGGATCACTTCTTGGTTTATGTCGAGTACAAGCACGTTTTGATGAGTCTATCGCTATGGATTTGAGTAACCACAGTGGAAGATGTTACTAAACCACATCTCACTGGCTTGACTGCTCTAGTTTTTTCTTTTTGCTGCTTTTCTTCAGCACTTATGTTGCATTTAAATGTCTGAGCGTCGGACCCACCTACAGCGCACGGGGAACTAAACACGCTCTGTGCCTGGCACAAGACGCTGTTTCATTAGCGAGCCGGAGGCATCAACCTTCCCTCCGCGGCACAGCGAATCCAGCCAGTGGTTTTCCAAGGAGCACGTCAATAATTGATCCTAAAAGGGTTTATGTCTGTCTCAGCCATGCTTTCCCTGCCACTTTTACTCCAACATATGTCTGCAATCTACAGGGGCAACACAAACAGATCCGCCGTCCACACGACTGCACTTCGGAGCTAAAAATAACAGGCTGGAGCGAACGCGTTCAGCTCTGCATGCAAATGCCTGTGCTAAGTGTCTGTTTGCACTGCTGATAAAATGTGCTGAAATATCCACGGCCTTGATGTCTCGTATCCGCAGCGCAGGGCTCTGGCAGCCAAAAGACACCCCCCACCATACACGCTTAAAGAGCAGGCATGTTAATTTGCTTTATTTTTCCATTCTCTGTTTTGAAGGTCAGGCATTTGCCTACCGCACCTACGCAGCGCTCAGCCGGGAGAACGAAGGGGAGTAAGAGGTAGACAACCAGGGCTCAGGGAGAAGCGCCTCTGAACAGCCGTTCAAATCCGGCAGGGCATTTCAGCTAGACCATGCTCATTGCTCCTCCGTGTTCGCTCTCTGCTCGTCTCCGAGCACTCAAGCTCCAGGAACACAGCCGTCTCCCTGCCCCTCGGCGCGAGGGCCGAAGGACGCCGGGGAGGAGGCAACGCGCCTCCACCCAGAGTTGGGAGACACAGTTAGCTTTTCCCTGGCTGTTAGTAACTAATTATCAGCTACTGAAGCTATTCACGGAGAAGAAATACCGAAATAGAGGCTGCCCTCAGGACTGCAGACAGAAACCTGGAAGCACTCAAAACCCAACGGGATTTGCCAGCAAGATCTGAGAGATTCGAGCCACCGCCGCACGCAGACCGCGCCGCACACGGCACACACCGGCCAAGCCGGGCGAACCCGGCAGCCGAGCCGAGGGCTCCCGAGGGGAGCAGAGCCGAGTCCGCAGCCTGGACCGGTCCGCAGGGCCGTTCCCAAACGGCAGCCAGCCCCATCGCTCCCTCCCATCACCATCTCCGGTCACAGCTTTTCTATGCATAAGAATCGCAGCTCTGGCCTTTCTTCCTCAGTGCAAAAGTCAACCATAAAATATTGTAACCACAATATAGTTCCTTTACTGCAGGAGCCTTGGACAATCCATACTGTCAATATTTGCTGCGTTATCTGGTTTGATTACATCCCTTAATATTTTTCCAGAAGATCCACTGGTTTAAACAAAGTTCACTAAGGCTGAATGTTTTACCGGGTTCAGATTTTGTGTGCAAGTCTTGGAGCATTTTCTCAATTTCCTTAATATTTGATTTCTTCCACAATTATTGACTTAGTCCAAAAATGGATTAATACCCCATGCACATTTATGAACATACTCATGCAGATGCTCATTTATATATATTTATTCACGTGCAGTGAAAGTGCCTGTCTGTTCTCCAAGCACCTTTATTAATACCAAAGGTGCTGCAACAGAACAAACACTGCCTGGGGGCTGCTGCCTCCACCTGCAGCTCCCCACAATTCAGTCTTTCATGTAGGGATCCTCAAAGCACTCCCGCGAGGCGACGCAACGCTGTTATCCTTACGTTACGGGAGAGAACAAAGACAGGAGAGTCCGTCCGCAGGGGACAGACGGACGTATGCCCACTGCCCTCGGCTCCGAGATGTCTCTATCGGCTCTGGAAGTCGTGCAGCTGCACAACACAGCCAGCAAGCCTGCGCATGCCGAGCGAGAGCACAGAGAAAGCGTCAAGGAGCCAAAATTTGTCCTTCTACCCGTCTTTTCTCTTTGCAAAGCCTGGTATTGCAACAAGTTGCTTGTCCAACAAGTTACTGCTTGGCTTAAAGCCTTTTTAAACCTTGCAACCACCTACAGTGCCTTATCCCATGTTTATAACATGCTATTTACATCTACTAATATTTATCATCTTTTTCTAAACCATTTACAAGTGGAACATTATTATAAGCAAGACCCATTTGCTAATGTTTTTATAAAAGTCATGAGTGATTTATTTTTCTTCCTCCCCCTCTGTTTTTTTGCAATGGTGATGTTTCACAGATGTTTGTTTTAAACAGGGAAAGATTTGAATGATTGCAAACTAAGAAAAAACTATTAAAATTTTCATTTAGACCTTTCATGCTGTTTTTCTGCATTATGTATTGTGGTGCACTCGCACATAATATGCAGCAGAGCAAATTTAGGCCATCCAGCCTTCCACGGTGAACAACGACCTGATGCTGCTGAAAGCTGCTAGATCCGAATTAAAAGACGACAACAAATTCCTCTTTACGTTTGACCCTTTTTCATAAGGGTGTCAGGGCCCCGTGGATTCGGAGCCGTGCTGGCTTCAGCAGGAGCTTGGTACCGAGTCGGACCCGATGGCTAGCAGGACTCACGTACACCTGCTGTGCCACTTTCCCGGCAAACCGCACGTGATAAATTGGCATTTCTTACCGTGTTCCCAGAACAAGACCTACAGCACATAGGAAGGGTCTCCAGACTCTTTGTAAGAAGGGATTTCTCTAACACGATGCAGTTCTACGGAAGGAAGCAAGAACCAAAGCAGGGGTTGAAGTCTTGGTCCTCGTGAAGTCAGAGGAGTTTGCCAAGCATTAGAACAATTTTTATCCCTCAATGGACCTTTGAAGAAAAGGCAACTTTCATAGCTATTTTACCACTCCAACAAATGTGTTCATCTGAACTGATTAACGCCACTCGGTATTTTCACACAAGCACATGCAAACGCACTGGCTACATTTCCTGAAGTTTTAGTCTGAAAATCTTGTCTCTTGGGTTGTCAGCAAATGTGACAGAAAGATCAAAAAAATAAAAAAAATAGCAAAAGCTGCCTTTGACAGCTTGCTTTAAATGAAAGATGAGGTGAAATGAAATGAAATAAAATAAGGAATGCGATGACAGAAGGGGTTTTATGTGATGGAAAGCTTTTTAAAGCAGGATGTCTGATAGCTTTCATTAGTCATCCTCCACAAATAGGAAAAAAATTCACTATTGTGTCTAGTTCTGCCCAAGCATTCACCTGCAGACCATCGCGGACCGGGTTATGAACTTGCACAGAAGCAAAGGGAAAGTCTGGCTGCAAAGCCGCGACCTCAGCGATGAGGCAGCTCAGCAGCTTTGCAGCCAGCTTCGGACCCGGCCTTTGGGCCCGCCTGGGCCCTCGGCCGCACACGGGACGGGACGGAGCTCGGCTCGCTCCTCGGCCGCAGGAGACCAGCAAACCGTCCTGCCAAGCGGCGTCAAGGGCAAAAGCCGAGAGGGCACAGCTTTCCCCAAACAAGCAGCCTCGACCAGAGTTGCACTTTTCTCAGATCACAGCTCGTTTTTATCATCTCTGCAGCAGGCTGAGGAAAAAAAAATTAACTAGAGCTTTTCCCAGCCCTCCCAGAAAACGGCCCTCCGGAATGCAACACGGCCTGGCTTCTTGCTTATGCTACAGGACTGGTCTTTGAGTTAAATTTAACAATTTATAAAACTTAGGCAGCACATTTCTAACACACTCAGCAAACACTCCTTACACTCATTTGCCCCAAACTTACAATACAGCCACACTGCCCAGGATATCTTCTTCTGCTTGTCTTTGACAGCAGGCAAAGATCAGTAAGGCTGTAGGGGCTCCTAGTTGCTTGCCCTGCTCCTTATTCTTTATGTTGGTTTATGGCACATTTTGGTTATTATTTTTTCACGTGAGGACTTCTAAGTTACGACAATGGTAATCACAGCTTAGGAGAAGGTGCCTTTTTCGGGCTCTGCGAGCACGCGCTGTTATATATGTCCGTTTCTACATACCTGATGCCCTCGGTGCGGAGGGCCGTTACCAGCATCCTTACGCAGAGCCGGTGCCTCTCTGCCTCGCTGCTTACGCGATAAGCGGAGAAGGGGGATGATGGGGAGGCAGGAGGAGATGCCGAGGGCACCCTCGGCCCCGGCAGCGGGGAAGCCGCGAGCCCGGGGACCCGCCGCGCCGTCTCCTTCCCCCCCGCTGCCGCCTCCTTCGCCTCCTGCCCGAATGAGCGATCGCTCTTCCGAGGATGGCACTGGCAGAATTTTCCTAAGCTGGTTCTCTAATTCTTCTAATTGATATTTCCATAATAAGCTTCTCGCTGGTGAAAGAATTCACATTAAGTAGCTTTTCTTGTCCAATATTCCCCCTCATTTTTCTTCCTTGTCTGTTACTAACATCTGTTGAACAAAATTGATAACAATAGGGGATCCATTACTGTCATTCCAGGGGTGCACCATCAATCCAGATGCTTTAGAGATTAAAATAAAAAATATTCTCATATTCAAAAGGGAATCAAACGCTAAGTAGAAGTGGTCTGTGGCTAAAAAATTACTTTTTAATGGAAACAGTGCGATATCTAGTTATTCAACTTATTAGTCCGTTTCATATTTTCCCCTTTGCCCACCGCTTTCTATTTGGGTGTCTGTTGTTTATAGTCAATCCATATCAGCTTGTTTCATCACTCCGTCAGTGTTAGCTGGCATGAGGCCAGTTTTATCCAGCGAGCTTATTAATCTTGACAATGCACCTGGGGTTTCACTCATTCTTACTTTGGCTTTTAATAGACATGTCCCCATGCACTCAATTTACTACCTTGTTTATATCAAAGAGCGAACTGAAGAGCTGTGCACCCTGGTAAATCACCTCAATTATCAGACCCAGCTACTTGACCAAAGGCTGTAAACCACAATAAAGTTATACTTAAAACTCTACTCTCAACTACCCGAAGTGATCTTAGTTTGCATTTCATAACGCCAGTCACAGATAGACACTATATTTATATGAGGCTATATGCTTTAAAAGTTTGAGCACATAGCTTGAACATACTACTACAGCCTCAAGCCTCTTTGCTCCTCATCCGGATTCAACCATCCAGGAATCCCTTACGTACGACTAACTGTGCTCACATATCGCCACCCCAGAAGCTTTAGCTCTTGCCTGTTAATACACTAAGTTGAGAGAAATTTGACTGGAACATAAAAGCACTTTAGACATAGTAAGAATAGATAACAATAAGGTTTATCAAAAATGTGCTAACAAAAACGAGTAAGACAAGATACCATAACAATTGAAATAAAGGCAAGTAATCCTGGGAAGCCCCTGAAAGTCTGTATACTCCTCCAAAGCCCGAGCCTCCTGGTTCTGCAAAATAAATGATTGCTAACAAAAAAACTTCTAAGAAAACGAATATCTCAAAACCATTTTCTCCCTCCCGGCATTTCGAAGCCCCCACGTGAGGGACGGCTGCGTCCCAGCAGCGGGGCGGCTCGGACGGGGCAGCAACCCGGAGGACCAAGAGCGTTGCGGGAGAAGCCCTTGCTCGAGTTTGCAGGACTCCCCAAAGCCACCACAGCACTTCCATTTCCATCCAAGTAACGAGACAGATGTCAAGCTCAATTCACAGATTCAAGTGCCCTTGAAGGAGAAGATCATATCAGCAGGCAAGCTGAAGAATCAATATGACTATTAACAAGCACTGGAAAAAGAAGCCTGAACAAATAAATATCCAAAGAAAATACGAGCTGAACATTTTCAAAGAACAACAACAGTGCAGAATTAGAGCTGATCACGTATGTCAGTAAGCCACAAAACCAGCCATTTCCTAGTATATTTGGGCAACTTCCAGTGCTGCCCTGCTCCTCATTCTCTTGATTTTCAGACTCTCATTGGGCATCACCTCATTATCCTGCTACTCGAATAGCAGCAAGGAAACCTGGCACACCCGAGGCGGCACATTTGGAACTGAAACAGTAATGTTTACTGTCACCTTCTCCTCCAAAAAGCTGGCACACACTCCTTCTGAGGCATAATTGCATTTCTGCTAAATTTTGTGTTGGGGGCACAAGTTAGTTTTCTTCATTTTTGTGTGTAGGATAATTTACATTTAAATGTTATTTTAGATAGAGTAATTAGCAAATACCTCCTAAAGTGTCCCTCCGTCTAGACGATGAAGCTGATTAAGTCAGCATGATCCAATGAGACAATTCCACCACAAAGATTTTTTTTTTTTAGTTAACTGTTTTAAAATAGTTCCCTCCTCTGTTTTTCATGCAATAGTTTGCAGTGGGGGGACAGGGGGTGAGGAGTGCAGAATTATAACGACTACTTTTATTTAAGATCACAATTACTTTAACAAATCACCTTCAAAAGACCCTCTTAGTCCTTAGCTGTTTGTTAATGATCATTCCATCATCCTCATCTCAGGCAACTGATCCAAGTTGGCAAATATTTGGGTTTATAATTACGTTAGTAAATTCCAGATTTCACATCCCTTGCTTCAGTGAGGATGCTGAGATTAACATCAGTGCAAGCTCATTTTCTCACTTAGTGTTTGCAGACAATCTGTTGTCTTTATCCTGATCGAAAGATACTGCTGCGAAGGACTCACATCCAGAGAGCACTTTCACCACAACTTAGGTGCATGTTGAAATCCCACCACAGCCCTGTTAAGTGTATGCTTAAACACTTTCCCAAATTTTAGACCAGGTTCTGATTCAAAGCAGACTTCACAGGGGAAAAGCAGTCTTTGACATGTTTTGAGCAATCTTATTGTTGCTACAAAGTGCTTTTTTTCCTCTTCCATGCAGAGGATGAATTGTTCCATTTCATTCCAAGGGGATGTCATTAATTCAGGTGTCTACGTTATAAATGTGCATGTTGCTGATACGTTCTGTCTGTCATTCAAGCCAAAGCCTCTCCCATCTTATACTTCTGCAGCACAACTATCACAGCCTGCAGCCAAGTCACCACTGAGGAAAATTATCCCAAGTGTAATTAAACTAATTGACCAGGGAAACAATTCTGTGGCTCTATGGGGATAATTAAAAATAACACATTTTAATACATCATATCATAACCGTACACAAAGCCACAACAGTAACCGGCCTTTTTAGTCCCGTTCTTAACCTACCGCTGCCGCCCAGGCACCCGCCTCCCTGCCCGTCCAGACACCACGGACTGGAGGAACGAAGGTGCATCGTGCGCTTCCTTCTCCATGGTCTTTGTGCGACGAGGACCAACGTTCCTGAGGCCTGAGGGGACACGACTGGGATTTGCAAAGTCAAAGGCAGGAGATAAAGTTAACGCAGAACCGTTATTGACTAAATCCCTCAAAAAGAACTTGGTGAAGCTGACGGGGGTATGTTTAAAACAGATGAAGGGTTCCCAAATTGCCTTGTTTTGTTTTAGTTCACTTTTTAGAGCAGGGAGTGAACTCTGGAAACTGCTGCCCAGAGTGAAGAGGAAGAAGGAAGAGGGGGTCAGGGACAACAGGTCTGCAGGCAGATGCCACGAGAGGGGCAGAGGTGCATCCTTGAAGCACGGCCCAACGGTTGTGGATGCCGGGAGCACACGGCGAAGACCTGCAGACCCGTTCCCGACATCACACGTCCTTTCACCGCTGCCAGAGAGCACCAGCCAGCGCCAGACCCGGGACATCATCTTCTACCTTCTCATGGTCCTGGAATCAGCCCAGGATGCTCTGGGCCTAAGGGCAGGTAATACCCGCAATCTGTTTTCTCTGAAGCCTTACCAGGGGAAAGAGACATTACTTCCTTTGGTCATCTGAAATACCAGCTTCTCCCTCCTCACCCTCACCCTCTTTTCCAAATGGAAAACTAACACAGCAGTGTAAACAAGAGGAGCAGCGGGGTAGTAACACAGCCACAACACCAGCCTTTACGCGCAGGGAGCTGCAAGAAGATGAGGGGGGAGCAGGAAAGATGGGTTGAGGGAAGGATTAGATCTGCTACCTGCTACGTTTTGTTTGGGAAACAACTCAGTGCGCCACAACAATGAGCAAAACTTGTTTTTAAATCCTTTCCCCTTGGACATAGCACAACAACACGCGTACGCAGACATAGATGTTTGTCTGCACGTGTTTCAGAACAAGGACACTGATTTGGCCAGCTCCAGGAACGCGGCCCACGCTGCGGGATTCGCTGCTGGCCCCTTGCTGCAGTTCAGGCCAGCAGCCATGGGACCAATGGCACTTGGGAATAGTTGGCCCAAGGACATAAGAACAAGGTGGTTAAGGTGGTACAAAGCTACACAAATTGGAGCAGACCAGGGCTCCAGAGCCTGGGCAGCACCATGAACTGGTTTCCCCTTCATCCCCACGCTCACCACCCGGAGCGAGTCACAACACGTGGGCACTGCCCCAAAACGCAGGCAGACACACAGCAGCCTGAGCCGAGGCGACAGCAGAGGGCAGTGGAAGAAGCGCAAATTAATGACAAAGTGGGTCACGGACGAGTGCAGTCCCAAAGAAGCCACCCGCACGCTGAACCAGCATCCGGGGCGGCTGCCCGCGGCCCAGCTTCCACCCGAGGCTGCTCTCAACTTGCGGTGGGCCCCTGGGCTCTGCTGTGCCGAGCTTGGCAGAGCCGGACCTGCCGGCACACCGCAGCAGCGCTGGGGACCCCCGGGCCAGGGAGGGCCCCCAGCCCGGGGCAGCCCAGGGAGAGCAGCCGACGGGCTCCCTGCACACCAGGGACCTCCAAAAGGCACCTGAGGGTCCTACGGAGACACCGGGCCCCTCGGAAAGCAAGTGTGCTCGTGTTTATGTTAACTTGGACCAACAAGCATCCGCACAGGAGATGGATGGACAGCCTTAATTGTTTCCTGTGGCATGTTCTTGATCATGCGGTTGATATTTCTGCAGTCCATTACAAACTTCATTAAATTTACTTGCCTCGCAGGCATTTCTACCTCAAATAATCAGCCTCGCTCCTGTCAAAGATAAATTGCCTAAGTGGATAAGCCGATCCTATACAAATGGAGCTTGCTTTGAACTTGTGTTGATAAGTAGTATTACACTGAGGCATCAGGCAGGAGGTTTCTCTGTTGTTTATCTTTGTGGTGATATGGCACGAAATAAAGACGGTACCACCTCGCTACCTGCGTTGCGTTCATCAGTCTGTACAGAGATCAAGACATATTAGTCTTCAAGTTAAATAAACAAAAGTGAACTAGAACACTTCAGACTTTTCTTTGACAGCTATATTTAATATTGAGGCATTATAGCATTTGAGGCATTTAGATTTTCACTAGACCAAAAACTCTACACTTTTTTCGCATGTGAACATGCAGGAAGGTACCTTTCTGCCTGTTCTGCCAAAGTCAGTGTTAAGACAGGTGAGGGCTAGCTAGCACTTGATGTTTCTGAATAAAACCAAGGATTTGGGAACCAAGTCTAGCTGAGAATTTTTTAATGAAACAAGCTTTTGTTAGAAACTCTGGATTATACCCCAATCAAAGTATTTTGCAGAAACCTGGCTTTATAAGCACATGCTATTTATGTACTTAGACATAAGTAAAACTTAAGAGCTAGATTTCACCTCCATTTTCCATTACTTGAAGTTTGTATCTACTACCTTTAGTGATTAACTTCTTTACCATTTTTATTAATAAAGAAGAATATGACAAAAAAAGCATATTTCAGGTTAGACCACAGGTCCATCTTACCCAATACATGTACCTACAGCAGCCAGCAGTTAGCAAGGGATTCCAGGAAAAGAAATACAGCAAGCTTAATTCACTGTTCGTTTTAAACCTTCTCTTGATAGCTGTACTACATATTTCATATTCATATTGCATGAGAAACAGCCAATAATAACGACATGCTCCATACCAGTGAGAACGCATGGCCTCCTAAGGCATCACTGCTTCTGTCATCTCTTCTGCAAATGATGAAAGTTTCCCTTACAGCGAAATACCGTCAACTTCCTTGTACCAGAATAACATGTCTCAGACTGGTCCTTTGATTCCACTATTTTATTATGCTGCCCTGTGCCTTAATAAGTTGCTTTTTATTATGTGAGTCATCCCACTGAAATTAGACCAATGAGACTCTTTAGTATTATGCCATGGTTGGAGAAACCAGAATCTAGCTTCATAATTACAGTAACTATAATGCTTTAATGTTGATGTGGGTGTAATCTCTTAATTAACACATTTTTAAAAGTACTTAGTGCTTATGACAAAAGCACTGAAACTTAATGCACCAACTCAATAACAGCATAACCTACTTTCTTCCAAATAGGAAAGCAGGGAATTATTAGACATCTATGCATCATTTGCTAATGAGTTGTAATTCTGTATTAATTTACCTACTAGTTGATTAGATATGAGATTTACAAAATGTGTTGAACTAGTTTTCTGGAACCACAATCTCTAACACACAAAAAATAAGTTATTAAATTTTTCTTCATGGCACATCTGAAATAATTAGCTGGCATTTAAATGAAATTCATAAAATATTAGATCTCAGCTGATGACTCAATGTTAACAAGTAGTACACACGTAGTACAAAGGAGCATTCAGATGCAAGTGTTGAGGAGAAGAACAAGAATTTAATGAAAATCATCAATAAAGCAGAGACGATCCATTTACTATGAAACACTGCTTCCTCCTGGCTAGCAGCAGGTAGGAGAGAGACTAATCATAACATTTTTCAGTACTGGAGAGAAAAAACAAAAAACCCCGCTTTTTTTCAGGACATCTTTCATCAGAGCATTCTCCAAAACCCTGCAGAAGAGATCCTCAAAGGTACGAACCAGAGGCACGTCCCTGCTCACGCTGAACGTCAGCAGACATGTACAACCTACTGCGTCATCGGGTGCCATGACATCAAAATGCTAAGAAAGTGCACTAGATCACTTTTGCTCACATTTATACTTCTCCCAGGTTTGTGTCTTCCAGAAGGCGCCCGTGGACCGTAAATCAGATATTGCTCCACCACGGGTGATAGGCGAATGGCTGCTTTGTTCAGAGAAGTGTCAGCGTGAAGCCATCCTTCATTCCTAGATGTTTTATTTGTGCTCTGGTAGCCCAGCTTTCCCTGTACTTATCCCACGTTTCTATCAGTGGGATTCCACCTCGGCAGCAGCGTTACACCTGATTTGCACCGGAGCACTCAAAAAGCAAACGTGGCCACGGGAGCTTCCGACATCGCGCTGCCGGCGTTTGCAAGACGGACGAGGACCGAGCGCTCGCCGCTCGGCAGTCGTCACCGAGCCCAGGCTGCATTTCTAGTCCGCCTCAGCACCATTAGCCAAGTTCTCCACTTCGGCCGGGCTGCGAGAGCCGCCTTGGTGGGAATTCAAACCCTGACTGATGTCTGCGGCACCAGCGAGCGAGGAAAAACGCGTTTTCACTTGCAAGCAGCAAATGCTTGAAAACAGGCACTGAGCACTCCTTAACCTATCGAAGCCGAGAGACGCCCCTCCCTCCGGCTTCCGCGGTAAAGACCAGGCCTTGTACCAACATAGGTATTAGGTATCCAAATAAGCACCCAAAACGCACTACATCGGCATTTCACAGAGGTTTCAGGACCCACAACACACAAAAACCCAGGCTGCCCGCGCGCTCCGCGTGCCAGGTACCCCGGTCCCCCTCCCTAAGGGGAAACTCTGGGATTTCCACAGCTTTGCCTTTCTTGTTTCTAGAGCTATTTGCTCTCTAGAAATTTCTTCTATATAATTTCCAGTTTTTAACAGAACTGTTGTTCTTCTGGCCTTTAAAAACAAAAAAAAAGCAGTCAATCTCTTGTAACATCCGAAAAACTAAGCTTAAGGAATTTTCTCCGCAAAGCTCACCATGGAAGAGCATTGCTTTAATGAAGAGAGAGTTCAAGGTTGCTTTCTGACACACAGTCCCTTCTACTGCTCCGACAACTGCAGTCACGTATTTCATATCCTCCTAACGCGTACTTGAAAGTTATTTACTGGGAAAAAGAGTAGTAAGTAATAGAGAAAGGAGAACCACAAGAAAAAGCTGATTTTCCTCAAGAGATGCCCCTGGGTTTAGGGACAGTCCCCAGTGAGAGGGCACCGCACCGAGGCCCTGGTGAGGACCCGCTCTCCTCCTCCTCCTCCTCCCAGCCACGTGCCCTCGTCGCTCCCCGGCCTCTCGGATGATTAACACTGCTGCTGGATTCAGACACCAGCAGAAGTCTAAGAGTGCAAGTCGCATGGTGTATTCACAGGCAAAGCGACTTTAAAACCTGAAATTCCATTTTCAAAAGTGACATTAAACTCCGGTGCGTCACCCTTTGATCTACGGGAGAGCCTCACCAGCTTTCTGTTTTAACCTGTATTAAAAGCATACCGTACACCATATTAGACCCTACAAGTAGCTGATGCACTTTTCAGTCTCTGAAACACGTACGCGAATCCTCCAGGTTTCCAGCTTCCAGGAGGAGGAAGCTCTGCCACCTTGACCAGCTCCCACCTCACTGGTACCGGAGCAGCGCCGGGACGCGGGGGCTTCCCAAAGCGCCCCAACACAGGCAACAGCATCTGCACAAACTCTGAGCATTGGTCTCAGGTTTGTTTGCAGTTGGCCTATTACTCAAAAAATTTTTTTTTTTTTTTAATCAATACCAGCCCTTTCTGAAAGACCTTTTTTCCACTAAGAAGTGTCAAAATGCTATCTCTGCTTAACAGATTGGAGGGATGGCAGAACTATAGATACGGCATGTCAAAAAGGATCTATTACAACTGAAACAAGTGTCTAAAGATGCATATTTCAGGCAGATCAGATTATATGCATATTTTCCTGGTTGTTATTTGCTACTTTTAATATAGTTTCTTGTCATCTCAGCTTATCTTGAGGCACAGATCTATATTTTCAGTAGGTTTTATGCACTAGTCATTCACTAGGAAAGAATTTCCCCATCCTGCCAAAGAAGTTTCACATATTCCTCATCTGGGTAACGCACTGCTTCGAGCAGTCGCTGCTTTATGTTTCAGCATCTATTTTTGGGTATCTTTAACAGCACTGGGTCTTTGTCTCAGGAAAAGACTGATCACATTAAAATACCGCACATTAACATTTTGACACTTTTCTCTTTGGTGTCTGTTTCTGAGCTATGACAGACTTGAGATAATAGGTAACTTACTATTTTTATTCCTGAAATTAAATGCGCCCTCCTGTTTTGCTGCTTGCCATATACTTGGATGCATCTTTCCCTTTTGAAGGGAACCGATGTCTGTTTTTTTTCCCCCCCCCAAGACCTGCCTTATTACACTCCATACCAAGCAAATGTGAGTTTTACAAGTCTGTGTCCAATGTCTGTGCCGCTGAGCGGAGGATGCTCAGGGACGGGGATTCACAGCGGCTCCCTGCGGGACGCAGCTGCGGCAGCCCGACGGCACGAAGTCCTCCAGCGCGTTCCGACTTTGTGCTGCTTCTGGCTTTTGGAACTAGAAGCAACGACCATTTTCTTTTGTTTGACCACATCTTCAGCTCCCAAAAGGTTTTGGGGCTATAGAATACAGACAGATATTAAGACAGCCAGCTTTGAAAAAACAACAAAAAGCAGTTAAGGATTAAGATAGATAAATGTTAGCAATTAAAAGAACTGAATCTAAAACCAACTTGCTTCCTCAACTGCAGCAAAATTAAGCACCTGCCCTATTCTCGGCACTTTGCTCCCTTCCTGAGGGCATTTTTCCACGAGACGCTGTAATCCCAGTGCTTCAGCCACCGAGCAGATCCAGCACGCCCAGGAGAAGGCATCACGCAAGCCCAGTCCCATGAACAGGAGAGCGGCAGGTTGCGAGGTCTCAGCATAGAAACAGCAGAACAGCAGAGGTGACGTTCCTCGCAATGAGCAAGTGCCTTTCTCTGCTGAAAGGCGAAATAACCAAGACGAGAGAGCTTTCATAAAAAGGTCTTGCGTATCTATAATAGCTGCGACATCAGGAGGACAAATAGCGGAAAAAACATGCGTTATTGCTGCCCAGGACTGTGAAGTGTTTTTGTTCATACCCCCAGAGCTAAGCACCTACTTCCATACGTTAATACCTAAATGAGAGATACCTACGTTAATGATCTGCCCACTCTTTCAAATGTCATCGCAGCAGGAAAAAACAAGACCCTTTCTTCTAATTCCTGGTTCCCGCATTCACTTGGTATAATTCTACCCACGACATAAGGATAAAGGCGAACGCGGCGCTTGGTCTCAGCTCAGAGCCTGGTTTTGCATCTGATGCATAATTTTCTTGCAAGGGATGTTTACACGAAGGAATAAATACCGATACCTACTAAGCATCGGCTTTGGAAAGGGGCTGTTACAACCACAGCGAGCTCCGGCAGCCAGCCGGCCGCCAGGGCAGATGCTCCCCGGCGCGGGGGCCCGCGTTTCCCTCGCCCCTCGGCCAGCCCGGGAGGCTCGGGGAAGATGGCACGAGCATTTTAAGCGGGCTCTGAAATCGCCTGAGCCCGCCTATTTGAGCCACACAGCACCGCTGAGCGCGGATTTAACGCAGCGCTCCGGCAAACTCGCAGCCAGCAAAGGGGAGAAACGCACATGCTGCCAAGACAATAAAGTTCAACACTGAATTAAAAAACATCGTTGTGCTGCAGGATTTGAAGGAATGGAAACAATCACACTAACAGAGAAAATGTGTTTCGGAAAGGAGGTGGCTCTTCCACCCGCTCCCCGAAAAAAGCCTACCGAAGCCGCTGCAATCTCCACGCAACAGCTGGACTCCCTTGCAAGAAATTTCATAGAAAAGTACATAATCTTGTAATCATTGCCTCTGTAAACAAGTCATAACATCTCAATTACAGCGAGGGTCCCCTGTGCTCTGGTTGTCTGTATATAATATTGCTAATTTAAACACAAAAGACATTCGCAGAAGTGCAGAGAATTACCCACCTCCCTACAAGTAGAATCTAAATGGATTTTTCTGCACTACCCATCTGTTCATTTTATATAATACAGTCACTTTCTTCAAAATTAGATTGTTTTCCTCATCTTCAGACGGGCCCGCAGAGCTTTTGCAAGAGTGATCTGTGCCACAGACTCAGGGCTGGAGAGAGAGATCCCAGCTCTCCCTTCGACAGAGCAGCCCGGGCTGTTACACCAGTTTGTGTTATTAAAAAAGAAAAAGAAAAGGC
This sequence comes from Dromaius novaehollandiae, assembly GCF_036370855.1. Lineage (NCBI taxonomy): Eukaryota > Metazoa > Chordata > Aves > Casuariiformes > Dromaiidae > Dromaius > Dromaius novaehollandiae. Next base: position 7,036,067 of record NC_088124.1, on the reverse strand, counting down.
AAGTCCAAAATACAAGTATTCTTTTTCCTTTTCTCAATTATGGGAGTTGTGGGCAACTCTTTGAGGTTATTGATGAAATAAATAACTAAAAACCATTGCTAACAGCTACAGAAGTGGACAATCTTCAGCACTCACGTCCATCTGTTAGAGTACAGACCGCTCACTCGTTCCCACCCCAAACATGTAGGGCAAGTCAAGGAACTGCTGCCTTGAAGTCCCCCCACAAAACCAGCTAGCATTAGGAGCAAGCAGTTCATGGCAGGTTCCACTTGGCCCCGTTTGCTTTAGGGAAAGGGTATGAAAACTCATTAATTCAGAAGGTCATTGTGGAAGAATTGCTTTTGTAAATGCAGTGTGTATAAAAGGGGGAAAAAAACAAGTTTATTTCCCAAGTTCTGGGCACATGAGTGTTGGGGGCCAGTATAACCAGTCTGGGAGTTTTCAGCTTACTGGCATAAAGCAATTACTGACGGTCTTTCAATTATTCACCTCCCATGAAGCAGAGCCATGAACTTCTCCGACACAGGGAACGTTCATAAACAGAAAATAAAGCAATTGCAGAGCAGGACCAAAGCACACGAGCCTTTGCTCTGCCCACAAGTCGCGGTGTCACGTACTGAACTCTATTCTCTGCTTTTGTGCAGCGTGTCCAGGCCGTAGCCGCAGAACAGAGTGATGACACTTCTGCACCATCTCTTCCACAGAGACCTGAACGTAAACAGCTGGCGACAACTCCAACGAGAGCAAAAATTTCCACTCAAGATGGCAAAACTTGCTTGTGCAAATGTTCCTATTTCCATTCTGCCCTTTGCTCCACAATGAACATATTTTGAAACTTGAGGCCCACGTTCAAAAGCGGAATCAGAGAGACTTTAAACAGAAATAATGAACAAACAACTACTTAACCTCAGACTTGTCTCCCAGCTAGACACAGCACGTCACAGCAACCCACAAACTGCAGACTTTCTGGGTATTGTACTTTTATCTTCCACCACGACAGCCCGTTTCTTGCAGCTTCTGCGCCCGTGCGGGCACAGGCAAGGAACGGCTCCGCGCTACGAAACGCAGCGCAGGGCTCTGCAAACGGCACCAGCGACCGAGCGAGGAACGGCAGCGGAGAGCCACTGCAGCAAGGAATCGCCTTCAGAAGGGGAAATAAAACTGAGGAGATTAAGCCTAGGAAATGTAACGTCAGGAGGGTTTATCTCCAGCCGCAGTGAAGCCTGAGCTCCCGGCACTGCGAGAGCTTAATGGTCAGCGCTTTTGTTTTAAAGGGCCAAAGATCTCGTATCAGCATGAGCCCTTTCAGGTCTGATTAAAAAAAGCAGACAAGCATACTTCAAGTGAACAGATGCCTCTCTGTGTGCATTAACGTGGTGCACAAGCGCAGAGGTTTTCCCTCACGTCCCCTCCTATTTCTCAGCCTCCGAACCCAAGGCTGGAGACGCCAACTCCTCTTCCTCGCTGTCAGCCCTGCCCTTCTCCATAGCAGAGGGGACAGGATACGAGCTGACAGCGTCTAGATTATTTATGAGGATCAGCTCCCACGGGGCTCTCCCGCATGGGCAGCAAACACTCATTATAACGCCGTCCCGTCCTGGGGAAAACCACCCGGAGCCGACACAGCAAGCGGCTGTGCGCAGAGCGAGGTCCTGCGAAAGCCGAGGGGGCGGCTCATGGCTCGCCCTCGCTCCCCGGGGTCTCGTCGCCTCTGCACGTCTCGCTCCAATACACTAGCAGCGGGAAGAATAGGTGCTTTGAATAACATGAGACCACACTGCAAAGCTTTGGGCACTTCTTTAAGAAAAGCTTTGCACACTTTCTTAATCAGGGGTTTCCAGCTTTTGTACTGACCCTTGCCACGTACCAGTATAACACCTCTAAAGCCAGACCAGATGTTTTAGTGCAATCACTGAAGCTTTTCCTAAGGTTGAGTGAAGGTAAAGTCATGCAGCTGCAGGAAATTCTTAGCACTTTATATGGATATTCCTATCAGCAGACAGCCCCAACCCAAGCAAGTTTTAAAAGCTAATCAGGGCCAAATGGGGTGGATAATTTGGTGGATATTCCCAGGACATTTCCTAAATCACTGCAGCATTTCAAGGAAGCAGAGTGTAAAGGGCAACATCTTGGCTGATCTGGTGTCTGAGGGACAGGCGCATTGCTTGGTAGATCCCACATATTGCTCATGTTGGACCTTAGCTGCAAATCAGAGCAGGCCAAGAGGACCCTCAGGCCAAGAGGACCCTCAGGTCAGGCCTCTCCCAGCTGCCAAGACCCAAGCGGGAGCTCTGGCTGCCGCAGCACTGGTGATCTAATGGTCCATTCTGGTTCCAGACACTGGAAAAGTGCTGCACTTCAGTACCGAGAGACAAAGAAGTTTTTTCTTCTGCAAATCAGCTAAACTTCCCTGCAAGGGAGAAGGGAAAAAAAGCGGCTGTGCTTCCTTAGCTCACCGCAGCAGCAGGTCTGGGAAGTGCCGATGGACACGGTGCGCACGGGGGCCGGCAGCCCCGCCGCAGCCCGCTCCCGAGGGCTCTTCCCACGCTCACCACCAGGACGGGCCGCCTGCCAGCGGGGCACTCAGCGACGCCACGAGCATCTTCCCCGTTGCTTTCCCGGCCCCGCGGGGGAGCGGGGTCTGCAGGGCAGCGCTTCAGCTCCTTAGAGGCTTTTCTGCAAGATCGGTAGGTGAAGACTAAAAGGGGAAAAGCTCCGAGCGGTGCCCGGCACTCGGACAGCAGCCGCGGGGCGCCCCGAGCTCCCGGAGCACCACGCGATACCCCGAGGGGCTGCAGGGGGGAAGAGGAGAAAACCCGTCGCGAGCAGGTACGCGCGGCACGGGGGGGGCCTGCAGCCTCCCGGGCCACTAATGGTTTGCCCCTGCTTTTTAATTTCTTTGGGCTAATAAATCCAATCTCGAGAACTGGAACTGAAGTAAATTATAGTTTGGCTTTATTTTCCCTCCCGAGGAAGGGTGCGAACCCAACAGCATGCACTACGCTTAATGTTTTTCCCAAACTCTTATCTAAAACCATCCCAGAAGACAATAAACGCCACAAATAATTCTTATGCTTCCAAAGAAAATCAATGTCCTTACCAACAGCAAATGGTAGCTGCAGTTATGAATATTTAACACAGTGTTGTTATGAGTTTAGAAAAGCCTCGCATCCCTCCCCATCCCAGCCCTGTAATAAACCCCAAGGCCTTGTGGGATTTTTTTTTTTAATAAAAAGAAATAAAAACCATTAAAGCTAAGTCATTAAGTGCTTAAAGTAGTAGTGAATGCCAAATGCAATCTGCGCAAGCCATCAGTACAACCTAGCTGCAAGTCAGGGCCGCTTCCTAATGTATTTTAAATTTATTCTTTCTGTATGATAAAACTATAAAGTGTTCTTTGCACTGCTAAATAAACAGCAACTGCAGTTCACTTTAGGGTGATACTAGCACACAGGAATTAAACCGAAGGATAAATCTGAAAATAAGGGGAGGCCCATCCTTGCACACGTAGCTGCTGCTACCGCTGTAACGCCCCAAGGAGAGGGATTCACAGGGAGTTTTCTGCATGCTGGGGGGCAAAGCAAGCACCCCGCTTCCAGCTCGCGTAAAATGCAAAAGTAAAACGTGAAAGTTCCCCTTGAGCAAATGACTTGAGGCATAAATAACCCGGGGAGCTGCCAATGAACGCATCCGCAAATTCTGTCAGATGGAAGAGTAATTGTGGGCTCTGCTCGCTGGCAATAAAGCGATACATTAGCCAAACTCCTGCAAAACACAAACACCTTCTGATTTCACTGAAGATTAATGCTAATGTGCAAATTGCCAGACTAAATCTAATTGCTCTTTATCTTCATTAAATGATAAGCAGCAGCAGCCACAGAAGTGATTCCGGTGACCTTGGATTTACATAGACCTTCAGTCCCTGGAAAACCTGCTGCTTTTCCTCCGAACGCGGTAACTTCGCCAGGGCCGCAGCATCCCACGTCCCCTCGGTGCTGCGGGACTGACGCCAACCGCAGCAGATACAGCCCAACTCCCACGGTCCAAGAGAACTGCGTTTGCCTCTGTGTGACGACCTAAAACTGAAGTTTTTGCTTTTCCAGAGAAGATAGGGCTCCTTTCCTCTCACCATTTGTGTTTTGCGACAATGTATTTGCAGAAGAAAAATATCACACAGCTACTTTCTGTCTCCATGGCAACATCCTGCTCTGGCTCCAATTGATAAATACTTTGCAAATCCCTGCTACCGTAGGTTATACACTATCTCTCACAAATAGCTCCATAATCTTTAAATTGTTCCCTGGGTAAAGAGTAATGGCCTGATTTTTAGCCTTTGTACACCTGAGCTTCCTTCGTTTTACCTGCAGGTTTTCAGACAGCAAACCGCAGGCATAGCTCAACCCATTTCGGTGTCCAAGCAGTGCCTGAGCAGGTTTCCCATAGATACGCTGATAGCAAAATGGCTTCACACGAGACCGCAGAAGAGCACGAGTGCAAAACTGCACCTATAATCACTTGTGGTTAGTCGCTAAGAGGCGGCTACGGGTTCACATCTGCAGCCAGTGCCAGGACAGATGCTGCAACCCTCCCGCCCTTGGAAATTAATTTATTTGTCAGTGCTAACGCCCACTGTTGCATTCATCCTCCGCAAGCATCGGGGCACAGTGGGGCCTAACGGACCCACCTGCATCCCCCGAGGCAGCCGCGAGCTCTAACAGACACCGGGGAGTGCGTTAAGTTACCTGGGTGCAGCTCAGCTCTGCCCCGCTTCGGGGGACGCGGCGGGGCATCGCTGGAGGCACCAGTGCTTGGCTGATCCCACCAAGGAAGAAACACCTCCAGCTTCTCCTGCAGAAACTATACAGCAGCTTTCTTTATATTATTTTGGACTATGATCATCCATCCTGTAGGCAGAGATCCATATCTTTTTTTCTGGCAAGCAGGACCACGCGCAGAAGAAGCAGCCCAGCAGCAGGGCAGAGTGCGCAACGTCTGCTCAGCGATGGGGTGGGAGAAGTCAAACGACTCGGCTGGCAGCACCCTGCACCTCCACCACGGCTCTGCCGGGTGCAGGCGGAAGGACTGGCCAAATCACCGCCCTTGAGCCCAGACCATCTTTCCTGCCGCTATTCTCCAGGTAAAGAAATCTCTTTGCTCATCTCCTGGGCTGAAACCCGAGCAGGGCTGAGCACTGAGAGAAGTGAACATGACTGTGTGTATTCCCCCGCCCAAACCAGCACAGGGACAGAAACACCTCGCCCCAGTGAACGGGCAGTCCCTGTCCAAAGCGACAGGCCGGGTTATCCGCTGCTCTCTAACGGGATCCATCATCTTTCAGCTTCAGCCACGCCGAGCCAGCGCGAGCACGTCGTCCCTGCTGGAAGGGTCCTCCAGGCAAAGTTCAAATGACCAATTAGTGTCTCTATGTACTTTTAAGCTGCTGTCCCAGCTTGCAAAGGCTGACTTGGTAACCTTTAAAAATGTAAAGCTTATCGTAGGGTGCTCACAACTCCATCCTCAAACATCGCTGCCTGGTGATGGGGATGTTTTGCCGGGACTAGCTGCTGTTTCCTCTTAGGCCATCGGCATTTCAAGCTCTGCGGGAAGCTCCCTAGCATACTAAGTAAGTCTTGACCAGGGTGAACCGGCCTGGCCCAGAGGAGAAACACCCCAGGGAGGGAACACCGATGCAAACCTTTGGCTGCTTTGCTCTGGGTTTTCAGCAGAGCAGGTCAACCGGCTCTTAGGGAAACCCGCACTCACGCTGGCACGACAGCGTCCAGCCAGGGCAGTGCCTCATCCGTCAGGTGAAGCCACTACACGTCACGGCCCCAGTAAAACACCTCAGGGAGAAAGCAGGATACTCCTGGTTTGCAGAGCGCGAGGCCAGGCTGGGCTGACGCGCTGGGAGCCCAGGAGCTAACGGGCGATCGCGCGGCTGCCTCCGGTGACGCGTGCCGTAAGACCAGACCACTCGGGATGCGTTAGATCCAGATCTAAAGACATCCGCAGATGAGGAGGCTAATCCCAAAGAAGGGGTAGCGATCCAATTCTCCTCAGCAGTTAGTGATCCTCAAAGTTCAAAATTTGTACCTTGTTAATTGGATTTTTCTGGCTTCAGCTTAAAGCCACCAGGTCCCTTTTATGCTTTTCTCTGAATAAAAAGCCTTTCAGTACCTGGAGTTTCCTCCCTGGAAAAGTACTTATCCACTGAAATTAAGTTATAAGTTTCTTTTTGATAAGATAAACAGACTGAGCTCCTTAAGGCTATCACTGTAAAATACGCTCGCCAGCCCTTAATCACTCTTTATGAATCTTCTCAGCTCGGTGACATGGCAGCAGAAAGCTCAGAATCGGGAAACAAGCAGAAAACACAAATCCCGCTACAGGAGATAAAGGCACTTGCTATGTGAAGGAGCGAACAGTTCAGGACCGCACAAAGGATGCTGAGGTCGTTACACAGCTACAGCACAAAAACGCTCCCCAAGTCTCGGCGACGCGGGCAGAAGGGCAGCTCCCTCCAGCCCGTGTGTGATAAACGTCCACGTTCGGCATTTCTCAGAGCGTTTGAGTCGCGCTGATAAGACGGGTTCTTCTTTTAGCCAAGGATGTCGACACGATTTCAACACGTCCTTACGCAGACTCTTACAAACGCACATCAGACACCAGAGGAAAAGGCAGATCCCTATCGCGGCGTGTGCGAAACTGCACCAGCAGCCGCTCCAAAGATGAGATGATAACGAGCACAAACTAGGCTTGAATGGGGCAGCGTGGAGCAGAGAGCTGGGACTTCTGCACAGCGTATTCACCCATTTACAGATCCACTTCTGCTGGCCAGGACAGAGCAACAACCGCTCTGCTGCGACAGAGAATTAACAGGGGCTTTTACTTCCTTTAGACATGAAGTAGAGAAATGAGATGGGTCTTTTTATGCTGTCTTCTAAAAATCCTTGCTCCTCACTCTCAACAGCTAGCCATGGTTAGCACCTGCAATTTGCCTTTCAATTTTAAAAGCTGCTTTGCTTAAATATGACCTACATCAGCATCATTTGTGGTATCACTGACCCTTTCGCTTCGTTCATTTATAATTTGGCAGTTAAATCTGATCAAATACCTCTGAATTGAAGCCATTTGCATTAAAAATAATACATCTTTTTCCCTTTATTTCCCTCTATTGTGGCAGGTGCCACTCGGTAATCCAATCAGTGATTATAGAAAGCTGCAGTTTAATTAATACAAAAGTGGCTAGCAGGCTAAGCAAGAAGACAGAGCCAGGCAAAAGCCCCTGATGAGAAACAATGGATCACATTAAGGGCTATAAAATTCAGACAGTCATTTACATTTTTGCTGGATTAGGAAGAACTGGACATTTATATGGATGACAGGAATATCCAGTGTTACAGCAGGAGGGAAAATTTTGCATCTGATGAGATGGATGCCAGAATTCCCGTCTGCCCTGCAAGGCCAGGGACCTCCCCGTCCCCGCAGAGACCCGGGCGCCGCTGCCCGAGGACGCAGCAGCCTCGAGCCGGGAGCAGCGTTTGCTCTTCCGGCCGTCTCGAGACTGACGCAAGGAGGAAGCTCGGCGTGCCGAGGCCTCTAATCCAGCTCCTCCCTGCAAAGCATTTGTGGCTGTGAAATGATTAATAATGTTGCTTTCACATGGACATTCAGTGTTTACAAAATCAAGAGAAATTCACTTGTAAAGCGTCCAGCCTTGGCAGCCCGGGGTGTTACGGTGCAGCACAGAAGCGCTCTTGGAGGGGGAGGTTGGGCTGCCTTGAAAATTGTTGATGCTTTAAAGCTCATGAATCGGAGAAATATATCTGAGTGATGAACTGGATTTTTTTCCTGATTAGTGTATTGTAATTAATTCTCTGAAGAATCTTTGCTTAGGAACTTTATTAAATCCCATTAAGAATAATGAATTGTTGTTGTTTCCTAATTATATAGTTGTTTCTAGTTTAATGAACTGTATATTAATAGACTTATAGAAGGGACATTTTATTTTTAGGAGGGAAATATTTAAAATAAGAGATACATATTCTCGCTAATAGCATCAGTCTTTGGTTACATTCTCCTTCAATGAATCTACTGGAAGATATTACCCCACTGAAAATAGATTTTGCTTATTTGTTAGCTAGTATGCAAAAAATAAAACATGTTCTAATGTTTGAGGCAAAGCAGCATGTTTTCGCTCCTCTTCGTATAGTTTTTCACTGCAAATCAAAATTTCAGCACCTCTGCAACCAGCTGAATGCTTCTGACTCAAGTGATCTTAGCAAGAAAAACCACGTGATGCAGAGCGGGTGCCCTATGAGAAACTCCTCTGGTGAAAAGAGAAGTCCATAAAGTTGATGTTCCTCCAGCCCGAACCTGTTTGAGGGGAGCCGTGTGCTGGGAACACTCGCCTGCCCGCAGCCGGGCACGCGTGGAAGCGAACCCCGTGCACGCACACACGGCACGAAGGGCGAGACGCCCCGGTGAGGGGCACCACCGAGGCAAGGAGCCGTCAACCACGTTCGGTGCTGCTCCGAGGCGCTAACAAGCTCCCAGCACATTTCTCATCAGTTTTGTTCCCTAACCTGCAGCTGAGACACAACCTCCGCGAATAAAAGTGGACAGACATGGGGAGAAAGAGAGGACATTTTTCAGCACCCGTACAGGCGTCAGGCATTAAGATGCAGCTAGATGCAGTAATATACTCGGGCTATGTTGTTCCCCCCGGCAAGGCAATGCGGCCAGCACGCGTTTATTTTATTATCCTCACTAAAAGTGCATTTCAAGAAACTTCACAGCCACTCAAAGGTTATATTGAATTTTGCCCTACAGGAGCGAGCTCATTTTAAGGCCAGCATCTAATCACGACGCTCCGGGGGCACTTTGTGACAGCTCCCCCCGCCCCGGGGCTCCTCCGCGCTCCGGCGACAAGGCCTGTTCCCTTCTCCTGATGGGAACGCTGACAGCGTGGACCCACTTCTCATGTCCGCAAAGGGTCTCTAACAGCCACGCAGGTTTGGGGGCCTCTGGGGAGCCCCTGGGTTACAGGTGGCAAGAGCGTTCGGGAAGGCGCAGAAGCCCCCCGGGAACGGCCGAGCCTGGACCACGGGCACCGAGCGGGAAGCGCCGCGGCTGGCACGGCTGTACCACCTACGGCTCCTTTTACCCAAAGCAGCAAACATCGTTCTTCCGCACAAGTCCCCTGCACTTTTCCTGAGGGTATTTTGTAGGGCAAAATAGATGTACTCCTAAAATAGGAGCTGCTCGAAAAATTGCTACAGCTCAGAAAGAAAGGACAGTCTTCATCTTGAATGCTAATACGTGTAATCTTCACACACTGCAGCCACACCACAGATTAATTCCAGCACAGAGATTATGTTAATAAAGAAAAAAAGAAGAAGTTGTGATATTGAGCTAGATCAAAGATATTTCATTTTTAGTCTTCGTCTTTGGCACTAGTCAATAATGTCTTAAAGTAAAGTCGAAGACCTCCACAGAGTACCAAGCAGAGTAGTTACTACAGGGAAGGGCAGGCAGTCTAGACCAGAGCACTGTCTGATCGTGATCTGACTTTACTCAAAGTAACTGGTATCTGACGAGAAATACAAACTCCTCACGCAGCCGGTATCCTCTGCCTTGCAAGGACCTGGGGTTTTTCCTTCCCGACCCAGGAGGAGGCCGGGCCGGAGTCCCTCACGCCCCAGCCCCCAGGTAAGAGCCGATCTGCCCCGGTACAGAGTCAGGCCATTGCTTTCTGCTTACACTGCGCTGAGATTTAATCCCACAGAGACAGAAGTCGGCGAGGAGACGCGGGGAGAGGCAGGTGGGGAGCGAGGCACAGTCACGCGCTCTGCGGAAGGAAGAGCTCTCAGCATCCTTCTGCCACATCCAGCGCGTGTTTACTCCAAACGCTGCAAATCGTCTAGACCTTCTGCGTGCCAAGAGATACACTCAAAGGGGAACAAAAGCATCCCCAGAACTCGGTCATTATGGATATAAAACATAAAACGAGCGCTGCTCCCTCCATCCCAGTATCACTGGCCACACGAGGCAACCTGGCCAGGCCCACACCAGTGGGATCCGCACACTGGGCAGCCCAGTACGGGCTCATCACAGCAAACCCCCCCCCCCCCCCCGCCACACCTCAGCTGCGACCAGCGTTTACTGGCCATTCAATATAGCATCTTCTAACGTCACCTTTGCCTTCCCAGGCTGCTTTAGAGATGCTCCCTTCACGCAGGCGGCAGCAATGCCCTGCTCACGGGCAGCCCACCCGCAGTTAGCACCTCTTAGTTCGCTCTGCCTTCCCCCAGAGCCCGGGCAGCCCCCCCGGAAAAGCTAACATTTCGGCCATTAGCGCGAGTCTCCTGGGAGGGCACTGCGTAACGGCACTGCCCGATGCCCTGCTTAGGGCTGCCTGTGCTTTAAGAGCAGGTCTGCGGGCACGTTGCGGGGAGAGGGAAGGGCAAGGGCAGCTCCAGCACGGGGAGGACGAGCGGCTGCACCTCACCGGCTGCCGACACCAAGCGCTTCCCCCCCCAACGCACACAGCAGAAAGTCCCTTTCTACCCACTTTCCGTAACGGATAGACACGCTTAGCCTGACCAAGCACATTATAGGTAGAAACATTACGCTTTATAGGTATGCTATAGCTGAATGAATTAAGTGCGATCGCCTCTCGGGAGGTTAACGCCCAACCAGAGCCATGCATCACCTCCGCTTTAGCCAGCTCTTTTTCTCCCAGTGAAGAGCCAGATTTTTCTCGTATTTCTACCATCTCCCAAAGGCTTAGCCTGCATGCTGACTCGTTGCCTTAACACAGCGCCATTTAAAAGGCAAAGTAGAGCCTATTTTTAGGCATCCTCAGCACGATTTTGGGTGGACTCCCTGCCCAGCTCCCGGGGCTGCGCTGCTCCCGCTAAGAGCCCAGGAGAGCTGCTCCCAGCCGGGAGAGCGCTGCGAGGCAGAGCAGGGCCCCCCTCCTCCAGCAGAAACAGGTCTACCCTTTCTCTAAGCTTAGACAGAGGTAAAACTAATAGCTTATCAGCAAGCTTTTACTATAAAGCAAAGAAAGAATTAAAGGATGCACTACCCATCTTTTAAGAAGGAAAACAGAAACCACAGAAGCCTCTTCTGGCCAAAGGAGAAGCGTGTACACGCTGTAAGCAGCCCGACAGACCCAAAGCAAAGCTCACTGACCTGCTGCAGCAGCCACAGCCGTCCCGCTCCAGCCCCAGGAGAAACCTGGGGGGAGGCAGCGCCTGGCTTTTGTAAGCGAGGGGCAGAGCCGGGCTGGGAGGAGGTAATTTCCGAATTCCCCGCAGCTGAGCTGCCCTGCTCTGCCACCTGGACGGCCCAGCAGGCAAGAAGGCAAAGTCCCTCCCGTTCCCCTCGGGGAGAGCGTCCCACCCCGCAGAGAGGGGGTCTGGGGACCGCGGGGCTCCCAGCACCGAGGGGGAGCGTTGCCCTGGCGGGGACTCGCAGCTCAGGGAAGCGAGTCCAAGGCAGGAGCCACGCGGTGCCCAGCGAGGTGCTGGAAGCGCTTTTCAGTGCTCTTCCCCATTGCCATGCTGGGAAGGTACTCACATCTTCCCAATCTCCCAAAGCCATAAACTCTCAATCAGACTTGCTTAAAATAAGCAACAGAGGAACGTCAACTGTGGGAGAACTCAACAAATTACCGAACAATCACTTAGCCCTTGCCAATACTGGTTAACAATGTCTAACGCCGGCTAATTCAAAACGAGTCATTCTGTTCGGGCCCAGCCTCACCCCAGCCACACTCTGGTATTTCACATAACATCAGTCCTAGCACAACCGACGCAAGAGCTGCCTTTGCAAGGACGGGATGCCTGTAGCTGCCTACGTTTGCCGGTTCTCAAGGTATCGCTGCGGATTAAATGAAATGTTTTGTCATAAAGTCACAGCACGTGTATCTCATTACCGCGCTTCAACCGCAGCAGAAGCAAAGTCAACACTGCAAGGCTGAAGGCAGGCTCAGGAAAAAGCACACAAAAGACCCAGCTCTCTGCTGCTGCCATTTGACACGTCAGCACCTACATCCTCTCCAGGCTTCTCGTCCTGCTTTTGCCAACCAACAAAGGCAAACTGAAGCCAACATCCCACTGTCGTGGTTTTGCCGTGACTGCAAGGGCAAGATTTCAAAACAGCGAAAGTAATATATATGCTTTAATTCTCAAGTTTCTTTCTCTTTGGAAAAGCACAAGGAGAGTCATGCTTTCAAGAGCCAACAGCACTTTTTTCCATTTCTCTTTTTTTTTTTTTTTTTGGAAGGCTCGAATAGTATTTGCCTTGCAATGTGTTAGTCTGCTGCTGCTCTGCACTGCTAGGAAGTGTTATGATTTTTAATTAGCAGGTTTTCACTCTTTCTGACTCAGTGTAATAACAGACAAGAAATCACAGCTAAATTAATAAATCAAGTTTCTCTGCTGTTGGGCAGAACTTAGAATGATTTTATTATGCATAATTGTGTTCAAGGATCTTGTCAATCACTGTGTAAATACAAATCTCATGGAGACTTCTGACATCAAGAGAAAGCCCTGGCTGGGCTGGGGACAAGCGTCATGTTAACATGCTCCTCTCTGGCCCACGTGCACGCTTTCACACGACCAAGCGCTGTTTTGTGATGCCCCAGCCTTGCCCAGATGCTGCGTCCAGCCCGACCCTCTATTTCAGTCCTGGGGTCCCCCTGCTCGCCCTGCGCGGACCCCGGTGTCCCCGCCGGCTGCGGCCACCCAATGCCAACACGGCAGCGCGGCCCGATGCAAACTGCTCCCTGTGCACGGCCCAGCAAACGGGAAAAAGCCCTGGGTGCATCATCCTGGCGAGGACCAGGCAGGAAAATTCCTGTTACTTGAATCCCCAGTCCAAAATAAACGCTGATTCAAGACTTTTAATCGCATTTGAGACTCAAGCCACCAGCCACCGCTAGCAGAGAAATCTTGTTTCTAGAAGACAAAGAATCATTAGGGAAAGGAGAGTATGAAAGCCATAAATACATGAACCTGAAACTGGTTTCTCCACGTTAGAAGGCTGAACACCAGCGACGACGGCCGCTGCGCGTTCCTCCCTTGGGCACGCGTTCGCAGTCGTGTCAGCGGCACTTCAATTGCAATTACAGATTATGTGTATAAATAAAGATTGCCAGGATCGAGGTTTTCAATTAAACTTACTTTTCTGCCGTTAGAAGTAATTTAACAACTCAGGATTTTATTGGCAATTTAAAACACATAGGGAAGATATATTTTCTCTGCTGACCTCCGTCTAGTATGTAAATCACCTGCCCAGCAAGCCGGGTGCTAAGTGCCGGAGCCGCCGCCGTGCCGGCCGGGCTGCGCGCTTGCGGAGGCAGCAGCGGACCCGGAGCAGCCGCGTCGCCGCCATCCGTCAGACCGATCCGTAATCCCCGTTTTGCCTGTGCTTCTAACAGAATAACCAAAGAGAGGCAAAACGGAGCAGTTACTGTGACAACTGTCTATCACGTCCTCTCCAGCACAGATGGACTCTCACTTTACGCTACTATTTTGTATTGTTTACAAAGCACAGCTCCAATCGATTCACTTAACAAGTGTTTGCAAAATAACAACTTTCTGGTTCTGAAAATACCACATTTGCTGTCCTCTTCACCGACATACACGCGCTGGAACAGGGAAGAGCTGAGCGCTTGCTTTCAGTCCCACTTGTTTGCCACTCTGCCTCCAGCAACGGCTGATGCCTTCATGCCCCAGAGAAGAAAACCCAAAACATATGTTAATGTGTATTTATCATTACCATAGAGACAGTGCCCCTGGCTGAAGGTTTAGTGTTCTTTCACGGAGGAAAAACGCCTTCTCTTTCCTGTAGTTCAGAAAAACAGAACAGTAATAAAATATGTATTAAAGAAAAGAACTTCTGTAAATAGTATAATGTGTGGGGGGCCCGTCTCAGCACGGCTTTTCCTGCCGGCAGGGCACCGCGACAGCCCCGGCAGCGAGTGCCGGAGAGCCCGGCGCGGCCCTTTGCGGGGAGGAGCTCTGCGAGGCGCTGGGAGGGCTGACACGCTCTCTCGCCCCGGAAAAGTTCCTCTGCTGTTCCTCATCTTCTGGATAGCAAAATGTCAGAATTGAGGCAAGCTTAAACTTTAGGCCTTGCCTCTAAATGGCTTGTTTCAATGTCACAAATCACTGCTTTGTAACTGTTCATCTGAAACTTTGTTGTATTTCCATCCATGGCTGAAGTGAACAAAACGTATAGGGATAACAAATATATTCCATACATGTTACATCACATTTTTGCAGAATACAGAGGTCATTTGCACACTATACATCAACGTCACGTATGCATCACATGCTTTGCATCTTATTTTGTCTTTAAAGAAGAGAATCAGTGTACTAGTTATTGCTTGGGAAAGGACCATAAAGAGCATATTGCTAAGAGGTTTCTCATTAGTAGTAGAGAGCTGGAGATTGTATGATTCATCACTCCCTTTTGGAAAGCTTGCAGAGTATCAAAACAGCACAAATACAATTCCAGTTGCAACAAAACACCCTGTCTTTAAACATTAGCTTTGCTGGGCAGTAATAATCATCTCCATTTATTTTATTTAATCCGTTAAGTGCACAAATCTAAAATGGTTCTGTAAGTAGCTAAAGGATAAATGAGGTTAAACATTCATAGGCTGTAGAATCAAGTCAGGTTCGCGCTGGTGTTTCATACACTCAGCCCCTGTCGTTTTTGCCAGAACCACTGCTAAGCAATCAGCTTCAAACGTTTCAGACCTTGTGGCAGGGCTTCTGCAAAACATGTCCGTCTGCTTTTACTAAAATCCAACTCTTCATTACAAAAGAGCTGCACAGAAAAGATAAACGTAACAAACACACCTCACTGTGGTATAATTGCACCAGAGCTGCAGGTTTTTTGGAAAGAGACTTATCTTCCCAGAGCTCAGGAGACGGATCTGCGCTCAACCGCAAACCTCTCCGGGTCGCAGCTTCAGCTGGTTGAAGTCACCACGGCTTCAAACCAGGCGTACGTGTAGGGCAAGAGACGCAGGAGACGCAGGCACAGACGCTGACAGAGCTGGAACTGACTGGCACGGTGCTGGACTGCAAGTGCTGAAAGTCCCGGGAGAGCTAAAGAGGGGAAACTGAAGGCACGACATGGAGGAAGGAAGGAGACGCAGTGATTTCAGTCACTCTTTTCCCCCAGCTGCTGCAGAGTCGTTAGGCCTGGACCACTGCGAAGGGGAGATCTGAAACCGCAGAAAGTTTTTAAACACATGGATACGCACGTAGGTTCACTGCAGTTGCCCTCTTAATGTAAATGCACAATATGAAAACTAGGAATAATTTAACATCTAGGAAAGGAAAAGATGAAATAGAAGCTTAAAAATGTTGGCAGTCGCTTTGAAAGCGAAGGAAACGTCACAACTCTTTTGAACTGTCTTTATTTTCGCAGGCAAACTGCAAGCACAGGTTCAGAAGCGTTTTTGTTCTGCCATTCTGCTGCGACAGCGAGCGCTGGCAGCCCCTCCTTCACTCAGCAAAACCCACGATAGATGTGAAGAAGAGAAAATGACACAGTTTTGCGCAGCTCCTGTCTCCTACTTGCCCAGCAATGGGAAACCATGGCTTTTGGGATGCAGGATCTTAGGGACTTCTGGGCCCATCCTCCCCGCTCCGCAGACGCGCGCTGCAGCGGTCCCCGGCCAGGCAGGACGCCGGCTCCGAGCTCCCGCTTGGACCCTCATTTCCAGAGGGTTCCCCGGCTTCCTCCAGGCGATCCAAATCCGAGGCATCTTGAACTCATCGGTTTCTCCGTCACCCTTCTGTCCATCTAACAGGCTTCTCTGGTTAATTAGTCCAAATATAAATGGTAAATAAAGTGCACGATAATTAACATAGAAGATCCGTGCAGTTCCTGTACATTAATACCATAAAATTGGGAGCCCCCAGAGATACAGATTCTAGAAGTCTGATATATGCTTATAAGTCTTTAAAAGGAAAACAGAATTACCTAATTTACAATCAGTTCTGATGGTGGAAGGAGGAATTTAATTTTTTTTCTTTTGATAAGTACACTATTCAGCTGGAACTTTTCTATAACACCTATTAATCTGAGCTTTTAGGGTAAATTTTGCTCATCCATCATCTTGTAGCAATTTTAATTCCCTAAGTGCCTCCAAGTAGAAGAAAAGGCTTTCCTCATACTAGCATCATATGCCTTTAAAAAATCCAAGTGGAAACTCTCCAGGGAATTCACCCCCTGTCCATGGAAAAGAAAACGTATCTGTGGAGGCTGGAGTTGTGGGGAATCACTGCAGATCGTTTATAAAGCATTCCCATGGGAAAGCTGAAAGCCTCCAGGTTCCCTCTCTCTCCAATTGCTTATGTAGACAGAGACACTATTCAAAACTCTCCCATTCGAAAGCATCAGGGAAAGAACATCTGTTGAAAATTAAATGCAGTACTAATTATATATGATTGAGGATTTTAAACAGCTATTTTTAGCTTCACATTAAAAAGATTTGATGAATCAAATGTTTGTGCTCAGCATTTTCAATGGAAAGAAGAGAAAAGCGTTGACTGCATGACCCACAGAGATAGAGCGGGAGGCCCGGAGGTGCGCCGGTGCTCACAGCAGCAAGCCTTGAAACGGTGCGTTTGTCAGAGCCTGGCCACACTGAATGGAACCAGCGATTCATTTGAATGAGAAAGTCTTTCTTTCTTCCTCCAGGATGAGCGGTAACAGGTGAACATCAAGGCTCTTTTCATTATCAAGTTTACTGCAGCTTGTTCTGCTGGGAAGGATCCAAACAGCACGCTGCAGCGTGAGCGTGCCGCATCCTAAAGGCAGGCAGCTCCTGCAGACGGGTTCCCGGCTTTGCTGGGCTCGGATCTTGCGTCCGTGCAATGAGGTAATTGGCAGAGAATCATAAGAAAATCTTGACAGAATGCTTTTTTCATCTGCTGCATTAAAAAGTAAATGAACTCCATGGAGATATTTTAAAGAGGCAATAAATAGACCGAAGGCGAGGCTGCAGCGAGCAGACACAGGCCTGAGTGCTCAGCTGCAGCGCGAGACAGGCTGGATATTTAGCCCAGGAAGTAATGTATTTTAAGAACAAAGCTGGAGAAGTAAAAGGGAGACGCACACAGTTCTGGTTTCTGCCAAGAGAGCTATAACCCCCAGTAGAAGTGCATTTGCTTGAGCGATGGGATTGCTTTTATCGTCAGTCTCTTGAGCCTCGGGACGAGCCGGGGTCCAGCCCAGCCCAGCCCGGGCGGCCGTGGCTGCGGAGACGGGTGCTGGGAGGCCGCCGAAGGGGAACGGCTCGTAACGGAGAGAAGAGCAAGTAACGTGAAATCGGGAGAAAGGCTGTTATTCACACTTATTGCTCTTGAATTGGCAGAGACAGACATCATGTTTTATTTTAACTTCATAATAATTACAGTTATTACTGAATCCATGTACACCAAAGAGGTTACAGTTCCTTAGGAAAGCTCATAATATTATTAATTCATATGCCATTCCACTGATGTTATTATGTAATAAGCTAATTCCAACATTTTGATATTAAACAGCACACCTCCAAAAATGCATGCATCTCTCAGCAGTCACTGGGAGACACCCAGCTCCGGCAGAGATGCGACGGTCCCTTGGAACGATCGTTTCACTGAGCACTAGGAATACAACCCAACAATAATAAATACTGTCTTCACTTAATGGAGTGCAACTAATAGTAACATTTTTTAATACAGAGGAATGGCATGACAAATTAAAGAAATGTTGCTAGTTGTGCAATACCAAGGAAATGGAAACTTTTCTCTTAAAAGAAGAGAAAAAAGAAGTCACTTAGTCGGTTCTCATACTTTTCACATGATTAATGGCAGAGATTCCGTTGCTGTGGGCACGTGTTTAGATCAGTGGAAAAACTTTTCCGTCGGATGAGAAGAGGTGACCTATGCACAGAGCAGCTGCTATCGTGGCTTGAAGACCTGGAGAGGAGCTAAAGAAGCCATAAAAGGTCCTATTCACCCCAGAAGGCCGGGGGACGGGCTGCAGAGGAGAGCAGGCAGCTGGCACGAGCAAGGGAAATTCTGATATAAGGAAAGAAATCCCTTACAGTGACTGTTGGGAGCCGAGGGAGGCTGGGAGGCCGGCGCCGCACGTCTCCATCCGCACGGACAGCCGAAGCCAGGAGCTCTGGGATCGGCAGCAGCGACGGGGGAAGAGGTGCGCGATGAGATGACTCGACCGAGGTCCCCGGCAGCTCCATCCCGCCGCACAGCCGGGCATCGCTGGGCTCCACGCACAGATAATTAGCAGGTTATGGAAGCAGCAAGCTGGCTCACGTGCGCCATGTCAAAGCGACGTGAATTCAGACCGTGCCTGTAACCTCGTATTGATTTTTACGGTAAATCTGGTACTTGGAGTCTACCATCAAATGAATTGTTGCACATAAAATCCAACCCTACGCATGACAGGAGTAAAATTAGACAGCAGAACTATTCCAGGACTGTTGCAATTTCCTCCATAATGTCAGACTATAGCAACACATACATATTTCAAAAAAATTAAATTGCCATTAAACTTTCTGACCATCTTTGTAAATTAACCTCTCTTTCATCTGGGCAAGAGCTAGCTTTTGATTTAGCAGGAAATAATTTTTTGAGCAGTTTCCAGACTACTTCCATTAGGTGCTTTGGCTGTGGTCAATAAGCTTGAGTTAATTACCTGCTTAAAACAGATCATGCTTCTGGGTGAACTGGTTGCCCGTCTGCACTGGAAACGCTGGCTCTGCCCCGCTCTGCTCGAAGGTGAAGCCAGCCCTGGCAGACGGCACCGGCGGGGGGGCCCTGCACAATCTGCACTTCGCTGCTTCCAGGGCAGGACGGGGATTTGCAGCCGTTGGTGGTTGTGTCCCAGCAAAGCGGCTGAGCCCATCCTGGCGACCGGCTTTGTGGCCAGGGACGGCGAAGGGGAGCAGAGCCGCGCTGCGGTCCCGGGTAGGGCCTGCTCAGCACCACCCGTCACCACGGAGCTTCGGGACATGGCTCTTCTCACAGAGAAATAGTCTTTTTCTTGTGAAAACTAATGCCACAGTTGCTTCGCCTGTCTGGACCGCGCTGTGCACAACCCTCTGAGCTGACTCACACGCAGCTTTGGGGCGACCGTCTGCTTTGGACAGCAGCAAGGAAGAGGTCTCCAGAGCAGCTCCCGAAGATAGCCGCTTTCTGGCTTTCCCCAGAGGAAGCTCTTTCCACAAAGAAACACACTCGTGACAAAAAGTACAAATGTAAATACTAAAAACTAGGCCACTGTAAGCTCATGTGATAGTTAGCTAAGCTTTATCCAAGAGGAAGAAAAAAGATCTACTGAACGGAAGCCACAGGATGATGTATTTGGCTGCTTGTGAAGCCATGAACAAGTGGACTCGTCGTTTCTCACGGCAGCGAGCACTTCGAAGCCCAGGCACGTTGTCATGGATTACTGCAACACAATTTAAATGATGTGACCTAAAACAGGAGATCCACCAACTGCAATGCCTGAAGAGAGATTCCTACAACATTTCATCACATCATTACTTCAAGAGGTGAAACAAATGTGTGCTCAGGGGACGCAGACCCGTGCAGCTTCCACTGGTTTCCATAGCAAATGGCAGATATTTAGCAGTGTTTAAAAACCCAGTGTGCCTCTTTGGGAACCGTCCATCCCCGTACTGAAACCTCACCAATACCTGCACAAAGCAGGAGACAGGGAGAAGGCTGTTTCACCACTGGAACGGGAAAGGGGCTTCACGGCTCTTGAATAAATCCCACCAGGCACCTGGTTTTCAGAAGGGCTCTGGGTGCACGTCAAGAGCTAAGAGCTTCAGTACATCAGCGCCTAAAGCGGGACAGGGAGGGGAAAGGAGTGCTCAAAAACCTTAGAGAAATCACACTGGCTTTTTTGAGTTTTCTCCTATCTTTCTCAAAAGCTGGATAAGAAGATCTGATCACTGGTGTGCTAATTTCATGACATAATTTGCTCTAGGATTATGCATGAATGCTTGTTTTACGTTTATGTATTCATGGCTTCAGTCACGAATAAACAGCCTACGCACGAGCACGGGACAAAAAAGCCACAACAGAGACGCATTTTTTTTCTTTTTGTGGGTTTTGGCCCTCGAGCAGACAAGGCTGCGTCCAAACCAGGTGAACCCTCATTTATCCAATATCAACAAAGCTCTAATTGAGAGATCAATTGGAAACCTGCCTCTTCATGCGCAATTTGGAGAGCTGACAAAGCCACCTGTAGGGGCTGGAAAATAAGTTCTGCCTCATTACAAAAGAAATTGCATCTAAATGAAAAACAACATATAATAAGAGCTCTAAAATGCCTGCAAAACGCTGCCAACCAGACAGGTAATCCAATGATATATAGCATACACCATGTCTTTGACAAGGGTCACCCTTAATTATTCAGCAATTGAAGAAGCTGAATTCATTTCCCCACAGGCTTAAGTGGTGGCTTTTTTTTTATTATGATGATGTGTGAATTCGCGGGCAGAGAATTAGCTGGCCAGAACCTAAAAATTGCATCTGTTTGATAGATTGAAATCTAAATTATTATACATATAGCAAAGGAGAAGCACATTAACCAGGCTTTTCACTAATATTTTGAAAAGATTTCTAAGTCAGGCTATCCTTCAAATATTCCCCTCCCTTTCTGTTTGGTCGTAGCTGTTATTAAAATTCAAATGGCCTAAACCGCAAAAGAAGTATTAAATCTGCTGAAGACCAGGCTAACAAATATCCCCAGCTCTGCAGATGGAGTTCACGACAACGCTTCCTCACTGCAGCAGGTCGTCAGCCCGGAGGCGCAGGGACCTTGCAGCTCTCAACCGCCGCAAGAAAAGCCAAGGGGTCGTCACCAGGAGCAGGGAGAAATAGCTGTTCTGGGTCCGGAGAGAGAAAATGTGTTTGAACTGAACACGTTTTTTTAAGGCTATATTTTAATTAAGAATAAAGGAAACAAAAATATCTATTTTTGACATTTAGCAGGTGTGGGGTGCATTTCACCCAGAAATTTTATCTTCTTTTACTGGAAAATACTCTCTTCAGTAATTACTTCTGTGAGTTAACCTAACCTCGCTACGCCTGCCTGACGTGCGATTCACGTTCCTCCTATTTTCCAAAGCACCCACCGTAACCCTGCACAGGCCAAGCGCCGCGGGACAGGGGAGGGGGGTCCACGCGGGGCTGCCGCGCGTTTCCACGCAGCGCCTGGGCGTCCGCGAGCGATGCCGGCTGCAGAGAGCGGGGAGCAAGGCTGTTTGCTCTTGCTGCAGCCTCCCACAGGTCTGAGGGAACGTACCTAGCCCGTGCCGGTGTCTGGGCTGCGAAACGAGAACAGGGTAATAAAAGACATTCTGGAAACAGACAATAATGGTAAAATGATGTTTTGACATGGAGGCCATGTATGGTTGATGGGAAAAAATGAACAGAGGAGATGATAGAAGAGGTGCTGGAAAAATAGACTCTAGCAGCTGATTAGGCTCCTGTTGAGCAGATCCCAGACAAATGGGATAGATTTTGCAGAGTAAATCCCCAGCTGCCTTGGTTTGTCCCCCGGCTTCTCCACTTCCTTGCCTCGAGGATGACGATCTCTTCCCTTCTTGGGGCGGGTTGTCCATCGCAGGCCGCGTGGGAGACGGCCGGCGCGGCATCCCGCGGCAGGGCACGCGCAGGCCAGCAGCAGGGCGGCACCGGGATGCCCGGTGCTCCCGCGGGAGCGGAGGGCTCTCGGCTCGGGTCGGATCCTGTCTGCTCCCAGCGCTGGCCGGGAGCCGGCTGAGCCCCCACGCGCACCGGGCATGCCCACCGCAGAACGACGTCTTTGCGAGACTGATGCACACGGAGGTACATGGGAAGTTGTTAAAGATAAGACATACAAGTCACGACTACCGCAGGCAGCAGTACCACAAGGTGCACCAAGATCTACACCGATTAATAATTTGCATCAAATTGTTACAGACTATTGCTTAAACCTGACCCTGCTCTCAGGTACCCAAGGACGCGCTACCGGGACGCCCCTGCAGCCCTCTCTCCTTTCTCCTCCCTGCACGTTTCTGCACGGCACCAAAGGACTCAGCGAAGCAGCACTTTGTGCGACAGTGCCCGGTGTCCCGAGAGTCACCTGCCGTTTCGCAGCGCCGGAGGAATCAACACCTCACAAAACCAAGCCAGGCCCATGACCAGGAAGGCTGCACCAAAGTCAGGACTAACCGAAACGGGACACTGGAGAATTATCCAGCCTTACGACAGAAAGTAAGTGGTACAAACACGGTGTCCTAGCTCAACAGGTCTGCGGTAATTGATTTTTCCACTCACTGGCTAAAATAAAAGAGTGAGAAAAGTATTATTTTGGATCAACCTGAAAAATACTAAACCTTCTATGAGAACTGAACATCTCCCCAGACTTGTTTGTGAGTCTTATATACTGCTGATTTTCAATCTAAGCATAATGCTGGTTCATTTTTCAGGTGTTAGTATTATTTTAAAGTAAATCTTAGTAGTATTCCAATATAAAATGTTATATCAGACCTAAAATAAGGTAGATGTTGCATTTAATAAACATCAAGAGTAAATGTTTTGATTTTTTAGAAAATGGGTTCTTATAATGCTGAAACGCTTTGACAAATGCGACATGAATTCACAAGTACTTTCAGCTGATTCAAAACTGCATTTTTTCAATAAACAGAATATTCAGCTGAAATGTTTTGCCCAACTCTAATGCTCGTCCTGTGCCTAAGGGTGAATTTCAGCCTGTGTGAATAATAATACAGCGCAGACAAGACCAAGGAAACTCATATTTCGCCTCGCTCACTGCCATGTTTCGAGCTAACCCGGCACGCGGCTGCGGCACTGCTGCACCACAGGCACCACCCGGCTTTAACTTCGCTTCCAAGGGGTGAGCGGCGGCACCGAGGGCCGGTTTACAGGGATCCCTGCAATCGCGGGCTGCCCGGAGCGCCGGCCGCGCTCATCCACGGCCCCGGCGCAGAGCTGCCATGGAGACCGCGGCTCCGAGAGCATCAGCCCTGCGAAAGGAAGGTTGCTGCCAACACACCGTGACTTATTATTTTTAGTACCACAAAGCCAAGGGCCAATTAAGCACCTTTGTCTTGGCGAACAACACACTCGCCATTTATTTTTATCTTCTAGGCCCAGCACAGCACGGCTGGGTGATGGAGAGGACCAGTTTCTGTGGTTACCCCCGGGACAAGCGTTCCCGATTGCTCCAGCGACGCGGCGTGGGAGAGCGGGCGAGATCGGAGGAGCCCCGGCGGGGCCGGGCCAGGCCGCACAGCCGGCACACAACGCCTTTCAGAGGCTGCTGTAGTCGTGCCCCGACTGTGATCATCCGACTCCGGCAAAGCCAAGCTCCGAGCTCTCGCGGTTCCTTAGAAGGCGCAAACCGGGGGGTTGTTTTTCCTTTGTGACAATTAGAGACTTCTATCATTTGTCCTTATCAAACGCTGGGTATTTTCAGACTCTCTCATCCCCACGCGCCGCTTCGGGCGACGAGCAGCGCAGCCGGGGAGGATGAGCTAAATCACCATCGAAGATGAAAAGGAACTCGAGGCACCTGTCCTCCGAGGCAAAGCCTGTCTCTGCAAAGAGGGCTAACGCAGGGCCATTGATGTTCTTTGTAAAGCTTGAAATAGGCCTAAAATTGAGCTCCACGTGCCATCCCGCACAACGGCGTGCTCCCGGGGCAGCCGGCGCATGTTGGGCAGCAGCAGCAGCAGCAACGCTCCCACCGCAGCACCCGGACCCCGCGGCAGCCCGGCCCCGGCCCGCAAGCTGCTGCTGCCCCTCGCCTCCCTTCTGGGCTCTTCCCGGAAGATGCACAAAATTCTCCACACCAGCGTTATTTCCCAGCCCTTCATGTCATCCCTGTGCCGCATGCCCCGCTCCCCGGTGTGCTCCCTAAGCAGTTACAGGGCTTTTTTAACACCGACTACAAAGGCATTTCACAGATCAGCAAGTTTAGCAATTCCCATTTGGAAAGCACAAATAAATGTGAATGGGGGGTGCCTGCAGGTTACTACTAATAAGGTCGGAAAGTCATTTATGGCCCTGCTTCGTAGCGACGAGCCACGGCTGCGGGACGCCGGCCGTCCAGTGCCTCGTGCCCAGCGAGCCCACGGGGTCACGAGCACCGTCGCGTCCAGACCCACCGCCGCAACCGTCACCGTGGGACCTGCCTTGGCAGCAAACGCCCAGAGGCCAGGGAAGGAGCAGGGTGCGGGCACCGAGCTGGCCTTGCCTCCCGCCAGCCACCTCCCCAGTGACACTGGGAGCGGATCCCCGAAGGACGGGAACACCCCTGCGGTGCCCGGCCACAGGAAGAGGTTGGCAGAGAGCAGAACGTCTCTGCCTGTAACCGCCTCGCAGACGGGGCGGGAAGGTCCTCCTCCAGCACTGTCGGTCCAACACCTTTCTTTGGCCTTTAAATAAAACAAGGCAGAACAGTTCTCGCGTTATTTTCCCTTGTTCTTTTCACGCTGGAAAAATCCAGGCAACTGGCAGGCACCGGGTGCGAGAGTGGTACTTATACCTCTCTGCTTCATTTATCATCTCTAAACTGCTTCCCTTCCCCTCATCACAGCTGTAAACATTTATCAAAGAGCCAATATTTACATTTCAAATGAAAACTGACTGCATCTGGGACGCGTCTACCCTGCTCCGCTGTCTCCTCCATCACTCATCCTCACGTAACCGCGGCGGCGGCGGATACGGGGGCAGTTCAGATGCGGATGCTGCTCCGTGTCCAGCAACGCAAAGGGGAGACACGAACCGCCCATTTTTGCCTCACCACGGAAAGCTTTTTACAGTGAGGCCACGCTACTCAGGAACGCTACGGAAACCGCGGATATGTTGGCCACATTGCAAAACTATGTTTGGGTGATTAGCTCGTAAAAGGGGAGATCAATCCACTGGAGTGAAATAACTGTGGGTTCATTTTGCTGCATGCTCTGGTCTGCATTTGACGACTAATTACGAGCACCCAATAAGTGAATGCTCCTACCTTTACACCACGCAAAGGTTAAACGCATTGCTTTTACATGATGCTAAAGACTGCCCACGTGAGAAGGCTGAATATTTCTTTTAGAGCTATGTTTGCCTGGTTTTATCCGTGTTGCATAGAATATACTCTGCTTTCAAAATACGCTGTGGCTTCTTTGATCTCCGAAATAGATTTTTAACCCGCCCGGGTCCGTAACCCCAGCCAAACCCCTCGAGCGGCCTCTGTGCGTCTGCTCTGGCCCCTTACTGCTAGGAGAAAAAGGAGCCCAGACCAGACAGGCTGGAAGAAAAAACACAGAAAAAGGCACACCGAGGATCTTCAAGGGTTGTTTGTATCGGCTTTTCTTGCCAGTATTGTCTGCAAGGTACCGACCGCAGAGCACTTCTTTCCCTGCAAAGTCCCTATGCCAAGAACCATTAACTAAGCCGCCTGCGCTCTGGGATATCTGCTGCACACCACCTTTTCTATGCCTGTGTGAGAACATACTACGTATCGAAGTTGCCTCCTAAATCTTTTCCGTAAAGACATCTATTATCAATACACACAGAGAGAAGAGAGGAAGAAAGAAATGAAACTTATCTGGATTCCTCTTGAAACTCTGCGCATTTGTCTTTTTTTTTCCCCATTTGAGATCAGGCACAGCCTGATATAGGCCTAGGATGCCTCTCTCTGCCCTTCAGATCCCGCTCAGCGCTGCCGTGCTCCCATCCTCGTTCTGCCACACGGTAGCAGGGACCCACGCGAGCTGCAGCGCGGAGGGGAGGGGAGGGGAGGGGAGCGGATCCTCCCCGGCTCCGATGGCACATCTAGGGAGTTAAAGCCTGCTCAGATGCGTCCACACCACGCTGACACAGCAGCCGGCTCATTCGGGGCCACGTCTGGACTTCTCTTCACTGCTAAGTGGCTATTCCTAGATTTCCAAAGACTCATCCTCTTACTAAAGCATAATTTATGCAAGCCCCCTCTGCAGCCCGTGGCAAAGACGAGCACCTCCAGGGTGTAATTCAGACACGAAAACCTACAGCTCAGGCTCCTGCTCCGAGTCACCTCCTCAAAGAGCCTCCCCTCCCTCTCGCCGCCGGCCAGGAGCAAACGCCCTCCGACAGCTGCCAGAGCTGGACGCGAAAGTTAGGCAGGATAAATCCGAGCCAGCGACTACAGCACGAGCACATCCCAAACCTTGCTCAAGGTCCAGACCTTGAGCTATCACAAGTCTGGTGACCACACAGGACGTCTCACTTGTCATTTCACACCAGCGAGGGGACAGAAATAGTAAATTGCTGTGGGAAGTAAAGCAGATTTGTTCCCAGGTCATGTTGGCCGTGATCCAGAGAGGAAGATCTGAGTCTCCTGGAAGATATCGTCTTCTCAAGACAGAGCCAGTGTCACAGATCCAGGTTAACCTAATTTTTCAGTGCTTTTCTGAACTATTCCCAATTTCTCTGCAGTCTAAGGTTTAACCTGCCAGTGCATACAGAATTCAGCCAACTGACTCCAATTCAGGCTTAGAAATAATTTGTATAATTACTGTAACTTAGTAAAATTATCGTTGTTGAGAAAAATAATTTCAAGACAGGCCAGAAAAAGTGAGCATCCTTTAAACCCCCGCAAAATCTGAATAAATAAAACTTCTATTTCTAAATGGCACTCAGTGCCATTAATTAAAACACACACATGCTGGAAGCGTATCTGTCCAGCATGCTACTAAACACGCGATCTTCTGAAAGTGAAGAAGCATGGCTACAAGAAAGGACTTTACATTCAAGTCTTCTGCAGAGCCCCAATGTTTTATCATCACCTTCCCAAGAGCTGGCGTTTTTAGACTCGAGAGACAGCTAGCAAGGTGTCAATAAGCTAATTTGTGGCTTGTTAGAGTGTTACACTTGTTTATTGGCATTTAAGTAGAAAAGACATTGATGCTAAGAAAGTAGGAGGGAAAGGGTCTGAGCCAATAGATTGTTTTGTTGGAAAATTAATTTGGCTCCAGTCTTCTTTCTGCCCCAAACCGCAGAGATAATCCGTTACTGAAGCACTGGCACTGCTGAAAATGAGCTCAGTAACATGGAGGAGTCAGCAGCTCCTTCAGCAGAGACCCGGGTTAGTTTTAATTTAAAGCTCACGCTGGACATCTAACAAGTGCCTTTTATCACAGAAAATTTTAAGAGGAACAATGTTTTCTGACATAAATGTCTCTGCTAATGACAAAGACCAGAAGCAGCTTGTGGCCAAAGAATAAATGTTGTTCAAAAGCTTAGCTACAGCTCACGCAGCACTGAATGTCATCACCCGCCTCTGAAGGAGAGTGCCGCGTTGTCAGGATTACGTGAAACCATCCCGAGTACTGTGCGCAAGGGTTTTTTAGCCATGCATCTTGCCATTCTGACTGAAGGTCGATTGAGAATTATCCATCTCTATTTTTGTTCATGAATAGAGGCTATGATTAGAAGTCAGTAAGTCCTAACTATTCTTCTTTATTATTAATATTACAAGTTATTGTTATGATTATTATAGCAGGTACTTCTGAAAAGCAACAGCCAACACACGGGATTTAACTCAGTGTGCGGAAAGGAAAACACTGCATTTTGCAGAACTGACTAACGCTGGATGTTAGAAATATTGACTGGCCCACAGGCCAAATTCTCTTCTCATCTGCGTTAATATTCTTTTGCAATAGCTGGAAATGTGATTATTCTGGACTTCCATGGAAGTAAGTTAAAGCAGAAGTTGGTTCAACATAGAGCTGATCCTGTAACACAAGTCATCCCTGCTAAAATGTTATTTCTACAAAACCATTTCACACGCGCACCTACCGCCTCAGTAGCACAGAGCAGCACAAAGCAGTCCCGTATCCCAGGGGCAACGAACACGGGCTCCCCCCGACACCGAACCCCAGGCCCGGCTGCCGGCCTTTGAGCTTCGGAGTGAGGAAGGACAGGACACGTTACAGCTCGTTCCAGACCAGCTGGAGACTCAAGCAAGGATAATTCAGTTAAGAGCTTCAAGCTTTTCCTTAAGTCTGTGAGAGCAGGATACGACCTTTAAACAGAAGCCTCTAACCTCACCCTGGGCTCTGTCACCCGGTTTCAAAACCGCTGGAGGACCGTGGTCCTTGGCGCCTTTACACCATTCCCCAGCCTGCCTACCTCCACGCAGCCCAAGCGCGTGGCCATAGCTGCAAAGAACAAACCATAAACTGACAGATACGGTCAGAGAGGAAGGTTTATATCACCCAAACCAAGATAACAGAAGTATAGCCTGTATCATGGTCTCCTCGCCGTACACTTCCATAGTGTTTCATAGCTTTGAAGCCTGACCACGTCTATCTTGGGACAGCCACGAGCAGCGCAGGAGAGGGACGCGAGAGGAGAGGACATCTGGCCCCAGCCTCCCGCGGGACAGGAGATGCCACCCGGCTGCTCTCACTTCGGGACCCCAGCTGAGAGAGGGAGCAACGACGCCGATCGTCCCTGCAGAGCGCCCAGCGGGGGAGAAGCACTATAGGTTATTATTGCTGCTGCTTTTGTTGACAACGATGACGCAAATAACAATCAGCAGCAATGCTCTCTCTTGTTTTATATCTTTTAACTCCTCTCCAAGTGACACACAAGTGGCTTTACAGATTTATTGTGACATATGTGTGTATATTTGCAAAGCACTATATAAGATTATGATTCAAGACCTAGCCCAGTGCTTTGAGCAGTCTTCATCAGAGGCTCGGATAAGTGATATATACGCTGGTTTTCATTATTTTGACATCTTTCCAGCGCTAATTAAAACCTGATACACTGTTGCACTCATTATTTCATTTTCTTATTTAGGATTGCAAATGCCTGTTTTGCTAACACCAGACACTTTTTTCAGCCCTGCTTATCCTGAAGGGTCCCTCAGACTGGAGCCAAGAGAAGGGCCCCAGTGCCCTGCAATGGTCCAGAGTCACATTTGCACCATGAACTGGTGGGAATCTTAAATGAACATCTATTTGTACTGGATTAATTAGCAAATAATCACAACCATTGCCTTCTCTTCCTTGCTGTTCTTACCAGATTAAAGCGCTAAGCTGGTTCAAAACGGTTGTCTGAAAAGCCTTACAGTAGAAAGCTCTCCATCGAGCAGTGTGTCTGAATGCCATGTGACAACTTTCATTACCAACTGGGTTGAAAAATCCACATTTTAATAGGGGCGGGATCCCACAGAGTAAGCCCCCTGGCTACAGCCCAGCAGAGCACTTAGAGTATGCTTCCCTTTATGC
Source organism: Dromaius novaehollandiae (assembly GCF_036370855.1). Lineage (NCBI taxonomy): Eukaryota > Metazoa > Chordata > Aves > Casuariiformes > Dromaiidae > Dromaius > Dromaius novaehollandiae. The sequence goes on along the minus strand of NC_088124.1, from coordinate 7,006,741 downwards.
GCATTAGCAGGCCCCTCACTTCAGCGGGCTGCTAGGATCTTAAAATTAAACATGTGCTTAAATATTTCTGAATTGACGCCAGAAGGCTCTGAAAAGTCAGCACCTTGCAGGATTGAGTGTTCAGAGCTTCAACGTGGATTTACGCATTAACCCCCAATAGCTCTGTTCAGACTCAGAGTGCACCATCCCGCGACGGGGATGTATGATCTGCCACGGATCAAACCACCCCCAGTCCTTCCCATGGGATCAGCTTCCCAGAAGGGACTCCTGAAAATAAGCAATCATGGGAGTTCAGCTAGCAGATTTACCAGTTCCTTTGCCTGCATGTTTGAGTGCTTTAGATGATTTATCTGCTCAGGAAAGGATTATTTTTGAGCCTCTCTTTGCCAAAAAAATGTAAGCCTTATCAAATGGAAATCAGAATCCATTCTTCGGATCAGCAGCCTGGATCAAAGCTGAGGTGGAAAGGAGGTCACATAAGATGCAGACACTTTCATGAATATTTGCCTTGCTTCTTCTAAGGCTTTACATCTGAAGGTCTGATCTTGAACAAACGGAGTGCCTTTGCATGCTGCTGCATGCTTCCAGCTCCTAACAAAGTCAGTAAAACAGCTAAGGTAATAAGGTACAGTTTTATTAAGCTTCTCTAATATATTACCCTAAAAACATTGAAAAATTGTTCACTTCCCTGTCCTTTCTTTCTGTTAAGACACAAGATCAATATACAGCTGGTGCTTATAATAGCAACAAATGAATTGCCAGATCAAAACTCCTAATTATCTGTGCAACCTCTAACCCAGAATAATTTAACTCTGTTCCTCAGCTAACCTCTCCACACAGATGAGGGTAACATTTTAGGCAGCAGATCTTTGCAACAAATAAACAAAACGTGGAAAAGATTCTTCAAAGTCTTGAATGTTATTGAGGAAAAAGAGGAAAAAAAGAAAAAAGGTATTTTTTATGTTCCCTTTTCTGCCATCAGCAGAAATACAAAGAACTGGTCCTCCCTCACTTGGATGTTTTGAGGAACGAATGGCAACATCGGCAAACTCAGAGTTATCCAAATAAAAGGTGCTACAAGGTTGTGAGGTTTCATTAATACCAAAGGTCTCATTTGATTGTACTCTGAGTGCAGTCACGTCTAGCGGCAAGCAATAAATCCATTTCCTATGTTCAAATTTAAGCTGGCTTTTATCGTGCCCTGCTACATCACTCCAGGCTGTGCTACTTCTTGCACACATGTATTTCTCTATGCAAGAAATAACATGTAGCATTAGAAAAATACATTATCTAAGTATTTAGCTGCCAGTGGTAAATGTTACCTTTTCCACTAACTTGGCACAATGAGTTTGTGTAACCTTATTCCTGGGTGAATGGTTTCCTGGTCAAAGACATGTGCTCAGTGATTAAAGGAAAAAAAAAAATCGAATTTTTCCATTTGCCAGCTAGTGACCTAACAAAATCATCAGAACTGCTACCCATTTCTGAAGATTGCGACCCTGAATCTTGCTATGAGCAAAACATGTTTTAAAAGATGTGTTAATGTGTCCTGATTAATCTTGTCTATAATAGCAGTAAAATTGTGTTCAGCACCATTTAACTTAAAATATTTTGTGATATCACATATTTTCCTAGCACACGTAAAAGCTCAACAGTTGCTACCTTTCCCCACCGCAGAGCAAGCGCAGTCACGTTTTCCACATGCACGGAGCCAGCAGACCGGTTTGCACTTTGACATGTCAAGTGAGGAAGACTTGGTTTATGGTCAGAGTTGGAGAAAACACTGCTCTTTTGGGGTTTGTTTTCTAGTCGGAGAACGCCTCCAACACCAAACCAACGTGCTGTTTTTGTAGGCCACAAAGCTGGGATGGAGTTACAGAACTAGCTTCCAATTAGCTAAGAGGATATTTTTAATTGTAACAAACCAGGAACACTAAAACAAAGACCGAGTCCACTTTCTACTTTTGCTTGTGAGACCCTCAGTCTCTGAAAGAAGCAAAGATCAGCTGCACCCTGGCATTTGCCTGAGCATCCCCAAAATCCCACCCGTGAGCTGATCTCCAGCCTGTTCAGAAGCGAGATCCATCACACGCACATTCCCTAAGACAGAGCAAGAGCCTCCTGCTCAAGGTGTTGGCATAAATACCCCTCCGAGGCCTCTTGAGGAGCTCAGAGGAGAGATTTTCCATTCCTGAAGAACTTCGTTTAACACTGGACTATCCAAAAATACTAACTTAATTTGCTTTCAGCATATCTGGTATTGCTTCTGCTGTGAGCAAGTTTAAGCTGATGTAATAATAAATTCCCTCTTTCTGTTTCAAATGTCCCTATCGAGGATTAGCCCCTAAGGACACACCTGCATGGAGACCTTGCCCTTTCACTAGGGGACTACATCCAGCTACAGCAAGGCAGAAATAATGACCTGAGTGGATTCAATAATAATAAACAAAAACAAAAAAATTTAAAGCCACCTGCACATACTAAGCATGAATTCTAGTTACAGAAGTTCTCTGCAGCTAAAATTATTTTTGATCTATTTCAAGAGGAAAAAAAGTAATTCTATTTCTACTTATTAGCATTTTTATATGTAGTGGGGTCTTGGTATGATAAATTGGTTGGGGGCTGACGTCAGTCTCTGTAACATGGTTTTTGTGGTTGGTTTTTCTTGTTGTTTTCTTTTTAGGCCATGAAAGGGGAACTGTCTCCTTCTCCCCCCAGGACACACACTGAAAAACAAGCCCTGATCTGAAGGTTTTACACCTTAAGCAGCACAGAATTCCCAGAGGGCCCACATTCTTCTTAGCGAGTTCGGTGGCGGTGCGAGGTGCCAGGCTAATTGCCTTGTCGACCGCTGCGTTTAGCTTGCCCAGGCGGAGGAAAGCGGCAGCAGCCGTGCGGCCACCCTGCTGCAGCCCTGCAGAAAGGGGCTGGGTTTAGCTCTGGGAGGCTAAAACTGTTCTCCACACTCTCAGCTAAGACAATCTCAGCTACAGAAAGGCCAACAGGATAAATATCGGTCCTCACAAACCAAGGGTGATATCTTCCATTTTGGTACTTTCTCCAGACATTCGATATTTTTCGAGCACTGACCAGAGCCACAATCCAACAAGTGACAAAGCAGAACAGTCGCCATCTCGTTTACCCACGTCCTACCTTCGGCAAAGCTCTGCTGGGCTCAGGCCGCGTTGGCACCAGGCTGACGGAGGCCAAGGAGGCTCAGGGCCGGCGGCAGCTCCCTTCTCCTTGCTGCAGCGGCGTGCGTCACCCAGGCAAGTCGCAGAGATGTCACGTATAGCGGTCGCGTTTCTCTGGAAGCACTAGCGAGTGCAGTAGACCCAGCTGTGTCCTACATCTCTACCCTGGCTTGAAAGGAAAGGTGGACCCAGGTGCAAGAGGGACAAGGTTTGCTGCAGAAAACGTTCATCTCTTCAGTGATTTTTCAGCTGTTTTTATCCTCAATGTGATAATTAAGGAGCAAGAAAAGGAAAGAAAGAAGAAGAGTTTGCAAGAAGTAGTACCTTTCATTTTTATTTTCAGTGTTCATCTGTCTCATTAAAAGTTTCACCAGGGAGGACAGAGCCATCTCTTCACTGATTTCATCGTCATAGAAACCAAAATTCACCCTTGTACAAATTGTGGCCAAAGTGTTGCATGAAACCACCAGGCTCAGGAACAAAAGGAAGCCTCAAAAATCAAATTCTCATCACAAGACCAGAATCACATTTAAGAAGGGGAGGGAACGGTGAACCAGCCCTGCTCCCTGGGACGCGCCAGCAGCCCTCCAAAACCACCTCGTGCCGTCCTCAGGCCATGCACAGGGGCAACGCTCATCTGCTGGTGCCAGCCCAGCCTGAAAAAGCTGCACCGAGAGCACAGCCCTGCACACACCAAGGGGAACGCCGGGACTAGCCCAGCGTCAGCTTTCCCCAACCCTTTCCAGACCCCGAAGAGCAATGAGCGGGGAGCAAGCACACGTTTTCTCCCAGCAGGTTACCCAGGGCTGCGCTCCCAGCTCCTAGGCGTATTTCCCTGAGTGTGCTGCATCAAACCCCCAATGGAAAATGAACACAGGTTTCCCTCCAGAAAAGAGAATTCACTGAAGAGCAGAGGCTCACATCTAGAAAAACAGAGCAAGAAAATATAAGGGGGAAAAAAAAAGAGATAAGAAAAAGCAGAAGTAGAGCCCTCACTAAAAGGCCAATAGCTCCCCAAGCCCCTCCAGGCAGCAAAGGCCTAGCAGGCTCTTTTGAGCCCTCAGGCAGGTGCCCCTCAGCTGCAGCATGGCCGGGATCAGGGATCAGCCATCTGGGATCAGCAATCAGCCCGGGATCAGCCATCAGCGCCCCTCAGCTGCAGCATGGCCAGGATCAGGGATCAGCCATCCGGGATCAGCCATCAGCCCGGGATCAGCCATCAGGGATCAGCGATCAGCACAGCCCAGCGCCTTAAGTCTTTGGAGACTTAACTCCTGCCGGCCTGGGGCTGGGGCTGGGCGAGGGCACGAGAGCCGCAGAGGGCAGCGTAGGCAGGTACCTAGGATCTTGCCACCCATAGACAGTTTCTGTACTTTCTTTAAATACTTTAATGTTTATTGTCTCTAATTCAAAAGACCTAAAGTTTTCTGAGAATGGCAGAAATACATACATTTTTGTCCTAATTTGAAATTTTGGGACTAACCTCACTAACGCAGACCCATGACCGCTGGCCCTGACCGTCGGCGCGTGCCCGGGGAGTGCGGTGCCGCGCGGGACAGCGACGGGCCGGGTCATTACTGCGCGAGCCCAGCGCTGTGCCGTTAAACCCAAAACGCCCCCGAGCCGCAGTCACGCGCTGAGCTGCTGGTCCGGCTGACTGGAATAGAAAACTGCTGCTGTGCGGTGATACACATCTGTGTAAAACACTAACAAGCCGGAGCAGCAGTTTTCTATTCCCGTTTCCCAAAAATGAGTAACCAAATTGCAGGCCTTGGGTGGAGCTGATCTCTCTTGATGTAACTATATACTCTGAATATCAGTCAGCTGCACAGGGATAATCCCTCTCCCAGATTTCTCCTCCCTGCCCCCATATCTAATAATAATAAAAAGGAATCATGATAGTGCAGGATTCATTCCCCAGACAATAGCTAGGCAGACTGTATATTGCTTTATGGCTGTTGACTTGATTTAAAATGCACTCTTAAAAATAAAAGAACAACTCCTTAAATTTGCAGTAAATGTATAGTTCCACAGATCTGATTTACTAGTTACGAGCCACCAAAGAATAGCAATTGCAATTTATTGTATTGTTGACACTAGCAGAGAAACCCTCAGCATCACTCCAGCTCTGGTAACCATTAAAAAAAATAAAAATTTTAAGATGAATCCTTTATTTCAGGTTGGTGTGTTTTTTGGTTTTTCTTTAATTGGTCTCTCAACTTCCGGGAGATAATGACGATTGCTTTGATGGTGACTGTTTAACCCAAAGCGTCTGCGATCAAAGGAGTGCAGTTGACTTGCACTTTGCTCAGTTCAGACCTTTTTAGCCTTGGTTGACTCATAATTGCAAGAATTCCCAGCTGGCTGGAGGCAGATCATTGCAAGAGAAACTTGCTGCAGAGCAGTCTGATAGAGAAAGACGTGTGAAGTCCTGCCTAGAAAGTAAGACACTAAAGCATTAGCTATAAAGAGTTCAGCAGCAGCAGCAAAGAATTCACACTCTTTTACAGAGCTTTAAGCCAATTGTCCTAATTTTCCTCTCATTGACATTGTGCTATTCTAACTCCCTTGTCTTCAGCGAATTAGCCGCTCATTTATACAGTATAAGCAAGAGGCACATCAGGCCTATTGTACTGATAATGAAGGAACTGGATGGGCTTCTGCTCTCTACTTCCCTTTTTTTCATGTTTGAAACTTCATTTTATTTTCTAAGAATTACATATCTGGAGAAAGAGAGTGAAGTAACTTTCCTACCGGCTGCAGAGTCAGCTCTCTGCGCGGCTCGCCTCCTCGGGTCCGCCGAAGGGCTTGAGGGGCTGGGATGAAAGCATTACGTGCAGAGGTGCAAGGCCACCGTGCTCCGAGGGGGCTGCACTGACCGCAGCTAGGCAGAAAATCCAGATCTCAGGGGTCATAATCGTCCTGGCTCTGCTGGCCACTTTGACCTACGGCACGCGGGACATTTCGTATCTCCTACTGATTTTTTTGCTTTTAGTTGGTGCAAAAAAGCCGACACAGAGCAGATAAATTTTAGAGCTGCAGTTGCCCCGGGTCCCTCGCAATCCCTACCGAAATGGACAAAGGCAAAAACCACCGCAAATTCAGGATGGAAAAACTGAACTTCCCTGGTACTGGTCTCTTGAAGGCACAAGAAAAGGCAAATCACGTGCAGTACTGTCTCACAGCAGACATGGAGAATCCAGGCACACTAATTCATTTCTCTGCTAATTGATCTAGCAGCGTGGCCTTATTCCAGCTGACACGTCTCTCTGCTCCTGAACAGCCCCGTGCTCCCCGCTCGCTGCAGCTTTGCCTTCCAATCTGCCCTTCTCTACCTGCCTCACGCAACACACACCGCCTCATCCGTAATCAGTGTTAACACTCGACTCTCATTACTTAAATGTTTGGATGTTGACAATGTGGAATATGGCCAATTAAGCACAATCCCTGATGAGCTGCTGCAGTGAGGAGCATTTCAAACCAGCATTTTTATTTTACCCACTGTGTGAAATGAGGTTGTGGAAGAGCGAGGCATGGTACGCTACGCTCAGGGGAGAGAGAGAGAACAGTGGACGATAAATCAAAACACTGATTCTGTATTGCTACTGTCCTTCAAGGGTCTTTTCCCTCTACTATCATTTGTGATCTTTTCTTGATTCATTAAGGTCAGCTGAGCAGAAAATTTTGCAGCTGCTGGCTAGATAGCAGAGCTGCTGGACAACGTCCATGGCTCCTTCCTCTTCCCTTTTGGAAAGAAGTGGCAGAATGCAGCTGCCTATGAGGCTTTATTTCAGGCTGGAAAATCTCCAAACATACTGGGGAAAGAAACTGAACACACTGTAAATCGGAGATGGCCTTAAACCAAAGCCCGTGGTTTCCAAGTGCCAACAGACAGCAAAAAATTGCAGACTGAGACAAGGATACGGGCTGTGCTCTGTAGGTCCACGTCGCTGACAGACAGATGGAGCCCAGAAGCCTCACGAGGATGCAAAACACCACCCGGGAAAGTCTGCAGGGCCCCAAAAGCAGAGCTAATACAGTTCCCAGTCATCCTACATAGGTGCCCCATCCCTTAAAATCTCTCTCGTATTGAGCCTTCTTCAGAAGTTGCTTGAAAATTAGTTCCTGTTCCTTCAGGATTTTCTTAAGCCATTAACAATATCTCCTTAAACATTTCTAATGGATGCTGACATAATTGTGGTTTTGAAAATTGTTTTCACTTCTACCAAATCTCTCTAAAATGTTTCAAATATTAGTTTTGCAAAAAGCCTAAAGCAGTGAAAATTTTCCATTTAATAGTCTGGTTTCCATTACCAAAGGCTTGTAAGATTTCAATCCAAACCCAATTTTGGGCATTTTTTTCTGAGTCAAAATCAAATTTTCACTGGAAGCATGCTGATGGAAAGAAATTCAGATTAGCCCTAGTGAAAACCATTTCTGTCCCTAAAGTAAACACACAGCATTTTCTTCAGCCTGTACAAACTTAAAGCAATGCAGTGATCTCTTAGGAATTTCATATACCTCAACTGTTTTTAAAGTTTTTTTTTAAAGTAACAAACACTTTCATTTTATAGCCTTTCCAGCCTATGAAAGCACCGAAACCAGGTCTGCCCGAAGTACGATCACACCGTAAGTGGTAAATAAGAGTAAACATGGTTGAGAATGTGGAGCAAATTTATATCTAAGGCAAGAAACTTGAAATGTCTGAGTAGGGTACCTCAAAAGAAGACAGAAAGAAAACAGTGTGTTCATCAGCAGCTGGCTGCAGCCTGCTACCACAGCACCATCCAACCGCTCTGCAGGACGTTGTCACTCTATCACAGAGTGAGACGTTCAGACAGGACATATTGCTCAGCACCTTCATCAGGGGCTGAACGCTGTCAGCTCCAGGGCCACCGCCTTGGCAGCGATGATAAAACACATACGTGAGATAGACATACAAGTGAGCAAGACATCTGAACTCCTTATTCTGCCAGGCCTATGGCATGAAAGCATCTTACCTAAAGAAAATGACAGATATTTTTAACCAGATTTATAGGACAAGAGGGAGAAACTGCCTTGTGCCATTCTCCATTTGCTCATGTTTAGGACTATCTACTTTGTGTACTTCTGTACCATGATGAGAAGCCCATGAGAAATCTTGTAGGGTGGGTAGTTAGAGAGATGGATGGATGAATTTTTGGAGACGCACAGTACCGGTTTACCTTACCACTCCAGTGTGATGGATAGCCAGGCACACAAAGAAATAATTAGATTACTTTTTATGCTCTTATACAACTTATTTCCTCCAGGAATCACATAACAATTTATAAAGCTTTATACGTTCCTATAACATACTTTTTGTCAGCAAACATTAGTATATTCTTTCTATAGATGGAAACTAGGAACACAGACCTTAAGAGAGTTAGCCAAAGTCTGGAAGACTTTTTGAGAGAGGCAGAAAGATATTCAAGCAGCTGTGTTTTTCAATCACTACACCACATACATAATTTTAAGGTTACAAAGACTGACTCTTCAGCATAATCATATTAATGATCTTTCTTTAATCTATGCGGACATTTTCACAAGCTTGGATCCAAAGCAAGGGAACTGCTGGCACAGTCCATAGGACATAATCAGACTACAAAGCTACGATGTTACGGCAAGCTGTAATTTCAAGAAACCAAGTTATCTTTATTACTGCAACTGTCATTACAGAATGCTTATACAGCACGGCCATGAAGTCAACGGAATACTGCGATGCAGAATTAATGCAGGATAGTGTCCAGTGCAAAGAACAAACACAATAAATAAAATACACTGTAGAGGCACAGAAGATAGATACCAAAGAAAATTGCAAAGCAAAAAATCAAGAGAACTACATGTAATATTGATACTTAGCCATGCATAGTTTTATTTCAGTTGTTTCTCTGGATATGTAGCTTGTCTTAATGCTAGCAGGTTCTACTTTTCAGTAATAGAATGAGAAAAAGTTCTTCAAAAAGTTTTAATAAAATCTAGAATTGATACTAATAAAATCTATAATCGATGCTAAGGAGATAGTCCTAAAAGAGAGAAAGACAGAAAGCAAGAAAGAGAGAGAAAGAAGGGGAAAAAAAGAAGAGAGAAAGAGTAGAAGAGAAATATTTTCACATTATACTATTTGCAGCCAGCTTGCTTTTGACTTTCATATTCTATTTAAAAATACAAAATTGGGAACATTTAAAAAGAGTTCCCAAATTAGCTTTTTAATAGAGATCGAAAGTTAAAAGGGGGCCGAGTCATGGGGGAAAAGCTATTCAGAACCACAGCCAGGCCAGAGCTAGCAAAAAGGGAGGCCAGAGCACGCCAGAGTGAGAGAAGACAGTCAGTAAGTTTTATGAAGAGATGACATTGTAAATCACAGAAAAATCTTTTAAATCAGTAAAAGCCCAGCCACACTTCTGTTTTCACTTTCTTCTATGCATGTGCTATTGGAAAAGAAGAAGCAGAGATACAGGAAATATTTTTAAAGAGGAAATTTCTAAAGATGTCTAGTAAAAATGGAGTCAGGACACTTTGATATGCTTAAATTCACACAGCCACTGAGAGTTTCTCACAAAGTCTTAGGATGCACTGTGCACACAGCTATTCATGTGCCCGTAACACAACTAGGGGTATCCAGGTTCTAAAGACAGTAATATGCAGCATTTGCATAGCCTCATTAACTGATCTGCAAACATTGCAATGCAGCTTTTCAGGGCTTGCAAATGTGGGGGTGGGGGATTATTTTGGGGGAGGATTACCCATGATCTGACACTTAGAGACGATTTTTTTAATAATCGTGCTGAATTATCAGGGATTAGACAATGTTGAGACACTGGACTGGACCGATCAGCGTTCTGGTGCAGTGTGACAAACCCAGAGTTTCCACGTTAATGTTTCCAAACTAGTTAATCTGAGCATGCAAGTGTCCGAGTTCTGGGATATGCCGGGTTCCCTCCCCGCTTTCTCTGAAGATAAGGCCTCGGTTTAGGAGCTCGCAGGAAAAGGGCCTGTTATAATACAGGAGCACAAAATCACCTTGTAGAACTGACCCTGGTTAGCGACGGTTTTGAGACGTTTCTGTTTCTCCTGACTGATGCGAAATAACAGCGGCACCTCGGCTTTTCCACCACCACCGCTTCTTTCCTTTTGCCACAAGTGACAACTCCAGGCCAGCACCCGCTTGTCCTCGCAAACGGAAATGCGTGAAGCCCACCCGAGCGCGGGAGCGCCGTGGCCTGACGGAGACCTCCCGCCCCGCTGCTCTGCCAGGCTCCCGAGGGGGCCCGGGGCGGGGGGGGACGCGGCCCGGCGCGGAGGTGCCCCTGGGCAGGGCGATGCCGCCGGCCCGGCGCTCGCTCCGGGTGACACCTGCCGGCGGCGGCGCTGCCCGCGCTGCTCGGTTCCCCGGCGCCGGGGGGGCTCTGCCCGCTGCGGCCGCCCCGCGGAGCAGCGGCGGGGACGCGGCTGTGCACGGAGAGAGCCCCCCCCGGCTCAGCCCGGGCCCCCCGGTTAAATGACCCCCCCCCGCTCAATGCGGCCCCCCCCAGCATTGACTGCCCCCTGCTCCGCGAGGCCCCCCGGCTCAACGTGGTCCCCCCCCAGCATCGACTAACCCTCTCCCCCGCGGGGCCCCCCCGGCTCAACGCGGACCCCCCCCAGCATCCACTGCCCCCCTGCTCCGCGAGGCCCCCCCGGCTCAACGCGCCCCCCCCGCGGTGCCGCCGCGGCCCTGCCTCCGCCCCGCGCCCCCGCGGCGGAGCTGTCCCCGGCCGCGGTGCTGATCTCGGCGCCGCCCGCGCCCCCGCGGCGGAGCTGTCCCCGGCCGCGGTGCTGATCTCGGCGCCGCCCGCGCCCCCGCGGCGGAGCTGTCCCCGGCCGCGGTGCTGATCTCGCCGCCGGCCGGCGCCTCCCGCCGCCCCGCTCCGCTGCTCGCCGCTCCGCTCCGCGCCGCCCCGCGCCCGCCCCCGCGGCCCGCGGCGCGCCGCTCCGCGCTCCCGGCAGCTGGATGGCAGCGGCGGCGCTCGGCGGGGGGCCGCGGCCGGGCGCGCAGGGCGAGGCGGCGGGCCGGCGCTCGCTGCGGAGGTGAGGGGATCCGCCGGGAGGGCGGGGGAGCCCCGGCCCCCGCCCGGGGGGCTCACCTGCGGGGCGGGGAGAGGGTGCGCCGGCAGCCGCGGGGAGAGCAGCGAGGGGAAGGAGCGGCGCTCCCCTCTCCCTCCCTGCTCTCCCGCACGCTTTCACCTTCCCTCTCTCGCATTCTTCGCTTCTCCCTCTTTCCTTCCCTTTCCCTGCTTCCCCTGCATCCACCCTTTTTCCATTTGGTGGCCACACAGACCATTCCAGCCCCCGAACTCCCGGCACCAGATTAAAGTGTAATATAGAGCTGTGGAAGGACGCGAGGCAATGGCGAGGCAGCTGAGCTCCTGTATTTCATGTATGTATTTGTCTTACTTTATGGAAGTCACTAACTATCGCTGCGGCACATCAGTCATTCCCGGGAGCTGCCTGGCAGAGCAGGGCATGACTGGTTCACTCTGATTTGGGCTCTGATTTATTTATTTAATGGAGAATCGCCTGGAAATAGATAAATGAGCAAGGATACCAGCTCTCTAAGTGTGTGGAGTCCAACTTCTGACCGCGGATGAAAGAGGGATGCTGAGGTGTCGTGGAGACAGGACTGGTAAGAGCTGCCGATGAGCAGGGCAAGCGAGAACAGCAGGACAGCGTGGGAAGGGGACAAGTGGTGGGAAGAGGGCAGAAAGAGAGAGGGAAAGATCATTTTAAGCCTGAATTATTTTTTTCTGTTCCTAAATACAGCCTCATGCCCTGGCTAAGGTGCTGGTTGTAGGTGTGTGCAGCCGGTGGAATAGTTCAGCTTCCCTCGCAGGAGAACTGACCTCTCCTGCAGGGAGATCCCTCCCTGCCCAAGGCTCGGGGACATGGAGAGAGCTCTGCGAGGGACCGGGGAAGTTCACCCTGTACTTTGCCCCCTCTCTCCTCCCCCCCACCTTGCCAGTGCCGGGCACATTAGCATGCAGTGTAGGCTCTGGCGTGTATTTAATGACTCCATTTGCTGGTGTCTCTGTTACACAGCTCACGCTGCCTTTCTTCACGGTCTCGTTTTACAGTCTGCCTCACTGGGACTGAGAGAGGAGAAGGGACGCTCAGCTCAGTGCATCCTCCCTGCTGCGTCCACGGCAGTGGACTCCTCGGGACCTGGGTGCCACTGCCAGCTTGGTTAGGCAGCAAGAGCACAGCTCCGAGCGGTACCGAAGGGGAGGGTGCAAACCAACCAAGCTTAGGCGAGAGAGAGGCAGGGAGAGACTCCGTCTCAGCCGTAATGAGGGAGAAGCTGTTTAGTCATCTCTCTATATATACTTTCCCTATGATGATCATATTTTCTGATTGCTTCTGACTGCATTTAGAGAGGGAGTGAAGAGGCAGGCAGCACAGCTCACCTTTTATCCTGAGGACTGACTGTTCCCCCTTCCTTCCCGTTCCCTAGATTTAGCCCTACTTTGGGCGCTGAGAGTGTCTTTCCTTGCCAGGTAAGGCATTGCTGCGAGCCGACAAGATGGGGCTCTCTGGGCTGGCTGGGAGGGATGGGAGAAGTTTGCTTGCATTTATCCTAAGCCTGTTGCTTTTGCTCCCAAATTTCTCCAACTGACTGAAGAAGTGAATGTTTTGCAGAAAGTTTTATTATCTGATTCAATTGCAAAGGCAAAGGAATATGTGACTGAAAGAGCATATTGCAGCTTTGACTGATATATTTTGCTTTTGAGTGAAAATATCTTTGTTGTCTGAGCCTGACAAAATAAAGGATAGAAAATCCGAGAATGACTGATCTGATGGCTCTTCACTCCCATTGGCAGTGTCTCACCAAGAAACTCAAAATATGTTTAATCAGCCGTATTTTAAATTATCCCTCTCTGCTTCCAGAAAGGGAAACACCATGAGATTTTTGTTTTGTTTCTGTTTTCATGAAAAAATATTAAGAGACATTTATTAAGTATGACGTTGCCAGTGGAAGTTAACGTGGTAAGAATCCATCATTTATTTCTTGACCCTTTAGGTAAACAGAAATAACTGCGTGTTCTCTAAAGTTTTCCTCCAGTGCTTTATTGATCTAACAGTGCGTGTTAGTTTTATGTTTTGAACCTGGAATCAAATCCTTGAGTCAGTAAAGCTAGCTGTAGTGCAGATGAGCTGAGATAGCCAGATAGCTGGTCAGGCCAGATTCGAATAGGGCTGGGAATCCTGGGGAGGGGAGGAAGGAGGGAGTCACGCCACGGGCTTTTTTATCAAATTTGTTTGCACTATTTTGCTGTCCTCATAATTATCTAAAGAAAACAGTTTATTTGCTCCACAGACGTTGACATTTGCTTAAGTCAGAAAGAGCCAAATTGTTTTGTGTACTAGTTCTAAATATCATCAACAGGCTAATGATCTTTTAAATTACATGTGGAAATTAGTTAAAATTAGACATGTGTGTATTGGTAAATACATGCTTGTATGGATTAATGTGCATCTATTTCCTATTCTTGCTTAAGAGACAGTCAACTGTACAGTATATTTTACCCAGGCTATTGCCTTCCAGCCTGAAAAGCATGATTAGCAGAGTCACCAGAACCCAGGCTTAGTGTGCAGAAAAGGAGGGTCCTTTTCATATTATTTAGACAAACTAGTTGCTCCTTTTTTTTTTTTTTTTTTTTTTCCCACTCTAAACTTAGTTTGTGCAGCTCCAAATTACAAATCCAATGCTATCTCTCTCTCAATTTTCTGTCTCTTATCCGGGGTGGGGTGGAGTTCCAGAGGTTCGTGGACAAGAAGCAGCAGACCGCCTGTGCTGAGGGTACTGGGTTATTCTTCTCCCTCTCAGACCTTCCTCATAGACACAGGCCACAAAAAGAGACACAATTTGCAGCTGTGAGCTTTCAGGAAGTTTCTCTTTTGAAGTATTTTGAGGATCAAATGTGACAGATTTAACGCAGCTTTGAAAATCAAGCTGTGTGCATATGCTGCAGGAAGTTTTCTTGACCAGCTGCGTCTCTTTGCCACAGAAAAGTAGCGATTGAACCTCTCTGGACAGAACACGCTACTCCCCCTTCTGTTCTCATCTCTTGTCCGTTTCACAGCTAAGATATTTATAGTTTCCCCACATATACTGCCAGCATGGAAGGACCCCATTTTATCTTTAAAAATTGATTTAAAAATGTGTAAGTCACTTATGAGTTACCAGTGCTTTATTAGAACAATTATATGTGAAGTATTTATAGTGCCTCAGCAGCTAATGTAGGTAACCTGGAATTTACAACCAAAGTTATAAGTACGGAAGAGATTTCTAATAAGGTTCCCCAGAGAAATCTGGGGAGATGAGGATCCAGTGTACTGTAGCTGCTCAGGTCACTGTACACCACCAATCAGTCCTGGTAGAATGACTATGGTGGTGTCTGTAATTGAAATTAGAAAGCACAGAAGACAGTTCACTAGCAGGGAGATTAGGAATAGGATGCATTATCTTGGCCTCTTGATTATTTGCCTATCTATATTTGGTAATTAAGAAATGAAATGGCTGTCATTTTTCTGCCTCTTCTTTTATAGTCCTGTTATCAACTGCAGTGTTTCGTAGAAGTTAAAAGATCCACCACCGCTGCTAACAGAAACTGGCAGCTCTGCTGTCTGAGCCCCACTAAGTCCCCGGAGACTGCCTTCCGACCGTGCAGCATTTTCAAAGCAGCGCAGGGAAAGTTTGCAGTGCTGTGCTCTGTCCCTTCCAAGAAAAAACAAAAGCATTCTTGTCTCCACAGCTGTCAGTCAGGCACTATTAATGCAATAAATTCACTCTTTAGGGGGAGAGAAAAACTAATGCATAGTAGTATTGAACAATCCTTTATAGTAAAATATTGCAGGATGTTGGCTCCAGTGCCATGTATATAAGAAAAGCGTCTCTTTGGGATAAGCATCACTATGGATTATTATATGTTTCATAATTACAAAACCTCTTACAGCAGCAGTAAGATGCTTGCACTAGGGATTTCAATTGTCCTTTAGATAGTAAAATTGCATAGCAAGATACTCCGCATTAAGGTGATGAATGTTAATGCGCACTGAGCAGGAAGAGCATTTCTGTGAACAGTTTAGTCATTTTCACCACAGATTGATTCCATCATTTTTTATTCAGTATTTTGATGGCCTGTTGAAATCAATAATGCTGTAGCCTTACTGGCTGGAATGGCAGCTTTCATATAATTAAAAAAGTTCAGAATAAAATTGCACAGAAGGATATGATGTAGAGGAAATAATTAGGCTTTGAGGGCCTGAGCCATGGAATCAATGGAAGTCTTTCCATTGATAAATTAACTTTTGATAGGGCCCCTAATGCATCTTATACGATAACGGTTCCCTTCTCCAGAGTTAGAAAAATGTTAGGGAAGTGAAAGTAAATACAAGTTAAAACAAAAGTTAAATATTGTCAGACATCTGACCAAAACCCAAAAAGAATGAGAAAATTCCTGGCTAGATCAAGACCACAATAACTACTCAAATTTCAAGAGAGCAGTGTTGATTTCCAGTGGCTGAGGATCTGGACCACTTAGGGTAATGAAGAGTGCAGGGAACTTATTTCACTTCAGTGTAACGGTCCTTCAACTATTAGGTTGAAGGACTTCTGCCTCTGGCAGGTAGGAAACAACAAGCTATCTTCCTGCTGGAAGAAAGGTGTCCAAGTTTGGAGGTTCCCCCATTCTGATGTTCTAGGTCCTCAGTTGGTAGCTCAACCCAGGGTGTGCTTCCCTCACCTAACGATGTATCTACTAAAATATCCATAAGCATCCACATCTGTGATTCAAGCTACTGCTGCTCAGATATTCTGAGCAATGTTCTCCCAAAAGCCAGAATTTTCCTCTGGTCCATTATAGGGATGCAGTATTTCACAACAGTAAAACCTGTCTTTAAATCCAGGAGACCAGAACAAAATCTGCTGCCTAGCCCAGGTCTTTAATTAAAGGTTGAAGAAAGCTAATAAAAAACAGAGAAGATTTTAATGTCTTTCTTCCAACTGACATTATTCTTGGTGCAAAATTCACTGCATTTTGAGCATTTTTTTAAACTGGAAAGCCAGCTCAGTCCAGTTACGGCTTTTCATGACATACAATTTTACTGGCTGAACTGCAAGCTGATTTCACTGGAGCTCCCAGCTCTTTCTTGACAGCTGTAGTTAAACTGATGAGCACATGAGGCTTACACCTGGGGAATTATGGATTAGTCTTGTTTGTAAGGAAGGAAATATAAATTAGTGTGTTTATGCTACTTTTAAAATGCTTTTAATGAGGAATCATTTGCTATTCAAAATTTCAATCTATAATAATGCCATAACCTTGCTGAGCTCATTATCATGTGCCTTGTTTAACATCATCCTTCAAATGGGAGACTAACACAAGCCAGTTGTTTTAAGTTCTTGTGTACCTATGATCTACAACTCTTTAACACAATGGGACAAGACACCTTACTTGACTTTGTGTTGCATTTCTGTTTTGTTCTCTATTTTAGATGGGACTGATCTGACTTCCAACAGCTCTCAGAAGCAGCCAAACCGTCTTCTCCAGTAACAAGGCCTGGGGTCATCATGGCAGCAGGAGTAGCAGCATGGTTGCCCTTTGCCAGGGCAGCTGCCATAGGATGGATGCCAGTGGCCAACTGTCCTATGCCACTGGCTCCAACAGAGAAAAATAAGAGGCAGGATGAGCTGATCATTCTCAACGTGAGTGGCAGGCGTTTCCAGACCTGGAGGACTACACTTGAGAGATACCCCGACACTCTCCTGGGCAGCACCGAGAAGGAGTTCTTCTTCAACGAAGACACTAAGGAGTACTTCTTTGACAGGGACCCTGAGGTCTTTAGGTGCATCTTAAATTTTTATAGAACTGGCAAGCTACACTATCCAAGGTATGAGTGCATCTCTGCTTATGACGAAGAGCTTGCCTTTTACGGGATCCTCCCTGAAATCATTGGGGACTGCTGCTATGAAGAGTACAAAGACAGAAAGCGGGAAAATGCAGAGCGGCTGATGGATGACAATGACTCAGAAAATAACCAAGAAGGGTCCATGCCATCCCTGAGCTTCCGGCAGACCATGTGGCGAGCCTTCGAGAACCCCCACACCAGCACCTTAGCCTTAGTCTTTTACTATGTCACCGGTTTCTTTATTGCTGTCTCTGTGATCACTAATGTTGTGGAAACTGTCCCTTGCGGCACGGTGCCTGGAAACAAGGAGCTTCCATGTGGGGAGAGATACGCTGTGGCTTTCTTTTGCTTAGACACAGCTTGTGTGATGATTTTCACGGTTGAGTATCTGTTGAGACTCTTCGCGGCCCCAAGTCGCTACAGATTTATCAGAAGTGTAATGAGCATCATTGACGTGGTGGCCATCATGCCGTACTACATTGGCTTGGTGATGACCAACAACGAGGACGTCAGCGGAGCCTTTGTGACACTAAGGGTTTTTAGGGTTTTCAGGATTTTCAAGTTTTCTCGCCATTCCCAAGGCTTAAGAATCTTGGGCTACACTTTGAAGAGCTGTGCCTCCGAGCTTGGCTTTCTCCTCTTTTCCCTCACTATGGCAATCATCATCTTTGCAACTGTGATGTTTTATGCAGAGAAAGGGTCCTCAGCTAGCAAATTCACCAGTATTCCTGCTTCCTTTTGGTACACTATTGTAACCATGACAACGCTTGGGTGAGTATTACTTTTTCTTTTACTGAGCAGCAGGCAAACATATCCTAGGAGCTTGACTCCAGTTACTCTTTGAGGATAAGCATGTTTCTGGGTGCATGTTCCAAAAGGGACTGGAATTGTTATGGGCTTGATTCTTCTTTGCCTGACAACTTCTGGAATTTATGCCTATGCAAAGTTGTATAAAATACAAAATGCACTTACACCCACTTGATAAATGCTTGGCATAAAGGTAATTGAACGCAGGAGGAGCAAGGCTGTGGAGCAGCAGGTCCTGTTTTGCACTCCGTCTGTAGGGGTGCAAAAAACGACACGAGTGCAAAGCAGTTGGCAACTACAGCTTGTGTTTTTTCAGATATTCATTCAAGCCATAGATTTTACAAAAAGTCATTGATGTATATTTTGCCTCTTTTTGCAACGTTGGTCATTGTTTGCTTGATCGCTTGACGTGCCTGGAATTATAGGTTTGCTGAATTCCAACGGGTGTTGTGGGCAGCTATACTCCTGCAAATATTCAGTGATCTCCAGGATAAAATGTGTTTTTACTTAACTGAGCAGGGTATGGGTTTCTTGTCTGTGTCTATTTGTGGGTTTATAAAATAATAAGAACATACTGTAGTAGTTGCAGTAGAATTTCAAGCACTTCTATGGACAGGTACAAAGGTAATGGTATGTATAATCAAAGCAAAGAAAATGTAGCCTGGAGGACACTTCTTTTTTTTCTTCTCTTATATTTCACTTCTCTCTTTGAGATGTTTCCACTGAGATTACAGATTTGAATTTCTGTTGCTCTGAACTAAAACCTTTGTAAGAAGAATGACCAAGCCCTTACCCTGACAGGGTTATATAAAAGAAAGGAGGCTTTATAGGTTGCTGCTTCAGGCACTTACAAAGTTACAACCTAATGCAATCTCTGAATTCCATACATCAGAATAATATGCTAAGTTTATAGTTACTTTGCAAACAGTTTTCCCACTGGAGAGTTCACACAGTTTAATATTCAGATTTAGACAATTCTCATTCTTGCAATATGGTGACCGCTTTTTCTCTAAACTGCTCTTGATTTTAAACACTTCTCCATGCCTATTATGCATGAACAGGCTCATAGTGCTT
This sequence comes from Dromaius novaehollandiae, assembly GCF_036370855.1. Lineage (NCBI taxonomy): Eukaryota > Metazoa > Chordata > Aves > Casuariiformes > Dromaiidae > Dromaius > Dromaius novaehollandiae. The sequence continues at coordinate 6,987,701 of NC_088124.1, read as the reverse complement.
TTAAATTACTAAAATCATAATTCAGCTGTCAGAAAGGCACAGAATCTCAGCATATGAAAATTGTAAGCACTGAATTTCTTCATTAAGCGAAAATGTAAAATGTTTGCCATAGTAACTAAAAGATCTTTTTTCCCTCCCGTTTCAGTATCTAAACAAAGCTTGCAAGTTTGACTCAGGTCTAAGTGGCTAAAGCTAAGTTCCTTGCCCCCGGAAAAGCAGTCAGTGCTCACTTAGAAATGTCAGCTTGGACTTTGGATCCCAGCTCTCCCCGACCTGTGGTTTAGCTCTCCAGGTTCTGGCTCGCCCCATCCTGATCAGTTCCCACCCGCCAGTCCCCACCACGGTATCTGAGCAGCTTCAGAGGGCCGTGATGTCCTGCGGCAACCTGCCACAGGCGGCTTGTTCGCACGTCCTCTCCCCATGAGGGAAAGGCATGAAAGTGCAGTCCTATCTTCTGGTTTCTGTTTAATAAGGATCACTTCTCTCTTCCTGTCTATACACACATGCACATCCATCCATACATTGCTATATGTTTGTGCAAGGGAAGTTAAGGTGAAAGAAACATTCGGTGCTACTTGGGAACAAATCTACTTGGTAAAATGTACGCAGTGTGTGCTGTAGCGCAATTAATTCTGTGTTCCCGTCAGTGACTTGGTCTTTTTCTCTTTTTTTTCCTTTTTAAATACAGGGATAGACAAAACAGAATGCTGTCGAGCACTTTAAAGTGTCCTCAATCTGTTGTAATCACAGAAGTTACAGATGAATGAGTGCTTTAAATGGGTTGACAAGACTTTAAAAAATTAGACATTTAAACATGGCTTTGTAAGATTTCATTGGAAAGGGACTTATAAAGTGCTATTAAAGCTTAAACATCTAGTATTACTGATCTGGCACTTCTTGTTGGAGAATTTTAATTAAAATAGGTGTCTTTAGCAAATACTCTATTAGCTAAGATTGCTGTCAGATCACAGGGTTGTAAGAAACTCAGAAACCTAGATAATACCAGACACTGAAGAGAGATATATGTGCTCTCTGACATCTAGCTGCCTATGATCTCATCCATCACGTATTCAGCACTTCTTTATCCAAGCAGCAAAACCCAAACATCTTCACTGGCTTGCTAAAACCTATACTAGAAGGAGAAGTCATTGCTACGAGCCCTGTTGAGCTTTTATGCCTTATGAACCCTGTGTGGCTTATGAACCCTATGTGGCTTACGAACCTTTTGGGTTTTTAACCCAATTTCCATCAGACGAGCTCCACAGAGCTCTGCCGGATCCCTTCAGAAAGGCCCTTTTGGGGCTCGCTGGCTGAGCTGCTGCCGGGACACCGCTGCGTCCCAGCTGGGCCGTGTGCCGGACACGGGGTGGCACAGAGCGAAACAGGGCACCGCGGCTGTGCCGACACCAGCCCGCGGCACACGCAGCAGCTCTGATACAGGGGTCAACATAACCGCACAAAAGCGAAGGAACTGCAGAAGTGAAACGTTCGGCCCCAGCTCATTTCCATCTTCCTGTCTCACACCGCGTGCTGTAGGCAGTCAGTATCCCCGGGCCCCCCTTCTCCCTCCCCCCTTCTTTCAGTTTCGACAAATTGGCATTTTCATAAGAAAATTCATGCACATCTCTCCTCAGAAGTCATTTAAATATGTTTGGAAGGATCTTGTTACTAATGAGAGTACTGGCAAGTCCCATCTCACAGATGCTGCCAAAAATGCCGCCAAAATCTCTAGCATGCTTCTTAATACATCAGACTTCGCCTATTTAGTGGTTGCCAGTTAGCTGCTTGCATTTCAGCAGTGCTCAGAGCTTTTATAAATATCTTAAATGTTATCCCCTTATTTGCCTTGGAAAATTTAGCAAGAATTTAGAGCAAGAAACTATGAAGTATGCAGGTTTTAAACTCAAATGTATATATGTATCTATATTTCTTTCTTTTGAACACTGAAACATTTAAATCCAGACAACTGAGCATTTTCCTGATACTGGAATTTCACTGTTTGTAACAAATTATAAAAGTGATTTGGAATATGCAGAATAACTTTTCACATGCTATTAAAGCATTTAAAAACTAGCTCAGGAAACAGAGAAAGTTTACTAACAACAGATAAACAGATCTAGCCTTAGGAAAGCATTTTCAGATGTTCCAGTTGACTAACAGTCAACTAAGTCAGATATTTGCTGGTGTAAATTAAATTAATTCAACTGAAACCAAGCAGCTGTGGCAGCTTGTACCAACCAGTCTCTGCCCTTCAGCCTTGTACGCAGTAATAATATAGAAGGTCCCCAAATGGTTTTTCCTTTGAGCAAATGACAAAAAAGGAAGAACAAAAATGAAAATCCTTCAAATTTTTATACAGTTTTGTCTCTTTTGCTCAGAATTTCACTGTCAGTTTTTTTTTCTCCCGTCATCCCAAAGATAAGCATTACATTGACTGTCCTGGTTCTTTGCAGTTTGGCATCAGTTTTATTTTGGTGAGAGTCTATTTATTTTAAGGGAGCTCCACTAGTTTACACCAACTGAAGGTTTTGCCCTCGCCTGCTGCTGAAACACGTTTGAGCACAGAGCTGTTTGTGGCCGGGGAAACGCCGTGGCTGCTCCGTGCACGGCACAGCAGCCGCAAGGCAGGACGGCTCGGGGACACCCGAACCCCCAGCGCCTCTGCAGAGCACAAGCCTCTCCTGCCCGTTCCCCACCAGCACAAACCAGCTGCGAGAGTGAATATCTGAGTCATGATTCACATTAAATATATAACCAGTGATTCTGATGGAGCTGTCCATCTTTCTGAAGGATGCGTCAGCACGGTCTTTCCATGGACATCAAAAAGCAGGGTCGGATCTTGAAACCCACTGCTGTAAAACTCTCCTACTGCACTGTAAGTCAGTTATTCCAGATTCGTAAAGATACAATTGAATTTCCAGATTGACCCATAAAGAAAAGCAATAAAAAAGCATTTCCTACTGAAGACGAAGCACTGCATAAAACAGAGTAAATGCTGCTTTTGGTGGGGTTACTATGCAAATCAGGCACAAGAGTTTTGGGAAATCTAGGATGACTTGCAAGCTCCTTAGGTAGCTAACAACCCAAGGAGAGAGGTGCAACAATTTTTCTGGAATGGGAAACAAAGCAAAGGAATCAAATTATACTGACCCTGCATCTCTGATTCCTCTGCTGTGCTCATCAGCCCTGGCTTAACAGAGGCTGGTTTTAATTTAGCACGATTTAAATTTTGCTCAGGAGGTTTTATAATGAAAGCATTATTCTTGGGTGCATCTTAAATCAATCTGAATTACTGAAACAACTATTCAAAATTAATTCAAAATCAGCTATCCAATTCATGCAGAAACGTTTTTCTCAAGAGGCCAACAGCTGCCCATCCTCTCTTGCCCTTCTGTAAAATGCCAATAAAACAAATATTAGTTTTGCCACCACCCTTTCTTTTTTCTGCAGGAGGTGCCGACCTCCTCGCCCCACCGCCGCAGCGATGTGAGCGCTGCCAGAAGGAGCTGAGCAGCCCGGTGATCGCTCCCAGCGTTAGCATGCATGTCCCTCTCCTGCCTTTTAGCTAACTTGATAGGCAATAGCCATCAGTTTTCCATCTATACCCAGACAGTTAAATTACCATAAATTTTGTTACTCTGTTACCAGAATACTGTTTTTATTTACTTTTAACTGGTGATCGATTTTGCATGGGGCAGCCACATGTTTATAGGCCTGTCGACATGCAGTACACACAAGGCTGCAGTGCTCGACCTCTCTCACGCCACTAAAACCCACACCATTTTCACCCAAAGGGCATATTTTCCTAAGCTTTTTATAGCTGTTTTCATTTCACCCAATAGCAGTATGTTTCAGACTCTCAGGCAGCATCTGTGACCTGCAACACAGGAACCGAATTTTAGGCGTGAAAACTAAGCGCCACATTTGCCTGCACAACCACGGGAGAGAGGGAGGTTCCCGAGGCCAGTTTGGAGCCTCGCGGCCGGCTCCTCCGCCGCATCCCGTCCCGGAGGAGGTCAGGGTCCCGACAGAGGCACCGAAAGCGGGCAGCCTCAGCAGCCCCCTCTCACCCCCGCCACAGCTGCACGTTAGAGCATTTTGGAAGTAAAGAAGAGAAGGCTGAAAAACTGGCACTGAAATCGATGAGCCATTTGTGTCAAGAGACTAGTAGTTCTGTGGACCAAAGGACAGAGGGTTTTGATGGATTTTGTCTGGGTTTGAGCCTGAGGATATTGTGTGATTTTCTAGTGTCTCTCAAAGGCTACGTGCCCACAGGGGTGGTCCCAGGAGAACCGGTATCTTCTCTCTGACTATATTCCTTACAACTGGCGAGAACATCCTGGTTTTGAGGTCACTGTCCCTCTGTCAGGTTTGGCGGCACTTGGTCAATGGGTTCGACAGATACACATCAGTGCACTTGGACAACACAATCATACCTAGGTTATTGATTTAAGGAACCAAGAAAACAGCTTTGCTGGCCTGGCTATGTCAACAGCCTAATCTAGATTAAGATCTGAAATTTCTTACAGTTTTTATTATCCAAGTGTTTAGAGAGCAGGATTTCTTTTCTATTTTGATTTGTCTCCATTCAAGCTGATACCCTGTGGTTCTGCAGAACGTGGGCGAGAGAGAGGGAACTGATGCTTGATCAACCATTTCCGAAAGAAACATCATTATTTGTTACGTTTATTTCTGGGGCTTTCTTTTTTATTGGTATTCAATCACAAGGAAGAAATAGGATGAAATTTAAGTAGTGAAATAGCGTCCAAAATAGTTACTGCCAAACTGTTGACAGCTGGTCTAGCATAAAGTTACTGAATACTGACCACCTTTCTTGCAAATGCTGCCAGCTATCTTGTGAACAGAGATTTTTTTTGCAGTTATTTCTCCAATGGAAAGTACTGAAAACACTCAAGCTCATAGTAACCTTCATTCACCCTGCTTCATGCAAAGTAAGAGGCGCTTGCAAAGTAAGGAAACTAATAAATCAACTGTGGAGCACCGCTACTTTACGGGTTCTCCTGAAAGATTGCTGTTTGGCGCAGTAATCATATTTTGTGTGTCAGTACTTCAGTAACTGCCATTAAACTGAATCAGAAAAATTGCTTTAATAGAAATGCTACTTTGCATATTTACCATCAGCGACGGAAAGATGGATGAGATGTGGGATGTTTCCTTTGTAACACGAGGCTCTAAAATTGCGCCACTCTCACCATTTCCTACACAGTCAACAAGTCTTACATCCACAGGCCAAAGAATAGCTTGAGTTCAATATACAGAAAGTCCAATCAAACAACGGATTGATGGAGCTACACAAAGAAGCCATTTTCTTGAGCTTTCATTCTCTTGACTCCAGCTTCATCTTATACGAAATGTGTATCAATTTTCTTCCTCTAATGGATTTACAGATACTGTGTGCAAAATGCCTTTGTATCAGAAACTACAGATGGAATCTTTCCCTTCACTACCTTGATGTAAATCTGAGGCAAGCATCTCATTTTTGAGCTCTTCCTTTTCACCAGAGCCCCAGAAGTATTAAAATACCCTTATTCATTCCCAAAACAAGTGGAATTCACTGGATTTTTCTCCACCTTAAAGAAAATATTTATCTGTCTTTAGGCTTTCTGTGGTTTTGGATATTTGTAATGACTGCACATATATGCAAACACAACATTTTTAACGGGCAAGACAAAATAACTTTCCTTTAAGCTAAACTCGTTGTGTGAGAAGTAAGTTATTTTGAATAAGGACAAGTAAAGGTACTGACTAAAATTATACTGTGACTATTAAATTTACCAGTGGGAACTTTGGCAAAGATGCATCTATAGCAACTGATTTAAGAAATTTTTCTATGCTTCTCTCTCTTTTTTTTTTCACTTGCTTTCTAGCCTGCATCATAGTAAGTGCCTGAGAAATGTAGATTAAAGATAACATTGTATTTTCACTGGAGATGAAGGGAAGAGATTGGCTCGCTGACTAGACCTGAGCTATTTTTAGTCTCATAAAATGATAATTTCATAACAGCATTGACCCAGTAAAAAGTAATTAGTTTACAGAAATCAGTAGAAAATAAGGGACACAGTAGCCAGTGTCAGTATGAAAGCAGGGAAAGGGGAAGTGAAGTTAAAGGCCCTGCATCAAATTAGCCAAAACTAATTATATCTCTTAGCTGATTACAGTTCATACAGTTGAAATCAGTTTTAAATGTAAATTGCATAGCACAGCCATAACTCCCCCTCACAAGCACAGAGGGAATATCTGAGACCCGCGTCTCTGCAGCCCTCACGGTTAGACCTCGGCTGAGGCTAATCCTCTGCTGCGATGACTGCCAGCAGCCATCCTAAGTCTTTACAGAAGACATCTGCAAATCACTTGCTTAGTCAGATGCTTTCCTGGCATGGATTTAGTATGTGACCCCACCAAAATATGAAAAGGAAGTCCTGCCCTACTCCAATATTAGGAAAGCAATACAAAAAAAATTTTTTTTAATGGCTTCCATCTGCTCTGGGCAGCTGAAACCAGAGGAGATCAAAAGCAGCTTATTTCTAGGCGACAGAGAAGTGTCTCAGGACTGTAGCGAGGCTGCCTACTAAAAAAAGAAAAAAACCACAAAAACCTGTGAGATATTCAAAGCCACTTCTTCCAGCTTCGTCTTCAGCAGCGTTCCTCCCCGCCACCCTTCCCAGCCTGCGCAGGGCCTGCAGCCCTGGGGGAGAGTCCTCAGCTGCCTGGTGGCTCCTGCAGGGACTACGGCCATTGTCACCGGCGGAATCCAGCACTGACTGCAGGGGAGGCCGCCTCCCACTCTCATTTAACGCGGGCCACGTTTTCATATCCTTCCTACCAGTCCATGCAGAAGCACACAGGCACAGAGCTGCCACAGCACATTATCAGAGGACAGAGCAGGGTTTTTTATTTTTCATGCAGTGCAAGCCTCAGAAACGGAGATATCTGAGTCTAGCTGTTGCTTTCCCTGTTGCCCGTGGAAGGACGCGGAGCACGTGCTCTCGTGCCTTACCCTGGCCGCTCGAGGACCCGTCGGCAGCTCCGGCAGCGTCTCCAGGCCAGCACAGGGGCTCTGGCACTGCAAGGCCATCTCCAAAGTTCAAGAAGAAAAGAACTACAACGAGGTCACTTCTCCACTGCCCTCCCACTTCCAGCTGCTGTGGTATCCAGCACAGACAGTTTTTTCTGTCAAATTCTGCCACTGTGAATTCATTATTTTCTCCTTCAAGGCAGGCAGACTGCGGGATGTTTTCTTAGCTTACTGCCAGTCTCGCATCGCTTTCATACCATCCCACAGCAAAAGACTGTCCCCGGGCTCCCTGCGGAGCAAGCGGTGCATCCTGCATCACGGCAGAAGGGAAGCGAGACGCTACCAGGACAGGTACCAGGTCCACAGCGTGATTTGACTGTTACCTGCCAAATTAGCTCACAGCAGCGCGTGAAGGACAGGGGACGCAGCCCAGGCGCTTCGGCCCCGGAGCTGCTCACCGGGGAAGGTGCCGACAGACAGACAGGACTTAGCCAGGACTGACAAACCAGACCCGGCTGCTGCACAGCAGCACTCGGCTGGGTGGCTGCGCCCAGCTCCCGTTCACAGCCAGGAGCCTGGGAGCAGCAGCTCTGCTGCGCGATGACGAGGTCGGACGCGCTCGTTCACGCCCTGAAACAGGTTCCTTGAGGAACTGCTGGATATCCCCACGCCGGGATTTCCTCACCGCACTGCACGGGCTTCCCCATAGCCAAGACACAGTAGCCAACAGTCCCCCTCTGAGCAAAGGCTGATGTTTGAGCAGATAAATCAAAGAGCAGGAGCAATGCAGGCAGAAAAGTGGTTCACCCAAGTTTTTGAGGAGAAAGCCACAGCTAGAACGGAGCTCATCCTTCTCGCGGACGGATAACACGCGCGGGAACGGATTGCCGCCTGTTTAACTATTTACCACTGCTACATTAGCACACGTTCAAGGGCTGTAATTCACCTCGTAAGGTTACAAGCAAGTGTCGAAGAGTTATTTTAAAATCGATATCTAACAGAACGCTATTGTTCCAACATTAAAAACCTGCTGGGAAATTGCTAGGAGGCATGTGGCAAGTCAAATCACTACCTGCCAGAGAAGGAAACAACTCATTACTTCTCTAAAAGGTGCAAATCTCTACTGGTTTTTCTTTCTGGTTTTCAGCCTCAGAAACGATGCTGGAGCATCCGGCTCTTTCCTTCTTTCGTTAGTTCGCGCCTCGTTCCTTTGCTGGGTCTCTCTGTTGAGGACTTTCCCCCACTTCCCACGTGGGGCTGCGAGGAGCCTGGATCGGGGCGCTAACGCTGTAACTGTGCTGTCAGCTCCTCTTCCCGATGGAGGCTGGCACTTTGTGTATGAATTATGTCTCACCTTTAAAAGCATCTGCAACAACAACAAACCGCAATGGGCAGCGACTCAAGGCCATTTTATGAGCAGGCTCTTCACTGCACGAATTGGAGACAGCCACTGAGCCGGTCGCCTGGGGAAGCCTGCTGCTTTAATCTTGCCCTGCCATCTGTGGCAAAATTAAAACACAGATCAGCTTTAGCTTTCTGCCTTCAGGACTTGGGGAAATTTGGCTGATGTACGTCCCCAGAAAGCCCTTGAGAAGGATTGCTTGCTTCTGAAGAGAGCAGTCCTGCAGAATCAAGCTACGGCCCCTGAAACCTACGCTTAAACACAGAAACATAGAGGTCTGAGTGCAACGGTGCTGTGGAGTCACCTAATAACAAGGTCGAATAATTCAAGTAATAAGTCTTACACTTACGGAGTGAAGCAGCTAGTGGTTATTGAATGTGTACTGGCACATGGCTTTGCTGAACGCTCCTGCGCTAAGGCTAGAGAAATAACACCTTATCGCAGACAAACCTCACCAACCTTCCTTGCAATAGGCATGAGTCAACGCTGTCAGGTTCGCTTTTTAACTGTTCCTGTGAATCAGACCTCAAAATCACCCTCAACATTTTGAAGTACACTTATTTTTTATTACTGGTGGTTATTTTTCACATGCTTATTGCTTTATTCTTTCTGTACATGTGATTCTCCTTATAAGATACAAATTGCTGCTGCTTTTTCTCATCTTGCCTGTAGATACAAGCTTTCACATCAGATGTGAAAACAGCAGATGACAAAAATCTTCACTTACTCTCAGCCTTTACTATTCAAATTCACAGCCTTGAGATAACAAGATTTCACCCCACAACCAGACAGTCCCTTTATTTCTTCTCTGTACTTAGGAAAACACTTCTTACTATTATTTTATTCTATGTATTTTCTCAGCCGGCTGCCACAATCCCCATTTCCATCTTTGCATGCTCTGTATGTAACTCACATATTTAATGTGAAGACGACAAATCATCAACAGTACACATCTTTTTCTGTATTTGTATGATCTCTAGCAAGGGAGCCTCCTTAAATATGATTTATAGTCACTATGATAAACACAAAAATAACATATTATTTTTCAATTGAAAAGGAAAAAGCAAGCCAGCTATTCTTGCAACCTGATGCTTGGCAGAAGCAAGCTATCTTCAAAAGGAAAGCTCAAATGAGAGAAAGCTGCACTGAGCTGCTGTCTCCTAGAGTGCATACACATTAGTGTCTTAGTTTGGATCAGGAGGGCACTTTGAAAGCAAAACTCTCAATCATCCTGTCCTTAGTGCAGTTTGGCTCACGTTGCAAGGAGGTTTCAGCGCATGCAAACTGGATTCCTTCTCGATGAAATACAGCTGAAAGATGCGCTCCAGGAATGCCCCTATTGCGTTCCTACTGCTAACGGGTGGTCAGTCCGTGAAGCAGACTAGAACCTGTCTAAAATTAACACTCTCTGGGATGCGTATGGTGCAGATGCTGGGTCCTCTGCACAGCAGTTTCACTCTAGAGATCAGCTCCCACCGAGCCATGCTACTTGCTAATGCAGACACAAACTCACTCTTTCCCTGCATTTGATTTCAGAGCTCATCCTCAATTTGTCGTCTTGTTTTGAGTGTCTTTTGAGGTTTTGATGGTTTCTTGGCCTTTTGTCATCAATATTAAACTGAGAAAAGCTCCCATTGCTTCTCTCTTCCTCTTCAGAGAGAAGACAGGAGTAGGCTGTTGTCGATTTAACAGATTCTGACACCTCTGTTACTCCACAGTAGGAGAGCCTTTTTCTAGTAATCAGTGTATGACATGAGTAGAAACAGGACTTAAATTTACCACTTTGAACATGAATCAATGAAGCATTATTGCCAACACACATCCTTCACTGCCACACATTTCGGTGGTTCTGTTGGTTCAGAAAGATTTAAAACCCCGTCTCCCACCCAGCTTTGCACCTGCGAGATATCCTTTTTATCAAGCTCACTCTCTGATCTCTGCATACTTAATCAAGGTATGAAATCCCTCGCTTCTGCTGCCTATCTACGTGCTTGAAAACCTCCTGCAAGACCACTAGATTGTGTACAGATGGGCGATCACGGTCAGCTCACAGGAGGCAATCACAACTTTTACTTGGTGCCTCTTTCGTTTTCCTGCCTACTTACATCTGCCTAACCGTCTGTTCATCAATCCAGGGAGCATCCGTCACGCAATAAGATGAGTTCCACTGAATCAGACACTGCTTCAGTTCATGAAACGAGCTGGCATGATATTCTAGCCTTGGCACGCCACATGCAAAAAACTTCCGCCCTTTTAGATATTTTCTGCTATAGAGGAATAGCAGACCAGATTAAATAATGGAAACATTCATTGAGCAAGACAGCTGTTGAATGAAAATATGCAAATCAGCTCAAATTAGGTAAAAATCACTTTTCTTGCAAAAGGTCAAAACAAGTAGTAAGCTGGGCTGAAGGGATACAAGATTTTGGGCTGCAGAGGGCTGAGCAGGATGATTTCCACCAGTAATGAGCTTAGTGAATAAGCTCATTACTTAATGAGCTCTATTGAATAAGCTTGATTTCCAGCCTAGGAAAAGCCTTCTGAATAGACAAAACATAGGTAAACAGCTCCATAGGTTTACATCCAAAAAACATATCTGTAACTCAAGAACAAAGTCACTGTCATTGTCAGATTTTCTGGAAGGTGCAGATGACAAGACTGCAGTGCTTCATTGCCTACTTCTGACTGAGTGAAACATAAGCATACAGCAACCATAAATGGATGGATAGGAAAAGCAATATACATTAGAAGCTGTTTTTCCAGTCTTTTCATGCTCCTCTCCAAATTCAGAGGGAAACAAGGATGCAGGCCAACATGACCTGTTAAAACACACATGTCCTAATCACTTCGGCATTTTCTTAGAACTATTCTACTCTCCATATAAGTCAACAAAGTGCTGAACCAGGCAACCTCCAGGGATCCTTCCCACCCAGAATTATTCTGTGATTCTATGAAGGAATATGTCTAAAATGGCACATCTCCGTGGACCTCCATCAGAAGCCCTAATCTTACTTAATCATACCTGGGAAGGTATGTCAGACCAGATGCCAACTTAAACATCCTGAAGAATTGCCCAATGGAAGTCTCACATCCATGCTGCCCTGTGACAGATCCTTCAGCTGATTTATTACAAGAAGATATGAGTCTTCAAATATCTACCCTATAAGGAAAGGTCTATTACATCGGCACGTGCTGCTCAACCTAATTTTCAGCTGTATTGGCTTGGAAAAGAAAGGAAAAAATGAGAGTTCAGAAAAGGAGAACAGAACTCCAGATGTTGAAAGAAAAAGTTTTAAATCTTATTTTTGTCTTCCACATAGTAACATTTGTCTTCATTTTTACCATTGTTTTTAGCCAGCCAAAGATTTTCAGCAGATTCTCAAGTACTGCTACAACAATCCAGCTCCCATGGTCATCCCACTCCTAGATACTGCCATCCTTCATCTTGGCCCTTTATCATCTGAGTAGAGCTGCAAAATGTTTGAGGAGGAAAAGGGAAGTCAAAGAAAGTGTTTAAGATCTGCAGTAAAAAACAACGCTGGTAATTCTGGGGGAAGAGAAAGAATTTTTGAGGAGAAAAATGGTGTTCAGTCTTTAAAAAGGCAAACATTTACACCTAGGCATGCATGTCCTTAAGTGCACGTGTCACAGAGTAAATAAACGTACACACAGCTCGCTTGTACGTGTCAGTACAGATTCACAGGAATACAGTGGAAGTCTAGCACCAAATGTACTGCGAACTGAAAATGAATCTCGGCAGCTTTTATGATTCATTTTTTGTCAGACACAAAAGAGGAGTCTGTAGCTTCCTCATTAGCCGTGTCCAGTGCGGTTCGTTCATTACTGCCGCACATAAAACGTGCTATTCAGACGCGGCTGTGGCTGTAGCTATCTGCTTCGGTCTAGAACTGTTTTACTGACAGCTTTGACAGTCTCTTGCAATTTCATGTACGCAAATAATTTTTTCAAGGTTCTCCGACTCTGATCACAATGTGTATCAGGAGTAACTTCATCGTAGTCAGTGAGTTACATCCAGGAAAAATGAGTGTAAGTGACGGCTAAACGGGGTTCTGGGGATTAGAATAGAATGGGATGTAATTCGGGGGACGTGTGGTGCACCGCTTTTATAGGAAAGTGATCATGGCAATAGATGTCTTCTAACTTTGGGTCCTACATAGAGCTGTATCTCATCTTTCATGTTTACCAGTGCTTTCCTCAGATATTCTGCAAATAGAGATTTCCAGTCCTCAGTATTAAATACAGTATTGTTAGGCATTTAAGAAAATTGTTGCAAAGAATTTGTGTGTAGCCACTAATAACTGCTTCCTTGGCAATATCAAAACAGAGTGGGCAGACAGTGCTTGTACTACCTATAGTGCTTCACTACACAATAAATTAAATCCACCTGTTAAATCATCACAAATGGCGAGAAAGGGTATTTGTGCGAACACGCATGCATACTGAGTGCTTTATCTGCAACGTGTGGTACTTGTGATGAAAAGTGCTGGCAACTACAACCATCTCGGACGAGGACTGTGGAGTTTTGCAGGAAACACACACAGCCAACGCATCCTCCGCGCGGAGGAGCAGCTTCCCAGAGCCCGCAGGCAAGCAGACGACCAACCACCCGCCACAACAGCATGCAGAAAGACGCACGAGCCGCTGCACAGCTGCTAGGCAGTAACGGTGCCTTTGCTGAACTTGGGGTACAGGATAAGGCAGAGCTTAACACAGATGAGTACCAACAGCGGTACTGCAACACGGCAAAGCAGCAGGAGTTACAAGGCAGTGCTAGCTGAGCTTCTCCAGGAAGAAGGGGGCAGACAGCTTTCCTCTACCTTGATTCATTTAATTGATTACTCTTAAATTGCCTTCAGCCTCATTGCTGGGATTGCAAAGAAAGCATCCGCCTCTTTCTCTAAAGGTTATCGTCACATTTGATACAGAACACCATAAAACATATTGTAGAAGTGGGATGTCCTGTGTCCTGCGTTTCTGGAACATGTTTCTCCCTCACGAGCTGTCACAGTGGTTTAGCCTAATGGGCTTCTGAGGACCAGGCAGAAATGGCCAGGGACAAGGTGAAGGGTTTTCTTAGATGGCAGCTACCATTTCCCTCATCCAGGCCTCTCACCAGGGAAAGAGAGAAATGAAATGACAACAGCATCTTTGCTTTTGTGCAGGCGCTCACTCTGATTCGGAACAAAGAGCTTCATGTGAACAAAGGAAAATTATGCTAACTTTGTTCCTCCCCCAGCAACTTTCAGCAGATGTTTTAGGAGGATTTGATGACCACTTGTCAATTAGTTTTAAGAATCTCTGTGCAAAGATTCTCAGCATCAAGTGAGATTTCTTAAATTCAGCCTCTGCTGTGAAATGACAGAGGTCCAAAACATTGTTCAATGTGTTCTGCTCTTCCTGGACTCCCGACAGCAGGCAGCAGTCTGAGATGGAGCAAAGTCACGCTCTCTATCCCACTTTTAGCTTTGGTGGCCTCAGGCATCAAATGTGAACTCCTACAAATAGAAAACGATGCCCTAGCGTTCACATATTGCTAGCTGCTGGGCAACAAATTTTATGTATGGGGGGAAAAAACTCTGATACACCGAATCCACAGCTTTCTGGAAGTTAATCAGGTAAACACGCTTAGTCAAATAACCCTCTCATTCCAAATCTGGACATGTTCCAGTTATAATTCTACTGCAAGATAAGCACCGTCTCCATCGCACAAAAAAACCTGAGAGAACTGAGGTCCGGAGAGAGAAGGTGACTTGACAGTGGTCACACAGCACGTATGTCAGTAATCAGCTCAGATGGCTTACTTCCAAACTTGCAATGCAATCTAAATAAAATATCAAAGGACGTGATCTCCCCTCATAGATAAAAGGGCAGATTACTGAAAAAAATCACACAGAATTTTATATGATAGAATAAAAGATGCTCTACGGCTCTATATTTTCCTGGTTTATAGGGAAATACCAAAAATGATTTAGCCAAATACAAACAGAAGTTGTTGCCTTCCCAAAAGCTGATTTATTATGTAAGAATAGAATACCACAAATAATGAATCTGCAACATCATCGTGCCAAGAAATGTATGTACGTGTGTGTAAAGAAATACATATAAATATCACCAGGGTTTGCCAAAAGGTTGCCATTCAATTAAGACTGCAGATGGGCCCTTTCTGTTTGCGTTAGTGAATTAATGAAGCAGTTATATCTCCTCCGCATCTACCTTACCTATGACATGCTCAAAAGTATTTCTATTACTGTATTAGCCTTTCCTCATATTAAAGTTTACCTAAAATTTATCTGTTTTAACAGATTATAGCTATAGATTCTAACAGAAAACAGTCCATCTGTGTACAACACTTAATACTTACAATAAATGGACTTCAGTGTCTCAGGCAGCTGGACATTTTTGAAAATTTTACCTAGAAACTTATTACAGTAGAATATATGTACTTTACAACAAATACTGCCACATAGTATGTAAAGTGTTAGATAGCAGTAAAATCAGTCCATTTAAATTACAGTGTAAAGTAAGGTTTTGAGCTTTTACAGTATAATCCATTTCAAAGTATTCTCGGATATGCTGTTTTATGGTAAAACTGGATTTTTAGCAAAACCTTGCCTACAAAACATAGCCCAAATACTTAGCATAAAAAAATGTAAACATAGGGGTCAGTCTGCCATCTAAGATGCAATGCATCCTGTAGATCCACATCATATTTTTTCTTCCACTTATCTTTTAAATGCAATTTTCTGTTCCAGTTTGTTGAAGACCAGGTTAAATCAATAAAATAAAAATAGCATTGTAATATTATATTTTGTGGCAAAAGACTAATGTCTCTTCTAGTCAGCAGCTGTAAAAATGATAAACCCAAACCAGATTTCATATAATCACGCAGATCTTTGACTGTCTTTGCCCATACTGTTGCTTGCCTACAGAATAAGGCCGTATATGGAACAGTATTAAGATCCCTGACAAAGGACCCTAAATTTCAGAAGTTCTAAGATTCCTTTTACTACCTTGCCCCTAAAGACAAATCTGTTCATTAAGGGTGATCATATCTTCAGATACAGCAATTTAAGTGTTAAAGTATCTCCATATCCTTCCCTCGTGTTGTACGCTTCTGACAGATTTAATAAAACAAATGCCAAATTTACTATTGCAGTCAATTAAGAGAACTGGTAGAAAAATGTCTATTACTTCTTAATGGCTAATTTTAAGGGCTAATTGTCCCGCCCCCCCAATTTTCCATGAAGTAGTTTTCTAAGACCAACAACTATTCCTTAGTTTTTTAAGAGAGAGAGAAAAGTGAGAAAATGACAAGTGAACCATCTGTGAAAAAAGCCCTCCAGAATTTTTTCATTAAAATTATTATACGAAAATATTTAGCTGTCTCTAGTCTTACAGGTTTTGCCCGCAAGAACTCTGACTTCTTCATTTGCACTTTTTCCTTACATTGTGTACAACATTCAGTGCTTTATGAATGGGTGTGAGAAGACTCTCTGGTGGGTCTCACCGCAGTCTAGCTCCCTAAACACATGCTTAGTCTGGATCTAGGACTCGGTTCAGCTTTTGATAGTTGGCCTGCAAGACGTATGTGCTAAAACAAGTCCAGTTCATTGTATGTCCGATAAACGCTAGTTCTATCTTTGGAGACACCAGGGAAAACGAAATAACATCTAAAGCTGAGATTTTCGAAGGAGGCAAAGTTACGTCTGAGTTCTGGGGCACCCAGCTCCCTTCAGCCCCTCTGACTTCCACGGCCTAATATCTATTATGCTGCTGGATATATTTCAACAAAGTTAAAGCTAAGTTGAAGCTAAGACCTCCCTGAAGCCATGCTGGATGGAAAGAGGTCTGACATGCCATCAGTGCAAGAAAGCTGAGATAAGTGAGTGAATTTATCTGCCACCAGAGCATTTGCTTTCATAAAATATGTCAATATGTCTCCTGCTTTCCTGAGCAGCTCTAACACCCGGTTCTGTAGAGTGAGACATCAACATCCCAGCTATCATAACTATTTTCCCCCTTATTGCTTTCCTTTTCTTTCTTTGATATTAATTGATGTTGAGAGAAAGATTAATTGGGAAATTAAGAGTAGACTTGGAGTTCCCAATACCCCTAAGGCTTTTCTGTTCATTCTGTGTACAGTTTCACAAGTCTTCGGTCCTTTTTTGATAACCAAAGCTATTTAGCTAAGACAGTGTTTTCAACGGTAAGCAGCGCTTAATAGTCTCCATAGCAGTATCTCCATACCGATAAACTCCATCTTAGTTTAGTCCTTGAGCATCCTCTGATATAATACAATTTACCTGTTTAACTTGGAAGTTAGAGAAGAAGGTAAAGCTGCTGTGAATTTCTTTTATTGTTGTTCATAAAGCAAATAGATGAAACAAATCTTTTATGCTTCCCCATGAGAGCTAAGAGCACTCATCTAGGGAAATAATTATTTTCCAGGGAGAGCTGGCCAGGGGACAGGATCCCTTCAGCAAGGGCAAGACACGTGGGGCAGCTGAGGTCAGATAATGACCTGGATGCACGAACGACAGTAACAACAGAGCGTGTCGTTCTTGTCATTGCTTCGGACAGCATGACTGTGCGTACAGGCCACAGAACAACCAAGCGGCTGGAACGCATGACCAGCCCGTGTTGACAGCATTTACATCTTATCAGGGACGCTTTGCCATCTTTCTCACTTAACCAGATAGACTTCAAGATGCTGAAAAACAGAAAGGACAAGTGCCTAGACTAGGTGCTCAGCTGGCATAAAATTGCCCAACCAAGAGATGCTCCTCTGACTTACACCAGATGAGGACTTGGCTAGTCAATGATAAAAATACCTCCCAGATTTGCCCCTTCAAAGATGTGAAGCCTATATATCATGGGAGAATGCTTAAAATAAAGTCAACATGATTTTCCTTTCATTTCCCATGGTAACTCAGAGCTTAAGGTCAGAAGAGGTAGTTCTATACGTATTACCATACTGGTTTCATCATCAACATCTTCACTCCTCTTCCCCTCAGTCTCCCGTAAAAAAGCCTGGATTAAGTTTAGGAAGAGAAGCCCTGAATCAGGAGTGTGCGCTTAATTCCATCTTGTGTTAGGATTGCACTAAAGCGTGCAGTTAAACACTGCTCTGAAAGCGATAGGCTTGTGAATCATGGCCAGCATTTCAGAAAGGAATCACAAGAAATGACACACTAGGAATTTTCACTTTTTTTTTCCCAATGCATGAAATAGGAGAAATCTTGGGCTAATTAATTATTCTAAACTCACATAAGCATAGTAAGATGTTTCCAATCATAGGAGTATAGAGAACAGTGATTTAAAAATATGCATTAAGATGTACAGAAGACTGAACAACATCTGTGCAGCTCTGCTCAAGCCACCTCTAAGTACAGAAGAAAAAAAAACAAACCTCAAATTGATTGATAAGACTTTTACTGTACGATGCTTGTGCACGCTATGAACATGCCAGCTTTTCAGCTGACAATGTGTCTGGGCTGTGCTGCTCTTTGCGAGTCAAGGTTAATAATAACAAATGCAACAAATCACCTATTTAGTCAGTGGACAGAGTCCAGCCTTGGAATTTAAAAACAATCATTCTGCCTAATCGTTATTCACTGCGTACTTTTTACTTGCACAGATCTGTCACTGGTTAGTAAAATAGCACAAGATGACTGTCAACTTTAAGTGCTTTCATGCAAGATTCATAATGATATAGTTGGACACCACAGCATAAATACTTATGAAGCACAGAAATAACGGGTAAATTCATGACTTGTCTTTGGAAATACACTGAAGAAAAGGAATCGAGTAGAAGACACAGGCCACAGTCCAATGCACACACTGGGCTCAAAGGACATCTTAAAATCTGCCACGAGTAGCGTTGAAGTCCCATGAATGCAGTGAGTGTATTCTTTGTCATAATCCTGTACGTATCCAGCCAGGAGGAAAACAGAGCAAGTGGGAATGAATAAGGTTCCTGAAGACTATGCGTGAGATGTGAAAAGCAGTCACATCACTATATATGATAAAACATAACCATAAAAGAAGAAATTGAAGGCCTGAATCATTAGGCAGTCATCTATGCCAGTACGAAATGATTTTAAAATGTTACCATTCAGATACGGTGGAGTACATTATCCCTCTTGCAAAAACAGTGTTATTAGGTAGAGAGCAAGGACCGCTGCACGAAAGGCAGCCCTGAGGAAAGACGTGGCAGAAGCATGGGTCTCATGGTTTTCTGTCTAGCAAGGCTCATAATTTCCAAACCATCTTTCCTTTCTAGATGCTCCAACTTCCACATAAATTAAAAAGAATTCAGTCCGTGCAGTTAGATAGCTCTGTGTCTAATGAGCTGCAGTGGAAGATGTGCACCCACAGTCAAAGGTACAAAGGTACAATATGACTCTTACATATGTTGCCCTTAATTTACTTAGCAACAATAGAAAATACAGGGATTTTATAATAGAACTACGGTAAATTTAGTGCATATACATGTCAAAAAATTGTTGTTCATGCGCTGAAGTACTCAGTTAAAGTTCATCACTAGTCAGCGTAAGAAAGAAGGAAGGGAAGCATACATTACCCTTTTTGAGATACGTACACCTGACAGTATGTTTCTAGTCTGCGCAGGGGTCTATGTACAAGCAAACAATCTGAATTCTGACCTAATATACACATGAAACATTTAAAGCATCCCAAGGAGAGTGGTGGGAAATGAAGTCTAAAATATCAGAGATTAGGTTGATGAAGAGATTGTACGCAGCTGTCAATACAAAATTCCTCTTCCTTCTTAACAAGCGCGCCTGTGGTCACAGATTACTCACGAGCGTGCGACGCCTGACAGCCGAGTCGCAAGGAATACTCTGCGAACTTGGGGGATATCGGCTTTATGCCCGTCGTGAATAATGGGCTTTGTCAAGAATGATCTATTTAAAAACTAAGCACTGCTCACGCCTGCCTTGCAGACCTGCGTGATCATCTGCAAGGTGTCCCACGAGCAGGGCTGAGGGCTGTGGCTCCTGGCTAATCTGTGGTGCAGGCTGGGCTCAGACGTTGCAGCCCGTCCTCGGCTTGCGGCCGCGGTGCACAGGCAGCCCGGGAGCCGCTACGGGGCAGAAGGCAGGAGGCTGTTGGTCGCGCGGGATAGACACAGGCATCGTACTTAGTCCTCAGTCCTCTTATCCTTTTGACAGATACATGAGCTACCAAGCAGGGTGGGGTAGGGAAACACAGTTTAAAAACACTTATCTTTTATCGCATTGAGGTATTTGTTAGTGCCAGTGCAACCTTAGCCAGTAAATTACTGAGACTAAAAGACTGCCCTTTCTTAGGGATCTAAGGAAGAAGAAAGCCTGCAGGGACCAGATACTTCTACTGCCTCTCCTGTCGCTTTTCTTCCCACCGCGCCATCCTCCCGAAACGCTGTATTTTCCCTCCGAGCCACACACTGCTTTTCTCTCCCTCACCAGAACTGTGGTTTTGTGCTTCTCTTCAGTGACTGTTTTTAAAAGGGGGGAAATGTCTGTGCGGCAGCCAGGGAAGGTGACCCGAGTGCAAAGACGTCTCACAACAAGCGCTCCAGCAGCCGTGGCCCTGCCGAGCCTGTAACCCTGTGACGGCTCTGCGGAGCGAACAGCTGGTCTCCGGGACCAGTGACGTGAGATGATTTCGGAGACTAATGTTCTCCCAGCTCACTATTGACACCTGGGATGGGTAAATGAGATTTACTTTGGCATCTCATTCACTCCTCAATCCATCTTCTCAAGTACTTTTTCTTCTCCCCTCCAGTCTGTACACGGAAAGGTCAATCAGTTTAATTACAGATGTCAGACACACATGTGCCATTTGCAGAGCTGCTCAACATGCTCTGGCAAGGGGAACTTCGCTGCACACTCCTATTGCTTTTGTCACTGAATATAATAGCAACAGGTTTCTTACTGCAGCAAAGAAACCTCCCCATGCGGTCACCGGATTAGTAACAAGATAAATAACTGAACTGTATTGCGTTTTAATGACATTTCTGCAGCTTCATGAAGACTGTCAGAATACGTTACAAACATTTATTAAAGTTCACTGCCTTCCTAAATAAACACTGACATCTCCATCTTACAGATGGAGAATCCAAGTCACCTTTTCTGCCATTCGTTGAGAGAATCAGTCCAGCACTTCCCCAGCTACAGCTTTCTTGCTAAGCACTGTAACAGCACCACAGAAGGAAACTCCTCTGACAATACAGGCAGTTCTGATACCTATCATTACTCTCCACATCACAGCTCTGCTCCGTACTTCTACTTCCACGACCCTTTGAAAAGCGGAGGCGAAAAAACATTAAGGGGTTATAAATGGTCTACCGAGACTACAATGTTGTTTCCATCTTTTTAGAGAAACCCACAAAATTCTACAGGGGTCAAGAAAAACAAACACACAGTGGATGCCTTAGTCTTTCTTTGAGAACAATTTCATACCGTGTGCTCCAGGAATTCATACCGCAGTATAAACTTCGCTTGGAAAAAAAGGACTTTTAACTGCATCCTCACATTCCATTAATTGGGCTTTATGAAGTGAGGAACATGACTATAATAGGTCTGCAACCTCGGCACTGAATGTAAATGGGCTACAAGCGGCGAAGAGCACCCGAGGATGCCGGGCCCAGTCCTGACGGCAGCTAATGGAGCCGTCGGGCACAACAGAGAGTTTCTAATTATCCAGTGGCCTTTGTTTCACTGGAATTACTTTCAAAACAAGCAGCCTCTGAAAAGCATTCCCTCAAATTCCTCAAAACCCACAAATTTTGGTGTTCACACACCAGAGAGGCACACAACAGCTCTAGAAAGTTACGGCTTCCAACAGCTCTGAAAAGCCACATTTTAAATTTATTTCCATAGTAATGAATCTAGCAAATAATTTTGTCAGAAAGATTTATTTATGTACCTCACATTTATGTTTTCATGGCATTTCTGAAATTCTCATAAGCAACGGATTTTATGGCTAATAAAAGCAACAGCCCCAAGGGCAGCAACTTCCTTAACGGTGCTGCTTGGGCGCGTGCTCTCTGGGGAGGGACCCATCCTGCACGGGGCTCCGCAGGTCTCTGGGCACGTTTGGGGCTCGCCTGTCACCTGCAGCGCGCCGAAGCTGCAGGATGAGGCCGTAACGTAGGAACTCCAGGGAGACAAGGGAGCGCGGCAGTGAAAGGGAAGCGCAGGGAGAGCCCCGCGTTTGCAGCCAGCGGGAACGGCCGGCCGCAGCCTCGAAACGCGGCTCCCCCGGGAAGCGGGGCCCCCGCGGCAAAGGCCGGCCTGCGCGGGCGGCTGCCGAGCACCACCTGAGCCCGCGGCCCCCGGGGCCCCCGCGACGTCTCCCCGCAGAAACTTGGCGTCTCCGGGGTATTTCAGCGCCGTTTGTTCTAATTCTTGTTGACATTTCATTTCACACGCTATTAAATGAACCTCTTCGGAAGGATGAAATAGGAATTTGCTTTAGAAGGGAGAAAAATAATGTGTGCGTTAGTATAAAACAAGCTCATGATTTATTCTTCTGATAATAGTTAACATATACGGCGCAAAGCACCCAGCCAACCCTAAACACCACGGCTGTATTTCACGCAGCACCGTGCCGGGGGACCACGGCAGCGAAGGCACAGGTATAACGCCACGTGCTTAGCGGCTTCTATTATTGTTGGTATCGGCATTTTAAAACCAGTCATAGTATTTCTAAGTAAACTAATTTTTCCCTCTATTCGTAAATAGAGTTGAAATGCTTTCGGTAAATACCCAGTTTTGTATAGGGACTGATTCCATAACGGGCAATGGAAGGACAAGGGGACTTAAATGGATCACTTTCTATTGGAGGGATTTAGCTCTCCCGGCCCCACGGCTCCCGAACGGCTCCGCGGCACGCACAAAAACGCGAGCAGAACCGGAAAACCCAACAACAAAACCAGCTGCTACGAGCAGGCAGCTCGCCCCTACCTTCCGCGCGCCCGACGTGGTACGGGGCTGAGGCTCTGCGGTGACTAAAGCCCCGCCAAGTCATCGTTACCGAGATTATTTTTCATTGCATCATGTTAAGAAATAGCCTTTATTTCTTATTTAAAGAGAATAGCCCCCCTTTTCCCTTTCTAAATCTGCTTTTGCATGTGAAGCGTAACACTGAAAAACGCTGAGAACGGGTCCATTTGTATACGGCTAATCAACAATTTTATGAACGCCGTAAAACAACAATTTATGGGGATAAATGAAGGCTATTATTTCCAGAAACTGCACAAGATCGCGACGGCATTAAATCAAAGCCCGTTTTTACTATTTGATTTCTAGAAGTTTACTTTCCTCCACCGTATTTATGAGGACTGCAGAGGGGACGTAGGGGTGACCGAAAACCACCCGCAGGCCTGGGCGGCCCGTTTGCCTGCCGGGAGCAGAGCGGGGCCCCGGCCCGGCCCGTGCTCTCACCATCCTCCCATCACGAGCCTTCAGCCAGGCTCTTTCTCCTTTTCAGTTGGGATTATGTCATGAAATATCCTTAAAGATATTCCTCAGGGCCAGTCACTTCTACAGTGAATAATATCTAATCACCCATTTCTTCCCATATAATATACTGCCGCCTTCTAAATTTGGCGATCTAATTAGCTCTTTCCCCTAACATTCAGCATGATTAAACCTGTATTAAAACTTTCTGCGTGGCACAAGAGCAGACACACCTGAGCGTTTACTAAATTTAGCAGAGGACAATATTTAATGGGTTATTTTTAATGGATGATGGAATTGCTGCATAAATGAACTCTGAAATTCCTCACCTCCTTATTTTTGCCTCAGCTCCTTTAACTTGTATATCAGGCAGATTAGAAAGAATAACGGAGCGCCCGACCTGCCACCATCCATCAAGCCTCCTTCAGAACTAAATTAACAATGAGCACTTTATGCCAAAGGAGGGGTAAGAAACTGGGTTTCTTTATCCTTCAGCTTCATCGTTTGGTAAGACGTGTCAGACGAGACGCGTTTGGCCTCAGCTTGCCGCTTCCACGCGGTTCAAGCAGGCCGAGCATACGGGGGGGGGGGGGGTAACAGGTTCTGCAGCTTTTCGTAACTTGCATTTGAGCCGAATTTTAGGGAGATTTGCACGTGGGCGTTTGGGGACATTAAAAGGCCTGTCCCCTCCGCAGTGCGGAGCGATAACCCGACCACAGCCTCACAGACTCCGTCGAAGCTACTGTCGATAGGAAGCAGCAGCCCGAGGGGGCCGCGGCAGATGCTCCCACCGCGGAGGCTCCTGCGGGACAACCCGCGCCGCCCCCGAGGCACCAGCCGGGCTGCCTCAGCTCGCGACGGCCTCCAGAAAACCCCACAAAAGCCTCTGCCTGCCCCGAACTGGAATACTTTCCGTTGTCTGCCCAGGAATTGATCTGAACTGTGTTGTGGAGGCTCTTGGCCCATTTAACTACACAGCCACCTCTTTCATTAGAGTCCACTGGCAGAAAGATAACCAATTCCATCTTCATAATTACAAAGACATCCACAGCAGGAGACAATAAGGTTGTTTCTTACGGAGGATTTGAATTACTTCAATTATCGTGTCTGAAGCCTCCCATTCAGGGAAGCGTGAGGTTTGGGAATACTTTAGAGCAATCAATTGTGCCTGATTGGTTATATTCAATAAAACTAGACGGGAGAAATTTTTTTTTGTTCCCTTTAGGCAATACAACCTCAAAGACTTGCAAAATTTCTGTGCCCCCCTTCAGGGCTGTCACTTGAACACAACAAAGGCACAAGCTGGCGAAGGAGAATCTAATATTCTGGGTGTATTTTAAGCTGCTGCTTTCTGAAAGGACTGTTTCACCTCGCATTTCATCGCCGCGACTCGAAGTGCTTTGCTGAGGGTGTCAGTGCCGTGACACTCGCTCTGCACATGGAGAAACTGAGGCACACAAGGGCAGACTAGCTTCTCCTAAGCCACGCAGCTCGGAGGCGCACGAGGCAGACCTGCCGGCACCCACCCCGGGGCTGCGCTGCTTCCCCTTTACAGGGAGACTCCAGCAAAGCGGAGCGCTTCTCCGCCAGTCGCCCAAGGCATCTGCCACGGGGCGGGAAGGAGAACTCCCCGCTCCCGGTAAAGAGCTCACCCCGCTCCTGGGCTGCCCTCGGGACAGGGAAGGCGGTGTCAGGAGAGCTGCATTACCTCTCCCCTTTCAGCAGCTTGGATTTTTGGTTGAGACCTGGTAATCAAATTTCAACCAAAAATCTTATTTTTCTTCAGCATGGGAACACCACTAATTTGAATTAAACGTAAAAATCATGCTACTCTTTGATGTAAGAGGAAACTGAGATTTTCATGTAATCACACGCAGTCATCCATCTGCCTTGCACACACCATGCACGTTGTCACCGATGGAGGAGACGCGGGGCGCCGAGGTGCTGAGCGAGTCCTCGCTGCTGCCTGCAGCTCTCTGAGGTGCAGAGCAAGGGAGAACGGCCTGATGGCTGAGAGATCTGGGAAGGCAATCAGATAAGCCACGGTTTTATGTTCTTACAGGTCCTTATCAGTGTATTTTGCAAAATCTGTATTACCAGAAAAATGGAAAAGGACCTGTGCAGAGATGGCAATAAGGATGCTAGAGGCCCTTCTTCCCAGGGCTGATTCACCGCAGGACTTTGGACAAATCCCAGCGCCCTCCGCCTGCCTCCCGCGTGCACCGGCTGATCCTTGCAGCCTGCACTGGGGATCTCACATGGAAAGGGGCCTAGGAAAAGGACATATTTTTGTTCACATTACAAAGGCAGAAGGAAAGGAGATGCAACACGCTAGTAACGTGGGCAAGGATGTAACTTGGCTTTCAGCAGAACACCGAAGCAGAGCAGGGAAATGTCACGACCCCATCCCTGATCAAAGGGCAAATCCATTCCCAGAGCAGACTCGCTCTGCAAGCGAAATCCAACCAAGCCAAAGTTTGACCTCCAGTAATAATGAAGTTCTCAGGACTCTAATTAAAATGCACTTTTTCCTTCTCTTCTCTCCACTAGTCAATAACACAAACAATAGGCCGGTGGAATACAAAGAACTTGCTTTGTGCACTGGGGACTCTCGGAGCTGCTTTACAGCATTAGATAGCGAACACAAAAGCAGAACTGATGATGTGTTTATTTCTGTATAAATATGTTTTCCTCTGGTGTCACTTTTGGCATGAAGGAAAGGAAACATGTTTCCTCCTAGACACTTCAAAATGGCCAGAGGATTTAAAATGGATCCTCGTTACAGGGTCTCTAATTCTGTCTCCAGAAGGCACGCAGAAAAATGGATATGCTCTAAGAATCTACAGTATGTTAACCTCTTTTTAATACATAATCCACCCCTATTTATGCGTTCAGACTCGTTTAAATTTCTACATTGAATAGAAACTCTTTAGTGCTGATTTGAGGCCACAGCTATGATCTTATTCCCATCTCTAGGAACTCTGACTAAGCTATGATCTTATTCCCATCTCTAGGAACTCTGACTAACGTTAAGAACTTCATTAAATATCTAAACATCTTATTGGCTTCTAGCTTATTAAATTTCCTAGAACTTCGCCCTAAGAAAAGTTGGTTTTTTCCCTCACTTCCACTTCAGATCAAACCTCTAGCACCTGGTGAGATCATCCTGTTTAACTAAAATCAAATAATATTTTCAGCACGTTTCTGTTAGTCCTAAAATCTCTTTTCAGGAAAATAGGAGAGTTGTTCCTTTTGAGCGAAACACGTATTTATGAAAGCTACAATTGCTCTGCTCGTGAGAACAACGTGCCCGTTCAGTACCCCATCCCGGGTCAACAAAGCCCTCAAGCACATATTTCATTTAGGCAGGAACTCAAATCCGACTGCCTTAAGCCAAGCGCATATCTAAGCAGGTTACCACGCAGACTGGTTTAAGCATCCGCTTTGCTGTACTCTGCTCTTCAGCTTAGCCCTGGCCTGGTAAAGCTGCCCAAGACAGCACTGCTTCTTTCAGGAGCTAGACAGAGAAAGTTATAGAAAGTGATATCGTTCACTCCCCAAGGAAATTAAAGCAGTCATGTTAGAGCCAGTTTCTGCAGTGGAGAATGAAAGATGCTTGCATTGTCAGTGAAGTATATGATATTGTGAAATAGGGTTGTGCTTTTGCAGTTCACGCTCAAGCTGAAGCTCTGCCTTATCTCAGCACAACCTTGCAGCCTGCTCTTTGCTTTGCTTTGCAAAGACATTCTCGAAAGCATATAAAAAAGACATTTTTTTTCTTAAGTTTCACCTGAAAGTTTAAGCCTAGTAATTAAAAGTCCCTCTATGCTTCTGCCTGCATTTTTAAATGTAGTCATTAAAAATAAAATAAACCCTTAGCATGATCCACCTTACATAACTCCCTCACAATTTAAAAATAAGCTGTACAACTTTCTAGTACTCAGTGTGCATCACAGCAATTAGAGAAGAGGCAGGTGCTCTGATTGCAGCGCGCACACAGACCTCGCACCTCATCTCAAATCTCTTCTGGATATTCCCCTAGAAGGGCTTTAATCTGCAGCTAGCGAGAGAAGCCCTGCCGTGAAAGGCTTAGGACAGCCTGGGAGGGAAGGGGGGCAGCACCCAGCCCCTAGAGGCGCAGCCTGGACCCGGCCTCTCCCCGGCTAGTCCCGACAACCGCGCGAGCCTGCTGGGCCTCGGGACTCCTGCATCGGTTCGGAGGCGGCTGTAGCTGTGCTTTTTGCATCGTAAGGATCTGTCCGTTCTGCACGTGGTGTTTCTTCACTTACTGCAAGCACACATAACCTTTTAAAGACCTATTCATGCCTGGAACTAAAGCAGTGTGATTCTCTGCATGGCAGGCTGGTTCCTGGTTGACTAAATTATCAGAGCATCCTAAATCTATGTTATCCTGGTCTAATAAATACTAAAGGCAGGGGAAAGGGAAAAGCTCATTAACAGTCTCATGAGCACAAATACAACACAGAGCTATCTTTGTATTTGTGCCGCACTCAAACGATGCACTAATAGCGCTTCATAAAGTCTTCCATGTATTGATCTACACAGCTCCGGAGCTGAATCCTGCACTGTTTAGCCAGAGAGCACCAAGCATGAATGCTCCTCTGTTCCAGGAGTGACTCTTCTGTGAGCAGATATGAAAACGCAGCGTGTGAAAATTCCTAATGAAGTAGAGAAAAAAATCTAACCAGAGTTTCAACAGCCTTTTGGTACTGAGCTGGGATCAGCCCTTGTTCTGTTTCTGTGTCTTTAGCACAACAACATTTGTCTCTATTTACTAGCTTTCTAAATTAAATTCTAAATCCCTGTTAAGTTCATGGATGCTCTTGCATGGCTTAAATATTATGGCTGAGGTATTTAAGCGGTGGAGGTTTGAAGAAAGGGGGCAGGGTGGTAGGAATGTATTTAAGAAATACCTGAAGCTGGTATAACCAAATCCATTTTGTGGCCAGTACCAAACCTTAGCCGCAGCAGAGCCATGCTGTGACACATTAACACATAACAGCAATGGGTGAGTTTGCATGTGCGGCACTTAAAACCAGAGAAAAATAAGCAAGTCTCAGTTATTGCACTGCAACTTGGGTATGACTCGACATTCATATCCATTTATACTTTTCCCAAGTTTCCCAGATTCTCTTTCAACACGCACCCATAAAGGAGTGGCTGTCTCCTGCAAACGCACTAGGAGGAAGAATAAACAAAACACTGAGGTCCCGCTTCGCCCCTTAGTTGCAACCCCCAGAAGGCAGCGTTAGTCTGGAGTCTCTCTCCTACCCATGTTCCTTCAAGAGGAGCTGTTCCCAGAAAGGTACCACGTAAAGTTCCTGAGAAATTCTCAGAAGCAGCCAAAGAACTGGAAGTCAGTAAGAATTGCAGAGTGGAAAGAAATGACCATGTGAGGATGATAAATGCATTGGAAAATAGGAGGGTGAAGATATATATCAACGTAGGTATATAAATCACGTAGATGCATGATGAATTCATTATGCCAGCTATGCCTGTTGAGCTGCTAAAGCAGTATTAAAATATGGCTGAGGCACATGTGAGAAATTCTAGACAAATCTCCCAGGTATTTAGCCCTGTCTGGAGTAAATTACTATAGCTCCACTCACCTCAGTTTACATTAAATGAGGATCTAGCCCATGCGAGCTACAGCGAGAATTACCGCTGAGTATATATCAGACAGAACGTCATCACGCAGCCAAGCACGTATTTTCTGCTTCCCGGGGGTATGTTGTCCCCGCTCTACCCACTGTTTTAGGCTTTCTTCTTTCAAACACACCCGCACCTGTCTGCGCGTGTGCAAGAAAAGCCCTTCAGATGGACTCGTCTATCTCAGAGGCTGATCTTGAACCAAACCCTGAGGCTTGACTGCTGCAGCCAGGACCCAGCAGGGCAGGCGGGCCAGCAGCGGGAGAGGGAGCGAGCTCAGGGACGGGCAGGGCCCCTTGCCATCGTTCTGGAGGAGGAGAACACAAGCCTTGGCGCCCGCACCTTGCGGATGCTGACCCTGCAGCGGTCACTGGAGCTGGCTCCGGCCTCTGGAGCTGGCTTCACGTCTGTTTTCGAGCAATGAGCCAGGTAGGACAAAACCCGAGGAATTCTCTGTGTCCTCGGCACGGGGAGAGCGCGCTGCTGCCAGGCTGCTGGGACACTGTTTGCAGTCCACATGCCAGTTTGCTGTGTCATTGCACAGCTATTTATAGACTCACAGTTGTATCCAGGAAACCAGAACATGTTGACTATTTTTCTTCTATGAATAAAACATGGATGTTTTCCTGGCTTGAGAAGCTAAGTGCTGCTTTAAATTTAACATTTTTCCCTCTGATTGGGCTAAGCAGCTGAGCTAGTCACTTGTACTTTAGACACAGAAAAGGGATTTGAGAGCAGGTCTGGGAGAATACATTACAGCCACTAGGTCAATATGTCCTTTGCTGTGATGGAATAGCAATGTTCTCTCAGTGTTACGGAAAAAAGATAAAACTTCAGGAAATGTGCTTTTTCTGCAGGTAACACCCCGTTCTCCAGCCTTCTTTTTTCTGAAGTCAAAAGATACCCCTTCCTGGGAACTAAGCACAAGACATCTCATGCTTGTGTGTATGCATTTCAATCCAGCCCAATTCTTTGTATTGCACAGGCCTAGGAGTTTTTCCTTATCTATAATTACACGTGGAATTTAAAGAGAGGGAGTGTCCAAGCTTTCTCCAGATACTACCTCCGACGGATTGCACAGGAGGAGTTTTGCTTCCTTCTGCTTCCCGATGCCCAAGCGGAAGCTGCCTGGGACGGGGAGGGTCTGCTCAGCCTGTCCTCAGCTCACACCGCTTTGATGAAGTCAGGCATCCAAAATCACCCCAAATCTTTGCTAGCCAGGCAAAAGTGCGTTACCTATCGAGTAAACCTTCCAGTGAAATCAGGGGAAGTCTAACGAGGATCAGGCCAGTGTAATAACGAGCACAGCCAGTCTGGGAGCCTCCCTGTCCAACACAGATCCACGCCTGACGATTTCGGAGACGGATGTAAGGCATCTGTAACTTGCGGTACTGCAACAACCCCAGTAAGGAACATTTCTGTTCACATGCTGGCCTCCAAAAGCAGCCGAGGGAAGAGGTTCGAACACCCCGGCTGTGTGAAACCCTGCGCAAAGCACCGGTGCTGGCGCGGTCACCCCCAAGTGCCACCGGCTCCCGTGGGGGACGTGTCCCCGGCTCGCTCCCGCTGCCGGCTGCGCGAGGCTGGCTTTCACCGGAGAGGCCTTGGCTGGCTCCTGGGTGCAAGTGACTTAGTTAAAACACAGACCGACAAAGCTGTTACTACATAAGGTCCCTTGCAAAGGCTGAGACTCTTGTTAAAAACGGACTCGGGAAAAGGGCAAGACTGTCCTTTACTGATGCGCCTTTATACTATTCTGGCTTTGTAGGGGCAAAAGGGGGAGTCTTAAACTGAGCGTAATGTGATTTATTCCTACCTACAACCTCTTTAAATATCAGCTTAGTGACGGGAAGAGAGGTAGGGTGCCTGCATATTTAGCTTGCAGCAACCTAGCTTAGGTTTTGAAAGCAGTGAAGGCATTACAGCACAAAGCCCAGCACGCAGCTTTTCAGCGGGTTAAATGAATCTAAACTGAGCTCTGTGCTGTTCCAGCCAGGCTGCTCCTGGTACCTCCCAGCTTGCCGGCTCCAAACCTGCTCAGGGATCTCTGCGTTACATGGAAGTCTGCATTGTCGGTGTGTCCTGAACGCTGGCAAACACGAGGTCTAGAAGGCACCCAGCTATACAAGGAACAGCCCAAATATTTCACCCTCTCCCGAGTAAGAAGCCAAGCATTGAACCTGTTTCCTATTGCAAGGCTCGTATCTTGCCCCTCTTTCCTGGCCTCACACATCTGTTATAAAACATCAGACCTGATGCATATTGCATTAGTCCAGCTTCATACCATCCTCATACCTATAGAGTTATACCAGCACAAAAACATTGGTATATCAAGGATCTTCTGTATCAGATCAACAGATAGATTGATAGAAAAAATAGGAGATTCACCATCTCTCAAGCACGTGTGTCCTGTGTTAATCAGCGAGAATATGTATCCTGCCACCTGCAAATTACCATGCATACCCCCATCCCTCCCTCCCTCCCTGCTGAGGAACTAAGACCAAGTTTCCTACAGTGGCCTGAGATGTGAAATGACAAAAAGAAGGTCAGTTTGGTGGATACATTTCTCCATACAGTTTTAAAGTAGGTCAAGTGATATAGGACTTGGCATCACTCTCAAAGTAATCATAACTAGAATTAAATTTAGATCTTAATAGTGAAGGTGCTTGAAAAAGTCAAAACTCAAGGCCTGTTTCTGCGGGCCCTCTGTCTGGCAAGAGCAGCCCCAGGGCTCTGTGTTCACCTCAAAGGATCAATACATACAGATATCGCATATTCACCCACGAGACTCTTACACTTTTTGCTGCTGCGGGCGCAGTCACCATATGGGTAAGCATTTCACTTTCATAGCAATGTTCATTGTAGAATTTCAGCTCATTTAAGAGCTTCTACAACAAACATAACCTTACAACCACCTCTGCAGGACAAATAAAAACCTTTAGCCTCTCCGTTTACAACAGAGGATACTGCAGCTCGGAAAGATAAAGCAAACCGCCCAGGTTTGTACCACAATGATGGGACCAGCTCAGGAAAAGAACCTAGATTTTCCTGAGACCTAATCTACATTAGTCACGGAAGCATTCTTTTCAGACTTGAAAAGTCAGGCTTGGGTTTGATGTATAATTTTTATGGAGCAGTAAACTGCTTGGTTTGAGTTGGATTCAAAAGAAAAATACCAGAACAGTGAGAGAAGCATGTTTCCTCTGTGTTTTCAAACTATCCTACATTCGAAACCTTGCAAGAAGAAAGCCTGACCTAATGAGATTATCCAGTCTACAATTTTCAGCGCTAACCAGAGTAAGGAGAACAAAAAAGCAAGCACATTACTGACTGATAAATAAAATAAAACTCATTTTCTGATTTATTCTGTAAACCAAAATGCTAGAAGAACCTCTAAGGCTATATTAAAGCTGAGAAAAATGTAACACCAAATCAATGCTAAAGGCCATCTCAGCGTCCTCTTATCTAACCAAAATTGTAAACACACTGCTACATCCCCAAATCACAAAATCCATTTACAGTTTGAATACTTGAAAAGAAGTCTAATGCATTTTGAAAGCCACAGACTTAACTGCATGCTTCTCCCATTTAGCACAACAGAACTTAATAAGATTTGCAGGAGGCATAAAAGGCAAATTGAACCCTATAGTTGAACATGCAATTTCAGGTTCCCAGCGGAGAAGCAAACCTAGTGATGGGGAAAATATAACACCAGACGGGATCAAAGCAGGGTAACAAATGACCAGGAAATACAGGGAGAAGTCATGAAATTTATACTCAGTGCTCAACTTCTTGCAAAACTTTTCTGAACTCTTAGCAGATAATTCCTAAAAATGATTTGGGTGGGACAAAGAGTCACCTTCCAAACTCAGCTCCCAGAAGGATTTCATTTTCTGTGGATAACTGCATTTTAGAGCTATCCAGAGGTCTTGCTAACTTGGAGCAACAGAACTGGATAGCCAAGCACTGTGATAGAAAAGGCTTCTCTGGCTCCATCATATGTAAGTACCACTCTTGTCAGCAAGCACCAATACAGCTTCCCAAAGCAGTTGGCCCAACCTGAGAGACATTTCTATGTCTTCATCCCACTCCGGCCTTTATCTAATAGCAGCTCTGTACTTCTCCCTGAGAAGTGCCAGTTTGAGTTTCTGAATATGCTAAGTGAACAGAAAACTCTGAAACCACCAGGACACAATCTTAGATATTTCTAAAGATCTCTCTAGAGGTGGAGAGTGTATCGGGTCTCAAGAGAGCTGAGACTTGTAGCCACTGGAAGTCATTTATGTCAGCTGCCACCCATCCATCCATCCGCTGTGGATATACCCCTAACAATCATCCAGTGGCTTTTCATCTCTTTACTGACATTTCAGCGTCCTGCAAAGGCTGTAGAAGTACTGAATCGCCGAGTCAGTCAACTCGGAGCAGTCCTTAAACCCTGTGCCCTGTCTTCAGCTCTTAGAAACAAGCTCTGCAAATTCCACGATGCTAGAGAAGCATAGAGAGTGGTAATACTTTTCCCTCTGCTTAAAATTAGAGACACAGATATTTAGTTTAGTTTAAACCTGTATATACACAGAAGAAGGCTGAAAGCTTATCCACAAGTGATCTAAACGATGGCACAAACTCAAATGACTCAACACAACAGATGTTCTTCATACCTGTCTGACTTTCCGCACAATGTGTGCTTTGATCCAAAAGCTTTTATGATAATGCTTGAGCCAAAGATTGCTGAAAAAAACAGAAAGACTCCTGTTGACTTGAGTAAGCCCTGGATCAAGTTGTTAGGAGGAAGCGAACATCAGTTTTGGAATCAGTAGTGTAACATGTACATGCACAAAAACAAAAATATGGTCCCTGGCTCCTGCACAATCACTGCAATAACTTATGTTAATTCTTCTCCCCATTTCCTCCCCCCTCTAAAAATACCTTGAAGCAGTGGTCTAGGAAGAAAGTATCACTCTAGGAAATACTGCCTGGCTGCTGACTCCTGCTCTTTAGATAGCAGGTGTTGCCAAGACAACACGCCGGGCAGGAGCGGTACATGTGCCGCAGCGAGCACAGGCATCCCGAGGAAAGGGGCAAAGCATCAGGCAGGTGGGGACTGGATTTCCATGGAAAATGTAATATTCACTTTGGAGGGGACTCAGGAAATTACCCAGGAAAGCATTTTTACCTTACTGCCCGCGTCAGAGCATGCCAAATTCCCTAGATCTAAAACTAAGTTCTAGACTCTGCAAATAAATCTGGAAAAAAATGGGTTTCCTGCTGCAAGCTACCTTGCAAAGGAAATAAACCTCGTGGAGTTTCTGTGCCTTCCCTTTTTGCTCTCTGAACCATTTCATTTTCTCGCCCTGTGCTCTCCCATCTCTATCCCCATGTATCCTAGGGTGGCAGCAGGTGTTTCCATGGCAACATAATATAAAGCAATCCTTTTCTTTTACATGGTAGAAATATTCAATGGCTGAAAAGAACTGGCTTGGGAAAACCTGGAAATTCAACTAAAAATAGGGAAGACAATAATGGAAGGTGATAGTGGAAAGCTGCCCGGGGACTACGGGATTTTACTGGAGGTCTCGTTACAGGCTGAACGTAATTTGGTGTCGCCTTTTTCACTCTAATGAGAGGACAGACAAATTTTGTTTTCTGGTAAGATATGAAGAACCTCTGGCTATACTGTCCGTTCATTCAAATCTATTATTAGCAGTAGTTCTCCTAATTCTATTTTATGCAAAAGAAGTGATTCGGAGGGACCTAGAGAGCAAGGACTGAGCAGAGTCCCAGGCTTCCTCCTAAGGAATGGACTCACTGGAAAGCATACGCTGTTACAGTAAATCAATGTAATTTGTGCTCCGAAGTCCTGCCTGGCTTTACAACAAGTGACAAATCAATCATTAGCCAAACATCCTTTGATAATCAGTGTGGTTACATTAATTATGATAAATGCTTTTAGCAGCTGCAGTATGTGGACGTGATGCATAATTTCATAGGAATCATATTATCCTACTTTTCTGTTCATGTCTGGGAGTGCAAAGTCTCTCAAAAACTGTATTAGCTTAATAGCTGAAACCAGAGTTTACAATCTATTCTTCCAAATGTTTAATTGTAGAAAATGCAGAGTCCATTTGTACTATCGTTATTAAATATTAAATAATATTCCTAGAAAAAGAGCCATTACCACTTTACAAACTACAAATATACAGAAGGACTGTATCAGTTTCCTGACCCAGGGGATTAATTGTAGCAGTTGCTGCACAGCAACACTGTACAACAGATTAGGACCTCACCTAATGAATAACACTATATCCAATTGAAATTGCAGGGAAATTTAGCTCGGCAGAGTGCAATTACCAAAGTTTAAATCTGATTGGATTGCGATATTTCTTTATTCTTAAAAAGTGCATCAGTTATGAATGGCAGAGAACAATAGATAAGGAATATCTATTTCTCATTGGTCTTAAAGAAAGAAAAAAACAGGGGTCTGAAAATTTTCAAATTAAAGTGACAAATTAAAAAAACCTGATCAATGGATACATCTCCACATAATTAGCCTTTGGTATTCATTGCCACAAGATCCAGTTGAGAATAAGAGTTCAGCTTACTTCTCAGGAAGACTGGACATTTTTATCAAAACCCGGAACTGATGGTCAAAATAACACAGTGTGAATTTAGGAAAGGTTATAATTCTTTTGAATTAAAAGAAAAATGTCCTTGGTGGTAAGTTTTCCCCCTCACTGCCTGCTCAAGGTCTTTTTTCAGAAGCAATTCACATTTATCACTGTGAATGACAGGATGCTGAACTGGATGGATTTCTGCAGGGACTGCTCACGACAGCTCCCCGTTTTTTATATTCCCTCTCATTCTAATGATCGCAAGGGGTCAGACCCTCGGTTTTATGTCTTCTCATCGCGGAGCTTTAGGAGAGTCTTTTCAGGGGATTTGGTAAAGCAGAACAGCTATATTAATTGTATAGGAAACAGAAAGCACATGTTTCAGCACTTGGTGCAGCATCTGTGTTATTTCTGCAGTAAAGCCTATTACTGTGACAAGGATTTTAAGTTCGGTTTTACACTAGAAAGAACTCGGGTGTTCAGACAGTAAAAAAGTGGGCATGGCATAAATATTTGGATAGACTATAAACTCACACACAGAGAGAAAGGGAGCGCTGCAGGAATACAACCTTCTGAAGGTAGCAGAATGGCTCCTTAGGGTTTGAGCTGCAATTTCTCATCCGGTACGGGCAGTGCAGTCTAGGTGATGGAGCAGTTTGACAAGAGCCTTGGTATTTTAGTGTTATGGGAAATCAAAATGAAAGAACGTGCAGGAAGGCTCCAGCTGAATTACAACCTGGCCTTCCTGAAAGAGAGGGGAGCTGTTATAGAGAGCACGCGAGGAGCCAACCCCGAGCGCAAGGCCTCAACAAGGAAGCTCCTGTTGTATCACCCAGCTGGCTGTTAGCATAATAGCAGCCCTGTGGCATCCTCAAGTCTGGGAAGAAAGCACAGGAAGGACTGGCAAAAGAGCAGTATTTAAAACATAAAGACATGTGAAAATTCTACTTAAAGCACTGCTCAGAGAGGAGTCTTCCCTCCAGAATTAGACTTCGTAAGACGCAGAACTTTCATAAAAATAATGAGGCCTGTAACAAATTCTGAGCCTAAACAACCTATTCCCAAAGCTTTATGCTTGGAGACATCCAGTTTCTAGGTTAAGGGATCTATCTATTTGAAGCATACAGAGAAAGACTTTGTAGAAGGATTTTAGGAAAAAAACCCACCACTTCAGAATAAAGGAGACAGAACGGACACAAGTCTAAGCACAATCCTGAAGCACTTGCATGAGACCCCTACTGCCACCTTTTACTACCTTGTTCTTTGGGATCTCACCGCAGCCTTTTCTTATCTTCTGTACCTGACTTCTCCCCGGGACTCTGTGTCCTCAGGTCCTCACAGATTCAGTGGTCCAAACGGTTTGTCCCTACCTTCCCCTTTACGTCTTTCGGGGATGTAAACCTGCACAGTTCCAACAGCTGTATCACTCTATACCACAGAGGGGTTTAACCCTGTATTTTCATCAATTTTCCTTAAACCTCTTGGCATTAGAAGATCTGAAAATAAACCCTCTTTCATATTTGGTTTGGTTTTGGAGTCTGATTTAGAAATGGTTTGAGAAGAGCTTTTTTTCTTCCTTTTTATCCTTTGTATCAGTCATTTCATCTGATATATGATAAGCTCAGATGAGTTTAAACTGATTCATCCCATTTTTTATGTTTAAATGTACTTTGCTGAAGCTCCATCATAATGTCACACACTTTTAAAATGAATAATTCATCCTGCCCACCTCTTCTGAAATGCCAAAAGGATACTACGCCTTATCAGATCAGAAGCAAACACCTTTACCAAGAAGTACACAAGGAAACAATATTGTTTAAGAAACAAGATCAGCCCAAATTGCACCACTGCAAACCTAAATGCAGAGACCTTGCGTGGGAAAGCAGAGATGAAAGCCCTGACGGCGAGCAAGGGCTCCTTTCCGCAGGAGGCTGGGCACAAAGGACCCGATTGCTCTCTGCATTAGGCACTGATGGCTCCGTGCTTCATAACGAGATTCGAGAAGTATCTGGGAATCGGTGACAGGGGCAGATAAGATTCTTCCAGCAAATGCCTGTCAAGGAGCTGTGTAAGAAATGACATTGATTTTATCCCCATGCTGCTGCTATTTCAGGGAGAGCCTTTGTCAGTTCTATATTTAGCCGTTATATTATGTACCTTGCTAATAGTCAGGTAGAGTTTTGTCAATTTTGAACCCAGCAGGGATCAGGTTAAGACTCCGGAATGAATGCCGCTTTGTGTGAAACCGGTGTTTGCCAACAGGAATAAAACACAGGTATAATGAAAGAAACCCAGAGACTTCTGAACAACAGGCAGAGGAACTTCCCACAGCGGTGTAGCAGGACGGCTTTCCGCGGTCCCTGCGGAAGGGTACATTTGCACTCTGGGGTCAGCCTGCGGCAGTCTCTCAGCCAGCACCACCCTTCCGAGCGCAGGACGTAGGTGGCTCGTGTGACATTCACGCACAACAAAACGCACTGCAGCACTCCTCAGGATGCTATTACGTGTGAAGAGCAGTGGATGCCCGGCCGCTGCGAGGGGGGAGAACGGACTAGGATGAAGGCAGATTAAGATAGTAGCTATTCCCAGGAGAGGGACCAGCCTCCCAGAAACCCCATGCTAGGTCTTTGGTTGGGAAAAGAGGGCTTGCTAGAAGAGGTGGGGGTTTGTAACCCCATGCTCACTTGGAATACTGTTGCTGTCCAGAAAGCAGCAATCTCACCCATTCATCCTCGACTAGCTTCGCCTCAGGAATTGCCCCATGCTTTGGAGTATCCATTCATCTACCCAGCAGGGAGCAAGGAGGAATATTCGGAAGATGCCAAGTAGGTCATTTCGCCATTTCATAGCACTAAGGGAAGGGAATCTGCAACTTGAGGTATCAGCTTTGTCACAGCTTAGGTACGTCCTGCGTGCATGTCACCTAACCGGCCAACGTGTACCAGTTCAAGGCAGAGGGGACCTGGAAAACTCTTGACTGAAGACTAGATTACATGGAAACATGAACGAGGCTAAATGATGTGTGAGCAGGAACGACAAAGGAAGCAAAGCCTGCAAATGCCAGGCATGGTAACTGACTGCATGTTCATCACCTGGAGACTTTGAACCAAGTAACCTTTGAAACTGAAGATCACTGCAGAGGAGCTCGAGGACCAGCGTTTTGGAAGGGGCACAGCTGGCAGGCAGGCAGCTAGGCAAACAGGCCCCCTTGCCAGGACCGCTTGGTCCCAGCAGCCCCCAGCATGCCGCTCAGACAGGTTTCCAGCACGCTCAGCAGCCCCCGGCACCGCCGGGACGGAGCCGCTGCGACAAGCTGCCACCCCCAGAAGCAGCGAGCTCTTCTCAAAACGCGGCCTTGCAGGGAGGAGAGCACTGCTCCTCTGGTAACACCGAACCAACACAGCTGACGACTCACCAGCCTCTTAACTTGCTTTTACACTGCACAAAGACAATGACTGACTTCAACCATCTTTCTCTCCTCCTTATTCCCCACTCTC
Organism: Dromaius novaehollandiae; assembly: GCF_036370855.1. NCBI lineage: Eukaryota > Metazoa > Chordata > Aves > Casuariiformes > Dromaiidae > Dromaius > Dromaius novaehollandiae. The sequence continues at coordinate 6,949,002 of NC_088124.1, read as the reverse complement.
GGAGATTACCTGGTTCATAGCACAGCATGTCCTACAAATTACGTATCAAAAGGCACATTACCAGGCCACGGAGCACTCCGTAACGCCAGTAGATGCATCATTACCCAGCACGAGATAGGAGGGCCTAAATCTTCATTTGTACTTCATGAATGTTTTACGCATACTTCTAAGGGAATTTTTACTGCCTCGCAGACAAGACATGAGACAAACTCTCCACTGGAGAAGCTAAGGGCATCTGGTCACTTCTGTTAAACGCTCGGAGCGTTACCGCGAGCGCTGCACGCTGTCACTCACGGCACGGTTTCAGACGCCAGGCAAGGACAGGACTCCACGTTGGTACCGCACGTATCGTGCGGTCTGGTTTTTGTGGAGAGAGGCTTTCAGAAAGCCAAGAGAAGCTCTCCAAACACCTTATGAGACTGGAATAAATAAAAATCAAAGCAAATTAAAAAACCTGTAAAACTCCACAGTCATTTTTCATCAAGTGCCCCATGCTGCTCATCAAACATTGAAAAGCAGTCTGTGAATATCTGAAAAAATGACCTCATTGTCATTCTTCAAATCTTTCCTTCAAGCCTTAGAGCGCAGTCATGCTTGCAAAGGAACATGACAGGAATCTGGAGTGCGATAGCCACGTTTTCACATTCACCAGCATTTTTTCACTCCATCTACCTTTTTCGTATGGTTGAAATGCAAAAGAAATGTGTCGGTGCAGCCCCTATACACTTACCCAGGCTCCCTCTAAAGTAACTTGTATGAGGAAAGAGAACAACAAGCCCAAAGGGTTTCTGCACTGCTTGCAAATCTTCCAGCGTCTTAGCTACAAACCCAAGCCCCTAAACCACATAAAGCGTTGTGCTGCTATGGACATTTCCCAGTCCCATTTGTCAGTGCTTTGGGGCAGAAACTCAGTGAGAAGTGCTCAGACCCCAATTGAGGAGTATGTCTATAATGCTTTATAAATGACTGAATCTTAACTGGTCTCTAATCTCGGAGGGCTAATTGCAAGTTCTCTGTACCCCAGTCAGAAACTCATCTGTGTGGGATCCCCTGCAAAGTGGGGTAGGGCAAAACAAAACCGTAAAACAGAAGGCATGGCCCGCAATCTAGGCGAGAGAGCAGGGGAGGGGAAACAGAGGCACGCGACAGAAAACCACGGTAGCACTCAGCTCTGAGCAGGACCTCCAGCGATACCTCCCAAGGGGTTTGGCTGTTTCTAACACAGATCTATGGCCAGAACAACTCCTGTCCACATTTTCGGCTCCTGGTAAGTCGGAGTCACATTTATGCCGGACGGTTCCTCAGGGAGCCGGTCCCTGCCGGAGCCCTGCAGCCTGACCAGAGGTCCACAGAGACCGAGGACTGCCTCGTGGCCAGACACCGGCGGAGCGGTGCAGAGTCCATTCTGCACTGGAGAGTCAAGTGTGCTGGCAGCATGGGCTGGATACAGAGGGATCAAATCATCCCAGGGAGGAAAGGCAACTGCAAGAGGTGAAGAGCTCATGGCTCACCCTCCGGTTAGGCTTCGGGTCACACAGACCAGAGGGAGTGTGGCACTCACTGAGGATTCGCAAGGCACCTGTGTTTTGTGAACAGACCAGGCAGCTGCTGTAAACGTAAATGCGTCTCCTGCTGAGTGACTTTTCTATACCCTAGTACTAGCACTGATTCAAATGAAGGAAAGTTTGGAAAACATCTTACTTCAGAGCATGCCTTCATCAGCGGAGTGCATCCCTGCATTCTGCAGAGCAAAGGCGCACAGCATTGCATCTCAGCATCAGGGTCTTTAGTAAGCGATGGGAGGTGGAAATAACTGCGTCAAGCAAGATATTCAATGCTACACGTCATGTTGCAGGTAGCATACCTGGTGCTAACCCTTCTCTAAAGGGAAAATGAGCCAGCCTGTGGCCTCAAGACAAGGGTAGCTCCTGTTCATACGATGGCACCGTGTTTCCATAAAGCCTGTGTAACTGGTGGATTTCAGGTGTGTGGGGGGGAAACAGTTTTTCCCTTTCCCACATAACCCATCATTCAGCAGCGTCATTTATAGCTGAATATAAAAGAAAGTTGCTCATTTCAGAAATCTTGCCAGACTCTGGGCACCTAAATGCCTAATGGAAGAAGCAAGGCAGAACGCTCTAATAAATAACCACTGGATGGGACACAGGAGATCAGAGGTTCATTAACAGCGTTTAAGAAAAGAAGGGAACATTATGGTCCTCTCCATATCGGCTGTTCAATGCTGTTTTGCAAAAGGCAAAAAACCCTTCTACTTGTGGACATACTGTAATCAGAAAGGGCTCATGACTGATTCAGCTAGCTCTGAAACATAGTAGTGTTTTCTATCAAGATCTGTACCCTCTTTTTACTATCATTATTTATTATGTGACTCAGTTTACTCTTTTTTTTCGCCTGGTCCCAGGCTGCTGGGAAGCTACCAATAGCTGCTAGAAGATATTCTCTGCTCCAAAACCCTCACAATTCGAGAGGAGATAACTGAAGGGTGGAAGGAACCCATCGTGAAGATGAAAAATAGGGGCATATAGACTAACTCCTGAACTATGCTGAACTCTGTTCCTAATTCAGCAAAGCAGATCAGCATTGATTTACACAGTGCTTACAGTAAAGCAGATGCCTAAGTGGTTTGCTGGATCATGACTGGGACACTGAGAGTCTTGATGGATTCAGCCCAGCATTTCCCTGTAGTATTTAAGTCACTTTTGTTACATTTTGCTATATTTCTATCACTTCAAGGAGAATATCCAGCTCTATTTCCTACCAGCCTTCTGCAAAAAGTAGTCTAATAAAACTCTGTAACGAGTTCTTACTGCAGAAAAGCTTTCCCACCATTCACATTTTGGGCACCTTTCACCTTGTATCCCCATAGAAAATGACCTTTCCAACAACTCATGGCTATGATCTGTTAACACTGAATTTTACATTGCATTCACATCCCCAGTGACACGACTTAAATCTGAACCAAGACAAGGGTAAAAGGTGTGGAAAAAAAATCCAGATTTAGGGGGTTTTTTTTTATAAATGATGATTCCATTTAAGAAAGAGAAAGTACTATTCAAGAGAGGATAAAAGATATCTTCTATAGGAACACATAAATTTAGAGAGGGACACACTACCTTCATGACTCACAGAAGGATTTATTACCTATATTGTCTTCTACCATGACAGCTTAAAACTCATCTGTTGCAAATGGTGTGAAACTACATTCCTGCAGTACAAACATGCAGGAAAATGATCCACTGATTAAAATACTACCTTAGGGTTTAGGCTGCGTGGGCTCAAGGTGCTCTTCTGCTCCAGAGCCTATGTGACCAAAGTATCTTTGCCCCTCAGTTTGTCATTAAAGATTGTGAGTAAGCCAGCTGTTGCAGTTATATGGATGAAGTCAGGTAATAAAAGAGACAAGACAAACATCCTGTTTTGTTCTTGATTCATATCATTGACTAACATGTAGCTTAATTAACCAACCTTTTCTCTCTATAGGACATCCTGCCATCACTTACCATATGTAAAACACTACACAGAGTGTCACTATATACTGTTCTTCATATGAAAGAGCCATACCACAATGTCACCATAATAACTGAACCTACCATCAGCAGTCTAGATAGAAGTGCCAGTGATGTAATGGGCCATAGAGACTGAAATAGCCTCTCAGCTCTGTAGCTGATGACTTTCGCGCTAATACACATTAATGGGACTGTGTGGGGAACAGAGCTAATTCTTGCTGAATCATTCATAGGCCTTTTTCCTGGTTGTAAATTATCCTCAAACTGGGGGCTGTTCTTACCACAAGCATTAGCACGCAACATTTCCCAACCAAAATACTGAACAGGCAAATTCTAGCCCATGAATTGCTCTTCCCCTGTAATATTCCTCCTATTTCTGAAGTCTGTGGTTCAAGTTAAAGGCCTGGCACCCTCAGTCACAGGGGAACCGTTCTGCCTTCGGAGACTCCCAGCATTTAGTCACTTCTGCACTAACTCTTCAGACAGCAACATAAACAAGTATTTGCAAGGCTTCCACTTTTCTCAGATGCTCTCATCTCAGCAGCCTGGATGCAGGTGAAAATACCTCAAAAGCTCCTCAAAAGGTGTCACAGCAGAGGAGCAAACCTCAGCTGCCACAGTAGTGTCAGATGCTTTGTCTGCTCTTCCCTTTCCCTCCCGCGTGACACATGCAGTCCTGTGCCCGGGAAGAAGGGGCTCTTCTTTTCCGTTGCTTCCCTTGCAAGGCAGCGCTAGGGAACGCAGCACGTTTATTTGCATACCAGAGCCTGTCCTGCTATTCGCGCCAGCGATAACGACTGGATGTGATAAATGCCTCATAGCAACAAAAGTAAGAGAAGGAAGGGGAATGTGGTGTTTGACAACTAGATGAGTAATCGCCCTGAATTCCCTGCTTCTCCCTAATCCTCAGCTGAGTCACTAGGTGCCTGTTGACACCCAGGGCTGGGTGACTCCTGTCTTGGAGGCTGCCAGGGATTTTTGCCATACAGCAACGAGGAGTTTTGATTAGCTGACTGTTTCTTGTTTGTTTTAATTAGTAATTTATTAGTTGTATGCTAAAATGCACATCTCAACTATCAAACCGCATTGCTGGAATTCAGAAAGTGTCTGGATGTGGATTCTGTTGCCTCGTGAGCCATGTGGGTATTTGCTTTGAACACGATGTCCCATGGTGGGAGAGCGTGCCTCCAGGAGCGCTCCCCTGGGTCATCCTGTCTTACCTCGTCTCTTCCCATCTCATCTGCCACCCTTGGCAGCGCTGGAGAGGGTTAGACCCCGGACTGCCCGTCAGGGCGGCTCGTCGCATCGGCGGATGCAGACAGGCCCTGGCATCCACAAGCACTGGGAGGTTCATTGCAGGACGCCCACTGATCTCCAGTGAGATTTTCCCTGAGGATTCATCTGGTGGTGTTCCCGTCAGGGTAGCGGATTCAAATGAGCTTGAAACCTCTGCATTAACCACACTGTAGTGTTTGCTCCTCATTGTTTCTGCATTCACATCAATCACTCACATAAAAATTAATGGGAAATAGATAAAGAAGGTCATAAATAGCACTAGAGTGGGTTCAGTTTAAAACTCACTACAATGTCCACAGAGAGCCGAGAGAGGTTTTCACTCATCGCTAGTGCACAAGCTTTTACTGCAGAGGCATTCTGCACAAAGAACTGCTCATTTTGTACATTTTACCAGCACACAGCTCCTTCTAAGTGTATGTAGCTGGTTATTACACAAATCCCGTACATAGTCCAACTGTTGTCAGGAGGCCACTGGGAGGGTTTTTGCGGCATGTGACTAACACCATCATCAGAAAGAATTAGGCAACTTATGAAATTTCTAGACAAGTGCGGGACCTTTGTGGGACCTTAGCAGTGACCTTTGCCTGATGGTTGACAGATCAGCTGCACGAAACGTGCCTGACCTGCTAATTTCCATTATTCGCTTGACCGCAGGACACTCCTAACGGTGGTGGTTATAAAGCATGCGTCTTTTGCCTTTAAGATAGCAGCTGCCTTTTTTCAGCCTTGTAAGTTTTCACATGACAACAGGATTTCTCCAATGATTTGCCCAGGACTTTTCCAGATTCTCCAAGTTCTCTCTTAATGACCAAAGCCAACAGCATTTCCATTTGCCAGTGTTACAACTTCAGGTTTTACTGCTTCTGCACACAGAAATGCATGAATGCTTTATAATTTTTTCTCTTGACTACTCTTATATATTCTCTGATATATTATACATTACTCATACACTCCTATACATTCTGATAATCTTTCTCCATTATAACCCTAGATGTCAAATAATTGCCTAGAATTAAACACAACATTCTGGTTTATTGGCTAGGCTAATTTGTTTAAATTTGTTTTCCTTTTTGTGAGAGAATTGTGAACATCAGCACTTTACAGAATCGTTTCGTAGCCCCTCTCCATGCCTCCTCTCCCCCTTCACAGAAATATTAAATTTTTGTTTTACTTGCACCTCCTCTTGTAAAATGCAGTAACTTCACTCTCCAAGATACTGCCTTTAATCAAGATGTTACTCTGATTCACTCTTATGCACTTGCTCCCTGTGTGGGCTCAGATTAATTTTTAGACTCTAATGACTGACACATTTTTAAAATACATTTCGGTTGCACGCTTACAATAGATCCCAAGTGCAACTCCGCAAGTGCAGATGATTACAGCCCCAAACACTTGGCCTTTGCGATCTGGAGGATGAGGTGTGGGTGGAAGGGTTCATAGCCATGCTCCTGATGGTGGGTGCAGGTGCGGAGCCTCGTTCCACAACCTCTGCATTAGCACCTGACTCTCCGGGCTGCTGCTGGTGGCAGTGGAGCTGCCAGCTGCCCAGAGCCCAGCACACCGCCTGCACTGCGTGTCCTGCCTGCCCTGTGCTGACAACAGCTGTGAAATCGATCTCAAGTCCCTCTTCCTCCAGCTGCACAGGGACACAAAGGTGCTTTCCAAAAGCCCAGGATAGATAATGTTGTTCTGACTTTACTAAACAGCCCAGAGCAAACCAGTAACACCACTTTCCGTGGCTCAGTAATACAGTTTCTCAAGCTATTGTGTTCCGCTGCATGCAAAGCGATTAGTACATCAACCTGTTAATACTCCAGTTCCTCTCCCCAGCACAGGAGTTTGCTCTCTGTAACTGCCAACGAGAGAGATGAAAACAGCAGTATGCTTATTCTGAGCATGGCACAGGGAACCTGAGACTAGGCAGATGTCCACCTAGAAGGGAGAACCAGCAGCAGCAGCCCTCCCTTGGCCTCATGCCAAATTCACAAATATTTTGTCATCTCTGCTGTGACAAAACATAGGTGATCACTACGAGAGTATTACAAAGAGCTCCTAATGGGAGGGCATTTTGATTAGCAGATCCTGCAGCGAATCTGCATACACAAAGACAGGCACTTCCTTTTCTCAGGGAGCAACTTCCCGGTCCTCCTCAGCCACAAACACTTCAGCTCGCTCACACATCCTTGAACCCTCTGCAGCTCCCATGTTTTTTCTGGAGAACACTGATTTGGTTCTCTCCGAGACACTGTGGAGTCACAGACTTTGCATGCGATACCTGGTAAATGAGTTCTCCCACAGATGGAGGAGGGAGGACACTTACCATGACACTCTTGATGGCGACAGTGCCGACACCACACACAGCATCTTGAGCCCCTTAATACTGAATATCCCAATATTCAGTGAAGGCGGCTGCTGCATTTCCCCCAACTCTGCTGACATTCTCTCTCCCTTAAATGAATCATACACATCCAGCCCAGCTCATCCACTCAAACCACTGACATTCTTCCTGAGGCACAAGACACTTGTTCATGTACACGAGCAGTGAGAGAAACCCCTCTCTAAGAAGAGCTAAGTAGTTTTATATTTGGTCTCCCTGGTATATGAGAGATTATAATATCACTGGTCATGTTGGTAAACACTGACAAAGGTGACAAAATGCAGAGTTAATCCTTGCTGCCTGCTGAAACCAAATATTCTGTCCAATTTGGTAACGAGGACAGAAACAAGCTCTGTGGCCTCAGTGTAGTCATATTAAATATTTAATGTTACTTACTGAATAGATGCAGGGTCTGAACTTCCAGCTGATCGTTGTAACATGCAGATACTGGGGAAGAATATGGAAAGCAGGCACGCCAGCAGCTCAGACTGGATATGAATAACTGGAAGTTATTCTTCAGCTGAAAAGACAAATGGGCAGTATTAAAGTATCAGATAAGAAAAAATGTTCCCTTTATTAAAAAAAAAAAAAAAAGTAGATTCTTTACATTTAGCATAAAATCTGCTGTAATTACCTAGCAGTTGGAAAGCAATTTGCAACAGGCTTTATTGTTCAGCATCTGTACCAAATTTTCAGGGAAACATCCACCAGGGAATAAAGTCAAATGAGATGTGCCACAGTAACTACAACATTTAAATGTTTGCACAATGGAAATTTCAGTGAGGCTTACATGAACTATAATGCAATTCTATTTTTCTGTTGCTGTTTTTGTTTACTACTTAAGAAGCTATGGGTTTGACTCTAGTTTCCCCTTCTCCCATCTATACACACATACACCAGGAATGCTATGAACTGGTAAGGTTAAATTACAAAAAAAAAAAAGTCATTGTCAGAAGAAAAATCAAGTCTGTTGCAGTCATACACCAGAGAAATTATATCAAATACCACCAGAACTTCATAATTTATCAGTGCATATATCTCTCTGGTTTTAATCTCCACAGTAAAGAGACAAAATAGGAAAGCTAATTTGTAATTCAGCCAATGATTTGTAAATTCACATCATCCCAGTTACTATTTCAGACAGTGAAGAAGTTGGAGGTTCACACAAGACTTTGAGCATGCTTAAATGAAAAGGAAGCTAAATTTTACTCTTGCTTATCCTGGTATAAGTCTGGCCTAACTTCACTGCAATCAAGATAGTCAGTAGCGGTGTGACGGAAATAGAGGATCACTTCAAGTTTATACCATTAAAAAAATAAAAAAAGTCTTATTTTCCATCTCCCTGAGGCAGGGATCATACATGGGAAGTCGCTCAGGAGTTCTCTTTTGCTTCAGGTGTTTCCACCCCTGTGCCTCACAGCAAGAGAAGAGGAGCCTGTCTCCCCAAAATGTTAAGTTTTCAGGGCACCTCATATGTTGCATAATGACAGTCACAACATTACGGGATGTCTGTTTATTCTTTCTTTCTTTTCTCACTGGTTAAACAACATTCCTTCTGATTTTATTTCAGACCATCAAATAAAATAGCAAAGCCTCTTTGCAAAGAAACCTATCTTACATTCAGTTTCAGCTTGAAGCTAAACAATATAAACAAATTCATCCCTTTTGGTAATGAGGTTTTGATTGCAAGAGTGCTTGAAATTAAGGAATATTAACACATTCCTTATACTTTTCTCCCATCCAGAATTATCTTTCAGAACTCTAACCCCGGTTTTGTTACCCGACATCACCCTGCCCAATCAGGCTGTGTGCCCTCAAGCCTCCGAGCAGGTTATTAGTCTTACAAAACACGCAGGATTAAAAGTGCATGTCTTTAAGCTCTACAGGGTGCATTTTACTGAGAGTGATTGCGTGGATACAAATGAGAACAGAGCTTGATTCTAGATGTTTACAGTACCATGCAATTTGATTTAATACACTGACTTCTGACAGAAGGTGAGTTCCAGGAGGAGGAAATTATGTCCCCTTTCTGATCAGGAGCGAAGCACACTTGAATGGGGAAATCAAAGTCTTATTAGGTAAAATAATTCCCTCATTCAACGGAATAAGGGAAAATTCAGCCAACACTCACAGAAATGCGATGATCTGTGAGTGAAAGGAGGCAATGCAGATTTGATGATAGGAAGGATGCGACTACATGCTCTATGGGCTGGTAGGAAAGCCAGGAATAATAGAGAGCAAGGAGAATCAGACAGACATTCACAAAAGTCCTAGACTTTATTCAATGAATAATTTAAAGTCTATTTCTGATCTGCACAGGAGGTCACTTGATCTCCAAAAGGGAGCAATGGGAGCCCCATCACTTCTTCCATTCAAAATTCAAGCGGACAAAGTGATAGGAAATACACGGCACAGAGCAATCATACAGCGGCTTCAGGGGAAAGGACTATTTGACCTTATTAGACTTCCACTCTTTCTAGTATTTTTGACTTGTTTGTAGCCCTGGGAGTTCGCAATCTAAACTAGCATCACAGGGTAAATACTGACACTACACATCAGTATATGCAGACCGAAGCCATGGTTGCCAGTTTTTTCATATCTAATGGTTTGGGTGTACTTCTCCCAGGTTTCGTAGCAAAAGGCACAGTTTTCAGCCCTTCAAGGCCAGATTCTTGTCACACCATGCACGAGACAGACAGATTGTAACGAATATGATTTCTCACACCCCCTTCAAAGGACAAGTGAGAATTAATATCCACTGTTCTGACAAGCTTGGCTGCTTCTCTCTCCCCCTTCTTGCCTGCCCACCCCATTCACAAAGGACTGAGAAGAGACAGGTTGTTATGCTCTTCTTCCCTGTGATCCCTCCTGAACGGTCTGGCGTGCAGAGCGGAGTGAGCTAGACAGTGCAGAGCAGCATGGACATGTTCCCCCCGACCACAGGAAGCTCGGAGAAGAATTACTAAGCATTGTTTATATCTGTTCCTCTGAACTACATCTTCCTTTCAGAAAGGGACTGTTCTCCCTCCAAGTATTACATTAGACTTCTCTAACGACACCAGTCATTCTGTCTAAGAAGGAGAATGCTGCTTCTGTTTCACAGGAAATACAGCAGATAGGAGCAGAGGACATGGTTTGTCTGGTGATTTGTTACATCCCAGCACACGCACAATCCATGTGCATATCCTAGATTGCAATAAGAAGGGAATTACCACTTTGCTGGAAATTGAATGGGCCATCTTCTACATCAGAAAGCCCTGTGGGGCATGAACCGTCATTTACTAGGCCTTCTGCAAACAAGTACCACCAAGCTGGATGAAGCCTTTCAGATGTACCAGATGATAGCATTGCATTACGACAACCTAATCTTGAAATTCGTTTTAGTATGACAATACCAAGTACTGAAGAGGAAGACTAGCTGCTACCCAACATGGCCCTTGAGCCACTAAGCAGCCTCAAGAACTTACCCCCGACTACAGCCCCAAAGCATGCAAACACAGTGACAGACAAACCTCATCTTTCTTAGAGCCTCAAGAGTTGGAGAAAGGGATACAAACATGAGCTAAAGGTGAGGAACTAAATCACATCAAGGTTAATGACGTCAGTGACTTAGCCAAGGTCTCACAGATTGTTCAGCAGCAGTAATTGAGAACACTCGTGTCCCAGCCCAGTCCTACAGTCATCCCTCCTACCTTGCTTCAGAGGCAGTGGACCCATTAATGAAAGACATCTGCTTCTGCAGATCTGACATCTCCAGCAAGCATCCTATTCCCAGGATTTGAGGGAGCAGAGCACATTTGCAGAAAATGGAAAGAGCGTCGTAGGACCAAAGGTAATCTCAACAGCCCAGTTTTCCCAGTCCATTAGGTGAGAACACTCTTCTGTCTCAGGTGCAAGCCACTCATTCATTTGCTCAAATAGTCCTTTTATTTCCCTCCTCTGCTGAAATCACACAGGTTTATCCATTTGCTTTCTTAACTAGCTTTGATTGTCTGTCCTACAAATATCCTTGACAATAAGGTCCATGGTCAGGAAAGAACGTATGCTCAGTTGACCTTGTTCAGCACATTTGCAGTGGCTGGGTTTGCCCATAAATAACCATGCTGCAAAAGGTGAACACGAACAATTTATATGTAGACACATACAGAGAGGATTTTTGGTTCTGGGCAAAAGCTCAGATACAGTTTCTCTAACTCCTATTCAGCTGCAGTAATTTCATGTCCCTGGGAAGAAGGAAAAAAAAAACTTCAAGCATGAGATTATTACATTTTGCACATTACACCCTGATAGAAACTAAAAATAGACTCTGATGGTTGCTAAGTGCATTTCAAATGGCTTTCCTCAGAGGTAAAAATGGGATTTTATTTCAAAAAGCAGAAGGTGGGATTTATAACATCTTGGGAAAGAGCTGAACAGAAAATCACCAGTTGTCAGGATGGAAGAAGCAGGGAGCTTGCGATCCCTTCTCTTCTCAAGAGGGAACACGGGATGTTTTGTTCCAGGACTACCCAGGCCTTCCTCAGTGCTATATTTAAAGAATACAAAAGCAAACTCACAGCACTTCTCGTGCTCACCCTTTCTACAAAACCCAGCACTCTTAGAAGTCCCATCACACCACAAGGCACATCTACACTGAAGACAGCAGGTTAATATAAGAACACCTGTACTAGGTTTAGGTGACTTCACTTAGCTAGAGCAGCACAGAGCTCCGCGTGAGCTAAGCTCCCTGCTTCCCAGGGTAGGCCTGTCGGGGACAGCTCGGGGAACACTGCAAAGAAGACAGGGAAACCGTCAGCTTTAACTCATTAATTAACTGTGCCATTTGGCATGGCACAATTCATGTAAAAGAGCCTGTGTAAAATAAATGCATGTGTTTTATTGTAGTTAAGATTGTGTTAAGAGTGAAGTCTGTTTGTCTTTAGTCTGACCTGTGCAATTCTTCTAAGGTCTGAAATACTGGAACATAGAGACTGACTGCCATTCTAATTAAAAACACAGTGATTATCATTTTGCAATAAAGAAAATGAACCGTTATAATAAAGATTTATAGTTATAATGGAAAGCTATCTTATGTCAGAACAATTTTTGAGACACACTCCAGGTATTAAGAGAGCCATCTCCTGCAGCAGTAACTGCTTCAGGACTAGGCGCCTTGTTAACGTGCCCACCTGGCAGAAAACGGTCTCTAGATAATTAGAATTACAGCCATGCAAATAGTACGAACAAACTAGCCAAAATGTTTAGATGCTATTAAAGCTTATGCAGAAACAGTTGCAAGTAGACAGAGAAAGATCAGCTTGGGTAGGATAGTAACCGCAAACTCAAGCATCCTAGGCATAATTTGGGAACTGTCACAGACTTTCCCCGTGACCCCCAAACCTCTCCACTATTTGGGGGAAGGAGAGGGAAGGGGCATAAGAGGGTATTATACTAAAACATTAGGAGGAGAGTAAATTGATGGTTCTAAGAAAGCAAGTGTTAAAATAATGGAGAATCATGCCCTGATGTGGAAGGACATATTGTAACAAAGAATAATGAAGAGGAACCTCATTTATTTTCTTGAATAACCTTTTTCTTATAAATTCACTGTCTCTTTATCAAGGCATCATAGAAAAGAGCATTATAATGGCTGGAAAATAAAAGCTTTTTTTAAAAATTAATTTTGTCAAAGGAGACAAGCTTAGGGTTTTTTTTTTTTTTTTTTTTTTTTTGCATGCGCTGTCAAGCCTAAGATCTGGGCTGTACGCATTCGTGAACAGCAATTGTATCCAAACAGATAAATGTCCTAGGCTTGTTCTGAACACTTAGTGTGGTTTCTCTGTCCCAGCTTTCAAATGATGTGGATTTGCAGACTGTTGATATTCAGTGGCACCTGTGGTTAATATGAGAATATAGACTGTTCCGTTTCTGCATTGTATAGGAAACCATACGTAAATGCACAGCATGAAGTTTAGGAGACAGTTGGGTATGCAGACAACTGCTAACTGCCTGCAGGGGTACTGGTTATCCATCACCTACGTTCACTGTAACGACTGGAGATGGACTTGGGAGACTTGAGAGCTCATGAGGGAGGCCGACAACTTCTTTCAGTTCGGGAAATGGCCCCGTGCTTAGCACCAGGGGAGCCGAGCTGCTTCAGAGAAAAGCTGCAGACACCGCACCGACTTGTCACGGGACTAGACTGTGGTAAACAAAACATTGCACAGGTCAGGACTGTGAGGATACAGCAGTTTGATGAGTCTTGTTTCAGAGACGTAAGGTGATAGAGTCTATACCAAACCCCTCGGTAGGTTCTTCCAGTGGTTAATTCCCTTTATGGTCAATACCTCAGACCTCCTTTCCAGTCTGTGTTCGTCTAACTGTTTTCCTGCCACTGGATCTTGCTATATTTTTGTCTGCTAGAGAAGCGGTAAGGAAAAGCTTCTGCTCTTTCCCAAATAAGGAAGTAAAGCTGAACTAACACCAAAAATATTTCTGAACATCCCCCTCAGTCAGCTCAGTCAAGTGCTCCTTGGCTGGATCAAAGATGGGGAAGGCTTTCTTGGCTTGACTGGTGTGTCGTGCTTCCCGGCTGGGCAAGGATTGCGAGCTCCACCCGAACACATCAGGTGGGCAAAGAACGGCAGAACCCCAGGTTATTACAGGAAACACTAAATAGTATCTCTAAACACTTTTGTGTCGCGGCTCCTCTTTAGAGCCTCCGGGGTTACCCTGCGGCCGGCGGTGCCCATGGGAGGGCTGTGCCGGGCACGATCCCGCGCCAGCGCTGCAGCAGCAGCGGGAGCAGGGCCAGGAGGAGCTAGGCCTGGATCAGGAAGGAATGGGAAAAGATGGAAATGAAGAACTTGAGGGGAAAGAAAGTTTTTTCAGCAGACATCCCTGTAGTCTGTAAGACAAGACCCTGACCCTACCCTCTGTTAAGTGCCCAGCGCACTTCGTGTAAGCTGAGTGAATCGCCCTCCCTTCGGATTCATAATAAAATGGAAGAGAGAGAGAGAAAGAGCCATTCCAACAAAAGGAATTTACCTCTAGAACTTCAATTATCAGGTCAGATTTTAAAAGGAAAGCAGACTATCAATCCTGTCTTCCTGAATGTTTCACAAACAAAATCATTGTGGTTAAGAGTCTGTATTGATACGACAAAAAAACAGGAAATTGCAAAGTTGTGACTGACAATTTATCCCCAACCCAGCCTGTACAAAGGCCTCTGGGAATTATTAACGACCCACTTTGTCCACAACTTACTTGACTTTAATAGTTTTTTTTCCTTTTATGGGAGAATTTGGGACATTTTTTGTCAAGTACTAGATAAGTCTTAATCACAGTGAAGGTTACAGGGAAAGTAAGAACGTTCTTCTGATGCACTGATTAATAACCTAATGACAGGTTTTTCTCCACTGAATTCAAAAGACACATTGAAAACCTCATTACAGCAAAATCCAGGTAGTTTGAGTAATGTCTGCTTTTATTTTTTTTAATGAAAACCACTGTTAGTTTTCATTCCTGAAAAATGTTACGCTTACTATGCAAGTCAGTGTATGATAAAATAGCAGAATATTCACCAGTGCCAAAGGGAGGATTTTAGCAGTAAGCTTCAGTGCAATGTGAAATATTGCAACAATTATTCTTTGTGATATGTTCATCTTTCTTTCTCAAACAAAATGCAAGGTTATTAATATAATCTATCAGTTTCCCAAAACCATCCAAAACTTTGTCTTTAATTATAAAATGCTAATTTTGTGTACCTGGAATCCCTGGGCTCACTGTGATCAAAAATCACTGATGCAATTTAATTCAGAACCTCCCATTTTCACTCTGTGCAGCTTTTTGACTAAGCAGAATCTAAATGCGTGGCTGTTTAAAGATGGCCTAGATGACAAATGTATTTATGTGTATATGAATATATACACACATACACACACAGGCTTACATGCATATAGGCTTCATTTAAAAATGTAATGGAAAACATTCTCAGCCATAGTTACCTAGACTGCAGGTACACAAGAAAAAACAAACTCTCATGACTATGTCCAAAGCAGTAAGAAAAGTGAAAACTCAAAACAACAGACTGATGTCCAGAAACAAGTACAGATGAAGACTAATATTTTTACTGATAATGCCCTGTGTATCTGGATTTAATAGTCTGGATAATGTGATGAGTGTTATTAGCATGCTAACGTAAATGTAATCAAATCTCATGACTCAAGTGTACAGGGATCACCATGGGAAATAAATAATTAAATGTTTTATATTCCTCTAAACTCTAAAGCACCGATTCGGCTGCAGGTAGTGCTTCTCAGGCTGGATGATCCGGCCACGCGATCTTTCCTGCTGCAGCAAGCGGCTGCGCTGCGCTGCTCGAGCTCCCCTCGCCTCCCAACCCCTGCCATAAACGCAACCCTTCCCACTCGAACCGTCGCCCTCACCTCGATGAGCGGCATCGGGCCAAGGAGGCCCCGGAGAGAAGGGCTTTGTTTCAAGGATTCCCTTAGCTCATTTACACCATTTCTGGCCTGGGTGTGGAAAGCAGCGAGATCAGGGTCAGCAGGTACAGCGTGAGTTTCGGTGTACTTTAACAGACAACAGTCCGCAGAATGCGCATTACATAAACCAGCGTTGCAGAAAGGCAGGAATTTAAATCACTAGCTGCCATCTGCCTACAACAGGTTCAATGCAGCGGAACTGGGCAGAGTAAGGGCGAAATCCATCACGAAACGTGGCACTTCCAGGGACTGACAGCTGACACAGTAGGTGACAGAGCACTGACCTTTCTCCATCTCTCATGAAATGGGCAACTAAATCAAGATGCTGCATGCTATAGCGCATCTACCTTTACAACACCTTACAGCCGAACCTCGACAGTGCAGAGGTTTTAGACTGCCCTGCAAATGACGGTTTCTTGCTAAAGACCACAGCTGGAGCACAGCATCAGAGCAAACTCCATTTTCCTCCCAGTACACTGGGAAATGCAATATGTGTCTGTACAGAAGACCCCAGCACAGGCACGGGGCTGTCCATGGATTCTGGCCAGGTGATAACCTGAACAGTGAGATGAGAGATATTTTCTAGTCACAGTTCCAGCTTTTATTAATGCAACCTTTCTTAGGTTTTTGTTGCCTTTTGATTTTATTTGCAACAATTATGTGACACCAAATTAGCTAAACAGCAGCAAAGTAAAAACAAACTTTGTCACATTTGAGTTGCTGGGAGCAATACACATTTATATTCCAGTTGATGGATAATGCTCAGAGAAGTCCTTGTTCTTTTTAATCTCCATGTTCTTCATCAATTATACCTCTCATGAGATTCATCCCTAGCACAGCAGGCACCAGCCTCAGCAGCTCCTTCTGCCATCGACCCTTTGCTGAGCCAGTGTAATTTGAAAAGCTTTGGTGGGCAGGAGGTGTGATGCGGAGAAACAAAACAAATGTATGCAGCATCGATTTTTCATTTTGCAAACATTTTCCAAGCCTACAGAGAGGACGTTAGAAGCAAACTGACACCTCTGTCACTAAACCCAACACCCGTCCTACCACATGCAATCATGCCATACCATATCATTCCCTTCATAAACGTAACAAGCTGCATCCGATGCACCAGCATTAATATTTCCCTGTCTCTACTGGGTATGCTCCATCTGATGCAACCTGCACTGACTTTACACCGTTAACTCATTTCAACTGCTACAAAAACCCTGGATAAATATTTGGTTTCTAGAGCCTTTTATGACCCATTTCTCTCCACTTTAAATGTTTTGGCACAGAAATAGCATCAAAGAGGTAAACAGAACTTGTTACTCATAATATCCCTTTAATCTTATAAACAGTGTTCAGTAGATACAGATCTCAGCCATGCCGTAAGATTAATGCTCAGGGTCCGGCCCTGAAGGAAAGCGGCACTGGGTGAGCAGCTCGGTGTAGCAGAGGATATTTCTCAAGGTGACATGACCCCACAAAAATATTTGTCAGTGACGTGCTGTGCACGGTGAGAGCTGGAGGGTCACCCTAAGTACAGAAACACTGTTCAGCGCAGAAGAGGCAAGAAAATCTAGACTTAGGACATAACTGTGGGGATGTTTTTCCCTGAGCCTTCAGAGGGCTGCCAGACACTGGAAGCTGCGTGGCAAGTTCTGGGGCCACCGAGGACTCGCACAGTGGTCCAGAGCCCACCAAGATCTGCTTCCCGTCTCTTGCTACGCTGTGTGAGAGCACAGGGTCTGTCCTCATGACGCAGGCATCAGATCTGGGAGGGGAATGAAGAAAACCCAGGAGAGGATTTCACACCTCTTCGCACATCCCTGCATAATCTGGCAACACCCAGACTGGTTTCTTTCTCCGTCACGTTGGCGATTTGCAGCGCTCGCCAGCAAGGGAGGAGAGGAGCCGGAAGCAGCCGAGGCTTCACCAGCCTCCTCCCCCAAATCCTCCACAGCCCTGAAGTTTGGCAGTGACCCTCACCGCAGAGGCAGGCTGAAACCTCCCCTGCTCTCCCGCGTGCCGTGCCGCAGCCAGCACCGGTGGCAGCGGGTGACTCGCCCGGTGCTGGGGCGAGCGCGGGTGGACCACCGGGCCAGGACGGGGAAGCGGACACGCGGCTCCCAGCTCTTCCAAGGACCCCCGGGTGCTTTTCTGCCTTCCTCTCCCACCAGCAGCTTTCGCAGCCATCTGATGCTGGTAACAGCCAGCATTTTCTCACCTCAGACAGGGACTAGGAGACTAACGTGACTAACGTCTGCAAAGAGCTTTGAGGCAGCTGGAGAGAAGTGCTAGCATTATGATTAATTCCATAGGCTCATGTGGATTATAATAAGCATGAAACCAAACCAGGGAGCAGAGGAAGTATGACGTTATACTGCTGTTGCCTTTGTGGGGTTTTGTCCTCCCAGCATCAGCTCGCACGCGTAAAGAGGCGGCTGTGCATCGCTGGTCTAGGGCAGGCCGGGAAGGGGCAGCAGCAGCCCTGCGCGCACGCCCAGGGGAGGGTATATGACAAATATAACTAAGAGCAAAGCCAGACTCAGGCTGGGGCCTGACACAAGGTGAAGAGCTCAGAGACAGCCATGCCACCCTACCAGGGCTGACACCTGCACGTCATTGCTTCCCCACTTACGATCCCCCATTTGGCCCTTTCGGAGCATCATTTACCTCAAATCCAGAGGGTCCCTAGAGGATCAGTGGCAGCACATCAAAGCAGTACGATAACAACACACACTGTGCTTCAGAGTTAACGCGGTGTTTGGCATAACCGATATAAGAGTAGGGAGCATCAGCGCGAGAGGGATCTCAGCAATATGCAACACTTTTCCTTGAAAATAACGTTATACTAAGCAGTCAGCTTTCCTTCATCGATAAGCAAATACATTTCTTTTCCCCTCACATTTAACATTCTTCACGGAAGGCTGAAGTAAGTGCTGACTTTCACTTAGAAGTTGGTTTTTTTAACTAAAGAAGAACTCTGTGCGAGTTTTTTACATGCAGTCTTCAGATTAGCTCTCTGGAGAGAAACAGCTTGTCCACAGCCTCTCCTGCGGTCACAGGTAGTGCTGCCTGTGCGCGTGCCCTTCGCAGGAAAATCAAATTGCAACGACGATAACAGATTACAAGGTTATGAACACAAACAAAACACAGCATTCACGACACCCGCCGGTAATCCCACACGCCCTCCTGCCCGGCTACAGATCCAGCGAAACGGAGCCACAACTCGCTCTCTCATCAGAGCAGCTTCCTTCCCGTGCAGCACCCAGACACGCTACACCTGACCAGGGAGGCGAAACAGCTTTAAATAACTAGTTACAAACTTCTCTTGCAAAGAAAATTGCAAGTCAGTTAATGCCAAGAAATCCCAGGCTAAGACTGATAAAACAGGACTGCCTTCTGCATTTGTGTGAAAGGAATTAAGGAGTCACGAGAAAGTTTCTGGCACAGCAACCAAGAGGAGAGGGAATTCTCACTTCTGCTTTTTACTAAAAATACCCATTTTGAAAGAAAGGGCTGTGATTCATTCCTACTATAAGATAAACATAATTTGATTAGGGTCAAAGGTGTTGAATCCATTTGCGACAGGGAGAATTTAGCCCAGAACTTCAGATATAAAGATTTCACCTCAAGTCCTTTAAGCAGCAAATTTTCCTGCTGGGTTTCAGCAAAGCTGGAGTCGGCCAGACTTCAGGGTTCAAACCAGGTATCCTCAGACTGGTGAGACGTTCCACCACTCTTTGGCCAGTTAATTTAAAACAGGATTAATAATTCCTGCATGATTAGGATTTTATGAAGCTTAATTAATTAGAGGTCATAAAACGCAATAAGACCCTTAGATGACAGACACCAGACAAGCCCAGACCATCAGTAAGTCGTGCCGTGTTTGAGAAGCACGAGCAGCTCTGCAGCACGGCTATAAAGCTCGGCCAGGACGTGCCCCCCCTGCTCACCTGCGCGCAGCTGCAAGCTCGCGGGCCTGACCCCAGGCAGGAACAGGGAGCCTGGAGAAAACTGGTGAGCACAGGAAGGGGAGAAGAAAACCCACAGAAGCAGAAATGTAGGTTCACTCAGGCAACCAACGAGCAAGTGTGCATGGGAAGGCACCCAGAGCACCGGGAGAGCGATGCAACTGGGCGGCAGGCGCCCGGGCAGCCACGCTGCAGGACAGGGAGTCAGCAGAGCGGCACGTCAAAGCACAGCATTTTCAAGCTGTTCTCAGGCTGAATTACACTCTCAGAGAAGAAAATAGCCAACAACCAACTTGCAGAAAGTGTAATCTATCATTTTGTCAGGGAAAACCACACCCTTAAATTCACGTTGCTCAGCCAGGCACAAGAAACACGCAGGAGTTATTTCCTCCGAACAGGACAGCCGGCGCGTGGCCGCGCTCGTGCCGACAGACGCGTCCGAGGCAGCCGTCAGCTTTCCGCGCTGGTTGTTCACCCTGCCCAGAGGCACCGCCGAGGTCCTGCGCGCACGCGGTCCCGGCCGCCCGTCACGCCTGCTCCGGCAGCACCTCCCAGGCCCGAAGCTCACGGGCACCTGCTGCGGAAGCCTGAGACGAGAGACCTGAGACCACACGCGTGACCAGCTCCTGCCCGGACTGACGTGGGACGTCTAGTCTTAATTAGGGGACTTGGCAGGAATCACAGCAGGATGCAACCCGAGCGGGGAACCATCCCAGATTCTGGTTTGCTGCTACCATTTCCCTGCACCCATCCGAGTAAAAGCTTAAAAGGTGCATAAGCTTTGCCAGACACAGACAGGAATCAAAGCTAAGGAAAATAGAGGGAGGAAAAAAAAAGTTCTCTGTGACTTAGTGTGGGGGAAAAGCAGAATTTGACCTCTGGCTTAAAGAGCTGGGAGTCCTTTAGAGATCTTAAAGAAAAACAAAAACTGTCCTCCAGGCCCATAGCCAAGCTAATGAAAGAAGGATTTAAAATCTTGGTTTCAGGACTCAAATGGTGAAAGCAGCCTCTAGGATCCCAGTCTTCCTGAATTTTCTTGTCAGTCCACTCACAACACTTAGCTGTTTATAAGCAGTTTGCTTTTACTGCTCAGAAACCAGTGCAACTTGCCTATGCCAGAGTAGCCCGCTACAAACCCTGCAGAGGAGACAGGATGTTCAGCTGCTGGCAAAGAAGGTTTTTTTTATACTGCTTTTTTCCCTAGCATCTTTACCCTTCTGGCCAAAAATGGAATAGTGATGAAAACAGATATTACGTCCTAGCACAGCCCAGTATTACTGGGTTTGGATTCTAGATTATTCCTTGAAGATGTTTTATTGGGAAAAGAGAGACTGTGTATCACATCTGGATCCTCCTAGACAAAAAGTTCCAACACAAACTATAAGTATGATCGTTTGACAGTGGCATTTTGGATTTCTATCATAAAGAAACTTAAAAAAAATTCCCATTGGAATTTTATTCTTTATAAACAGCTCAAGATTCAGAGCAGGTTTGGGCTGTTATGAAAAATATCAGAGTAATATATGCACATTTGTACATGCCTGAGCATAGAGGCGTATCTGCACACTGAAGTGCACACGTGCATGCACAAGGACTTGTACGAATGTGTACAAGCACACGCATGTGGGGTACGTACATGCAGGTTTGTGCGCATGCTTGGGCATGTAGGAGTGTGCACATATGAGTCTGAGCATGCATACATATCATTCAATTTAAATGAGCTCACTGTTTACTGGGACCTTTAATTACTAAAAATGCAGCAAATCCCCCTAAATATGCCAAACTGGGGTGGGCAGAAGGGGCTGTTCAGGATTGAAGTAGGATAAAGAGAATAAAATGCAAATCTCTCTGCAGTTTGTACTTATGACTAATACCTATCACAACAGATTCATTTGGAAACGCGCTTATGACGTTAAACTCGTCAGTCCTCCCCACCCCTCAAAGCCTTCGCCCTGTGACGTGCCGGCACCAGCTCCTCGAGGCCAGCGCAACAGCTGCTTGGCAGCGCTGCATGTCCCCTTGCTCGCGCTCTCACTTCACAACTTTGACTCTTGGCAGCAGGATTCAGTACACGAGCAGCGGTGCCTGCACCCAGAAACCAAAGTTTGCAGTGCCTGAGCTGATGGCATCCTGAGAAACAGAAATCCGAGCCATGTAAGGGTGTATGAATAAACATGACACATCCCTAATCTCCAGGCTGCACTCGCTGATCTCGAGTTAACCACGTAGGCAGCCTGCAGCTGTTCCTCCTGTGCAGGGAGGCAGGGGCTGGAGGGGGGCTAGCTCACTCGCTCACAGCCCAACCATTTCGGTGCTTCTCTCCAGCTTCCCTCAGAGCTCCCACCGCAGCGACGTGATGCCGCAGAACATGGCTGGTGCTGTGCCAAGCACCGGAGGTCCAGCAGCACCTCAGCGTTTAGCCAGGCAGTCATTCAGACACGTCTCCCCTTTCGAGAAGGGGCGCGTGCAAACATCTGCAGTGGGCCAAAGCTGGAGAAGCAGCAGGTCTGATCTGGTGGGGCAGCACGGTATCCCGTCTAACTGGACGGTACTCACGGCCCCGGACCTCAGCCAAATAAACCCAGGCCACAAGAACACGTGGGAGCGGGAAGGGGAGGAACAGCCAAAGCTAAGAGAGAAGGCAGATTATTCACAGAGGGAAAGGTTAAAGCTGCAACCTGTTAAAAATAAAAGCAGAGATATTAGCATATGAGTAGCCCATTTGCAGGTCTAAAAAAAGCAAGTCATATACATGGAACCTAAGGACCTGCAGCATAGGCGTAAGCCGTCCTCAATCGCTGCACACTTGGTTAAAGCCCTTCAGAAAGTCTTGCGCCTTCCACTGGCCATCAGGCACTGAGGGCAAGGTACAGCCGAGAGAGATGGTTGGACAGGGCTAGTCAAACCACCTGACTTAAAATTAAGCTCCTTTTGGGGGGAAAATCCAATTACCTAAGGAAAGTATTTGCCCTGAATGAGGTGCCAGAAAACCCCTCTCTCCCCCTATGTAATCTAGAGGGAATGAGAGGTTCACCAAGTGTTGAAAACTGAGTGGTGGGAACACCTCTCTAGGTGCTGGTGGGAGCACCTCAATAGAGCAAACAGAAGCGGGGGTGACCAAGGCGATGGCAGTCCGGCCTTCCTTCTCCTAGGACCTAGCCCATGGTTTCCAGAAGTTACTAAATAATGTGAGTCCTATTGGTTTTTTCAACGGGAATTAGAATCCCAAGTCCAGTACGTAGCGCTGCCCACCACGCTGCTGGGTGATCAGCGCGTTACAGCACGAGGCCCTTCCCCACCTCTCTCTCCATAGAGCAACTCTGACTGTCTCCAGCTTTAACACGTTAGTCTCTGCCTGTAGCCTGTTTAAAGGAGTTCGTTGGTTGGGAAAGGCTCCAAACCTCTTAACAGACCACTTTTATTCCAGTTAAATTATCAGGAAGGAAAAAAGTGCAATTTCTAACTGTAAAAAGCCTCCCCTGAATTTGAATAAAGCCAATTCAAGTCCGTATACGTCTGGATTCACTTTGCAAGACCAAGTAGAGATGGTCATTTAGGCATCCCGCTTCACTAAGAACCCAGTACAAAAAAGCTTATATCCTGTGAATCTATATAAATACATTAGATAGAGAATGAAAACCGCATTGAGATTAGATTTCCATCTCTTAACATCTACGTACATGACAGATGGGATTAGTATATGAACAGACCACTGAAGGAAGGGAGGAGGATTAACAATGGAAAATAAAAAAAGGTAGATAATCAGTGGCAGCTCTTTGGAAAAAAGACTTAGGACAAATGGCACAAGCGGCTTCAGTGTATTTACTTCAGCAAATGAGTGATGCAGAATATGAAAATGAAAGAACAATCTTCCTTTAATCCGCAGGGAAGGTGGGGCCGGGTATTGCCAGTACCGGACATCATTGCCCGCTGACGAGAAAAGAGCTCTCTGGGAACATGCTCTGACAGCTCTAACCATCCCATGGCCTGGGAAGCTCAGAATCCAATTTCAGCTCCAGCTACTATTGCAGAAGTTTTAATCTCCATTCTTATGCAAACAATTTGAGAGAATGGTAGATAGATAAATAATGAACAAATGAATGAAAATCAGGCTCACACACCAATGCAAAGAAACTAACTCACTGATATGAGCACCAAGTGTTGGTGCAAGTTTGTGAATGAGTCAATATGAAAATGAACACGCAGAGGTTATCCTCCTGCTTACGCTGGCTTTAGATCAAGTCCAAAACTCATATTCCAAATACAGTAACAAGGAAGCAGTGACTGCTGTAACAGTGAGTGCAAATGCAAGAGAAGAGAACATTGCTCTTCATTTACGTCCAGACAAAAATGATCTGACCTATAAAGTAGAAATTTATGAGACACATAAATAAGCAGGCAATGTTTGATTGTACCAGACTTGGACAATATAATATAAAACCATGCTCACTGTGCAAAAGTCCATCTGAACAGATACTGGGCTCCAGCACTGACCTACAACAGATGCTCTTGTGCTCCCAAGGAACAGGGTGGTTGTAGTGATTCTTCCACTAGCAAACCCTCCCAGTCTCCAGCAATTTAATTCTTGTTTCTGATTTTTGAGGGGGAGAAGAGACTGCCACTGCCCCGTGCAGGAGGCAGAAGTCCAACCCTGCCCTGAAGCCACCAAGAGAGACACTCCAACGTTGGTGTTTGGTCTCCCACCTCCCGAGCTTGTCTCTCACGCATCCGGCTGTCCACACGCGTTCAGCAGCTAAAACATTCCACCAGGAAAAAAAAAAAAAAAAAAACACAGCTAGCACAATTCCACTTTCACCAAAACACTGGGTTTTGTTTTAAAGGAGAATGAAAGTGCACTGTCACCCCCTGTTCAGTGCTATGCTTTGTAGTGGACCGTACACGGTTCTTAAGTCAAAGACAGTCGGCCCTCTGGCTCCTGAGAATGCAAAGCACTTTTCCTTGCTGGGAGAGCGAGCAGTGCCCTCGGAGCCCAGATGAGAACCAGTCAGGAGTGAGAAATACTGAAAGATCTGCTTAGCATTCTTCAAAATGCACGCATTTTACTGATTTTTAAAGTGTTGATTTGAAAGGAAAAACATACAAAAGTCAACAAATGCACAGTCTGTGTTTCAATCAGCGAGGATTTTCATCATCTGAATCTCAAGGATTCAGAGTGAAAAACAAAAATTGTCATCAAAGCCTCAGGGGTTCAGTATAGTTCAGGAAGCTTAAGAAAAAGAAAAGGCCCTAAGCACTAGCAGGGGTTTGATTATGTTATATCCTGTGGGCACATTAATCCCAGTCCTGGTGGAAGGGGATCCATTTCTACAATCCCTCCCTGCTCCTGACGCACCCACTAACTGGTCTCTTCTGGAACAACCCTCCACCAAGCTGCCCCACAGGGGATGGTACTGATGCTGCCTTCGGCAATAGCAGGTACATCACGTACAGGGTGTTTAAAAGAAAACCCCCACTTTTTGTGCATGTGTGTGTGTGGGGGGGACACAGCCTCATGGAAGACACTCCAGGGCTGTGTATCTGGTACCTTTCACTCCCCTATTAAATCATTTAGCTAGTAGCAAAAGGCAATTTTATACAATCAGCTTTTAGACTAATTTTCTGCATTACTATTATTTTTAAGATATACACACTTACTTTTGTCCAGACTGTGTAAGACACATGAATTAAAGATATCTGAAAGGTTATTTAAGACTTGTGCCCTCTGAACAGCTTCCTCAGGAGGTGACCCATCAGGTCTCAGCCTCGCACCTGGGGCTGGCTCTGAGACACATTTGCTGCTTGTTAGCAGATTAACAGATGAGACAGAGGGGAGTTAAATATAGCCAAGGTGTGAAAAGTAATTATAGACTGCTGCATCAGGCTGGGAATAAGACAAGCCAGTGTCAAGCATCTTTTCTAAGAGGTGATATCTATCTTTACTGGAATAAGAACAAGGTACAGATGAACCTGTTTGCATCTTAAGTAATTGACCCTGAATCCCATTCTGCACCTTCAAGGGAACATTGTGCAGACCAGTTACAGCTGGATAAACCTGATTCATCATAAAGCCTCTGGTTTAGAGTCACCTGTTTTGGAGGGTCAGATTCTGCAGCTGTCTGACTGAGTCAACAGGGACTATCAGCAACAAGGGCTGCACTGCAAGTCCAGTAAAATCAGCAGTAAACCGACAACAATACCAAAGGACAACGCACTTCCAGTGAAATGGGGGGGGGGGGGTGTTTTTTTTAAAGCAAGGAAGAGAGACAAGCATGTTTGTTTGTTTTAAAGAAGAGAATGATATTCTCCAAACTTTATGCAAGCGAGAGTCAGCCAGGACAATTTGCCCGACTTTAAGAACAAATACCTAGGAATTGCAACCATAAGTGAAGAGAACTGAAATTCCCCCACTCCCTTCACAAAAAAGCAAGATATGAAACAAGGAGCATATTAATCTGAAGTTAAGCAGAAATATATGGAGATTTTCTCAGGAGACTGTTGCCAATTACCACTGCAAATTCAAGAACGAGCCAAGTAAGGTTTTATTGGGAATGATGAAAAGAGCCATTTGTGGAAAACTGGCTCAGACTGCCCTTAAGTCATCTTTTAATCAAAATTGTCTTAGTGTTGTTTCTTGCTTCCCATATTTTATTCACCTGCTGTCTTTTGCCTTGTACCGGGACTGTAAACTCTTTGAGGCAGCATCTACAGCTTTGTTAGGAGTGAAATCCAGGTGTCATCGAAGTCAAGGGTGATTTGTCACTTACATCAACACAGGCAGCTTTTCATCACATATGATTTTGCACAGTGTCCATCACAGTAGAGCCAGGGCATCAAAGACTGATGTAGCACAAATAACAATGAATTATTAATATTACGTGCCCTAGCAGCTGTTATTATTTGGTTATATTATTTACTGATTGGGTCGAAGCTTTCTGTTGTTCTGAACCTTTTGCATCTTGATGCAAATATGTATCAAGAAAGGGAGCGAGAGCCACAAGAAAGCGAGCCACATCAGAAAGTAACATTTTACACCCATTTATCATGAATTTTAAACCTGTGTAAATGACTGCAAAAGTCGCAAGGAACAGAACATCATTCCCTCCGCGGTTGTATTTCTCTAGGCCGTTCCTCTAGCTGCTCAGCAGCAAAGCTATAATACGGGATTTGTACAACACAGATGATCAGAAACAGAATTATGCTTTAAAAAACAGCAAACCTCACCAGCACTCCAATGACTATACAAATGTTTCTGGCAATGCAAGTGGAATAGTTTAGCACTAGTAATTTCATCAGTCAGAGGTTATGACCTATGGGGGGTTTTTTGTTGTTTTTTTTGGGGGGGGGGGGGGTTGAGTACATGACTGATTCTTTATGCATGCACCAGAGCTAATTGCATCCAAGAGAGTTCTGTGCCTGTTGGTCTGGAGGTGTATTGCCATATGTTTGGTGTATACTTAATTAACACAGTGCAGCTGCACTCCTTTCCATCTGTATTATAGATTAGATTTCTATTACACAT
Source organism: Dromaius novaehollandiae (assembly GCF_036370855.1). Classification (NCBI taxonomy): domain Eukaryota; kingdom Metazoa; phylum Chordata; class Aves; order Casuariiformes; family Dromaiidae; genus Dromaius; species Dromaius novaehollandiae. Next base: position 6,921,838 of record NC_088124.1, on the reverse strand, counting down.
CTAGGCAGGAGTCCCACAATTCATATTTATTAAAATAATTACCCCAAGATTTAGATGGTTGGAAGTACTCAGTCAGGCAGCCCAGCATTACTTTGCACAAGGAATATTATTTAGCTATGAAGCAAAACTGAATAGCGTGAGCACTTAAGCGGTTGACACGCACACAGCCAGAACATCAGACTTGCAGACAGAGGTTAAAACAGAGCCTGCTGAGCATTTTTTCAGGTACCAGTTCTTAAGAGATGAAGACTGTTGAAGTGTGACTTGCTGGTACATTCGTATTCAGCATGAGATTTGCATCCTTTTAGCTTTCTCCAGTCTCCTTCTCTAGGCACCAGAAATGGAATTTAACAAATTCAGTTTGGACAACGTGCTCACTGGTCTTTACGATCAGTTTATGAAGCACCTATGGTCCAAAAATGCATGTGCCTGTGCAAGTTTTCACAGGTATGGAAGGCTGAGTAAGAATGAAACTGTATATGTGCACTTCAGTCAAGTATACTTCTAATATTTTTTTTCCTCTGTACAAAATCAGTTTGCATACAAATATACTAAGACCACAGAAATAAAACAAATCCAGAATGTGACCACATGAATTAAATGTGACCTAATCACAGTGTTTGGATCCAGAATCTAATTCCCACTTCAAATACATTTCAAAAGTCTGGAGTACTAAGATCCAGAGTTTTGGCTCGGTTTGGTAAGAAAGGGTTATTTAGCATTTTATGTGAATGTTGCTGTGCGGTGTAACTCTGGATGGAGGAAGTAATCCAACTAATTAAAGTCCAAACCTATGCAATTACAGACAGCAATGCATGGCTGAGAAATAATCAGATTTACTTTTTTTCTGTCCATTCTTAAAGTCATCGATATAATTTTATAAGCTGGTTAAGGTCTGCATGTAGGAAAACGAAGATCTGCAATTACCTGGAGGGTACAGAGGGTAAAGCACAGCAGATAAGCTGCTCTCACGCTACCCTTTATGCTTATATACTGCTCGTCTCAAAATGATGTTTCTAATCCTATGTCAGGCAATGCCAGCTGCCTACTAGAAGCAGAACTGAGATTGACTATCATTTCAGATAGGCCAATAAACAGATATGCACTGGCACTCGGCAAGTACTGCATCAAATACGCATCAAACGTGAAAGACCTTGCAAGTTAAATTTCCCAATGAAGTTGATCTGGCCTCTGAAACTGAACCTCTAATTTTTACAAACTGGACTGGGTTCACTTTGTTCCTATTCACTGATACCATCACACTCTATGCACATGTATTTACTCTTTCAAGTCAGCTGGGTTTTTAAGTCTCCTAGTATCAGGTCTGAAAAGCTCCTTGGATTGCTCAATATAGCTTTTGTACACAGAAAAGGTAGATCTTAAAACAATCCGTGTGCAAAGAGCTACGCGTACATAGAAAAGGGGCATAAAGTCTCCCATCTATCATCCTGGGCTAGGCCCTTCAGCAGTACAAGCTGCATTTCTCAAGGAGCTGACAGAGCTTTACCCCGAGGACCTGACCATGTATCTCACAACGACTGGAAGAAAAATAAAATAAAATTAAAAAAAAACCATGCTGGGGATAAGGGGGTACGGTACTAGGTAAAATGGCATCATCCGACGTCTGCCGTCAAATGCAGGTTTTCTGCTATTAGCCAATATAAAGAACAGGCAACAGGGAACAACAGACTGTTTCCAGCTTTCTTGCGCAACATGCTAGATGCAATTGCACTGATTAGAAAGAAGATGTTGAGGTTTCCCAGTGTTAGAGCAGACCCTCAAAGGAGAAGGTGTTGACATGTCTAGACAGTATTCAAACCAGATCAGTAACACGCAGATCTTGCAGTGCCATACCTGTGCACAGCGCGGATAAACACGGCATTTGGCCTGACGCTGCTTGTGCGGCTGTGCCTGCCTGGTAACGAAGGAGGGAACAGCACGTCCAGGATCCAGATCTGGGGATTCGCTAAAGCATGCGTGTACTGGGGGGTGGGGAGGCGTGGTTGTTTCTTCTGGATGAGAGCAGTGACTTGGGGGAAGGAAACACATACTACTACAGATCCAGACGATATTTTGGAAAAAAAGCTGATGGTGCTGTAAATCTAGGAGACAGAGGGAGAATTATCAGGTCACTTTGAATCTGCTGCTTCCACAGCCCTTCTGTTAGGCTTATTAGCATAGAAATTTCCAACATTTCCAGCTGAAGAGTTTTGGCTGTTTTATGTTTAGATTTGAATTATAATAGAGTTGCTAAGACTGGAGGGCACAGATAGGCAGAAGCCTAGGAAATATGCTTAAACAGCTCATTGCTAGTTTGTTTGTTTCTTTTCCTAGGGATTTTTGCCTGCTTTAAGGAAGCTGTTGTTTGAAAACAACAGCAACAGTATCATTAAATATTAAATAGAAATTCCAGGAGAGGCGGCAAAACAAGGAACATTGCAGATTTCACTTGAGAAGTTAAATGCAGTTTCATTGATCCATCTAGCAGCCACAGCTCAGAGGCTGCTTTGCGCATTTGAGCTTTACAAAAAAATCTCCAAATCCTTGGGAGCAGGCTTAAGGGACTTTATCCATGTGTCAAATCCTCAACTGAAGCAACATACTGATAGGCCTCAGCTGTAACAAAGTTATCCTAAATGGCATGGAAGGTGGTTACTGTCACCCCAGAGGGAAAAAACAATTTAAGAATAACTTCAAAGTCTTCCCCCACTCTTGGCGTGCCCTCCTACGTTCTTTGCGATGGCATCACCAGTATCAAGAACCGGGAGCATCGGGATTTTGGGCTACACAGGCAGCTACTGCTCGCGAGGCAACATGACTGGTGGTTCGGCAGAGACATCTGCCCGAAGGGAGCACCCGAACCAGAGCATCCCTACAATCACGGGCAAAGGCATTTAAGCCATAACCACGCACCAAAAATGAGCCTGCTCCTCAGGAGATCTTCAGACACAGTCTAACCGCCACAGGACGCCCCTAAGGTCCCTGTCAAAAGTCTTTTTATCCTTCAAATTAACTGTTTGGGAGTTTTGTTTTCCCTACAGGCCACATACTTCAGTATAGGTCAGAGACAGATCAGTAAAGGACCAGATGCTCGACGTGCCTACAGCAGACACTGCCCACCCCTCCGGTCACTGGCTGGGTTGGTGAGAGCCGGGCTCCTCCAAACAATCTCCAAAACACCCAAGCGGCTCAACCAAAGCTGCCATGTTGCATCTTTTCTTTTTTAAGCAGAAGCAGCCTATCATTCTGTGCAGAGTCCAGACCTTTATATGACGTTTAGGGGTTCTCAAACACAGCTCAAAGGCTTTTGGGCTCAGAACTGCTGGTTTCAGCATTACCTGGTTTGGGCCGCATGCTGTCCGGCATTACCAGCACGTGCAGAAGGGCCGACACTGCAGAACTTCAGGGTGAAGATACCGAGGCAGTGACATTAACTTCGTGCCAGGGTGGCACAGCATGTGCCTGGTGCCTTTCAGAGTAACAGCTTTGGACCTGTTAGACATCAGCACTGCCCTACGCTAGGCTTCATACCATCCATCCCTCCGGGTGCTCAGAGAAAGGTCCTGGAGCATTCATTAAAGAAGGACAACCACATTTCAGTGGCTTTTCTGCACCATGCTAGGATGTTTAGTAGACAAATCTAACCTTATCAGAAGGAGGCCTAGATTTGCCAAAGCAACTCACAGTAACTTAAGGTACAAAATTAAAATCTTCCCTTTCTACTCTCAGGTCTCCTACAGATAAGGAAGTAGAAATGACTGTTTTATCCCATCCCTCTTAGCTTTCCATTTTAATTAACATTGCAATATTTAACGGAAGCAGCATTTCTGACATACTGTACACTAACAGAAGAAGTAGAATCACATCTCTTGGAGGAAAACAATATTTTTGCAAATGAATCTAATCCTTTTAAAAGAGCCAGCACATCAACCACACTTTTCTTGTTGGCTGATGGTTAATTTTGTACCTGCAATTGTCAAGCAAGTCAGAAACATGGTAGAAAATTTCACGCTGCACAAAGCTGCTTATCAGCATCAAGAGAAGGAAATTAAGTAAGATGCAGGGGTGGGGGGGGGGGGAGAGAAAAAAAAGATTTTTAAAGTAACGTTTATGTTACACTGCAAGAGCATAAGGTGGGTTTGCTTTACAACTTCAGAAGAAAATGTTCTCCTTTTCTTGTCCCTTTGAAGTACATCTTACTCTCAAAAGCAATATAAAAATAACTAGGCTGTTTGTACGTAAAGAAGTGACAGGGAAACTTTACAGCGCTGTAATCATCAGCTCTCCATCCTACAGTATCCTCAGCAAAGGAACATTAATAAACATTAAAGAAGAGGGTAAGCCAAGCATCTTTCTAATTAACAGTGGAATAGCTTGCCAAGGGAGGTCGGACCCCAGATGGGGTTGAAGGGCAGTGTAGACATGACAGAATAAATTCAACGTAAAGGTCATCTATATGGATTAAATGATCTGAGCAGTCATTTCCAGAGCCATCTTCTGCGATTAATATTTAATTAAAAATAGCAACACTATAAAGTTTAGCTTTTAGCCAGCAAAATTATTTCATGTCCCATAAAACCTTTAAATACAAGGCCATGCATTCTCTCTCTCCATACACAAAGTAAGCTTCCGTGGCTGTAAGTAACCTAACAAAGGGCGTTTCAAGGACAGTCAGCCTCTGGACCTTAAAAACAGCTTGAAATCTGAAGCGAGATCCCAGTTGTCTGAGAAACTATCCTACTAGTGACCAAAGACAGCATTTAACAGTCTTCCCCTGCCCCATTCAAGCCAGAATTAAAGCTCATTTCTAATCAAAGCTTATCAAAATATGTGACAAATTTACAAGAACTGAATTGCTCTAGGGTCATCACCAATACCAAGTTTTAGAGTATAAGGTTATGGGGGGGGCACTTCAGGGTGTTTCAAGTGCAAATCTGCTGGCTCACGAAGGCCTTCGCTACGTTAGACCTGGAATGAGCCGTCCTCAGCCCCTCTCTTCGAGGGAGCCCGTGAAGCAGTTCAGAACCAGCAGTTCCTGAAGAATTAATAGCAGCTTTTCACTTTTCTTTGCACATCTCATTGCATCTCTCCTGAAAACTCCCTCCAGCATTTGTTTAGTGTGGTTTGAAATGTTCTGTCTCTCATGACTTTGCTGCCCAAGAACTAGGCCACTGAGCAAGTCACCAGAGGAATGTTTGTTCTTCAGCACTCCAGAGCCCCTTGTGACCTACTTCCAAGTTTTTAACCTATGCCATCAGAAGGAAGTTGAAAGAGAAGTTCAGTCATAGATGACTTCTCATGTTTGGAAAAAGTAACAAAAAGCCAGTTTGCCTTGACAAGCATGCATGTACTAGAGTCTGGTCTGAAATTCAAAAACATCTAGGCCTGGTTCCCATATCCATCATCGATTCCCTGTTTGACTTTCAGGAAGGCACACACTCCGAGCCTCAGTTCTCTGCGAGGGGAGATAATACTAAAATATTTTCACACAAGCTGGAGAAGTTTTTCATGGCACTATGAAAAAATCAGAAATAATTTAGTTCAAAGGCTTGTTTTTACATCTCTCAGAGTCAACCATAAAATTCCCTTTACTTCAGTGGCACAGGATCAATTTTTTTTCTTGAAACCCTAGGTAGAATTTCCCTTCTTTTTTCTTGGAATTTTGGGTTTTGCTCTATTTATTTTTAGCTCTTACAGGGACAAAACACATCAATGTTTTCAAGGGTACCAGAAATGTAAGTCAAAACCTCTGTGTGTCTGACTTCTGGAAGCAGTTAGGCTTTGTCCTTCTCACCGGTTTTAAATGATGTTCTTGGGAAGTGTGACCTTCTCCAGTCAGCCCTCCTCTTTTGCCCACCTCTTTGCTCAGGGAGATTTCTCAGAAAACCAAGGAAGATGTCCCAGGCTCATCTCACTTTGGAAAACTGGCACTAAATCTAACAGAACTGGCATCAGCACCCAGCTGCAGGAAGAGGCTGTGCATCCCTCCTGCGGGAGGGGCAGAACCCTCGACGTTCACGTCGACATTCAGCGATCGGGAAACGAGAGAAGGCAAGGAAAGGCAATCAGCATTTCCGAGGTGCTAATAAGAAGGCACAATTAATCTTTCCATCTCTTACCACCCCCTGCTACATACATAAATTAAATTAGCAGCCTAAACAAAGACATATATAGATAGATACGCATGCATATATAAAATACTTGCTGGCTTAAGTGGCATTTCTAACTTGGAAATAAAAGGCAGCAACTAAAACTATTAAAGCAAGAGATACCACATGCAATATCATCTCTGCATCTCTCCCCATGTCTCACATGACCCATGAGGCCCAAATATCATGCATATTAGATTGCCTAAACTTAAAAAAAGACTTCTGAAATATCAAGTACTATTTGTTGCTAATTCAGGTTTGCAAACAACTTCCTAGTGTTTCTGTTAAAATATGTCAGAGCTGTTAAATGCCTGTATAAATAATAAATGGGAAGGGCATGTACTAAGACTAAGGTCTCTGCATCAAGACAGACAGCACTATGTTTTATTAATAACAATTTGAAAACCACAATGAAGTAGGAAAATGGCTTCTCTGCCAGAAGCTTAAATCCCTAGTTCACAACCTAGCACATTTCAGAGGTTAACAGTTCCATCTTTATCATAAGGATTTTACCAGAACATTTAGCCTTGTACACATAGATTTAATCACGTTGTATTTATTTTTGGTCATGCATTCTCTTACAATTCTGTTTATATATTGATTAATAGGCCTCTGACTGATGGTTAATGAAATGTTGCTGGGTATAGCAGAGCAATAGGTTACCTGCAATCTCTCTTTGTAATTGCTTAGAACATCTGCTAATGATGTGCTTTTCTGGAAGATTAAAACATTTTCTATAATATGCAATTGCAGTTTACTAACTCTTTAAAAAAATCTGTAAAGAGGAAAAATTTAAAAAAAAGTTGTTTAAGCTTTTCTGTATCTAACTTTGCTTCTTTGCATATTCTTTCAATGTGTTCTCTGCACAATCTTTGAGTAGTTTTAAACCTCGAAATCAACTTTCACTGGGTGCTTTCCTTTAGAAGACAGTGCAATCTCTAAATGTATTGCACTATCGTGACAGCGCTAACAGCCATCATATTCTGCTGGTGTATATGCCGCCCCAGCTGGGTCATTGGCTTTATCAAGCATGCCAGGTCCCACGTTAACATTCTGTACTCCATTAAATACTTCAGAAGGGGAGAAGAGTTCTGCCTTTAGGATGTTAACTGCTCCACAGCATTTTGGGGACAGCTGTAAAAGTTTTCCTCCAATTTCTATCCATAGTTATTATGCTATGATTATGGAAAAATATTATGTCACAGATGTGCTCACACTGATTACTTCAGTAGAACTAGCCCTGTGCATTTCTAAAAAAATGCCTGAAACCCTTCAGGTACAATAGGCAGTGACAGATGGATGCCAATTTACATAAAATGACACAAGCATCACATTCTTTTAAAGTAAGTCAAAGATTCAAAAATAGCAATATAAACTTTCAGCCGTAAGAAGTATGTATATTCAGCTGCAAAATCTCTGGTGATGGATTATATTTTTTTTCTACTTTTGTACTTCAAAAATTACTTGTTGGTATACGGTTAGCATACAACTCTTCACAGTTGAGTTTGAAGAGCAACCAAATTCTTCAAAAGAAGAACTTAAGCTTAATCAATTATAAAATAAGACTTTGATATATTTGTTTCCACAACTTCAGAATTAAAAGATTTCCTTACCCTTAACAAACCTGCAGCTGAAGGACAGAACTTTACAGTTCCTTTATTTAAAACATCCTTGTGCTTTGCATTCACAGAATAAGTTTCAGAAGTGCTTAAGTCCCATTTAGATGCTCAAATACAGCCTAGATTTCCAAAACATTCCCTAAATTGTGAGAATACACAGAATAGCTACTGAAGAATAGGTGTCATGGGCCACTTTGTCCACATCTGTGTTGGCAGACAAGACAGTGAATAAAACAGTACTCTCAGAGAAAGCCCTTGGTCTGATAGGGATGTTCTCCCAGCAGCTGCCCACTTCTTCACCCAGGACTGTCCGAGATGAAATAACTTTTTGTATGTGTTTACCTATTTATCCTGGTGTTTTCTTTAAACCGTCTGGACTATACACGCAACAGCTAATGGTAACTATGACAGCTAACAGTGATGCAGATTTTCTTGAAAGGGTGGCAGTATTTGTGCAAGCATCCTTCTGCATGTTCACATTTAGTCTAACCCTTCCTATGTGCTCTCTATATACAGCATCTTCCTTTTACTTATGCCATAAATACGCACATTCGTACTGACGTTGCATATACAGCATCTCATATGCATAGCCAATTGTATCTGCATGCTGTAGCTTCTATTCCCACAGCAAAGACACAATCTGTTCTCTGTGCTAAAAAACACACACACAACACAATCTTATGCTTCAGCCTCTCACATACAAGCATCCCAGCTTCAGGCAACGTGTAGGTCATGAACAGGTTACCCTCAAAACGTGAGGTTCAAAACCTCGTGTGAAAATGTGGTACAAGACATGCCCTTAATCGGACATAGGAAGCCTACAGCAGGTTCACATACTATATTCATATTCTGTGGTTTGAGATGAATTGGGCTCTATTCCACCCACTAAGTGTCAGATAACTTACGGTACACCAACATACAAGGTGACAAAAGCAAAGCTTTATGTTATTTCCACCATTAATACAATGAGCAATCCTCTCACTCTTCTTTTTTTGCCCAAGTTGTGGCTTCTATTTACTATACTATATATACAAACACACGGAGCATGCCAATGGTCAAAAATCTTAAATCTGTTCTTGCACGGTGCCTGTATGTACTTTTGCTTCTGAGAAGTCGTATCAGATAAGAGGTCTGTAAGCCTGTCAGCCATAGCATTGTGTTCACTATTGCACAGCTACGTTCAAAGAAGAGAAGATGGAGACATCTCCATGTTACTTTTCTCCAAATGTGGAGGAATTAAAATTATTTAATTTTATAGATGCAAAAGGGAAACAAATCCCATTTATGGATACAGCTTTAAATGGGAAATTAAACTTCTAAAAAGAAAAGCTACTTCTAAAAGTGTATTTTATATAACATTAGGCCAAATTCATCTTTGGCGCGCTACAATAGTTTTGAAAAGTGTTCTGACATTCTGCATGGCACATATTGGAGTTATGCCTCAGAAGAAGTTCATCTTTTCAATCCATGATTGTAATACTAGGAAGTCAGCAAGGAGAAAACTGTAGCGAGACGAGCTCCAGGGTGTTCACAGCCAGACTGAACACGCTAACAAATAAGACAAGCCCTTGATCTTGGTACAAAACATCTTGAAGATGCATTGTGTAGAAATGACTTATAAGAACACTGGAGCCAAAAATTTGAGCACAGCTCCAAGTCTGTTCTCTCTCTGTCTCTCTCCCTCTTTTTAAATATAAATACTATCTTAAGGTTTTTGAAACAGTGACTGCCAAATAACTCACAAATATAAATGCACTTTTTAAAATTACCCAGCTGAAGGCCAACCTTTATTTATCTACGGAGGTGCGCTGTACATGAAAATCACTGAAAGTCAAACTAGCCCATTTACTTACCCAGAGGACCATATAAAAATCTAGGTCTGAAACAGCCGTGACCTGATACCTTACAAATATTAATGAACTTTCCAAAGAGCTCATTCTCCCCCTGGTATCCCCCTGGACAAGCAGTCTCTAAAGAATGAAGTTGATTGACATTTTGCTTAGTTAAAAACTGATCTTAGTTAAGCCAAACCTAATGCTGAGACACCAGAGTCCAGGCCCAGGGAACGCTACGCTGGCATACAAAAGCGCCTGATGGCTTCTGGAGAAGTATCAGAGTTTTAAACTTCACTGAACATCCCGCCACACCTGCTCTTCACTGGAGCTCAGAGGCAGGTAAGCCACACTCCTCCAGTTCAGCAAACCAGAACTCGGAACCTGTGCTTCATCTGAAATTCAAGTTGCACAAACACCGCTTCTCCGAGGCAGCGACACCGCAGGAACTCAAACCCCACCAAGCACTGGGGAAGGTGAGAGTAGGGACATAGAGCAATAGCATTTCCTTACAATTGCCTGATTTGCTATCTTTATATTTCAGGAATGACAAAATAGAGTAAATCAGTGATACTCTGACTGTTACTATTGCAACCGTCACGCCACAGCTACCAAGACCTTTGCAAACATTCAGCTCTGCATCAGACTTGGGACAGAGAAATATTTTATACCCAAGACCTACAGTGATACCTAAAAGTTAAACAGAAGTTTAACTTTGGCCCAGCCTTATAATGACAGTCTTGCTCAGCAGACCATCATTTGGACTGCAAGTGTTCAATCATATTAAGTGATCTGTTCCTTGAAGTTGTCTGCTAACTACAGAACAGGCATTTCACTGGTCACACAGGCTCTATCTGTGCGGTATGCAGAGTATGCTCCTCGCCATACCACACACAAAAAAAGCTTTAATTCCAAAGGGAAAATTCAGAACAGCTTCAGAGAAAAGTGGAAGGTCCATAGCAGGTGGGCCATACCCTAATTTGCCCTGTAAAGTACACAGGCAAAGAACACTGACAGAGAGGAGAGAGTTACTGCAACAACAGTCTGGGTTCACACAGGTACAAAAACTCCATTTCTCTAATGCCATAAGAGCATTAACAATATCAAGCACTAAACAAGGCAGGATTTCAGCATTTCACATCACCTGTTCCCTTATCATGATCTACTGCTCTCTTCTCTATCATGTCTGATATTATATCATATCGTATCTGCATACCTCACCCCTTAAAGGCTTGGTCTAACTGTCCTTCACTGGTTTTGGAGAAATGAAGGGTGAATTTAATTATACAGTAATGAGGTTGGTGTCAGGCCCTTGCTTATGACCACATAAGAGAATTCCCGGTATCCCAGCTCAGGAAGCGATCAGCATCTGGGAGAAGAACTCTCTGGCCATGACAGTGGGCAAACTGGGAACCAGTCCCAGTGTCCTATTTAGGCCTTGACACTGGCTCTTCAGGTCATGCTTTCCACCAGCTGACACATCTTGTCTGTCTGTGAATTATACTGTACATTTAGGAACAGGCCCAAATACAGTAACCCGAATGCAGATGAGCCCAGGACCAGGCTGGTCCCACAACCACCACTACAACACGCCTGCCTACCTGCAGGGGTGCACAGGACCAGCTACTGCCTCGGAGGTGCTCTGGGGGTCTCGCATCCAGCGCGGCACGGAGAATACGCCAGGCAATGGCAGCAGCATGCACCGAAGGCTTGCGTCTACTTCCTGGGAGGTGGCAGCCGCACTAGTAAGGTCAGCTAGAAAGTTAGCACCACAGGAGCAGGAAGCCTTCTCCTTCATCACAGTGCTCCTGCTTCTTTTCCCTCTCCTGTTCAAATAACCAGCTGCCTCTAACTAGCTCAGGAGGAAATTGTTTGCATGTGCTTCCTATATAGACCCCGGGTCCCGATCCAGCTGGGTATTTAGGGCAGTCTCTCCTCTGATTTCTACAGCTGCTGAGCCCAGCTCACCAAGCCAGTGAGCCTGTTGATACAGCTGTCACTCAGCACCGGCTTTACCTGCCTTGCTGGATTATACAAGTGTCCTCCAGGACAGATTACAGCAGCCTTTTGCTGCACGGGGAAGGACTTCTGGGAGAAACAGCTGCCCTGTGGGGTCAGTGAGCAAACCTGTTTCCTACGAGCTTTTGTCACCTCCGAAGCCTGCATGATGAGCACATCTAACTCTATACGTTTGTTCTGCATGTCAACCGAACAGATGGCTTGGGAGAACTGAGGGTATATTAGATTAAGCTAAGGTGAACCTTCTGGGAAAATTCAAAGGAACTTAATTTTATAGTATTAACTTTTACCTATTCCTCCTTTTTTATTTGGTGAATATTTATGAGCAAACTCCACATTTAATGAGGAAGAGAGCACTGATGAAAGGATATTTTTTAACATCTTTAATCTGAATTCCTGCTGGTGCTGCATATTTTCCCACTAGAGTGTTTACAGGTGATGAGGTTACACTGTAATTTTTTACTGCTTACACTCCAGGCTAAATTAGGTACAGAATATATATAGATAAAAAGTCAAGACAAACACAAGATTTCAAACTCATCAAACAGCCCTAATCCCTCTGCAGTTTGAAAGCGCAAATCTTATGTATCATATGCAATGTATACAGTTCTATTATAGAACAAAGTGACACTCACATTAACCTTTACATGTGGTAGCATTGATCATCTGACATACTAGCTCTGTCTCTAAACTTATCTTGGATAAACTGAGGGGCAGAGGTGTTAAGTAACTTCCTACAGAGCAAGTCATCGGCAGGACTAGGAATAGACTCGAGAGCTCTCTCTCCCTGACCCAGCTTCGGCTAGCCGATAGTTATATTTCTGAACAGATCCACTCCAGCAGGGAATTGCTCAGTCACCTTGAATCATGTAGGGCTTGAGAAGGAACAAACCTTTGAAGTTAATGGAATGCCTTGTGTAAGTTGTGAAGTTTAATGACAAAATAATCCACAGGAGGGATCTGTTAATGGAAGGTGGGATCTTTCATCTCCAAAGTTCTGGTTTAAATCTAAACCACCTTAGTAAAGACTAAAAGTCATCCACTCCTGACAGCTAACTGGTTGCCTATAAGAAGAGTATTATAGAATTCTGTATAAACCATAGACAGACAGATCAGCACAGCATCTTATATCAGCACTGATAAATATAGATACTTCTTATATAACAAGTGACATTCAGGTCATTGATTTTTAGAAAAACATCCTCATTGATTTCCGATAGGAAATTCTGCTTTTAAAATTGTATAAAATGGCATTTTGTTATTGTTACCGTCATCTACTGAATAATATGAATTTTTAATCAAAATGCAAATAATGATTATGAAATTACATACTGGACACTGTATAAGTGCAGAGAACAAAGTCCCTTATATAAATAGCAGGGGAAAAGACCAGGTATTAGAGGGAAGGAAATAATATCTCTCAATTTTAGGAAGGGGGAACTAAGGTAAAAACAGGTTACTTGGGTTGTCCAAGGTCAATGAAGAGTCAGAAGTCACATCCCTTGGAGCCTCTGCCTACAGTTTTAACATCCTGTAGGTGACATCTCCATATCTCCTGTATCAATAAATCCTAGCCAAAAGAAGCTTAAACTAGAGTGGTAGTAGATGGCAATCCAACTTTGGGGATAAGCACACACTACAGATGACAAATAAAGGACAAACACATGAAGTTTATCAACTAAATAAATCTTAAAATAAAAGGCTTTAGGAACACGGTAATGATCTCACTGCTTACATCAAGCACAAGCTGTGCATATCTTCATATTATATTTACTGTTATGAAAACAAACTGGATTACTAGGGCTTAGTGCTTAAGCAGCCCGTTTCATCAGGAAGGCAAGGAACTTTGTCCGTTCTGATATTAGTGATGAGATTTAGACAGGACAGAGTAAAGGCAAGGACCATGATGTTTTCCTGTTCAAAGGACAACAAGTATATTAAGTAAGTAAAATACATATCAAAATAACTTACTGGCTCATACATGTAAATCCAAACGAGGCAGGAAATTCTGAACCAAGCAGCCTCGCCCCCATATATATGAGCACACATGCTCTATGCAGTCACTCAGAGCTTTGACATAATTTTCTTGAGGTAATATGAAACCTATGCCCCTCTCACTAAAGGCTAGTGAAATTTTACCACTGCCTTCAGGGCACAGTACTATTATCTGAGGCACAATTATTAAGTGCAGCGAAGTGAATCAGCCTTATTTCACTGGGTAAAAATCTGGTTCCACTGAAATCTGAAAATGCCCATTCATTTTAACAGTGAAAACATTTCATCTTAAAAATCAAAATCACTGTCCATTTCTCTTTACTAACATCCATTATTTCCCTTTCTCTTGACTCATGATGACATGAAGTTTTATATCAGTTTTATGCCAAAGTCTGCAAGAAAGAGAGTAAAACAAGGCTAGTGGGGTTAACTGCCTCCAGCACGGCCCTGAAAGTTCTTAGGAGTCTAGTGGAAATAGTTTTAACCAGCCCTATTTTCTTTTAAAAACGCTACACGCAGCGAGGGGTAGCCGTTATTCCGCAGGGATCACGTCCCTCTGAGACGGCCAAGCTGCCAAGGCGACGGAAAGCACGCGCCGCTGGCATGGACCCGCCGGCCCCGCGGCAGCTTCCCGCGGAGGTGCTAACCGATGGCAGAGGCAGGTCGGGCAGCAGCGACGGCACCGCTCCAGCCAGCCCGGCTAAATCCACCTGCAGCTGCGAGGCAGGGCTTAAAGGCATCGTTGCACACTAAGTCCCCACAGGGTGAAAACAAAAGCATTGCAGATTCAAGTAATGACGCTGTGTTTTCACTGTGGTGGAAGGGTCTGCAGCAGTGCACAGTGAACGAATGCAGAATTTAAACACTATTTCATTCAGGCTTACACCCAGATTTGTTACTTAATAGGCTGATCGTACCTGCATCTCCCCTGACCCACACTTGTACAGCAGTACTGTAGTTGTATAGCTTTAGTTGCACTCCTTTGCCGTTTGCTCCATTGGATTTAAAGCAATACTAAAAAAGGCACTCCCTATGTTACAGCTATTCATATTTGTATTCTAAACGTAAGCACCTCAGCAGTCTGAAGAATGATGTCTTCGATTCCTCCTGCCTGTCCTCCTCCAAAGACAGCAGAGGTCTGCACCCCTAAGAAATGTGCAAATATGAGATATTTCGAGAAGACATTTTTGATCCAGCACTGGACAAAAGAGTGCTGAAATCTCACTGCTGCTGTTTTCAGCTTGCAGGGCTTACGCTGCCGTGTGAATACAAAGGAGCAAAACATAGCTCAGAATCTGCACAAGTCAAAGGAAATCCGGGTACCGAATGCCGTAAGCTTATAGGTCAGCCAAATTTTCCTAAATCAGGATGAGTTAAAAATCGGGTTTGTTTCCCGTTTATGCAAGATCTGTCAAAAAACACCCAAAGAAACAAATCTATGGCGTGTAGTTTTCCCTTACCTGATTCCTTGGCCAGTCTGGTAAGAACTGTTTGTAACTTATGTCACTTTGTACGGCTCTTACAGCTGTCGTACTAATCTGCAGGGAGAAGGTACAGCAGCTCCGTTGCCAGTCACAATATAAAATGTTGACAGGTCCAAATGGCACGCTGCACTGCTCTTGCAGAACATACTGTGAGACATTTGAATTCTGACATCTCCCCTTTTTATATGAGAAAGACGAGAATAAAAATGCATGCTGCAGATACAGGCTTTTAGTTGTTTGTTTTGGGGGGTTTTATGTTTTGTTTTGGCTTGTTTTTGTTTGTTTGTTTATTCTGAAACTACCTTGGGAAATAAGCCTGCTGCGTATCACTCCCATAGATAAATTCAAATAATGTTATCTATGGTGGTTTGTACCTGGAGGAAGGATGGTGAATCAGTAATTGCGAAAGAGAACGAATTCAGGCAAGTGTTTTTATGAAGGCATCAACTCAGATTCTGCATTCAAAGTGTCATATCTACATGGAAAAGCTCAACTTTTCCAGGTGCATATGTAGCAACAAGAAAAAAAAGACATCACAAGTAGCAAACTCAAAAATGCTCGCTTTTCTAAGGGCATCTTCCTATAATATCCTAGAGAAAATAAAGATTGAGGGGAAGTACAATGTGCCTATAACTACCTATACAACTCTGGTAAGGAAAGGAAAGAGGATTCTTCACAGCAGAAGTAGGAATGAAGTACTAGACGATGGCTTGAATCTCAGATTGTGCAAATGATGGGGAAGAATCTCCTAAGAGAGAAAGGCAAATAGAAAATAAAATCTGCTGACAGGGAAGCTGTGGACTTACAAACCCTGCAAGTACTGACGGGAAGGGCTAGACAGAGGATTTAAGACTAGACAAAGGATTTACCGGTAGACACTCTAAAATGGAAATCTCACTATGTAACAGTGATGCTAGAAAATGAACCAGACAACCCAGTATTTTGTTTTTCCTGAAATGCTTACAAATGTGCATAAAGATCTGGCTGCTCAAATTCATAAAATATAAAGAAAAGGACCCAGGGTATTGACAGAGACAAGAACCATCTTTCAGCTTGGTCCCAAGGTGCAGACCACAAATGATTTATTCTCATAATCTGTTTCCATTCATGCAATACTTAAACACACTTAGGGAAACAAAGCAGGGTTTCATTTTGGTGATTGTCCCTTTGTGTGCTAATTATTTTTATTAGCAAGTTAATTTTCATCACAAGCCTTCTGCTTTCTCATCTGGGAAAAACAGATTTATAATGCCAAAAGTTCAAAATCAACTTTCTGAGCATTACCAGATAAAGAGAGAATTGTGCACATTATATAATCTTGCGGTAAATACATTATAACATAATTCTGCAAATGAAAAGTAAAATAGGTAGGATCAGATTCAGATCGTATGTAATGTGAACACACACACACACTTAATGGTACATGGTACCATCAAGATCTGCCCGTGACTCACGATGTAGGAAAGGCAAGAGCGATTTCCGTACTAACGCATGAGCGAACGGGCAGGTATTCCAGGAGAAGCGGCCCGGCTGCGCTGCGCCTGCACGGTGCGGGCAGGCTCCTGCGGGGCACCCTGGAAGCCGTGCCCAGGCTCACCCGCCCCAAAGCCTCCCTAAAGAACACGTGGGATGAGCGCGCCAGGCCCACCGCTCATGGCAGCTCTTCTGCAACTCCAGGAAAACACGGCCTGCGTGTCCGATCGGTTTCATACGCTCTTGTGGATTGTGGCAAAAAGCAAATCCTTCTTCCATGCCAATAAATGACACCCATCTAGGGTGACAGTATGACTTGCAGAAAAGCACAGGCTGCAGCAGGATCACCATAAGCAAAAACAGAGTCCTGAAGTCTTTTCTAGCTTAGTATCTCCCTTCCCAGCTTGCAAGTAGTACTGAGTCCTGTCCTTCGGCATCTTCACGGTTACGCTGACGTAAGGTAGGAGAGCGCGCTGCTCCCCTGCTCTGCTCCGTACCTCACCAAGCTCCTACGAAAAGGCTCCCCTCCCCACTGCAACAAGACTCGACAGAGCTCTGCTAACCACTGTCTTTCTGCAAAGAATTGTCCTTCACGGCCAGCCCGGCAGCTTGCTCTGTTTAGTTACACACACTACCTGGGCTGGGGAATTTGTCCCCATCTTCCAATCTGATATGACATGATGTGCAGAGAGAACAGGGCTGCTGCAGCTGACTTTTCAAATTGCACAAAAGGGAATTTTACTCTTTGGCAAACTGCCTACCTGAATTCTGGAGGAGTGAAAAGGGAGAAAACAAGTTTTGACTAGTAACATTTAAGGTGACACTATCAATCATTGGCAAACTTGGACAACTCCAGTTAATTTTTGCTCAGAATGATAAAATACTCCTTTGGTGAAGAAAATAAGAGGGAGCTTCATGCAGGGCTATTTTTCTTGTTGTTTTTCTTTCTACTCAGGAGAAAAATCATGTTAAATCTGCAATGTTTTTAATCAAACACAGACAAGGGAAATTGGAGTATGCACAAATAACCCTATGTTTTCAGTTGGCTTTTGCTGCCTTCAGTTAAAAGTTTATGGTTTGGATTTTTTTTTCTAACAAAAATCCAAAACATTTCAAAAGAAATTGATATTTGGAGCATGCTCCTTTAGTCTGTCTTTGAAGAAAGAAGAGTTTGAAATAGAACAGAATTATTCAACCAGCTCTAGACTCAGAACACTTTTCTTCCCTGGAGGCGTAGATCTGGCAGTATGTAGGTGAATTTGATTTCTTACTCAGAAAAATTGTCTATCTGTTATTAATATTAACACATGCTTAGAGGAACAAATGTATAAGATATTCTAAAATGCAGATAAAGGTGGATCCTGTACCCTGAACTTCTGGTACTCCAAGTTAAGCTGGCCAACCATCTTAATTACCGAGGCCCAGGGCGGAGGAAAGACATCAGAAAGGTGGCTTATAGCTTCCAGGTGACGAGTTATGCTAAATCTCAAGACTACCAGCCATCACCGAAACAACTGCTGTGTTTCATCACACCACATTTCTGTGCTGGGTAACAGCACATGGGTACGTGTGTCTGTGCATTCCCACGAACGCTTCACAGAGAACAACCAAGCAAAGTGTCTGCTAATAGTCTCTGCGGAATCATTGTCGCCAGGGCCTGGCAAGCCAGGTTAGTTTTATACGGCCGCCCATCTCACCAGCACCGTTCCATAGCCGTAGTGATGACCAAAGGAGTGGAATTGGTTTCTGCTGTGAGTTTAGATCGATCCATAAGCTGCTTTGGAATTGGCAATAGACATATGCATATATATGTGACACACAGCACTAGAAGGGTGAATCCAGGTCTCTAAGATATGAATCCGTAAGACCGAGCTCACCAAGAGCAAATCCCCTCAGACAGTCTGGAAGACGCTGCTGTGCCTTCACTGTGGCTG